>NC_134700.1:266672283-267297283 GCF_043290135.1 Rhipicephalus microplus
CAGCTTACATTGCCCGACAGAAGTCGTCATTGAGCAACACTTACTGTGATTTACGTTACGTTGCTAAAAGAAATGTGCGATTGCGCCACCGTAGTAAATGCACCACTGTTGAGGCAAATGAGTATTTGTAGCATGGTAGAAATCGTAGTATTCTCGAGAACACCACCACCTCTCGTCGTTCTCGTAGAGAAGGGATGAGAGTGTGCGCTAATGTAGGCTTTCACATATAAACGAAAGTAAGAAAAAAAGGTTTGTGGGTCATCCGGATTCCGAGAGGCAACAGCGCCAATCAAAACGAAGGAAAGTCCCCAACGCCCGTCATGCGAAGCGCAGCCTTTCTGAGAACTTGCACGCCCCATCAGACGCAGCTTTGCTATACGCCTTCATTCAGGACCGTTGTTTTTTTTTTTTTTTTGGGGGGGGGGGGGGGGGCTTGATGTTACTCCGGAATGGGGACGAAATGATAAAGATTATGTCTGTGGCCTGATAGAGCGCTAATAAGGCGGCGTTAAAGGCTAGTTGTCGTCTTTGTGCTTGTGATGCGCTGCAAGGTACAGGAAAAACCGCGAGACAGCACAGGGTGACGCGCAAGCAAACAACTACTGTATTTCGATCATGAATAGACTTTGTACGAGAAAGAAAGGAACACGGCAAGAGGGGGAATTCAGTGGTAAAACATATTAAGCAGCACTCCCTCGATTGCTCTCTCTAAAAAAAAAAAAAGCTTTTTGACGAAAACCGTATCACTGCATACGTAATTCATGACACGTTTCTGTGGCATTGTTTGAGGGCATGATACTGTTCTTTTATTTTCATTATTCTATTTTTTATCACTGAATCATCCCCCTCTTGTGTACACACACACTTGTGTGTGTGTGTGTGTGTGTGTGTGTGTGTGTGTGTGTGTGCGTGCGGGCGTGTGTGTGTGTGTGTGTGTGTGCGTGCGTGTGTGTGCGTGTGCGTGTGTGCGTGTGTGTGTGCGCGCGCGCGCGTATGTGTGTGTGTGTGTGTGCGTGTGTGTGTGTGTGTGTGTGTGTGTGTGTGTGTGTGTGTGTGTGTGTGTGTGTGTGTGTGTGTGTGTGTGTGTGTGTGTGTGTGTGCGGCGAGAAAAAAAAAACACCCGACCCGTTCTCTGGGCCAGCTGTTCTTATTCTGGACATCGTCCTCCTCTAGGTCACTAGTCTAGCATGCGCGTCTGTGCCAGAGGGCCGGCGTAGTTCTTCGTCATCACACTCGGCCATGACTGCAAGCATTGTCGATAGAGCACACGACAGTGTTTCTTGTGGTCGATGCTAGCTGCAGCAGTCGACAATCTATCTGGTGGGCGATGCTGGCTGTACGCAGTGGTCGGTACCGACCACGCTGCGACCCTGTTGGGGAATCCGCCTGTGTGTTGTCGGCGGCCGGAGTTGGCTCTCTCACTGCGGTCGGTCTATTCCACGTGAGAACTTGCGATGAGTTGCCGACAATGTGTCCGGTGGGCGGTGTTGGCTGCACCGGGGTGGTCTGTCCTGACCGCGCTGTAACATTTCAGAGGAGGTACTTCCGTTCTCATCTGGTTGACGAAGCAGGTATTCTCGTGGTAGTTGAATAAGTTTCCTGTGGTGGCGTGGTTTTCTTAGAGGTGGTTTTGGCGGGCGGTCCTGACTGGATCGACACGGTCACAGATTGATCTCAGAACGCTTATATTTTTCCCGCCACATTTTGGAAAACGGGGCTGAAAATGGTGGATCCAGCAACGAAACATGTAACTTATACGTGGCAGTCTGTGAATTTTCTAGGGGATCAAGGGATGTTTCTCGGTACGATTAGTTCTCTGGAGTGCCACGGACCTCGTGCTGACCTGTGACGAGACGCGGCTAGTGCGTGACTTGCACAGTGTTGTCGCTGTAGGGTTCCCGGATGCTGTGAAGTCAGCAATCCTTGAAGCCGTGCTACGCACTGGCGGGAGATCCTCGACAGAAGCGGTTCCTAAAATCAAAGACGTGTGCTCCGCAGTCACACCTTCGACCAGATCGATCGCCATCTTCTCAGGGACCTTGTGTTTTCTGAGCGATTGCCTCTCAGCAAGTCGTCAGCATACCCACTTCCATCTGGCCCGGGGGGGGGGGGGGGATGTTAGTAGGCTCAGTAAACAGGTCTGTCTTATTAGGTGGTAGAATGTCCAGTAGGATGGGGCCGGTGCCTCTAAGTCGACCGGACGACCTGTGTCGGGGCTTGTTGCGGGGCGTTCCGCGAAGCTTGCCGTCAAGGACACGCGGACACAGCTGCACTGTCGGGCCGGTGCTCCTCAGAAGCTCCCACTACGACAGTATAAACTTTTGTGCAAGGCACAGTTACACAGTCGAGATGATACCCTTCACCTTGGTCACCTAGAGATGGCATGATGATAGGGGCTCGAGTTTCACCCTCCATGTAGGGCTTCTCTTGAGCCCCGTCCTCGGGGAAGGTCGAATTGCACGGACAGGTAGCACAGTGAGTTGTACCAAAAGAAACTATGAGCTTGGAGTTGCTGCTATGAGCTTGAACTGCTGCTTCAAACCTTCATACCGGCGCCACGCCGCTGCACCTTCCCGAAGACGGTCTATGGCCACGGACCATTTCTGACGCTCTGTCCAGGCCACGCGCACGGCAATTCTTGGCACTTTTTTTATTCGAATGCTTTGGATGAGGGAAATCTTCGATTAGCGTTCGATACTTCGAGTATTCTCACATCCCTGAATATTACAGATTGGGCTATTCTCAACTAAAATAATATATCCGGATTAGTATTGGTAACGTCATCTCGTCACCACATGACGTCGTCGCTTGGTCAAAGAATTTCAATAAAAAACTAGATACCGATCAGCGTTTCAGTATGTGGAGTTCTGAGCGGCTTAGTGCAAGCTTCGAATCATATTCTTTCCCTCCCTATCCAATAGTGCTGAATAATAAACCTGCGTAAGATGGGCCTCTAAGTAAACCGATATGGTTTATTTTGTGACCCTACTGAGATTTTTGTCCGCCGTTTTTGTCTATTGCGTGCGCGCTAAATTCTTCGCAAAATGTCAAGACGTTCTGTGTATATAGGGACGGTGGTGTGCGTGACGACAACGACAAGTTGTCAGTGGCATTTTGGCATATGGAGTGACGATTCGGATGACGAAGTTCCGACAACGAAGGCATAGTCACCGCATCGTGAAACGACAGAATAGCAGTATATACAGTGATGAAGACGCCCAGCACGACGTTGTTTCTTGGCTTCACTCTTCCGTTGGAGTCGCTGTACTCTGTTTCGGTTCTGCAGGTGTTGGTGCACACTCCACCTGCGAGTTTATAGATCATCATCGTCGTCGTCGTCGTCGTCGTCGTCGTCGTCAGCCTGTTAAGCCCACTGCAGGACGAAGGGCTGGAACGGTTTATTTATTTATTTATTTATTTATTTATTTATTTATTTATTTATTTATTTATTTATTTATTTATTTATTTATTTATTTATTTATTTATTTATTTATTTATTTATTTATTTATTTATTTATTCAGTTACCCTCAAGGCCCGAGGGCATTACAGAGGGGAGTGGGTACATACATACATGTACAGCATACAAAGCAAAATACAACAACAGAAAAATTGCAATCATCGCTTGCTACAGGGTTGAACTGAGGCTACGTACAAATAAAATTAGTGACGGCAATTTTAAATAAAGCAGCATCTTTTATACCAACAATATCACAAGGAAGATGATTCCAGCATACAGATGTTTTTGGCACAAATGAATTATGAAAACACTTGGTGTGCGCTAAAGGAAGTCCTACTTTATGGCGATGATCAATGCGAGTGGAAACGTAAGTTGGTTGGGCCAATAATCTGCTTCTGAGTAACGGATTGGTGAAGTAAATTTTATGGAATATACACAGCCGAGACACTTTCCTGCGAAGAGACAGTAGGGGTAATGCTAGTGTAGTTTTCATTGATGTGACGCTCGAGGTGCGATGGTAATTTGAAAGGATGAAGCGCGCTGCCCGATTCTGCACTCGTTCTAATTCATAGATAAGCGAGTCATGACCAGGGTCCCAAACAGATGCTGCATATTCTAATCTGCTACGTACCAATACTTTGTAGAGTAAGAGTTTCAAGGAAACGGGTGCTTGATTAAAATTTCTTCGAAGGTAACCCAACGTGCTATTAGCTTTACCTGCAATATATTCAATGTGTGTCTTCCAAGACAATGTAGAAGTTATGTGGATACCTAGATACTTATAAGAATTTACTACTTCGAGAAGAACATTATTAATATGATACGACCTGATACTAGTGCTGTGTCGGTTAACATGCATGTACTTGCATTTGCATTTTCCAATTTACCCTATTCTGTAAGAGCTGATTCCATTTTATCGATGTGAACTCCTTAATATTGTCGCTCCATCAATCCTATAGTCCGAGTCTTCCATGCACCATAACTGGTGAAGGTTCCACGAAACATCTATTGGGTTAATAGGCACATGGGCTAGTATAGTAAGAAGAAGTGGAAGAGCAACCAATGCCTCGATCAACACATCCCAACAGACCAAAGGTATATATATAGTCAGTCGACGCAAGAAGGCGTGGGTGTCGTTGAGTTAAGATGAACGCGAAAGCAGACTCCGGGAAGGAGTCGTCGGGCCTCACAGACAGGCGCGGTACTCCGCGCGCATTCGAAGGGCGCGGATTGCCTCCGTCGCACTTATTTTGACCGGTATAGACCCTCCACACAGCTCGCGCGGCGGCGTAAAAGCGCGTTGTCACCTTTTGCGTGGCGAGCGTAACTCTGCCGCTGTCTGTCTTCTAGTTCACTATAGTTGGTAGTCGCTCCTCGAATACCACGGCGGCTGCAGGGCTCCGTCTTATGCCGCGTTCGAAGCCCTCCCTCAACAAAGGCAAGGAGGTGCAAAGGGGAAAGTAAAACTCGGTTATTTTCTGCGCGATTTATTTCGGCCAAACTCCCCGACACCGGCCCTCAGACGTCGTCTGGAGCCATTTGTCAGGCGTCTGAGACTCAGACGAGCAGATATCGTATACTCGCAGAGGCTTCGAATATGAGAAAGAAGTAAGTATACGGTTGGGCACCACCTCGGTGGGCTGGGGACGTTTTCTGTTTAGTCTATTCAGCCACGTCTGGTCCCGAAAACTAGCGCGTAAAAATGTATATAAAAAAAGGCGGACCCTCCTTCCGTAAAAAGCAAAAGAAAGAACTATTATTGGGGAAAACGCCGGGCTGTCTGCGGCTCGTCTGTCTGGAAGCAGTAAAGTATATGAGAGGCCCGAGAGAGTTACTCTTTCTTATTCCGTCTGGCTTGCTTCCTCGGAGCTCTGTTTCACGCGCATGCGCGGGGAAAGAAAGTGTAGTCTATATAGCTTCAGCCTTCTGGTGGATACTTATTTTTTTTCGTTTTAACGGCTACCGTCTGCACGTTCACTTCGCGACTAAAGCTAAGCGCGCGATATATCGGCTTCCGATGCATTGCGGCCGAGACGTGGTCGCAGACGAACAGAAAATTCGATATCGTCTGGCCCGCTCCTGCGTCTGCCGTTTTCAGCAAAAAAAAAAATAGCGGTCGCTTAATCGCGCTTCCGCGTTATCTGCTTCCTTATTGGCGAGAGTGTGGCCAGACGTGGCGCAGATTTGGTTCAAATAAATAAAGTGCCCCCCCCCCCCGTCCCGCCTGCAATATAAAAAAATGTAGACGCGACGCGCCGCAACTTGCAAAAAAACGAAGTGGCTCGTGATGACCTAGGAGGATTTTTTTATATATCGTATATAGCGTCTTGTTATGACAGCCGTCTGCTGTCCTTGGGAACCTCAACGGCATGGCCTGCTTGCCGTTATTGAGTTTCGAATTTGGTGTGCCACGCGCCTGCTTGAAAGACTACGCGAAAACGGCCGCCGCTGTGCTAAGCGCGAAGCCCGGGATGCACATTCAGAAGAGCAAGTCGTCTTATACTGACCAAGCTGATTCAACTTAAATGGATTCGCCACTCCATAAGGACTGTAACGTTGTTAGAACAGCAATCTCTCACATACGCGTAACGCGAGATTGTGGTGTGTGGCCCTTCGAGGGTCTAAACTCTCTCGTTCAATAAACTTGCTCCATCCAGCCGTCCATCGCGAGCTTGAATCCTACATAACACGTTACAAAGTCGCGCTGCCTTGTGTGTTTACCTGAGACGACTCCGAGGTTAGAGCCGTTCTTTTTCTACCCAGTAAATTGTATTGGTAACCTCCCCCCCCCCCCCCAAATCCCCCGCTACCTCTGCACTCAACACGGCTCTCCACTACCTCCGACTTTGGGGGCAACAGAAGCTATGCACTTTTCCTAGTTTTGCAGAGCCTCTGGGATAGTCTCACCTTGCTATGCGATGCAGCATTATGACGTCACGTTATGCGACTCCCAAAGTATGGTTTCCTGTGACGTCGTGATTACGATTGACGCAGCAATCAATAAAATGTTTCTTACGTTCGTCTGTTGAAGCATATATATATAAATATATATATATATATATATATATATATATATATATATATATATATATATATATATATATATATATATATATATATATATATATATATATATATTAGAAAAAATATATTTGTTTATGTCCTTGCCTGACGAAACATTTGTACTGAGTAAGGTTTAAATCAAAACTAACGAATGTTTCCGTTTCATTTTCCTGAACCCGATAGGGTCGGATGATGATTTAGTGACTAATACGCCTACCCTTTCTCCTCTTTCTCTCTCTCTTTCAAAACACACACACTCATTAACAATATAATTTCATCGATCGCCATCATGCATAGTCGGATAATTTTGTGGTACTATTCAACTTCAGATATTATTTCGGCTTTGGTAAAAGGCGCAGTTGTTGACGTCGAGCCAACTCGGTGAACTCCCTGTCAGCGTCTCATCCAACAGCGCTAAATAAGCGATGGTGCGCACGTGAGAAAAGCATACGCGCGCAGGTCGACGGAGTTGCGAAAAGAGCTCGTCTAGCCATTGACTACAGCCATTGAGCATCCAACAGCGCTAAATAAGCGATGGTGCGCACGTGAGAAAAGCATACGCGCGTGGTCGACGGAGTTGCGAAAACTGCTTGTCCAGCCATTGACTACAGCCATTGAGCATTCAACAGCGCTAAATAAGCGACGGTGAGCACGTGAGAAAAGCATATGCTCGCAGGTCGACGGAGTTTCGAAAAGAGCTCGTCCAGCCATTGACTACAGCCATTGAGCATCCAACAGCGCTAAATAAGCGATGGTGCGCACGTGAGAAAAGCATACGCGCGCAGGTCGACGGAGCTACGAGAAGAGCTCGTCCAGCCATTGACTACAGCCATTGAGCATCCAACAGCACTAAATAAGCGACGGTGAGCACGTGAGAAAAGCATACGCGCGCATGTCGATGGAGTTGCGAAAAGAGCTCGTCCAGCCATTGACTACAGCCATTGATCATCCAACAGCGCTAAATAAGCGATGGTGAGCACGTGAGAAAAGCATACGCGCGCAGGTCGACGGAGTTGCGAAAAGAGCTCGTCTAGCCATTGACTACAGCCATTGAGCATCCAACAGCGCTAAATAAGTGACGGTGAGCACGTGACAAAAGCATACGCGCGCAGGTCGACGGAGTTGCGAAAAGAGCTCGTCCAGCCATTGACTACAGCCATTGAGCATCCAATAGCGCTAAATAAGCGATGGTGAGCACGTGACAAAAGCATACGCGCGCAGGTCGACGGAGTTGCGAAAAGAGCTCGTCCAGCCATTGACTACAGCCATTGAGCATCCAACAGCGCTAAATAAGTGATGGTGCGCACGTGAGAAAAGCATACGCGCGCAGGTCGACGGAGTTGTGAAAAGAGCTCGTCCAGCCATTTACTGCAGCCATTGAGCATCCAACAGCGCTAAATAAGCGATGGTGCGCACGTGAGAAAAGCATACGCGCGCAGGTCGACGGAGCTACGAGAAGAGCTCGTCCAGCCATTGACTACAGCCATTGAGCATCCAACAGCGCTAAATAAGCGATGGTGCGCACGTGAGAAAAGCATACGCGTGCAGGTCGACGGAGTTGCGAAAAGAGCTCGTCCAGCCATTTACTGCAGCCATTGAGCATCCAACAGCGCTAAATGAGCGACGGTGAGCACGTGAGAAAAGCATACGCGCGCAGGTCGACGGAGTTGCGAAAAGAGCTCGTCCAGCCATTGACTACAGCCATTGAGCATCCAACAGCGCTAAATAAGCGATGGTGCGCACGTGAGAAAAGCATACGCGCGTGGTCGACGGAGTTGCGAAAACTGCTTGTCCAGCCATTGACTACAGCCATTGAGCATCCAACAGCGCTAAATAAGCGACGGTGAGCACGTGAGAAAAGCATATGCTCGCAGGTCGACGGAGTTTCGAAAAGAGCTCGTCCAGCCATTGACTACAGCCATTGAGCATCCAACAGCGCTAAATAAGCGATGGTGCGCACGTGAGAAAAGCATACGCGCGCAGGTCGACGGAGCTACGAGAAGAGCTCGTCCAGCCATTGACTACAGCCATTGAGCATCCAAAAGCGCTAAATAAGCGATGGTGAGCACGTGAGAAAAGCATACGCGCGCAGCTCGACGGAGTTGCGAAAAGAGCTCGTCGAGCCATTGACTACAGCCATTGAGCATCCAACAGCGCTAAATAAGCGATGGTGCACACGTGAGAAAAGCATACGCGCGCAGGTCGACGGAGTTGCGAAAAGAGCTCGTCCAGCCATTGACTACAGCCATTGAGCATCCAACAGCGCTAAATAAGCGATGGTGCGCACGTGAGAAAAGCATACGCGCGCAGGTCGACGGAGTTGCGAAAAGAGCTTGTCCATCCATTGACTACAGCCATTGAGCATCCAACAGCGCTAAATAAGCGACGGTGAGCACGTGAGAAAAGCATACGCGCGCAGGTCGACGGAGTTGCGAAAAGAGCTCGTCCAGCCATTGACTACAGCCATTGAGCATCCAACAGCGCTAAATAAGCGATGGTGCGCACGTGAGAAAAGCATACGCGCGCAGGTCGACGGAGTTGCGAAGAGAGCTCGTCCAGCCATTGACTACAGCCATTGAGCATCCAACAGCGCTAAATAAGCGACGGTGAGCACGTGAGAAAAGCATACGCTCGCAGGTCGACGGAGTTTCGAAAAGAGCTCGTCCAGCCATTGACTACAGCCATTGAGCACCCAACAGCGCTAAATAAGTGATGGTGTGCATGTGAGAAAAGCATACGCGCGCAGGTCGATGGAGTTGCGAAAAGAGCTCGTCCAGCCATTGACTACAGCCATTGAGCATCCAACAGCGCTAAATCAGCGATGGTGCGCACGTGAGAAAAGCATACGCGCGCAGGTCGACGGAGTTTCGAAAAGAGCTCGTCCAGCCATTGACTACAGCCATTGAGCATCCAACAGCGCTAAATAAGTGACGGTGCGCACGTGAGAAAAGCATACGCGCGCAGGTCGACGGAGTTGCGAAAAGAGCTCGTCCAGCCATTGACTACAGCCATTGAGCATCCAACAGCGCTAAATCAGCGATGGTGCGCACGTGAGAAAAGCATACGCGCGCAGGTCGACGGAGTTGCGAAAAGAGCTCGTCCAGCCATTGACTACAGCCATTGAGCATCCAACAGCGCTAAATAAGCGACGGTGCGCACGTGAGAAAAGCATACGCGTGCAGGTCGACGGAGTTGTGAAAAGAGCTCGTCCAGCCATTGACTACAGCCATATAGAATCCAACAGCGCTAAATAAGTGATGGTGCGTACGTGAGAAAAGCATACGCGCGCAGGTCGACGGAGTTGCGAAAAGAGCTCGTCCAGCCATTGACTACAGCCATTGAGCATCCAACAGCGCTAAATAAGCGATGGTGCGCACGTGAGAAAAGCATACGCGCGCAGGTCGACGGAGTTGCGAGAAGAGCTCGTCCAGCCATTGACTACAGCCATTGAGCAGCCAACAGCGCTAAATAAGCGACGGTGAGCCCATGAGAAAAGCATACCCGCGCAGGTCGACGGAGTTGCGAAAAGAGCTCGTCCAGCCATTGACTGCAGCCATTGAGCATCCAACAGCGCTAAATAAGCGACGGTGCGCACGTGAGAAAAGCATACGCGCGCAGGTCGACAGAGTTGCGAAAAGAGCTCGTCGAGCCATTGACTACAGCCATTAAGCATCCAACAGCGCTAAATAAGCGACGGTGAGCCCATGAGAAAAGCATACCCGCGCAGATCGACGGAGTTGCGAAAAGAGCTCGTCCAGCCATTGACTGCAGCCATTGAGCATCCAACAGCGCTAAATCAGCGATGGTGCGCACGTGAGAAAAGCATACGCGCGCAGGTCGACGTAGTTGCGAAAAGAGCTCGTCCAGCCATTGACTGCAGCCATTGAGCATCCAACAGCGCTAAATAAGCGATGGTGCGCACGTGAGAAAAGCATACGTGCGCAGGTCGACGGAGTTGCGAGAAGAGCTCGTCCAGCCATTGACTACAGCCATTGAGCATCCAACAACGCTAAATAAGCGACGGTGAGCCCATGAGAAAAGCATACCCGCGCAGGTCGACGGAGTTGCGAAAAGAGCTCGTCCAGCCATTGACTGCAGCCATTGAGCATCCAACAGCGCTAAATAAGCGACGGTGTGCACGTGAGAAAAGCATACGCGCGCAGGTCGACGGAGTTGCGAAAAGAGCTCGTCGAGCCATTGACTACAGCCATTGAGCATCCAACAGCGCTAAATAAGCGACGGTGAGCACGTGAGAAAAGCATACGCGCGCAGGTCGACGGAGTTGCGAGAAGTGCTCGTCCAGCTCGAGCTTACACGCAGCAGTTCCGACGTTTGCGAGTTAGGCCGCTTATGCTCAAAGGAACTACGTCTTGAAACGATAATGGTCTCCTTTTGTAGTTGGACCACGGTGACGACGCATTTCGGACAGTGGAGGCTGAGGGGGTGACCTAGTGAGCACGGGATTACCTCCGTCGCTGACGGGCATCTCAAGGTTTTACGTCGCAGACGGCGTGCCCAGTAAGTAATTCGAGTGTCGGCTATCGGCGTATACACGTCGGTATGCGTGTGTAGGTATGCAAGGACGCGTCTGCCGGCACTCTGTGGGCGCACGATCCGCCTCGTCTTTTTTTTTTTCTTTTTTCCGGTCTTCACATTCTCAGACTCTGAACTCACGTGTTACCGCAGCTCATGTCGCATAACCGTTTCTGGTATTATAACGCTCATTTTGTGTGTATGACCACCGCCTTACGTAGGGTTCTTCATTAGGCATAAGGGGGGGGGAAGGCAAGTTTTGCCGCACCCCCTCCTCTCCCTACTGTTGCACGAAGCTTTGCAGCGAATGCCAAAATGGAACTGAAAAAGAAAATAAATAGCGCGATGACGTACGTATACTTCTCTCAGCGGCCTGCCATTTGTTCCCAAAATGAGCGATGCATCAGGTACCCTTGGTCGCCATCATCGCCAAAACGCTTGCGTAGCCGTAACCCCGTGCTTTAAAAAATGTCCTCAAAGGGTCGTCCGAGTAAACTTGCGGAACTATCGCCCCCTTTAGGTGATTAGGGGAGGGGGAGGAGGAGTGGGCTGTTCCTTCGTGCGCAATCCTGTATGTGTTACAACTGTGAACATATATATGCGCACGGTGGGAAACCGGAAGGGGGGGGCTAGTTATTTAAGAGAGAGTGCACTTGAAGTCTGCCCCAAACATTGACTTAGTATGGGGAAGTGGGACTGCGACACACCTTCGTCCTCGCTGAGGGGTAACGCCACGCGCTTAGGACTGTGAAAGAGCCTGCCTGTCTGAACTGAATAACACCTAGTCTTGGCCGTCCTGTGTGTCCGCGACAAGACCGTTAGGCTAGACCTGCCTGTCTGCACGTAGGAGTTGCCGTATGGCGCGAGGCTAACTCAGCGTCTGCGTTGACTCTAATGATTATGTAGTCTTTTTCTCTCACGTGGCTTGTCCTTTGTGCCGTTATTCTGTCAGTCTGTCAGCACATAACGCTACAGAGCAGGGGAGATAGAAAGAGGGAAACCATCATCTCCTCGTCGACGTTTAACTTTCCTTTGCATGCGTTTTAGGCCACTGCGCCGCAGTAAGGGAACTAGACTTGCCATAGCATGCAGGGACGACTCTCGCGCTGCGAACCGTACAGCAACCTCGGGAACCTCCCCTCAAACATCAATCTTTCATGTCTATCCTGTTCACGTGGAAGCCGCCATCTAGTGACATTTTGTCACTGTCAACTAAGTTGTTCTTTATTCACGTATACCCCTCGTGTGAGCCCTTGTTTACATATATGTATAGTCCTCCGGATATTTTAAATAAATAACTAAATTAATTGCTAACATGAATTCGTCTAATCTTTGTGCTTTTTCGCGCTCTCGATATCTTAAGTAAATCCCTGTGACCGTGTATTGGTTTACCTTGGCGAACTTCGACGGCGATCGCTATTGCCAGACATATTTTACTTCTGGCACCTTCAAAGCACGCATTCACCGTCTTCCGAGCATATATAGAGGAGCGCAGTGTTTTACATTAAGCCGGAGGAAGGGGGCAGATGATTTTATTTACCCCCCCCCCCCCCTTTCCCGCTGGTTGAGTGCGAAAGACGAGTTCTGCAGTGGATGGGAAACGCAAATGAAGCGATGACGCTCTGCTCGCAAAGGCTTTTCATTTGTCTCCGGCTTTCCAGCAGGGTCAGACCTTTAAATGCAACATGAGGGTTCCTTGGCCACCATTATCGCCCAGAAACATGCGAAGCCGAAACTCTGCGCAATAAACAAATAGCATGGAAGGTTTGACGGAATAAAGCTACGAGGCAGAATTGGTGCCCCTTTCGAAAATTAAGGAAAGAGGCCCCCTGCTCCCCTCGTGAGGACGCCTATGTTTTTGAGTATCTTCGACCACACCACTTGACTTCGAGCACAGCAACTGTCAAGAGACGCCGGACGCGACATCTTCCTTTGACGCGTGACTTCGGCAGCCTCGAGTGGGACTGGCTGTTCTAATTGTTGTCAGGTTGACCAATCACTATTCTGTGGTCCTTCTACGCTGCCTTGAAGAGGGCAAGACCGCTAGTCTAAACTCGCGTGCCAGCTACATTGCTGTTAAAGTATATTTATCTCTTCAAGCCTACGTACATATTCTCTTGAATTTCAGCCTGGTTTCGATTTCTGTGACTCTGAAACAGGTCACGTTGTACTTGAAGCGCAAAACGTGACTACAACAACGGGCCGATAGAGAGTAGCCCTGTCCATTGTCACCGTTGCACCTTACACTTCAAGTAAGCTAAACCAACATGCCCAGTTTTCTGATCTCTGATGATGTTGATGTCATTGGATCAACATACAGGGACCGCATGCACATTTACCCTAGCTCGCATGTACTAGCTCGCCTGTATATCGTTTTACCGCTCTAGACTACCCATCCAGTAAACAGGCGTGTTTTCTCAGGCTCATATGAGTTCGTCATACGAAGCTGCGTTGTGTGTTGTCACGATGTCGCTAATCCTGGTGATATGGGACCGTGATGACGTCATATGGTGACGCCACAACATTTTTTTTGCGTCGTTCGTGGTTACACCGACGCCACCGACAACCACTTTTTACGTTTGATGAGACATCTAAGGCCTTTTTTTCTTTTATAAAATGTTCTGCTCACTGAAATGCTGTTCTCCCACTGTTATGCCGAATGTTCTGTTCTGTTCGTTAGGTCAGCGTGTAGTTACGAAGCCTGACCTAACCACCATGCATCAGGCACTTGCTTCATCACACCAAAGATAACTCATCCCGCGTGCGAGCGAGCGTGTTGAGATGTTCGGCACGTTTTCTGCAACGCTAATAGATTGAAGGAATGAAACATAAATGCGAAGGCAGGTATACGTCTATATACCAAAAGAAAAACTCATCGCTGAAGGTTCCCGGCTTCCTTTGGTTGAAGACAAGTACATTGAGACGCTTGGCGTCTTTTCGCAACTCAAGTAGGTGGGTAAAAACTTCGTTTTTTTTTCTTTTGAAAGAAAATGAGCAAAGGAATAGAGATAGGGGAGGTTGCTACACTCGGTAGTCCTCCGCAACCCCTCTCTGCCCAACCCAGGATGGAAGCCTCCTGGACTGTCGGGTTCCAAGCTGCGCAAGGCAGCCTCTCACTGATCTTCATTGTTTAAAACTTTTCGGATTGCCCCGCCGCGGTGGTCCAGTGGCTAAGGTACTCGGCTGCTAACCCGCAGGTCGTGGGATCGAATCCTGGCTGCGGCGGCTGCATTTCCGATGGAGGTGGAAATGCTGTAGGCCCGTGTGCTCAGACTTGGGTGCACGTTAAAGAATCCCAGGTGGTCAAAATTTCTGGAGCCCTCCACTATGGCGTCTCTCATAATCATATTGTTGCGTACATGCACGAAGACAAAGAAGCGTATACGGGGTACGCACTTGTCGCCCAGAGCGAGAGAGAAAGAAGAGGATCAGGAGGATCTTTAAGCAGTCGGCCGCTTCTGAGCTGCCCCTCACGACCTAATAAACGGCCCCTTTCAACGTCTACCAGTCTCTTTCAAACGTAACAGAGTGGTGGAAGTGCTGGGTAAGCGCTTCAACTACGGAACGATCACTGCCACAGCTTCGACGAAGCCGTCGACTTGCCGGTCTCCCACCATCTGCCGTGAGTGACTTCGACATGCCCGAAGAAGCAGGCGTTTCCAGGACGGCACCATCTGGCCCACTTCCGTACTACCGAGTTCCACCGCCCTTCGGAGGAAAAGCTGAAGAAGATGTTGACGCCTGGCTAACCAAATACAAACGTGTGGGCAAGTCTAACGGTTGGGATGCAGCCGCTATGCTAGCCAACGTAGTGTTTTCCCTGACCGACACCGCACTGGTATGGTACGATAACCACGAGGACGCACTCACGACGTGGGATCTTTTTGTTGAAGAGCTCAGGGCGTGTTTCGGCGACTCGGTTGCTAGAAAGAAGCGGGCTGAGCAAACACTGTCGCAACGGGCACAGCTACCAGGTGAGACATGCACCACTTACATAGAAGAAGTGTTAAGGCTGTACAAGATGGTCTGTGCTACCATGTCGGAAGAGGACGAAGTTGGGCATCTGCTCAAAGGGATAGCTGAGGACGTGTATAATTTTCTAATTGGAAAAGAAAGCCTCAGTTCTGTGTCCGACGTCATTCAGCATTGCCGAACGTTTGAAACGCTCAAGATGCGTCGAATTGCGCCCAAGTTTGGTCGGCTGGCTAACGTTACAACTGTTGCCAGTGTGGACACGAATCCTGGCCTCGACCTTTTTTCTACTATTCGACAGATTGTTCGTGAGGAACTGTCCCACCGAAAAATGTCGTGTTCGACAGCTGACCACCGCGAGTTGTGTCTGCCCCGTGAGGCTATGGATGTACCTCCCTTGACCCCATGGCGATCGACGATGAGCGCGGCAACTGTGGAGTACAGCCCAGCCCCACAGTCAAGGATGACAACCAGATTTCCCGCGTCACGGTATGACCGATGCTCTCAGCGCATGCCTCCTCGACACCCGACGTCTCGGTACGACGCATCCAACCAGTACATCCGTCACACAAGAGCAAATGATGACGCTCTATTCATCGACGAGCGACCGACGTTTCGACCTCGGCCGGTGTGCTATTCCTGCGGTGTGCCAGGCCACATATCGCGATTTTGCAACCGTCGGGTGACTCCTCGGTACCACCAACCATCTGACTTTTCACGACCCTTCGAACAGCCTCATGGTGTCCGGCGCCCGGCCCACATACCACCTGATGACTATTGGCCCAGCAGCTTCCGCAACCACTCCCCGGCATCTGACAGGAGTTTAACGCCCCCACCGCGACCTCGTGCTCATCGTTCTCCTTCACCGCTGCGTCGCAAAGCACCCTCTTCGCCACCGGAAAACTAGCCAGCGCGGCCAATGGGGGTGAGGTCGCTGGAAACGTGCTACTGAGAGAAATACCTCCTGTGTGTATGTTTAAAAACAAAGTGCGTGTTTTGGTGGATCATGTGCCTGTGATGGCATTGGTGGACACAGGTGCAACGATTTCTGTGATGAGTGCTTCCTTTAAAGACGTGTTAGGGCGGAAAGTTGTTTTTACCTGGGATGAAACTTCGACGTTCTGTGGAGTGAGTGGAGAGCCATTGCGCCCTATTGGTGTATGTAGTGCTGAGGTATTTTTGGGAGGCCTCATGATAACGACAGAATTTGCGATTATTCCTCGGCCGACACATGATGTCATTCTCGGCATGGACTTCTTGCGAGAATGTGGTGCCACTGTAGACTGTCGCACGGGGAAAGCCTTTGTGAGTGGCCAGATGCCTTCAGAACTTCTGGAAACTCCAGCGAATGACCAAACTACGCTGTGTGTCTGTGGCGATACGTTCATACCTGCGTTGTCTACCGTACGTGTTCCTGTTGTTTGTCGCGGCGCGGATTCTGACAGCTTCGATGCGAGCGTAGAACCAATGCACATAAACTGCGTGAAGAAGAATGTGTTGGTTCCCCATTGTGTGGTGTCGATTGATGGCGGACGAACTGGCCTATGGACTGTAAACTGTTCTTCTGAGCCCGTGACACTACCCAATGGTTTGAAATTAGCTTCGGTCAGCAAAGAACACGTGACCTTATCAGTGGTCGAGCTCACAGACGTGCCGAAAGAACGTGACGGAACTGGTTGTCACAATTTGGACGGGGCGCTTATGGCAACGATAAATAAGTCGCTTAGCTCAAGCGAGCGCCGAACTTTAATGGATGTGCTGTTGAAGCGCGTTTCGGTATTTGACTTTGCGCAGAAGAGCAAAGTAATCCCTATCCCCCTGTCTCGAACGCGCCATACCATCAACACTGGCGCGGCAAGTCCGATTCGCCAAAAACCATATCGTGTTTCCCCGTCAGAAAGACAAATTATCAACGACCAAATGCAGGAAATGGTGCAAAAGGGAGTGGTACAAGAGTCAGCCAGTCCGTGGGCAGCACCGGTAATTCTTGTTAAGAAGAAAGATGGATCTTGGAGATTTTTCGTCGACTATCGCCGACTGAATGCCGTGACTAAAAAGGGCGTATACTCGCTGCCACGTATAGAGGACGCAATAGACTGCTTACATTCGGCCTCTTATTTTTCCTCCGTAGACTTACGATCCGGTTATTGGCAAATTCCGATGCACCCAGAGGACAAGGAAAAGACTGCCTTTGTAACCCCTGATCGGCTCTTTGAATTCAACGTGATGCCATTTGGACTGTGCAATGCACCGGCCACGTTCGAGAGGTTTATGGACACCATTCTGCGTGGCTTGAAGTGGAACATCTGCATGTGTTACCTCGACGATGTCATCTTTGGCCGCACGTTCAGTGAACACAACTCTCGTCTGGATACTGTTTTGAACTGCATCCAAAACGCTGGCCTAATTTTAAACTCGAAGAAATGCCACTTCGGAGACCGCCAGACGCTTGTGCTCGGGCATCTCGTTGACAAGGATGGCATCCGCCCTGACCCCCAGAAGACAGCAGCAGTTGAGGCGTTCGAAGCACCGCGTTCCGTCAAGGAGTTTCGTAGTTTCCTGGGGCTTTGTTCGTACTTCCGCCGCTTTATTCCGAAGTTTGCCGACGTTGCGTATCCTCTCACATGCCTCTTACGAAAGGACAATTCCTTTGAGTGGACTCCGGAGTGCGATTCTTCATTCCGTCAATTGAAGTTTTTGCTGACGTCCCGACCCATTCTTCAGCACTTCAGTCCTTCTACTCCGACAGAGCTTCATACGGATGCTAGCGGCATAGGTATTGGAGCCGTCCTAGTACAACGTTACGGCGACCGCGAACACGTCATCGCATACGCAAGTCGCTCCCTAAGCAGGCCGGAACAAAACTACACTGTTACCGAACAAGAATGCCTGGCGGTATTATTTGCAATTCAACGGTTTAGGTCTTACCTGTACGGACGCCCATTCACAGTCGTAACCGACCACCACTCGTTGTGTTGGTTTGTCAACCTTCGTGACCCTTGTGGCCGCCTTGCACGCTGGGCACTCCGGCTACAAGAATACAGTTTTACCGTCGCTTACAAGAGTGGTCGTCGACATGCTGACGCGGAGTCTCTTTCACGTATGCCACTTAGCACAACAGACTGTGAATCCGATTACCTTGACCAGCTTGTAGCGTCTGTGTCGCCTACGTTCCCGGACTATCCCAGTTTCAGAGTAGAACAGCGGAAAGATGCTAAACTAGCACCACTATTCACCGCTGCATCCGCTTCCACTAGTGCACGCCGTTTCTGTATGCGTGATGGACTGTTGTTCAAAAGGAACCTCTCCAGCAGTGGCGCGCGTTTCCTTCTAGTGGTCCCAGAGAGCCTGCGAACAGTTATTATGAGTGTCATGCACGACGACCCTACATCTGGACATTTAGGTTTGGCGCGGACGCTTCACCGGACTAAAGAGCGCTTTTATTGGCCTGGTATGCAGAAGTCTGTTGAGAGTTATGTGGCAAGCTGCATGCAATGTCAGCGTCACAAACGTCCATCAACTGGTCCAGCTGGTCTTCTACAGCCGATGCCTACTCCAAGCGCACCTTTCGAACAAGTGGGCATTGACTTTCTGGGCCCCTTCTCAAAATCGGCTAAGAACAACCGATGGATAATTGTTTGCGTCGACTACCACACACGCTACTGCGAGACGGCAGCCGTCCCCTCCGCAACTGCCAGTGAAGTCTCGTCGTTTTTGTTACTGTACGTCATCCTCCGACATGGCCCACCTCGCCTAATTATCAGTGATCGTGGACGACAATTCACAGCGGATGTCGTGGAGGAGCTGCTCCGTTTATGCGAATCCCGCCTGCGTCACTCGACACCATACCACCCCCAAACTAATGGGCTGATGGAGCGTACCGACCGCACCATTATCAACATGTTGCCTATGAATGTCTCATGCGACCACAAGAGCTGGGATGACGTACTCCCGTTCATTACTTACGCGTTCAACACCGCGAAGCATGAGATTACAGGCTATTGCCCTTTCTTTTTGCTTTATGCACGTTTGCCCCGGCACACAATCGACACAATATTGCCTTTCTGTGACCACGACAACGTCACTGTCGCCGAGACTCTCTGCCTCGTCGAAGAGGCGCGTCGCATAGCTCAACTACGCACATTGGCATCGCAAGACAAAGCGAAGGCACGCTATGACATTCACCATCGACCAGTGATTTATGGCCGTGGTGATCTGGTGTGGTTGTGGACTCCGATGCGCAAGCGCGGGTTATGCCAAAAGTTTTTGGCCACTTACGATGGACCTTTTGTCATCGTCGACAGACGTACAGAGGTCAACTATGTAATAGCTCGTCTCACGGCGAGTGGTCGACGAGCTGCCAAAACTCAAGTGGTTCATGTTGCGCGCCTGAAACTGTACACGCCACGACAACTCGACTGACTCGTCCGGCGGCCTTCGTCTGCGCAGAGAGGAATGTTGCGTACATGCACGAAGACAAAGTAGCGTATACGGGGAACGCACTTGTCGCCCAGAGCGAGAGAGAAAGAATAGGATCAGGAGGATCTTTAACCAGTCGGCCGCTTCTGAGCTGTTCCTCACGACCTAATAAACGGCCCCTTTCAACGTCTACCAGTCTCTTTCAAACGTAATAATATGGTGGTTTTGAGACGTTAAACCCCACATATCAATCAATCAATGATCAAAACTTTTCGGATAGGCGGGGGGAGGGAGGTTATATAATTAAAATTTTCCATCATTGGGGAGCAATGGTTTACAGGAAGAAGATGACGAGAGGGCATGAGGTGCGAGTGTGAAGATGTCGCCACAGTACTTTCATGTAATGAAACTTTATACTTCTTGCTCACGCCACCGATGTTCGAGGGCCGTTTGCACCACCACTGTCAGTGATGCATTATATTCCACGAATAGAGTTGCCCGATACCACACATGTGCACTGCTTGACTTTAACAGCCGCGCCCTTTTCTTTTTTTCTTTTTTTGGTGATCTTTATAATTCGTGTGTGCCTCAGAAATATTCAGCCATGCGCTGGCGTCAGTTCCGCTTCATATTTTGAAAATATGGTAGTAACAGGCTTAATTGGCTCCAAAACAGCCCGCGATTTAAAAATATAGCGTGGCACATCTTTGTTTTCACGCATGCACACAGCAACAACATGCTGACTGTCACTTCTTGCCGTTTTTTCGCACAAGCAGGATGCCCCGTATACACTGTTCCGCGTTGTTTGGCGCACAGCCTAAGAACTGTTTTTGGACCGTGCTCCCTGCAAGAAGCAAAGATTTTAGCAGCCTTGCACCATGGTGCTGTCGCCATTGGACACCTGCGCGGTGTGGCTCATAATGGTGTCATGTTGCCATTTTCTCTCTCTCTCTTTCTTTTTTGATGCGCATCATGCAATTGCAGTGTCATGTCACTGAGTGAAAGATGTCGAAAGCGCGAGAAAGTGATACGCTAATCGAGTCTCTGACAGTTTTTCCTTTTTTTTTTCACTAGTTGCAGTTTTACTGGTGCTGCATAAGAATTACGTTGAACATCACTCAAAACTTGTTGACTATAGCCTCGTTTCTGACGGTTCGCAGTTGCCACATGCGTGTATTTTGCACACTGCGCAACTATGCACGTTTGTATCCTCAGCAAAAAAAAAAAAATGCGTCGTGTTGATATTAACGCGTGTATAACTTTGTTTGTCCTGCCCCGCCGCGGTGGTCTAGTGGCTAAGGTACTCGGCTGCTGACCCGCAGGTCGCGGGTTCGATTCCCGGCTGCGGCGGCTGCATTTCCGATGGAGGCGGAAATGTTGTAGGCCCGTGTGCTCAGATTTGGGCGCCCGTTAAAGAACCCCAGGTGGTCTAAATTTCCGGAGCCCTCCACTACGGCGTCTCTCATAATCATATGGTGGTTTTGGGACGTTAAACCCCACAAATCAATCAACTTTGTTTGTCCTGTCGGTCGGTCTGGCCTCGTCGTTTTCCTGTCCTATCAGTCGGTCCCTCGTCTGTTTACTTCTGGGTGCAGTGTCGTGAAGAAAGGTGCGTGCTGCTGCAACCGCGTGACAAATAACCGATTATAATCTAATCCAAACGTACTCGGCGTTTGTTTTCTATGTGTTTCTCTTAGCAATGTGCAGTTAACCACCCTAGTACGGTTCCGTATCTGGAAACGATTTGTGGAGGTACCGGCCTGAGGTGGTATGTCGTATGCAGAAAAAATCGTTTCGGAGGGAGAGGTGCACGCGTCCGATGTTCCACTTGGCCACGCCACTGGTATGCTTACACCAATCACATGCATAACGGATAATCAGAAAACTTGAGTGAATGAATGGATGGATGCGTACAGTGCCGACCAGAATGTACGGTGCGCGTCAAACCATGTAGCTGTGCAGAAAACACGCGAAGGTGAGACGTAGCACTATTGCTGAAAAAACTCAGCACTTTTCACAAAACCCGGCCGCAGTTCTGTAAAAGACCTGCTCACCGACGCAAGTGAAAACAGCGTAAGGGGATGCCTTCCTCTCTCTCTCTTCGCATATTTGGAAACGGGCTTTCTTGCCTGTCGCCGTTCAACCTTGTCCTCTACTATAAGTCCCCCCCCCCCCCTCCGTCCTTACGTAAGAGGAGACAACTCCGGGAAGCGGAGGCATGGGAAGCCTTGACGGACGCCCCAAAAGAGACTTCTTCCGGTTGCCCGCTGTCACGACAGCGTCACGTGGCTCTTCGACGGCGTCGCGCGCCAGACGCTGGCTCGAGGGGCACAAGGTCGCCTGGGGGGGAGTATGTGGGCCAGTCCTGGCGGGCCCGCAAGCGTCAGCGGACAAAACCGCTGCGGTCCGCGTGGAACGCAGTCGTGGCAGCGTGACGCAACATCATCGCTTCCCCCGCCGCAAGCCAGGCGTGCGTGCCAAAGGGCGACAAGAGGAATTTCTTTTCCGGTGAAAAGGCCCAGTTCGCTTTGGCGGATCCTTCTGCTGTCGTCTGGGAATTCTTGTTAGCAGACCAGCGCACCGCGGCCACGACTCTCACTCCCCTTCGCTCCGCCCTCCCAAAATCCCCACTGGAGATCCTCGGATGTGACACCCTCTCTCCTCGGCATACGACTCTGGTAGCTGTCCTGAAAAGTCGAGTCCTGCTGCGCTCAACTTAGCACTCGTCGTGTTGTGTGTGTGTGTGCGTGCGTGTGCCTTGATACGCGCGAGTTACGCCGGGTTTTGAGACTTGGCGTTCTGCGGGATGCGTGCACGCTGCAGACAGTTTTCTACGAATGAATTCCCATGGCGCGCTCTCGACGGCCGCGCACTTTTCTGCGCCGGGCCAGACCTTGTTTTGCCCCGATAGCAGCTGCACATCTGTGCAGTGGTTGTCCGCAGGAACGCACCGGTAACTCACCACGAACACTTCGCAAACTTTAACCGTATTAACTGCTACTTAACTATTTACCGGTAGACGTACATTCGTTCAGACTGTTGCAGCACCAGTCCATCTTCAGCAGGTCAAGAAAGGTAACCAAAAAAAACGAAAAAATGAACAAGCCACCAGAATGACTCGATAATCTTTATCTTGATAAAAGGGATTATAAAAAAGAAGGCATTGTCGATGTTTTTCTGTGTCTGACGGAAATATACTTTTACTTAGCCCCAAAACCTATATGTTTATATTAAATTTCTCGAACAGTCTGATAAACTGTGACTGCGATGAAACGGCTGTAAGAAAGGAGGAGATGATAGCATTTTGTCTGTCGTGCTGTTTCTCTCCTTCGTCCTCGTCGTTTACGCACTGCTAGACTTTAGCATGTCCAATTAACTTGGCCAAAGAATGATTTTTGCCTGCGAACGATTTTGATTGATTGATTGATTGATTGATTGATTGATTGATTGATTGATTGATTGATTGATTGATTGATTGATTGATTGATTGGTACGTGTTGTTTAACGTCCCAAAACCGCCACGTGATTATGAAAGACGCCGTAGTGGAGGGCTCCGAAAATTTCGACCACCTGGGGTTCTAAATTTAACGTGCACCCAAATCTGAGCACACGAGCTCAGATGCAGCCGCCTCAGTCGGGACTCGATCCCGCTACCTACTGGTCAACAGCCGAGTACCTTAGCCACTAGACCGCCGCGGCGGGGCGCTTTGCCAGCAATTGCGAAGCCAGCTTTTGTCCTCCAAGGATCTCAGAAACATGCTATTTTCTGGTGGTGCCCACTTAGTTATCTAGTGGCTTTGATCTGTTGACCTAAAGGCTGCGTTAACCATAAATTAAAAGGTAGTCGTTTCCGATGAAATAACCCCCAGAGACGATTATCGGTGGTTTAATCTCCAAAAGAATTTTCCTTGAATTTGAGGCTTACTAAAGAAAACTATAGTAACGCAATGACGTAATTTGAGCACTATCTGACCCGAAAAGGATGCCACATTGAACTCGTTGGGCGTCTGAGGAAAACGCTCCTTCTCATTCGGCCGAGTGCCAACAGCTCATCATGCCCCGTAAGATGGCTGCCGAAGCCGCCATCTTACGGTGGATATGGCTTCACTACTGGCCAATAATTTCTACTCCAGCAATTTTTTTTTGAAAACCCCTTGGAGTGTAACGCACAAACGACAGACGGGACTGGACCTTTTGCGCACCTGTTGTCCTTTCCTATTTTCTGTCGGTCGTTGGCGCATATACGCGCAGAGTCACCACATTACAAAGGATGATTCACTTCGCCAGTGAATTTTCTTTTTCATGAACATTTATCATTACATATTAACGCGAACAGCTATCTACAAAAAAGGATCAGCGAATGAGCAAGCACAGAGCGCAGTCAGGAACGTGTGTCACAACGGCGAACGCTCGGTGAGAAAACGCCCCGCCACGGTGGTCTAGTGGCTAGGGTACTCGGCTGCTGACCCGCAGGTCGCGGTATCGAATCCCGGCTGCGGTGGCTGCATTTCCGATCGAGGCAGAAATGTTGTAGGCCCGTGTGCTCATATTGGGGTGCACGTTAAAGAACCCCGGGTGGTCAAAATTTCCGGAGCCCTCTACTATACAGCGTCTTTCATAATCATTTGGTGGCTTTGGGACGTTAAACCCCACATATTAATCAATCGGTGAGAAAACGACAATCTACATATATGTGCGACTAGCCGAGCACACTTTTTTTCTTACTACAGACGGTTCTCGCTCTCCACTGGAGGCTCGCTTCCTGGTGTGAGTCAGAGCTAACCTCGTGGAGACCTCCGAACCACGAAGATCTATCGTCCACGCGCACAGAGAAGCAGTTCTTGGTCGCGGAACTATGAAAAAAAAATGCGCGGCTTTTCGCGGCTGCAGCCCGACGATCGGGAATTCTTTTGCGAAACCGTTCTGCGAATTTGTGCGGCCCAAACTGATTAATGACGGCGGCTACCGCCCTTCGCGTTCGCCTAATAACAATGGCGGACCCACGGAGTGCATCATCCGGCGCGGAATGCGACGCCGGTAAACACGAGTTCAACGACCATGCAGGATCCCAACTCCGGACACAGTGCCTTGAGAAATGGGGCCTTTCTATTGAGTAATGAG
Organism: Rhipicephalus microplus; assembly: GCF_043290135.1. Classification (NCBI taxonomy): domain Eukaryota; kingdom Metazoa; phylum Arthropoda; class Arachnida; order Ixodida; family Ixodidae; genus Rhipicephalus; species Rhipicephalus microplus. The sequence continues at coordinate 266,696,850 of NC_134700.1, forward strand.
CCATTGGTTATAGCCTTTCAAAGAGCCGCCGAGGCGACCTGCTGGACCTTAATTTAAACAGACTGACGCTATCTTACTCTTCTTGCACGCCCGTTTTTGTGTTTATTTGCTTGCTTCGTTACACTAAGGGAAAAGGGGGGGAGGGGCATCTGATCGACTGCGTTCGCTTGTTACGCGTCGCAGAGACACGCCGCTACCAGCATGCTGTACTGCATGCAACTTTAGTCTGTACCCGAGCGCGCCTTGCGTCTTAATATTCGTGAACATAGATGGATGAATGGATGAAAAACTTTTATTGGGGTCCTGAAGGATTCCACCCCCGTTTTATAGGGGTAGGATCGCGGGCCGCTCCCACGTTAGAGTTTCCTAAAATTATCTAGAGGGGAATCTGGCGCTGCGATCGTTCAGCGATCATGGTAATGATGGGTAGTACACACATTTGCCTATTATTCGTACTTGCAGGCGGCGAATCGTAGTTGTGGCTTCGTTTATTGCTGTGTCTCGGTTTTGTTTTGAAAGATTCGACCCTTTTGAACTTCGTGACCCAATTTCGAAAGGTAAGTTGAAAAAAATTGGGCGAAGCGCAATCGCTGAACATTTGCTGATTTTTGTTTCGTGAGAAAACAGCTTCAAGCCACACGAACACACACGGAGCCAAAAGCAGGCCAGAAGTACGAAGTTTAGACAAATGTGTGTACTCATAATCATCATTCCCATGCTCACTGAAGCGCCGTGCGTTGCAGCTCCCGTAGACACTAGCGCCAGAGTTCTCTCTAGTGTATATTAGGAAACTCTATGTTCGTGAAAGTGCGTTTGCCAACAAGGATCTGAAGCTATACGTGCGCGCATGGTGCGATTACAGGTTTAATTGTCATTCAATCACGAACGCTTGCGTTTTGAGTCTCGGTGTTAGTCTTGAATGAAAGTCCAATGTCTATCGTGCAGTTCCAGCACTGAGTTTGGGATGTTCATCACTTGCGGGACTGCGTTCTCACTTTTAAGTTATAAGTTAAGCACAACATGGGCGCAGACGAGGCGGAAGATTAAAACACATGAAAACATTTGTTTATTTAAGAAGAAAGGAAACGGGGAGAGTCCGTGTTCGGGGACTCTTAAGGCACCCTGTGCGATAGTCCGGGCCTACCAGACGAGCATTCTTCAGACCTGCGCCATCGCCGATTTCGCGGTGCATTCTTCAGACGACATGTGCTTTCCTCGGCAGACGCTTCTTTCCGCGCGGTTCAGAGAGGCGTTGCGAACTCCGGCTGGGTGTAACCCGAGTGTACTTCGCATGTGTTACATTATACTGACGATCTTCCCCATCCATCGTTACTGGAACCGACTGCGACGCTCTTCGGAGAAGGCTACAATCTTGCAACTCAAAGGTTCACCCCACATGCTCCATATTCTTTAATTCTATGACGGAGACAGCAACAATCTTGCATCCTACAGGTGCGCCCATCTGATGGAGCGGACCATCTGCTCCTTAATTGTATGATGGAGCATGGCTACGGAGCTCCGTCTGTGCGTCACACTTAGGAAGCCGGGTGGTTTCCCCGCGTAGAGAACAAGCGTGTCGCTCCCGCACCGCGAGGGAAACAGCGTCTAGACGGCATTTTGCAACCATTTCTGCCACCGTTCGGCAGCGGCGCGAGGTTTAACGCATGCCGAATGGCCCCGCCCCTGGCGCGAAACCACCTTTCTTCAAATTCGGCGTCGCTTGCCAGGAAGAGGGACGTGCCCGCCAATAGTTCGCCGGGCCGCTCTCTTGTTTGGCAAGCACGGCGTCCCAAAAGGAAAAAAAAAAGGGGGGGGGGGGGTAAAGGGGGGGGGGGGGGACGCTGCGGTTTGAGCGGCCGAACGCCGCCGCCCGGCAAGGCAGGATGAACGGCCACTGAGGACACATGAAACGCACCGCTGACTGGTGGCTGCCTGTCCGCCAAGAAACTGTAGTGTTTTTACGCGCCGAATGACTGTGTGCGGCTCGAGTGGCGGTCTGTGTGCATGCCGCTTTTGTTGCTGCTCGAATTAGGCCTCGCGCTGCAGCTCCACCGCGTCCTCGGCGATTACTTAAGGCAAACTTTCGGGAAGCCGCTCTGCGCCCCCATTAATGTGTTATTCATTGCCGCGGCCTCGTATCGGCTCTCTCTTTCTCTTCTGCCGCAAAAGCAGCAGCCGTGTTTGACGCCGCGCGCTGCCGCCGCCCACTAGTTCCCGTCGTCTGGAATGTTTGTGTTCGCAGAGTTCGCGCCGCTAGTCGGTCATTCGAGATCGGTCTTTTCCCGAAGCTCCGGTTCATGGACCTTGTCTGACGTATGCTTCCGTCGACGCGGAAACGTGCGATGCCGGCGCAGAACAACTGTGCCTGTTACACCACCGCTGTCTGGGAGGTCAGTCGCAGCTGCACGCCTCGGCTGCCTGCAGCGAGCTTCGATGATGTTTGCCTGACTACGCACGGACTCAATCGGGCTCCTCTGTGTTCCTGTTCCCCGCGGCGTTCGCCGCAGACGTTCCGTAGTAACCCTCGGACCCCACCACGATAAAAATGTGTTTAATGTTAGGCCTAACAGCTCACCCCCGTCTAGCGGAAACACCCGCGAGTATGCATGCGATGTCCCGATTTTCAGCGCGATCTTGAGTTTCTGCGTGATTTTAGTTACACTAAGGCGAAAAAGCCTTAGATGTCTGCACAAACTCGGAAAGGCGCCATCGGCGTCGGCTCCATCTGGACGTCAACGCGAAAGTTGCAAAAAGTTATACTGAGATAGCGTCACAGGTCGCTAAATATCGTGACATCATCGTGACGTCACGTTTCGTGAAAAAAGTTTCAGGAGGAGTGGAGGTGAAGGGAGGTCAACTCAATCAACTGAGAAGAAGATGCATGGCTTTTGTCGTCCAGACGTCTTTCGCAAATGCACGGACCGTGTGATTTATTTATTTATTTATTTATTTATTTATTTCATAGTTGTTGAGAACATTGAATCTCATCGACCGCAAGAGGTTTTTTTTTTCCTTTGATCGATGGTGGTGTATGCCGACAAGCAACACTAATCAATGTGTGTGTTTAAGAAATAACATTTGGTCACGACAATAAATGCAAACAATGGCCTGAATTTGAATGAGAAGGGCGCTACAAGCAAGGGGAACACGATATGTAGACCTTGTTCACACATGATTCCTAAAGGAAAACTTAGCGGACAAGCTGGTTAGATATGATCAAACTTTCTTGCGAAAACTTTACAAAACATCACAGCATACGCACGGAATGAATTTATTCACTCCGTGAATGATGATGAATGGGGCGAAGCTTCGAAGAGTTTTATCGGCAAACCGTGAACCATCCGCTGGCCGCGTCCGTCTGTCTGCCTGTCTGTCCGTCAATCCGTGCGTCTGCCTGTCCGCCCGTCTCCATCCATCCATCCATCCATCCATCCATCCATCCATCCATCCATCCATCCATCCATCCATCCATCCATCCATCCGTCCGTCCGTCTGTCTGTCTGTCTGTCTGTCTGTCTGTCTGTCTGTCTGTCTGTCTGTCTGTCTGTCTGTCCGTCCGTCCTTTCGTCCATCTATAGTGAACACTCCAAGTGCCGCCATCCCGCATCTTTTCAATATATATTCATCATATATTCTTCATATACAAGTACCTTCGTCCAGTGGACCTTCCAAAAACTAAAATGAGAGGTAGCTATACTGCATACAGGAGACGCACGACGCACGCCTTAAGGAGCTTCGCCCCTGAAAAAGGCCTGAATACAGCGACGATTGATTGATATGTGGGGTTTAACGTCCCAAAACCACCATATGATTATGAGAGACGCCGTAGTGGATGACTCCAGATGATTTCGACCACCTGGGGTTCTCTAACGGGCACCCAAATCTGAGCAAACGGGTCTACAGCATTTTCGCCTCCATCGACAATGCAGCCGCCGCAGCAGGGATTCGATCCCGTGGCCTGCACCTTAGACCACCGCGGCGGGGCTGAACACAGCGACGAAACACGTATGAAACACATCAGCGCATTTTGCACTGATATATTTTGTACGTCCTTCATCGCTGTCTTTAGTTGATCATCATTCCTCACCAAAAAATGATTGAACGGTATTGCAACGAGGATCACATGGACGACGCAAACGCTGTGTACCTACATGCATGCCAGTTTTTCTACAGCGTCCGAACTCCGCTCTGACACCATACAAGACCACCAGGCCGAGGAACATTCGGCCTGGTGGTCTTGAATATAACTCTTTTTTTTTTCTGCCTTCCGCCCTTTCAAGATATCTGTACGAGATAGTATACATAACTGTACTCAAGAACGAAATGAACTGGTCTAGTCGAATTCTGTTTATTATTTATTTATTTAATACATACTGCAGACCACAGTTGTGGTCCTGGCAGGACGAGCACTTGAATAGCACAATAATACAAAAATAGCAAAAGGGACAAAAATGAAACGGCGGACATTGCATTGTCAATCCAACACACAATTAACAACACTAACAAAAAATGGGGCTATACAGTATCTAATAAGTATGGCTCAGCAATGGAATTCCATTCAGCGACGGTACGCGGGAAAAATGAAAATTTAAAAGTATCGGTATGCGCTTGGTATGGTGTTAGCGATCTAGGGTTATAGTGCCGCGTGTGTTTTGTGGTCAGGGCGGATATATACAGGGAGGGGTCGATAGCCAATTCATGTTTAGTAAGTGAGCAGAGGAAATCGAGACGAAATTTTTGTCTTCTTAACTGAAGCTTGGGAATGTTATTGGCAATCATTAATTCAGAGGGAGAATCCGTGCGACGAAATTTTGAAAAAATGAACCTGACAGCTTTCCTCTGAATCTTTTCCAATTTATCGATGTTATTTTTGGTATACGGGTCCCATACTACAGCAGCATACTCAAGTTTTGGTCTAACGTATGAATGGTAGCAAAGAAGTTTAACACTTGGAGGCGAATTACGAAGTTTGTGTCTCAAGAAACACAGTTTTCGAAAAGCGGAGGAGCAGATGTTTTCTATGTGCAAGTTCCAGGAAAGATTACTAGTGAACGTTACGCCTAAGTATTTGAAGCTGTTGACTTGGTTCACCGTGCATGATCCCAGTGTGTACTGAAATTGGAATGGAGATTTTTTGCGCGTTATGCGGAGGGAAACAGTTTTCTCTGCGTTGACAACCATGCCCCAATCCCTGCACCAACTGTATATATTGTCCAGGTTTGTGTTAAGTTCTATTTGATCTTGCATGCTGGAGATTTCACGGAATAAAATACAGTCATCTGCAAACAGCCGGACATGAGTGGTGGGTGTAACTACAGTGACGATATCATTAATGTATACCAGAAAAAGCAACGGCCCCAGAACACTACCTTGAGGCACTCCGGATGTGACAAAAAAAATTACGCTCGAATAATTCGGCCTATATATTATAAAAAACTACGCTCGAATAACAATACAGACGCATCCCTAACACAAGCTTTGCCTCTTGCAGGCATGTAAAATGCCTCTATCAGTTCGTGGTTTGGGGTATCATCACCCCTACCCAATATCTTAACCTCCCTGAAAATCGGTGAGCACATGCATGCTTAGCAATTACAATACCCCCTTCCCCCCTCCCCCCTCTTGGCCCCCTGGCTACGCCGATGTCGTTCTTCTGAACTTTCAACAGCTTTGGCTTACCTACTTTCTGGTTTTCAAAATATTCAGAAAAGGTCTCCGAAAAATAGTGCTAGTACATAGTAAACTGGTACGAAGTGGTGGTGTCAGTGATGAAAGCAAGAATAAAGGGGAGGGGAGGAGGCTCTTCTTCAAGCCTTTGAGGACAAGTACGCATCTCGATCGTTGGCATTACCAACACCCCGAGTTCGCGAAGCTTTTACATTAAAAGGTGTGACTGGTAGGTATGAGCTCCCGTGTTACTCACTTGGTTGGTGAATACGTACGGTGTCCCGAGAGAAGGCCAGATGACAGAAGACAACCGACTGGCTAGGGTGGATAAGTGCCATCCAAGGGCGAGCCGAAGGGAGAGGAGAGGGGGATCAACCCCTTCCCTGCTCACTGAATTTTTTAATTTCGCGCGCGTATATATGCCCGCACGCATACGAATGCACGCACGAACGTACATAAAGTATTCTTGATATCGCCTCCTTTCAAAAAAAATTTTTCAACTATACGCCCCTGTTTCTTGTCCTCTCTCTTCTATTTCCCTTCTTACACGCCGAAGTTTGCCCCGCCGCGGTGGTCTAGTGGCTAAGGTACTCGGCTGCTGACCCGCAGGTCGCGGGTTCAAATCCCGGCTGCGGCGGCTGCATTTCCGATGGAGGCGGAAATGTCGAGGCCCGTGTGCTCAGATTTGGGTGCACGTTAAAGAACCCCAGGTGGTCAAAATTTCCGGAGCCCTCCACTACGGCGTCTCTCATAATCATATGGTGGTTTTGGGACGTTAAACCCCACAAATCAATCAATCACGCCTAAGTTTAGCAAACCGGGCATCTCTGCAGCTTCCATGTATCCCTCATTGAGGAGCGTTTTTGAGAGTCAGCTCCGGATCGCCCATCACGTGACGTCTGCTCCACGGGGGTTAACTGGATCAATGCCACAGTCGTCGACGCATCCCGCGGAGCGCGCGAGAAGAAAGACCTCGCAGGTGTGTTTGCGTGCAGGCACCCTGTCTGGGCTCACCCACGACGCCATCCACGTGAACGCTCGCAGCTCAGTCTCGGGTCGCCAATGGCAACAAGAGCTGTGCCGCACCCCTGCTCGCGTGCGTCGCACGTGGGGCCCCCGGGGTGCGGGCGTAGTTTTTTTTTACGAGCACTCGACGGCTCACGTCTGCGCGGCCAGTCTAAATACCATAAATCGCGACCCCGCTCGACACCCCAGACGTCTTCAGACGAACCGCACCGCAATGGGCCCTCCTCCTTCGAAGGTTCCTGTCAACCCGAGTACCTCCGATGGTGCGCGTTCCAGCCATCGCAGGGGGACAATTGCGTCTCACCCTGTGGTGACTCGACGGGGTTTACTTGCGGCTGGCAATCCGCACGGCATCGTATGTACACCGCGATTCCGAGGTAGACACATCGTGTGTGGCCCCGACAATGTACGTGGGCTACGTTAGGTCGACCTGCTCGAACATACTGGCCGTTTGCGCGAGGAAAACAGTTCACGGCTGTCGAAGAGCTCCGCCGTCGCATCCGTATACAGCTAGGGCAGTGGGGGGGTCATTCACTATTTTCATTCAACAGACCGGAATTTTTTCGCACCCATCGTACGAGTTTTCGCGTGCGTTGCACATCGTACGAGTTTGCACATAGTTTGCGCGTGCGTTGGTTTCTGGTTTCTGGTGTCTGGATCTATTGTCCAGCTCCTATGTCGAGACGAAACGTTACACAGAGATGCTCGACAAGTGCACTGTAACATTAAAGCGCACAACGCCGTACAGTTATGTTACTTGGTACTATACTCGGTGTTCTACGCATTCGATGCATGTAACGCACGCACAACTTGAAAGGACGACAGACTATAGCGTAAAGAGCGCACTACGTTCGTCGTTCCTTCCCAATCTTGAAAAAAACCAGTTCCCACTCTAATTTACTATCATTACATTTTATTTTTAAAAACGGAGCTCTTCAAGTTTTTCGTTGCGCACTGGAGTGCAAACAGCAGTTTTCATCATCGTGAACCGCTGCGCTGGCTACGTTTTTTACGCGTGGGCAGATTGTTTCGGCATGGAATGCAACTATGATAGGCGAGTTTGCTGAGGGACTAAAGAAGTCACGTGACGTCATATAACATATATAGTACCGTGACTTAAAATCGCGTAGCAGCCCGTAACAACTATACCCAAGTGAATAAAGTTCGCGTAACAACGCGGCATATAGTCACAGACTGAACATTTCGTGACGACATGTAAAAAATATAGTCAAGTCACGGACTGAAATCACACAGCATCGCATAACAGCTGGTGACCCCGTCGCATGTTGCCGCCATAAATCACGCAGCAATCAGTCACGCGACAACACTCGTACGTGTAGCAACAATACTAAGCCACGTGACCAGTTTCCGCCAAAACTTACGCAATAGCTAGTCACGTGACTATAATTAGTCACGTGATTTGGTGGCCCGACTAAAATTCCATAACAGCTAGGCATGTTATCGTTGTAAACCATGTAACAACTAGTCAGGGGACTAAAATCACGCAACATCACACAATTACAAGGACGGCGGCAGGTGTGTGTGTGTGTGTGTGTGTGTGTGTGTGTGTGTGTGTGTGTGTGTGTGTGTGTGTGTGTGTGTGTGTGTGTGTGTGTGTGTGTGTGTGTGTGTGTGTGTGTGTGTGTGTGTGTGTGTGTGTTTTGAGGGAGCAGTTAAGATTGGTGAGTTCCTACAGTAGAGCAGGGAGGCTGCGAATATATACCTTCTCATCGGTCCTTGTTTTTTTGCGCTTCAAATTTTGTTCCTTAATTTCGTACAAACTCGCCCAAGCTTCCGTCCTTCTAATATACCTTGTGTTTTTTATGATATCTCTCTTGGGGGGCCAGGCAGAAATTCTGGGGGGGGGGGGGGCTCCAGCCGCCTCATACCCCCCTGCTGGCGCCGCCCCTGAACAACTAATCACGTGACATGTTTCCGCCAAAAGCATCAAAACATCTAGTCACTTGTCACAAAATGACGTAACGCACGTGACTAATGACATGAAATACTCCCGCCAAAACCACGTGACGCATGCGTATAGCGGGAGGAACCGACCGAAACCGGAGAAGAATAGACAAGCCGGAACGTAATTAGAATTTCTAGCGAAAGCTTGGCATTACCAGCAAAACTTATCAATAGGTCTGTTTCTGGTTTCGGTATTCTTTCCAGTTTTGAGCGGTTATTTCATTTCATTTCATTTATTGATACTGTCAGCCCTTTGCGGGCTATTACAGGAGTGGAGTTGACTCATATAAAACAGAAATGTGCATAAGAGTTTTATTATGCGCAAAATATGATGTGTATTTCGGTAGTGATGCTCTCTTTTTTTATTTTTCACTATCTTCTCTGTAAACTATATGCTTAGCCATTATGATATATTTGTGGTATGTGCTCTGAAATGATTTGTTCCAGTAGTGAAGGTTCTTTTTCTTATGTTTCTCTTATGAGCGATTATTATTATTATTATTATTATTATTATTGCTATTACTATTATTATTATTATTATTATTATTATTATTATTATTATTATTATTATTATTATTATTATTATTATTATTATTATTATTATTATTATTATTATTATTATTATTATTATTATTATTATTATTATTATTATTATTATTATTATTATTATTATTCACCACAAGATCGAGCGAAGTCGCCGCCTGGTAGCCATACTCATTGATTGATTGATCTGTGGGGTTCAACGTCCCAAAACCACCATATGATTATGAGAGTCGCCGTATAGTGGAGGGCTCCGAAAATTTCGTCCACCTGGGGTTCTTTAACGTGCACCCAAATCTGAGCACACGGGCCTACAACATTTACGCCTCCATCGGAAACGCAGCCGCCGGGATTCGATCCCGCGACCTGCGGGCCAGCAGCCGAGTATACTTAGCCGCTAGATCACCGTGGCGGGGCTGATGGCCATACTGACTGAAGCGCGCCTTGTGCGGTCTAACGGTGGAACATGGGTGAACGTGTCTTTTTTTTTTCTTTTTTTTTTAGGACAGCCCCCGAATTTAATGGACGACACAAACGCCGACTAAGCACCGAGCCTACTGCTGGGCCACGGCCGTTATGACCGGACTCACAGCATCTGCGCGTTTTCAACTCTCTAAAATGTCACAGACGAACACGCTGGACGCAGTAACGTATATTTATATCTAAGTAATTGATTGATTGATTTGCGGGGTTTAACATCCCAAAACCACCATTTCATTATGAGAGACGCCGTAGTGGAGGGCTCCGGAAATTTTGACCACCTGGGGTTCTTTAACGTGCACCCAAATCTGAGTACACGGGCCTACAACATTTCCGTCTCCATCGTAAATGCAGCCGGCGCAGCCGGAAATCGAGCCCGCGACTTTCGGGTCAGCAGCCAAGTACCTTAGCCACTAGACCACCACGGCGGAGCATTTATATCGAAGTAATAGTAACTTTATGCGAGCGTCGTACTTTCATTCTGTAATGGACGACGTACATAATGCGAGTAGGGTGCAGTCAACGCATTTTATTCACCGATGTCGGCTCACACCGCTCACAAGAAAGCGCCGCCACGTACATTTGTATGCGTGCTGCCGGCCACCTATCCACACTAGCGCGGGGACGGTGCTGCCATCTTTAGCCCAATAGCCCAATCACGGGGCGAACATCGTTGGGTGATCCTGGGGCAAAATGATGCGATAAGTTAAAAAGTCCGATCGACAATGCTCGGTGTCACGTCTCTTCAGTGCCGTGAAATGTTTTCAGAAAGAACGGCGTTTCCTCTACCGTTACAGTTGGACTAAACTGAACGGCTTGTTTGTTTGTTTGTTGTTTTTTTTTGACATTTTAAATAAATGTTACCATTAACGTATGTACCCAATCTCTGCTCATACAGATAACTAAGTTTACCTAACTATTGTTTGTACTGATTCACTCATACAGACTTCTCTTGATTTTTTTTGTATATTAGAGTTATTCATGCAATGGAATAAGTCGTCCCTATAGTTTTTTTTTTCAGAACTTTGATATTTCTTTATGTGATATTCATATCGTGCTACTCCGAAATCTTGGTTTCTGTCGACTTGATTTGACTTGAAGCGGAGAACTGAACACCCGCGTTTTCTTTCTTTCTTTTTTTTTTTGAGCCCAGCAATGATGTATGCTTCACAGTCATTCATCTACGTTGACGTGTGCTGCACCAGAGAGTAGCCGTGCAACATAATTTCACGAGAAATCTGTGTTCTTTGGCGAATCTTTATGTGCCAAATGAACTCCGTCAAAGCGATGCCGCACTGCTTTATCGTTTGTGGTTAGGTGTGGCATTCATGGAATCTTCTTTCCGCGTTGGGATGGGCGACAACGCTCCCTGCGATGCCTGTCGATGCGAGGAGACACTATACGCCACATCCTGTGTGACTGTCCGGCATATGATGCTCAGAGACAAGTCACTGGCATCCGTTCTAGTGCACCGGTACAATAGACGAATGTCTGTTGTGTCTATTCTTGTATTTCTTCCACAGAGGACATCACAGCTGAAGGCGACCAACTCCTGAAGTTCCCAAGAAAAACCAACTCGGACAAGCGGCTGTGACAGCGATGTCTATTAGCATGCGAGCGTGAATGACATTAATTTGACTGTATGTTTGTGTGTGTGCTGTCATGTGCCATCTTTATCTCATTTTCCTCTCCCTCTTTCGATCTCCCCTTTCCCGTCCACACATGCAGGGTAGCAAACCGGCTTTCCCGGAATGTTCAACCTCCCTGCGATTCCTTCTCTACAATTGCTTCTTCTTCAGGAGAAAGGGAAGGTGAAACTGAATAAATAAGTAAATTAATGTTCGTTTTTCATACTTCGCACAAAGCATTATTGTATAAAGAGCGGCAGGCTGCAGAACGTATGTAGTATTTATGTTGTTATTCCGCATTCGACGCTTCGTGATCCATGGATGGTTTTCTCGCTTCACGTTTCCAATGACGTTGACTAGCTTTATTGATCTTAACGTAATCGTGCAAGCATCCGGAGACAAAGAAAAGCTAAAAATTGGTTTATTATTATTTTTTAACATTCACGACAACCGTCTGATCTGCGTGATCTAGTAAAAAAACAAGGAAAACAAGCTCGTGAAGCCCACAGGGGTGGCACAAGCTAGAACACATATGCTTGTTAGATTGCGCTCGTTCTTGTGTATCTCTTATTTTTCTCCATGTTCTTGCGCGAATCCGTTATATGTTCCAACTATACGTCGTATTACAGTATCGGCTTTAATGTTTTCGTGTCCGTGTATGTGGAGGGGGGGGGGGGGGGGCTCGAGGCCGAGAGCATTATTACGCTCTTGGATTGAGTGGACACAGTAGACACGGTTGGAACAAACCAAAGAACAACACACATATTCATTTAACTGCTGTAGATCGATGATATCGTCAGCCGAATTAATATACATCAATTGTGATCCACGCGCAATTGTGATCCACAACACTCAACGGCATAACAAACAAGGTGGTGCCGTCAACGCCTGATCTCTCTCCCACCGCCACCAAGGCCTGCCGCCAGGTGTCACCACCAGCGCTACCGATCTAACCATGATGATGGTGATGGTGGTGGTGGTGGTGATAACAAACGCTCGCGAGCACAACGCCACCTACTGCTCGGTAGTTGTGAGCCTGAAATGCGGCTTTAGCGCAAAGCACGTGCGCCACAAGGCGAAAACTACTTTAGAAGAGTGTTAGCAGCTCTCCAGTGTGTGTTAGTACGCGCGAGATTAATTGAATGGAGTTCATAAAGACCAACAAAAAAGAGAGGTGTTGTATTCGCTTCATATGTACGCAACAGGTTTATTAAAGATATTTTACCCTCCACAGCTCTACAACCGCACTAAGATGGCGGGCACACCAAATACTTGCAGTTCTCACATTGCGTAGTTAACTTCTCTAATAGAGGCTGCCATTAGGTCCGTTGCCTAACTCCTGCTGTATGAAGCGACCATCAGCTAAACATCGCGCCTTATTTTCCCGCACACTTTCAAATACAGCTTTTTCATTATATATCTCAGAACTGGAATTTATTGCCTGGGTCTCGTTCTCCTTTTTTAAAATTATTCTCATTGAATAATAGGAACACTTGTGTCAGTTTGCTTGTTCCCACTCCTTCTGTAACCCTTCAGGAACGCAGTATGTACAAATAAATGTCCCCCTCTTCGGTGAAGCGGTTAAGGTGACCGGCTGCTGAAGGTCGCGAGTTCGATCCCAGCAGCGGCGGTCGCGCTTCGGTAGAGTCGAAATGCCGGAGGGTCCTGCGCTGTGCGATGTCACTGTACGTTAAACACGAGGCGGACGTAATATCCAGAGCCGTCCATTACGTCGTCTCTAGTGATCGCATCGTTGTTTGGGGCCGTAAAACACCATATATTTTTATTAAGTAGAGATAAATAAATGGGGATGTCATTGTCTGGGAGCATGCGTGTTTTTATGATAACCAGGCAAAAAGAGGATTTTCCCCCACCCACAAAATATTGTTGGAGGGCCATGGCTAATAAAAAAGCTGGCGCAAGGTTCTCGGGGATATTCGCCGTCATTTGAGCTGGTACTGTAGCATCAGTATGGGGTCCCTAGTTCCACGCCAAACGTTCCAGCCATTCTGGTGACCATCTCGGAGGTATTTGAAAATCGAAATGGCAGATCCCACGTATCTTGGCAATCGGCGTTATTCGGAGCATGCGGATGGGAGGTGAATGTATTTTATTGTTTTTATTGAGCGAGGCGTTATGAAGTGGCGCTAAATATATGCACAAAGCCACGCGCACACATACGTTAAACAACCGCATGTGTTTCATATTAGCAGTTGTTTACTGATGCGTAACGATGCCAAACGCAACGTGGATGTTAGCTACACCAGAAGTGGTAACCTGGTACGAAGCGCTGGTGTTTGCGTTGGAGCGCCCGAGTATGGTAGCCCTCTACACCGCTACACAAATGAACTTCAGCGGATGGCGCCTAACTGCAATTCACGTTAACCCGACATGACGGCTAGGAGTACATATCCACTGCCTATAAAATTGGATAGCCAGTACTGCAACCCCAATTGACGTTACATGAACGATTAGGGTTCATTTGAAAACTATATCCGAGGCCTGGCGTGGGCTCTGTGATAAGATAGTTCATTGCTACGCAGAATGCTAGGGTTCTATTCCTGCTAGAACATTGAAATTTATTGTTTGCATTCATCCGTTCAATGCTCTCATCCGTCAGGCATACGAAGTAGCCCTCCACCTTCCCATAACTACACCCGCCGATCGACTCCTCAAGCTGGGCCTTCACAACAACGTCGGGGAACCCATACACGCGCACTGCCAAGCGCAATACCTTCGCCTCACACAAACTGACACCGGACGGTATATCTTGCATTCTCTTGGAATCCAGATACCGGCCAATGATCCGGCATTACTCCCCATACCAAGACCCTTGCACCAAGAACTCCTCATTACACCTCTTCCCCGTAACATGCACCCCAGCCACCAATAAACGCCGCTGAGCTCGTGCTAGAACTCTACACAGGTGTTATGGCTCCAAACCGGACGGCGTATGGGTGGACGCCGCCTGCGTGGGTGATGAAGTGGTCGCCGCCATGGTGGATCACACACTCTCCCATATAGGTACACACACACTTCCTCCGGACACCTCCCCCGAAGCTGCAGAGGAAGCTGCCATTGCCTTAGCAATTGTTAACACTGAAGCACGCTATATATGTTTTATCCGATTCCAAAACCACAATTCTTAATTTTGCGCGAGGTCGAGTTAACGTCCCTGCTTTTTGCATACTGGACTCGCCCGCTGCCCCCGCCCCCTTCCCCCGTCATGTGGAGTTGATCGGGGTTCCCACTCACTCCGGGAATCCTGGAAACGAGGCCGCCAATCTCTTAGACCGAGGTTCTCTGAACAGGCCACTGGTGGCCTCCGATCTCGGATTCACGAAGGAGCGTGCGCACACTTTCGACGAGCTGGCTCAGGCCTATAGGACTGAGTATCAGCTTTATCCTCCACCACACAAGTACCTCAGCAACCGACAGGCTAAAGTCGAAGGCTTTACGACAGGCCACCCACTGGCGCTAGCTACGGACTCACACTCTTCCTTCTCCTTCTATAGCACTATCACTCCATTTTCCTAACACCAGCCTGCTCTCTGCCCTGAATCGCATGCTTCTGCTATACAAATTCTCTCTCACTGCCCGGCGGATCCTCCCCTACGGGCCCTAGAACGTCTCAAAACCTGGAAGGATTGGGAGATCCTATTGCGTTCAGAGGACCCAGTTGAGCAGGCAATAGCTCATAGAGCACCACCAAATGAACGCTTGAGCGCAGCAGGATCTTGCGGGGGCCTAGGAGCGTGCGTGCTCCAAACTCCTCTGTTCAAGTAAAGTTTTTCTCCTCCACCTGCCTATGGCAGCTTTTTCTATCAAGTGCTAAAATTACCCGTGTGTGTTCTCGCCATTCCTGCGTAGACGTAAAATGTCTATCCCCTGTGGCACATACCCGCCCCTGGGTATGTGCCACTTTATTTATTTATTTATTTATTTATTTATTTATTTATTTATTTATTTATTTATTTATTTATTTAATGCTGCCGACTTCTTTGCGAAGTCGTAAGCAGGAGTGGGTACATGCATATTCATTTGATATTGTTTACATATTATTTTACAATTTTACATATTAACTTTATATCTGTTATTTATTAGTGTCTTTACGCTAACTACAAGTGTCCGCGAAATAAAAGAAAATACCAGGTGACAAAACCACTGGCGCGCGTATACGGATGGATGGATGGATGTATCCGGCTGTGCCCTTTAGATCGGGCGATGGCTCACGCCACCTAGCCATAAAGATAAGTACTATCACTGTGTGTTGAAGGATTGAATTTCGCTCGCGCCTCGATTGTAGCCATCAATCAGTTAGCCTCCTCATGGTTATTTCTACCCGTTTAAGGTCTTTTTTGCCTTCACTGTCCCTCAACCCCAATGCTTTGAAAAATTCGGCGCCCTTATCTTCGAATATCAGGTGGAGCCCTTTACAAAACATTATCGAGTGTTCAGCCATTTCCTCCTCCTCTCCACACGCACTGCATACCGTGTCTGTGCCTTCGTATTTTGCTCGGTACGTCCTGAATCGCAATACTCCCGTTCTAGCCTCGAAGAGCAGAGAACTACCCCGAGAATTGTCGTATATAGATCTTTTCCCTTGCAATTTCCTGCTTAAAAGTTTGGTAGCTCTCCAGTGACGATTTCGTAAGCATTCCCATCTTCCACATGTCCCTCTCCGTTTCCTTCATCTTCTTCTTAACCGATGATTCCTTTCGGCTTGGTATTCTGCTGTTGTCTAAATACTTGCTTGATAGTTTGTTGTCTAAATACTTGATGACAATCCATCGTATTCACTGATAGCCTGTTGAAGCGACCTTCGTGCGTGAGCAGTTTTTGATAATTCCTTGAGCTTACATGTGAGGGCACTAAAACGTCGCGCGATAGGCGGCAATCACGTGGTATATATGTTTTCAATTTCGTGCGCTTTAAACAAAAGCTGCAAAAAAAAAAAACAGCACAGTTATCTTACCGCAAATTGATAATTTTATTATATCTGATTAAGTGGTATATGTTCTGAATTGGAGATTTTTCTCTATAGTCCCTATTTAAAAAGTTCATTAAGCAATTGTTGTTAATTTCCATGCTTGACAGGTAAAAAAATACTCTGACATGATCTATATGGCTCAAAACAATACTGCACTGATTGGAGATGTGCAGTACTCGTGATTATATATATATATATATATATATATATATATATATATGGGAAAGAAGTGCATACCTAAGGGCTCGTTTTTCAGTGTTTTAACACAATATTAATGAGATCAAACAGACAGTAATGCCAAAGAATGTACAGGGGAAGTTATTAGAACCGATGGAATGTAAATAAGAAGAAAGAAAAGTGGATGAAAAAATAACCAGCCGTGAGCAGGAATCGAACCTACGACCTGCGAATAACGCGTTCGATGCTTTAACAACTGAGCTACCACAGCGGCTTTCCCTCCATCTACTTTTTTGGGGTTAATATGTGAATTTAGAAGTAGGAGTGACAGTTAGCGCCATCTATAAGCCAAACGACGAGTGTGAAAACACTCTTATGCGCATGTTTGGCGTCACGTAGCACGTGAACTTATTATGAGCGGGCAGCTGATTAATTGTCCCTCTTATACAACCTTATACAACCTTCTTCTTATTTACATTCCATTGGTTCTAATAACTTCCCCTGTACATTCCTTGGCATTACTGTCTGTTTGATCTCATATATATATATATATATATATATATATATATATATATATATATATATATATATATATATATATATATATATATATATATATATATATATGTGTGTGTGTGTGTGTGTGTGTGTGTGTGTGTGTGTGTGTGTGTGTGTGTGTGTGTGTGTGTGTGTGTGTGTAACACACTGTATTTAAAAAAACTCAATGAGGATTATTCGTCACCACGAACTCAATCGCCACGAAGACGTTGTGTGGCGGGTTCGCTATGTGATCTCCGTTGACGGCCTCGACAGCACATTCAACGTGACTTCTGTCGTGCACCGCCGCGCCGTCGATGAGGTCACGACGTTTCGCAAGCTTTAGATGTAGGTGCTGAAGCTTGTAGATACTTGGGGATGCTGGAGGATGGCACGTTTATTGACATGTCGAAAGAAACACCCGAACATTAGTTAATAAAACTAGATCAACACTTGCCCATAATTTCACTTTCTTACCAGCAATGCGGTCGGTGGCGTACTCGTCGGCCATATGGGAGATTTCTTGGCCCTGTCGATTGGGCCGCAACTAAAACAAGTTTTATAGCTGCACTCGAAAACATCTGTTGCAGGCATTAGTTGACCCTCGCGGGGCTGTTCGTTCGACCAGGTGTTCTCTGGGTCGACTAAAGTTCCCGCCAGAAGCCGACGATTCGCGCACAGCAGCAGCGGCTGCTGCAGCGCGGTTGAGAGAGGCATGAGAGTGAAGTCCCCGCGCTGACGTCATACGCGATGAGGGCGCCACTCCAAGATCTCGAAGCCAATAAAAACTAGATGCCCGGCCCATCGCGATTCGCCACTGCATTTAGTTTAGCGTCGATAGCGTTACTTCCTCGCGCTGCAAACGCTGACGTGCCAAATTCACTTCGCAAATGTTGTCTTTGAGGGCCGATGCTCCTTATGCCGTGGGTCGTGCATCCGCGATGTTTGTAGTAGTAGTAGTAGTAGTAGTAGTAGTAGTAGTAGTAGTAGTAGTAGTAGTAGTAGTAGTAGTAGTAGTAGTAGGTAGCCACCTCTCATTTAGTCCTTGGAATGTCCGCTGCATGGCGGTACTTGTATATGATAATTATATGATGAAAATATGCGAGATGGCGGTACAATTGGAGTGTTCACTAGACATACATGTGCACGGACGAACAGGCAGACTAGCAACGGACGGACGTACGGATGGATGAACGCACGGACATACGGACGGACAGATGGACGGATGGCTGGGGCGGATTATCCAGGGTTCAAATGAACCGGGCCCTTCTGTTTTAAGGGGGCCCCAAGGGCCACAAAAAATGGCCGACTTCGTTGTTTTGTTAGAAAAAGTTTAATCATCCTGCTGAATTCCGCTGATAAAAACAGACTATCTATTTCAATAACCAACATTCTTGCTTCTTTAAGAGGTTGGTCGTTACATAACGTGCATAATCTTGAAGTCAGCTCACAGATCTGCTGTCTGTGGTAAAAACCTTTCACTCGCCAATACTATGGATCGTGTAGAGGGAAGAAGCTGATCCAGCGGATTGACACATGCATATAGCAGCCTGACAAGAATTTCAGCATCTACGGTCCAAAACGCAATGCGAATCAAGGTGCTTGAGAGTAGTTCCTGTCTGGAATATCGTTTAGTGCGCTGAAAGCAAATAACCGGTATGAAACTGACTCATAGGTATGCTATAGTATGCTTTCATTGTAATGTAAACAACGCACCATGAGATATTTGCATGGTACGGGACTTTCTGATTATGAAGACTCCGACGGAGTAATGGTTTGATTCGTAGAGCTTCTGGCATTGCCGTTCGGTATTAATTCCTGCTTGGTGGTTAAATCACTCGGTAGATTTTGTACACAGGAAATATCTACAACATATATCCACTATCTGGTTGTCAGCAGACCCTCACTGCTATTGCTTGAGCATTGTGGCGGGGGTCCTCAATCGACCATCACTTATGAACTCGCAACGACTGGCATAGCAACCACGGGCGGCTCAGGTGAACAATTTGCTTTTTCCGAGCTGACATAGCACCGCAGCCGCGCTCATCAATCCACTAGGCAGCACAGCTCTCATGACGCATTCTTCGGTAAAAAAAGTTTCGTGTGCACACACTGCAAGAAAGAAAACGCCTAGAGGCTTAAAATAAATATGACTTGTGTTCTTTGCAGCTAAATCTAAAAACTCCCAAGCATTTCCCCGATGGTGAACATGGTTAAGTGCGAATGCACGGGGTGATGCTATGAGGGGGAGTAAAGTTAAAATCCGTTGGCGACGCTGATATCGGTGTCAGTAACGCGCCTTATATCCAGGTGGTAGCGTTGCCTCCGGGAATCCATCGCGCGACCCGCTCTCGACGGGAGACTGAGAGAGAAGGCGGGCGCGCGAGAGAGAGGGGTGCGCGCGCAGCTGCAGCGAGTGAGGAGAGCGGAGGAGCGAGCGAAGGGGGAGGGGGACTATCAGCGTCGCGTCCGTGGCTTATTCGGTAGAGCGTTGCGCTGCGGCCCGCCAAGTTCTCTTTCTTTTAAAGATAGAGAGAAGGCTGCGGACGCCGCCGACGGCGGTGGATGGTTTGGGGTCGCTTATAAAGTGTATTCACACTTAAAAGCGTCAAGTCTCAAGCATGAGATGACAAAGCGGGAAAGTAAGAGGGCAGAGCGAGGGACCCCCCTTATCTTTTGAACTGGGCCCTTCGCACTAGCTGTTAACTGGGCCCTGACGCACGGACGGATGGATGACCGCTTCGCCCCACTCATTATCATTCACTCCGTTTATGTGCTGTGATTTATTTGTTACTCCCAAAACCGGAGTCCCGTGGCAAGCTATGTGGTGTTTTCATTCCTGCGAGCAATGCTCACTAATATTGTTCTCACTGAAAGAGATTGATAAGAAACGCTGGTGGGTTTAAGTTATCGCCATTGATTAGTTGTAAAATAAAAGGAAACAGAAGGAGAGGAGAGGAAGATAGCACCTGTCTCTCTTTCATCTCGTTCTTATTTCCTTCCATTTTTCAAGTTTTGAAATATACTGTACGATATATGTTATCATGCAGAACGCTTCCAAGCTCCGTGCTACACCTGCTGTCGAAATTTCACTTGTCGTGATCGTTGTGGTATTGACAGTTGTGAATGTGTGTAACGGATAGTGCGGTTATTTGACAGCGCGAGGAGAAAGGAAACCAGCGTTTTTTCATGACAAGCTACGCGCGGCCATTGCTGCTCGATTGCGCTCGCTTCGTGAATTTCCTGTTGCACTTGAAATCAAGCGACCGGAAATTGAGTGCGTTATAAGTTTGAAGTTTTGTAGTGAGGCGAACGTTGATTGGCGCCCAGTAATTGTATTCAATCGTACGAAACAGGAAGTTTTGACAGTGCTCGGGCCTGCGCACGACTGTCCAGCGCTCGTGAATGACGAAATCGTCCAAAAAGTGCAAGCGCAATTATGCAGCAGTTACAAATGTTCGTTTTTTTAATTTTTATTCCGTGTTTGCAACGAGAGTGGCGGATCTAGAGGTGGAGGTGGTAGAGGTGATCACTTCCTCGATGCCCCTCACCCCACTCTTTTGTTCTTGCCGCCTCATTCACCGATGAGGACATATGAGGGGAGCACTATACACTATTTACGCTATGGATGATGTTCTTGTGCTACTAAAAACAATTGTCAGGACCCCGCCCCCCTCTCTAGAGTTACTTCAAGCCCTACTCTATGACCTAGCGATTCCCGCCCGCACCCTAAAGTGCCGTTGCGGCCGTGTTTAATCGCACTTTCAGTACCGATAGCTCCAGCCGCACTTTTCGAAGTCAAAGGGACGTTTCGGGGACTGCTCAATGTCTTACTTTAGGTGTGACTGTTGTAGCTACCTATGCGACGTCGCCAAACAAACATTTTTCTGATCATTTACATTTGAATCTATGAACTTGTGAAAATAGCGGGGATGGGGTACGAAAAGCATGAAACGAGCGCTCGTCTAGGGGGCGCAACTGGCGCTCTGCTTCCACAACGTTGTCCATCCTCTTTCCGTGTGTGTAATTGAGGTTATTTCGTGTGCAGTTACGTACCAATGCCACAGAACACCTTCCATGCGGTGAAAGAAATGGTAGTAAGTGTTTTGTGGTGAAAGACCACCGCATAGTTTCGACTTGCATTTAGTGTGTTCTTGCGCATGCACAAGAACACAACGTTTTGGACGTATTTAGGGGTCGTCGGCGCGTTCGGCGTGACATCCTCATCGCAAATGATCAGTGAGCGTGTGAAGTGATGCCCTGCGTGCGGACGCGTTGAAGCCCTGTGCTACATCAGATACCGTTTTTGTACAAACGTCGTATTGGACCGGTGAGAATTTTCTTCGTTGTGTGCGGCGAGAATTAAGCTAGGGACATTACCGCTCAGCAGGAAGTAGGTAAGGACGGCTGTCTGCTGTACTTTTTTGGTGAATCGACTCGCGTTTTAAACGCAACGTACTTGAGTCGGAGGACTTCGTTGAATTAGCCCCGATTAAGCCGTTCAGGATGGAGGATCGCAGCGCTTACGAAGCTCACGGTGCTTGTGGTGGGTGGGACGGGGACCACCGTAGACGCAGCTTGCACAACGGTGGCGTCGACTTTGCGGGAACGTACTATTATGACGTGAACAGTAGCCAGCCCGTTGATTCACCGCCATGGGGCCGGGACTCCGAGAGACCTCGTGAACGCCACGCCGTCCACCAAAGCGGTTCTCGCAGCGAGCAACGCTCAGAGCGCTCAAAACAGAAATCCGAGTCCCACACTGCGGCCGAGGCACCGCGGCGAACTACTCAAGATCGCAGTCGTCGGAAAGGCGAACCATTCAGGTTCGACCGGAGACCGCGAAATAGAGCCCGTGTTGCTCCTAACGACCGCGTAGCTGATGAGCGAGGATGGGAGGATGTCCCTCCTCAAGTGAATGCGTACTCTGTGGCCTCTGACAGAATTCGCCCTCAGGAGAATGCTGCCGAGAACGCATCAGGTCAGTGTGCTCAACCCCCGCGTGGGAAACGTGGCAAGAAGAACTCTTGTGCGAATTCTGTTGCCTTTTCCGAGTCGTCAGCTCGTGACGAAGTGCAAAGACAGGGACCCGTGAAGCGCAATGTTGGGGCCAGGAAAGACTCGCAATGGAAGAGAACACAGAGACATCATGAACCATATGAACCGGGCAATGGTCGATCAGCTGCAGGCACGGGTGAATCTCAGTTGAGAGGTGCATCACCTGCAGCCGACCAGCTGCAAGAGCAAGTAAGAGACGGCCACGAAAGAAAATCCTTCCAGCAGCAAAAGAGCGATGGTGGGCCTTGCAGGAAATTAGCAGACGACGGTAGGGGGTCGCCTCGTGTGAGGAACCGAAACTCGAAGACCAGTCATCAAGCTGGAAGAAGCCAGGATTTCAGCTCAAACACGGATTGGCAACAAAAGTACCGAGATTATGGAGAGGGAGCAGGTCCTTCACAGAAGGGTCGTTACCAGCAAAGGAAAAATGACAGGAGAGACAACAGAAACAGGCCAAATAGTCGCCACAGCGAACATTCACAAACAGAACAGATTGTTGATGCCGATGTTAGGGAAGCCCAGCAGAGTATTCAAAATAGTGAGAGAAGTGGCAAGGCTAAGTATCGTGCTCACGATCATAAACACAACAATTTTTCTAGTTGTGATCCTCAAGAAGCAAACCGGAGGCACCACCCGAGCTCATCGAGGCAGCAATACCCAAGTCGAAAACAAGGCTCCTCATCTCGAAGCTACCCCCAAATGCCAAGACCAGAAGATGCACCGCAGAAAGGTCAGAAAATGTCTAATGTTCTGCAAGTTGTTTTTAGAGTGACACAAGCAAGGATTTCCTGATTATTTTTTTAAATATTCATCTAAGAAACCGTATCAGGAAGAAAATTAACTGCTGTTGCATTGAATTTTGTATGAAAATTATAGCATCCTGCAAATCTGTGGAGGTTCATTGATTTAAGCTTAAGCTAATCTGTCTTTTCAAATGGTTGACACAAGTTCGAGGGCTGCTTTCATTTGTTCCTACATTTTCTTCCCGATTCTGGGCTGGTATGGCTGCTGTCAAATTCTTTCCCAAGATGACAATGATATTGAGGATAGTTTCATTCTTCAAGTGTCGATCGCAAGTCTCCCCACACAAGCCACTGGTAATTCTACATTCTACTGATAATTCTACAAAAACTTATACAAAGTGATAATGAGGATCTTGAAGCAGGTAGCTTGGGAATCGGCTCATTGGGACATAGTATTTTATGTGGGATGCAGTTGCCTATGCCACACCTTTTCTTTGGCTTTTATTCGTGTCATGCCATAGGGCTGAAGTCCCAAGAAATTTTCAGCTTGTGTGCATATGTATCTGTATGCACTCATACTCATGCACACGCATATAGTGACGACTGATCCCTCTCCCCAACTTAAGTAAGATCCGTATGTCTCCATGTGCTCAGTAATGAAGCAGCACAAAGGATGAGGCAACACGAGCATGACATTTTGTTACCTGTTCAAACACATGAGTGACATCGCCAACAGTACCAATGCTTACATGTTCATTTCCATGCCTACAGATCGTCTGACGGATCAGCTGCTGTCTGGAGAGTATGAATGCATGGTGTGCTGCGAACGAGTTAGGGGTACTGACGCCATTTGGAGTTGCTCTAGCTGCTACCACATCTTTCATCTGTCATGTGTCCGCAAGTGGGCACTTTCACCTGCAGCTCTTGTGAAAGGTTAGTCATGCGTGTCAACATTTTCTTTTTAGTCGTCTTGCCAGATTTCGAAGTGAAATGTTCAATGTGTTGGGTAACTTTTTTTTTTCTTGCCTTTTCGAACTAGTCTTTGGAGGCGCCTAATATGTCAGATAAATGCTGCTGCAGCTGTGTTACTTGATCCCCATTTACTAGCAACTGTACACCACTCGTAAAATAAATTCAGTGCGAAGTATCTTATGGCCGAGCTCAATCCAGTGTGCGGCGTGACCACCCTTACCAGGCCAAACGCTTTCCCCTTCTCTCCTCTCCTACGCTGCACCTCTCTTGCCTCGCAGTGCCGATGCAGGCAACATCTGCGAGCCCACGCTCGCTGGACGGTATGACGAGTTTCAGGGATCAAGGAAAGATAGGACACTTTCTTGGAGTCATGGGTTCCAGGCCTTGCATGCAAAACCAGTGTTTGGCCGAGATTCTTTGTTGAGAGTCTTGTGTGCAGGCTCGCTTACCATGTCAAATGTATAGCAAGGTTTCTTTGCAGAAATACTATTGCTTGATAAAGGTGCATTGATCTAGTTTACATAAGAAGAAAGTGAACTTCTCTCGTTAATGTGACCTGTTTATTTGTCGGGTGACTTTTCTATGGCTAGCATGCACTATAAAAAAAAATTCACACAATCTCAGATTCTCTTTTACAAACCTCGGTTCACTGAAAGGTTGCGGCATCGCAGTGAGGTCAGACCATTGCTGATTGCTAAGAGCAAAAATTATATCTTACAGTAATAAATACACAATATTAGAAACACATCGTTGCAACGTGCCTACGCTTTTCCCGGATAAACAAGGTTCGAAAATGTATGTGCACAACACTGTGCTCACGATGGAGGCAGAATATGAAAATGTAGCTAAACTTACTGCGAGGAACACAAGTATATATGGGGTATGTTTAGCTTAAATTCAAGCCTGTTTGCTAGCAGCAAGCATGCATGCACTCTAGGCTGTTATATATTCTCTAGCTTCATACAAATAAAACTGAAATAATTTCTCTACTGATGTAAATACATGCTGCCAAGCCTAGAAAGCTCTACGAGCAGCTGTGCAAGCTTCCACAAATTTACCGCAGATCCTTTTGAGTCTGCGATATAGTGTGTGATATTTGCAGAGCTTTCAGTGTTTTGGTGAGTGACCATTCTTTCTGGTGTGTGGCTGCAGAAGGTGGGTGGCGGTGTCCGGGCTGCCAAGGCACTGTGCTGGCGGTGCCCGACCGCTACATCTGCTTCTGTGGGAAGCGAGCGAACCCGGAATGGAACCGGTATGGAGTGCCGCACAGCTGTGGCGAGATGTGTGGCCGGTCACGGGGTGTGTCTTCCATGTGCGTGCACCGCTGCAATCTCCAATGCCATCCTGGCCAGTGCCCTCCCTGTAGTGCCACTGTGAGAAGGCCGTGCCCATGTGGAAAGCTCGTTAGGGTACGGTAGAGCAAGGGTGCTCAAGGAATTTCACCCCTTTTTTCTGTATGCCACCTGTTCTCATGATTTCTCAAGACTTTTGATGCCTATTGCTTCAGGCAATGATATATTTACCATAAAGCCATGGCTAAAGGCAGGAACTTGTCAAAAACTTGTCAGCCGACTGGGTCGTCTTGAGTAAAAAAGGCATACCCACTTGGAAAGAAGCAGCAGTGTAATTAGCTTTAATAACCACTCCTCTTAACTTGGCAAAAACCAATAGTAATAATTTGCTGTGAAATAGATTGTCAACAAATAGCACCATTTATACCTAGCTCATTCATAAAGCTCCACCAATGAAAATTTTGAGTACCCGTGTGCATTGAACAGGTAAAAGGTCGTATGTACTTATTTGAACGGATTATAAGACTAGCAAGACTTTACAGATGTCCTTCTGCAAGATTGGTGCTGCGAAGTAAATTAGCATTCCAATTGTACCATTCTGCAATCTGTGGAAGAGGCCTTTTGGGAATATAACTGAACGGAGTGTGTATTGATGGTTCTTACAGATTGTGAATGGCATTTGCATCAAAAAAAGAAAAAGAAGTTGCACACGAAGGAAAAACCTCATGAAAAGTACCCAATACTCTGCTCTCACCAACTCAGTTTTTCCACAGACTGTTGGTTTTGTTTCTAATTTAACTTGAATTTTTCGTAGGGTAGGACAAAACTTGTTTGTGTTCATTTCTTGCTAAGAGGCTATTGAAAAGCATGCAAAAAAATATAGGAGGCTTACAAAACACGGAAACTGTTTGTTTTGATCCGAGAAGAAAAAAAATTGTCATGGTTAACAGTCGCACATAGCGTCATGAAGGTAAAAAACCTAGGAGGAACCATGTGTAGCGGACATAAGCCAACTTCCTCTGACGCCACTTTCTGCTCGTGCTCCATGCTTTTGGTAGAATTTCTGGGATGCTCCTGTTTTATTTTTGATGGCTGGGCTTGACGTTTGCGCCTGACGCTCACTGCTAGTTTTCTTTTTTCCTGCATGTCTGGCACGATGCGATCTAATTGCGTCCTGGTGTCCAGTGCACCGGACCTATAACATTCTCGCGTTGCGATCAAGGCACTGGTTACAAAAGCTACCTTTTTGCAGCATTGTTTCAAGAGGACATCAGTCAGCTCGCATGATATGAATTACTTGAATTGCGCAAAGAACCACACTATTCACACGCTTTTTCTCGTGGATGGCGGCCATATTCTGAGGCGCCCTCATAAGCAAGTGGGGCTGAGACTGAAAAAAAAACATGCAAAATTATATTGCACGCCTCTTCCAGAAGCTGCAAAATGGTTTTGGCTCCGATTGTGGCTATGCTTGCTTTTCTGCACCATCTTTTTCGGTAAGTCTAGTACACTGGTTGCTGGGATGGGAAGCGGTACAGTGTAACCCAGTATACGAATTTGAGGGCACCAGGCAAAACTGTTGTATAATCTAAGCATCGCATAATAGAAAAACTAAGATTATAGGCAGTGATGTTTAGCCTTGCCCAAAAAGCCTTGCCTAAGAAACGTGTACTCACTGCCTGAATAAGCCCACGCATGACTTTGGGCCTCTACAAGGAAGGTATATTAAATTATTCTTACCAGTGGCAGCTTATGGCAGCATTGCTTAGTTGAAGGGGATGTGAGCCAATCTTTATTCTCCACATTAAAAAAAAAATCGAATCCAACACCCATCTTTCTACCGATTAACTGAGTCCGAAAATTGCCTGAGCGTGAAAGCGAAACCACGTTGCCAACAGCCTCTCGTCAAAAGAGTCGGATGCGGTTTCATCGCTTATCACATGATGGTGACGGACCACGAGTTTGCCTGAATGCCTTCGTGCTCAACTGAGGGTTGCGATTTATTGCCTTGTAATGTGCAACTGGTGGCGTCCAGCTTTTACTATAAATGTTGAGGTCAAGTGAAAGTAACTTTGCTCGGTGAAAACGACTGCGTCGCGCCATAATGCGTGCGCAAGCCTGTGACTTCGAGTGCGCCAAAGGCAGGAGATCATCTGTATGTCGACCATGGAAAGTTTCCACCAACCGAAAACGTGACATATCAGCTTTTTGGTCGACTGAAGTGACTCTGTGGATAGAGCTTGACTAGTTAATGACCCCGTACTTATGCACACAATCAAGGCATATGTAGAAGTGCGTAAACTTCCAGGAGAATAAATTTTCCAATCTAAGAGGACATCCTGTCTCATTCTACTTTTCCAATTGTCAACCTAGGGGAGCGCAAATTCATATTTCGCAGTCGTGAATATTCGGTTGACGTTTGATTTGAGTGAAGGTGGGTTATTTCGGGTGGAATCTGAAATTGTCATAAGATGGTGGGGTCGGCGTGGAATCAAGGTTCTTAATACTTTATTTTCTATGGGGATTTTTCCGGGAGCAAACCGATTCGTTGTAAAATGCGAGTAGTTTTGAGACTGGGAGACGTATAATCAAAGTTCCACTGTATACGTGTATGTCAGTGGTTGGTGTTAACATAAAAAGCAAGTCCCTTTTTCTTATGGAAAATTTCCTTGGGAGTATCATGATGGTAGCTAATCTTGCTTCATTTGTGGTGATGTTTTATATTGTGATAGTTATAAAGTCAGCCTAATAATCAATTTTCTGTGCCTCCTAATTTATGATCACTTTCCATTCATGTACCACAGCACGTGCGGTGCAGCCAGGAGCACGAGGCTAGCTGTGGTGAGCCCTGTGGCCGTCTGCTGAACTGTGAGATCCACACTTGCCAGGCACAATGCCATACAGGTTCCTGTGATCCCTGTGCCCGCACAGTGCAACAAAGTAAGTGTGTGACTGCGTTTTTGCTGCTATATAATCTTTTCATAACGCGGCAGTGTCTTTCCTCACATGAAGCATAAACCGCTGTATCTCGTGAAAATATCGAAATACTTAGAATTCGTTGTGATTACTGGAGGAAGTGGTGATTGCACACGTCAGTGTGCTTCCGAACTCGCACTTTTAAAGCTGCATTTGCCGAGCTTCATAGTCGGGAACCACTGTCCCAGCAAGGACACACCAGAAATGATGGCATAACTTGCATGCTGGAGTTGCTTTTGTGGACATACCATGCTTCTCTCCGCTTGAATAGAGTTTCACGGGGAAGTATGGTGCCTTTCCTAACACTAATCACTGATACTTTGGATAGTTTGCTGGAATACACATTTGAATGGCACTGAAAGAAACGCACAGCACGCTTTTATGGACTGGTTTATAAGTGCCATTATGACCATCTTCAAGTAATTGGTCTGAAGGCCAGACATATTTTACACTTGCTAGAGGGAAAAATTTGCTCTTGTTTCCGCAAAGCATCTTGATGAGATCATTGTTTTTTGTCTATAGGAAATTTTGTCACTGTAGTTGTCGAGGTTCCCTTTTTACTTCTGTAGTCTTGATCAGTGTATAATTTCAAATTGCCTTACCATCTTTAATTTTACCTTACTCTTGTGCTCTTAGCTGAACATGTACATCTTGCTTCAAACAGTTGTACCTTTCTTATTCTTATACACGTCACTGTGACTTTGCTTGCAACGATGACAAACAAAAGAAACTGTCAGATAATTTTGACAGTAATGTTATACAATCTAGATACAGATCAATAAAAAGAATATACTATGCAGGAGACTCCCATTATTTGCAACCTGAAGGGACCAGCAAAATATGTTACATTTAACGGATCCAATTCACTGAGACAGAAACAGAGTTGCAAAATACAAGTATGGAACCAATAATATAAGTGAGAGTTCTGTTTAAAAAGCACTTTCATTCAAGAGACTTTCGTTTACTGAGAGTTTACTGTATACTGTCTCGTTAGGATAACCTGCCACAGAGTAATTAATGACCACATGTGAAGCTATTCTTAATTTTTGTTTACCCCTGTGGCCTGAAGTGTATAAGCTATCTAACATTAGCTGATAACTGTTGATTTTTGCATATAGCCAAAGGTGTCAGTCATGGTGGGAAGGGGGAACACACCTTAGCAGCCCTAATTGGTAGCCGCATTTTTTTGTTCTAGGCATGTGGATAATGCTGGAATGATACTTGTACTGACTTTGGGATGTTAAACTCCACATATCAATCCATCCTCGTACCGACATACTTTAAAATTGTGATCACAGCAATGCCACATTCGTCTTTTTGTTTACTGCATTTTCTCAACGCACTGTTAGTCCTTACTATCTAGCCTTCTTTTCTTCCCCTCTCCACCTCTCCAGCCAAACGGGAAAACTATGCTGCAGTCTTCAGCCATGCATTCAGTCAAAGATCTTTATGTTTGATGCATGGTGCAACCTGTGAAACATGCTAGCAATTAAAATGTTGTAGAAACCAATGAAAACAATAATTCAGTACAGTCTAACCCATTTATAAGAACTAGAAAGTACTGTGATAAGTAGTTGTTATATTAGTAGTTCGATGTAGATGAACTTGCCCATAAAAACGTGCACTTAGCGACCAAACCCTTCTTTTTTTTGGTATTTTTATTGAAAAGTGCTAGCAACTCTTCCGCTGACAAGTTAGGCCTTTCCGCGTGTTAAGCGACACCTGTTTGCTCACGAGGGAATTAAACCACGTTCGCAATGAACTCACGCCTTTCTAATGAAGCGTGGTACCGCCACATTGAACCAATTATACCTGCTGCCTAGTTACGTACAGCGCGACGCTTACTTTGCTTTTGCCGTCGTATGCCGTATTGTAATAAGTCCAATGCATATGCACATTTGTGCATTGTTCATGCAGGCTTAACTCAAGATCGTGCTCGGGTGCGGCAAGTAGCCTGTTCGTTTAACACAACAAAGACGAATTTTGTAGGCAGCGCGTGCAAGTGGCCTTGCACGACGCGGTGGCGGTGAACTTTTGAGCATTGGCATGATGCGCTTGTACCGCCGTCACTCCCCCGAGCAGATATCTGCAGATGACTGTGATAATGTCAAAATGGCCCACTCATCGCCACCGGCCACCTCACCATTGCTCTTGCTCATGCCTATTGATTAAGGCACCACCGCGACCGCATGGAAGTCGTTGTTACTTATTGACCGGTCTCCGCCATTACCAAAATGCGGAAAACCTTTTGTAGCACATTGTCATGTTGGCGAGCTGAGCATCGCAGTGAACTTTTATGCGATAAAGTTATCGCTTCTGGAATTTTCTGCTTCTTGCATTTGAAGACGTTGTTGTTCAATCATCGGCAGTCGTAGATGCTGAGAACTACGCCAAAAAAGTTTTCTGTGCGGAAGCTGGCTGCAAGTCTTCATGCTGCCTCCTATTTCTTTTTCTTTTTTTCTCTCTCACTTTCGTTCTGCCTGTGAAGAAGAAACACATGGAAAGTGAGCGACCTTGCTCGCAGCGTCCGAAATCTGCGTGCGGTTTTCGTCACGGGTCTACGATATATTCGTCGCAAGTAAACTGCAGCCTAGTACGCGCAAGCACGCATCTGTCACATGGTTTAAAGTGTCTGTTCTAACTTGTTTTTTTTTTTTTCGGTTCGTTTGCGCCATATTTTTACCACGACCTTGCTGGAAGTGCTCATTGTAAAAATAGGGGGCTTTAAAAACTGTTCGCTGTATGTGGACTAAGATTCAAAAGGTAGCTTAGGAAAATAATTAGAGCACCGAAATATGGTCATTATAACCAACAGGTTTTTTATATCTGGGATCGTTATCAGTGGGTCTGACCGTATTAAAAAATTGCAAGTGCGACTGAACTTTCGCTACAGTGTGGTTTTGTTTGTTATTTTGGTAGCCGAAATGTTTTTTCTTTATTTTCTTCTGTAGTGGGCACATTTTATTACTTATATTCATTGTTTTACCCTACCTGAAAGGCTTTTAGCAATATCTCCACTTAGTTATCTGAAACATGCTATTGGATTCTCACGTGATAACCCTGATTGTGCTGTCGCAGAGTGCTTCTGCGGCAAGCAGAAGCGGGAATCCCTCTGTACACTGGAATCAAACGCATCTAGCGAGTTCTCGTGCGGTGATCCCTGTGGCCGGTCCCTGCATTGTGGACTCCACATGTGCGAGGAGGAGTGCCACTTTGGCGAGTGTGGCCCCTGCCCTCTCCTGCCGGACTCAGTAACACACTGCCCATGCGGCAAGAGCCGATTAGCTAGCATAGAGGGAGCCAAACCCAGGCTCTCATGCTCAGACCCTGTGCCTACATGCGGAAATACTTGTGGGAAGCTGCTCCAGTGTGGTCCAAAAGGTAAAGCTCACTGTTAATTTTTTCTTTTCTTTTTTTTGCATATCCTGAATTTACGGTTACCATTAACCGCCACGGTTGTCTAGTTATTAAAGCTTTCGGATGCTGACACAACAGGTCGCGGGATCGGATTCCCGTCATGGCAACTTGAGTCCCATCTGCTTAGATTTAGGTGCACATTAGAGAACCCCAGGTGGTCGAAATTTTCTGAGCCATCCACTACGGCGTCTTGAATAGGTAGCACAAGAAACGAGTACACAAGGCATTGAGGAACACATGACAGTGCTGTTTTGCAAACAAGAATAAAAAGCACATACATGACTAAACTGTAACCTTCACCTACATGTCCTCGCATCGATGACAACAGTTTTATGCACTTACGAGCAAAGAAAAAAGGTGATCATATGTCCATTATTTTACTACATTAGATATTCAGAAATGAAATGCCGTTGTTATTGAGTAATACTGAAGGTGCGCTTACACATTGAGTGCCTTTTTTGTTTATGTTGTAAGCTTTAATAATCTCTTTAGTAAGCTGATATTGTAACGGGTGCAAGAGACGAAACGTCAAAAACTAGTTTATTATGGGCGAACTTGTGCCCTGAAAATTATGTGCGAAAAAATGAAAGAGTCCGCTAGAGCGTTCCAAAACAAAAACTGTTCATCTGCCAACGCACCTTCTTCTTCTCCGCAGCTCCAACCCACACTGACTTGTGCCTGTGAACAAGAGGCATGAGTCGTGCGGCCCCAAGCAAGAGTGCGCACAAGACTGTGGATGCTGATTCTTCATAATGTCGGATATTGTAAACAGTCTCTGTCGCAATATGTCTTCTGCACAGCCCATTTAAGATGACTAACCAGTTGCAACTCATCGAAAGTTGTAACTCACCGAAATGTTAATTCTTTAACAGTTCCTGAGTTAAGTTATGCTTTACTAATTTTTGAAACTATGATTAAACAAGTTTGAGTATAGCCACATAGCCACAAATGTCTTTTTAAATATCTGTTGCTAAATATTTTCTAAAATATTTAAAAAAATGTTTGTAATCTGCAATGTAGAGCTCTACTCGCAGGCAATTGGCACCGATGCGCTGCCCAATGCCACGAGGGAGCTTGCCCCCCATGCACACGATCAAGTGCCGTGCGATGCCGATGTGGTGCAACGTCGCGCGAGCTTCCTTGTGTCGAGCTTGGCTCTCCGGAGCGGCAGGAGCCCGAACTGTGTCAACGTCGTTGTCAGAAGCGGCGCCAGTGTGGCCGCCACAAGTGCCTGGCCCTGTGTTGTGTGGACGTCGAGCACCGCTGCCCGCTTGTATGCGGCAAACGTCTTTCGTGTGGTCAGCATGTATGCGAGGAGCCCTGCCACAGGGGAAATTGCCCTTCCTGCTGGAATGTCAGTGAGTGCAAGCCCTTGCTGGTGGAATGCTTTTCGTCTGTCATTCCATAGTGAACAGTGAAACAGCATTAGTAGGTGCTTGGCAGGTATTCGCAAGTGGCTCTATTTGTGGGGCCATTTTTGCAAAGCTAAATGTAGAAAATACGGCAAGACTTGCATAGCTTCCAGCAACATTGTGTGCGAAGTGTGAAACTCAGCGTTCGTTGAGACAAATGTCTAGGCACAAGCGGTGTCAAATCTACGCCACTCTACCACAGTGCTGATTCCAACTATTATTCAGAAAGAATTGTACCTCCCGTCAACTACAAGATTTATTCCACTTAAACGACATTCTTAAGAGATTTCTGTTCTGTGAAGTTAGTAGGTATCTGTTATGTGGACTTACACAAGTTTCAAGATTTTATTATTGAAGTATGCTTGATAAGTTCCATTAGAGATATATAAATACAGATGGAGGTCTCAAACTCGAGAGATAGTGTGGGACCTTCTATAAAATCATACATCAGAGAACGACATTCTGGCGAACTATGGTCAAACGTAGAAAAATAAGCACCAATTGTTAAGGTTAGCAGCCAAGAAACAAAATGAAATACAAAAGCAGTTGCCATGAACATCGTAAAGTATGCATGAGTTTGACAAGTGTGACTGCAATGTTTTTTTAATATACATCAAGGGATTTCTTCTTTACACCTACAAGCAAAGAATTCTGAAATGATACTAAAGAGTATATTTCAATCAACGTGCCATCATTAGTTCTCCGTTTAAATAATAGAGAGTTACTATTTGACATTTCAAAGCAAGTCAGTGATACACGAGAGGAGCATCGTTAGTGTGTAGTGAAGAAATCGGAAGCTTTCTATTCTTATATTATTTAGATATAAAATTGCCCAACAAATATCTGTTCAGCTTTTCAACCGATAAAACTGGGCTTTTTTTTCTTGGCATAAAACAAACACTAGGAGGCTTTTGAACTGGTGTTTCAGCAATGCATATCGACCTAATAATTGCCTTTTGTGTCCCCCTTTGATGCCTGTTTCATTGAAAGTAATGAGATTTTCTTCTTGTGATATAGCAAAGTAATTTATTTGGCAGTTTATAGTAATATAACTGTCGGCATTTTTTTACTGGTCGATCTTGATAAGTGGTTGCCACAATCCTGGAGCAGGTGTGAAAATTCCGTGTATTTCATTCTGAAAGTAGAAACACTATGTGAAAAAGTGTACAGGAACTTTTCGAGCATAACAGACAGGTACTGAAAGCTACGCCGGACACAAGACAAGACGATGGATGTGATGCAGGCTGTTTTCCACATGAATCTGTGCCTCAATACTAGAGCATGCGAGATCGATCTGGTATGATTCAAGCTGATCTGAAATGTCCACTGAAAAGCATGAGCCCACTCCAAATAGACCAGGGAAATTCAGATGTGTCGCCACGAAGCAAAATTCCTGCTACATATCCACCAGTAAAAAACGCCGTGTCGATATGTATTGCATGTACACTGAAACCTCAATATAGCGAACCCAGATCTAATGCAGTTATAAAGAAGTGAATGAAGAATAATTTGGCAATAGATACAGTGTTAAGAATGTGCCTTTATAACAATTTTTTTTATATAACGAACTCGATTTCATGTAAGGTACAAGTATGTTATAATGAGGTTTGCCTGTACTTGGAGCCTTTGTGAGAATAGAAAGAAAAGAATAAATGTCACGTGGCCGGGGGGTCAATTATTTTCACACATAATCTCGCGTGCAAATGAGGAAATGCTTTCCATATTACTCTCAACAGGCTTTGAGGACCTGAGCTGCCACTGTGGCAGTGTCACGCTAAGTCCCCCCATAGCGTGCGGGACAAGACCTCCCGAATGTGGTCAGCCATGTGCCCGGGAACACCCTTGTGGACACCCTGTCACCCACACGTGCCATAGTGACCCAGACTGTCCTCCCTGCGCCACGCTCACTGAAAAATGGTGCTTCGGTCATCATGAGGTTAGCATCAAATCACTAAACCTCTTCACTACATTGCAGGGTTTGTCGCAACAGTTTTAAAGGGCCAGTGAACAGGCTCCGACATTTTTTTTTACACCCCTCAAACAAGCTCGGTAATTCGTAGAGTAGACCGCAGTGATCACACTTTTTGAATATTACAGAGCTGCGTGCCGCGCCAAGCCCCCATTTTGAAAAACAATTCCCGCACTCTTTTCCTACGCCTGACCGATCTCCTTGCACGCGCAGTGACGACAACTCGGCCACACGACGCAGCACGCAGCTCATCGGTTCATCTAGACCAGGTCTCAACTACCAGTAGTGAGGTCAACGAGAGTTCCTGTTCCCACTCACAGCTACGACAAAGCTATTCAATCATACGAGCTGCGAAACTCCCCATAGGCTCTATGCATTAAAATTAGGAAATTTCACTGACCCAGTCTTTGGGAGTGAGCATATTGTCGCACCACCTGTTGATAGGCACACTCACTATTAAGTGCATTATTTGTGTTTTGTGTTGCTACTCCCAGATGGCGTGGCAGTCTGCTCCCAAAAAATTGAACACCAGAAAAATAGGGCCAACTTCATGTCTGGGGTTTGGAACGCAATTTTGTGCTGCAAATACAGTAAAACCTTGTTAATTCGAACTCAGTTATTTCGAAGTCCCGCTCAATTCGAAGGATTTCTGGGGTCCTGTATTTTCCAATGCAACTTTGGGTGGATAATTTGAAGCGGTGGCCGGCTCCAGTCCGGTTAATTCGAAAACTTTGGGTGCCATGTGCCAGATCCCGATTTCGCCGTGAATCCGCGGAAGCGACGGCCATTAATTGCCACAAGACAATGCAACGTATCGATACCAATCACTGGCAGCCGAAGCACCCCAGTCTTGCTACTTATAGCACAAAAAAAGAAAAAAAAAAAACGGCCTCGTGGTCAGCTAAAACGTGCGGTTGTGGAAAATGAGCTGTGCTTCACTGCAACACAGCAGTGACACGCGGGCAGCTTATCGCATGTTTCTCGCAACGTCAGCGGGTCATGGTTTACCCATTCTTTCTGGGATTGTAAAGAAATGAATAAAAAGCAGTTTAGCGGAAGTCGCGATGTATGCGAACCTCCGATTGCCGGTTGCTCCGGCTATTTACGCCTTTGTACTGCTGGCGGAGTTCTTGCCAGCAACACCTACTTCGAAAACTATGTTCGGAAGTTTCAAAGATCATTTTTTCCAGCCAAAACACATTGTGAGCTTTGTCATACTGGCCATAATTAAATTCATAATTATAATAGAAAGAATGTGCAAATGGTCGCATCATGACGTGCTGACACAGCAAGGAGCAGGCGACATGCTGGCCGCGTGTCACTACTGTATTGCAGTGAAGATGTCTTGTTTTCTGCAGGCGCACATTTTAATCGATCAAGGCCGTTTTTTTTTGTTTTTTTTTTTCGGTGGCAGCAGCGTGGCCCACCATTCCTTCATGTTCGCGGCAAAATTAAGACCAGGTATTGCTGGCAAACATAACCTTTGGAGCCGCTAGCTAGCCGGCACAGCAAACAACGAGCACCGACTACTTTGAAGTTTCTTGCATCCCACTTTTTGTATGTTCTGTTAATTCGAAAACCCGCTTAATTGGAAGATTTCTCGCGGCCCTAGTGACTTCGAATTAATGAGGTTTTACTGTAGTTGGCACCGGGTAAAGGGAAAACAACCATGCATCGCAGCAAGTGAAAGTGCGTTGCGACTGATCGAGTTCGTCGATGACGTCAATCGCTGACGTCTTGTCACATTGCTGAAGTGGGCGGAGTCACGAGGACGGGCCGCGCCTTCCCCTTCTGCTGAAGGAGAAGCGTGGCGAGACCGCGCGAAAAACTTGAAACGAGCTGAACGCAATGTTCTAGCCCCTGTAACTTCCTTAATATAGCACGTATTCGCAAAATTCTTGCGGCAGCTTGTTCACGAACTAAAAGTGCACATATTTCTCTTTACAACCTTGGGGTTGTTTTCTGGCCTTTTATGTGCAAGCATTCTGCAACTACGACCTCCCTAGTAACTGTTCGTCCGTGTCTTGGCCAGTTCATAATGTCGTGTGTTGGGTCAAAGGCTTGGTGTGCCAAGCTCTGCACAGTAATGAATATGCCAGCGATGGCGAAAAATGGCGAAAACACAAGCTCAGCAAAAATTAAAAGGTTATAATGAGTGACTTGGAAGTAGTTAATTTATTAAATAATTTTGGATTGAATTTAAATGATGGGCATCTTATGTTATAAAGCAACATAACAATATTTGTCACAACCCAAATAACCTGCACAATACATATATCTTTTTGATTGAAACAAGTTGTGTGAAAATGTTAATCATCTTGGCTCAAAAGTAGTGGAAGCAACTTTGAATAGTAGCAGGATTTTACTGTCGGTAGAATGCAAGCGACAACCTGTAAAATTTGAAAGTTTAGTGGACTTACAGCATGTAAGTCAGTACACAAGCTTTTAAACTTAAAAAATGAATCGATGGGGCGTTAGTACGTGTTCATTTAGACTTCAAGTAGGGATTCTCGGCAGTGCAGACTTTTTTCAGGGTAGGGGGATTTACAGCATAGCATCCGTCCACTTCAATGAGACCACCTTTACAGGAGAGTTACATGCATATTAATGTGTGCCCATTTGTTCATTTCAAATAGTTTAAACTTAGATTAAAACCAAACCAAATACTGTAATATTCATTCAAATATGCAAAGTGCCTGAATATTTGCACAAGCCTAGTTATAATAAGTAGTGCTTGCGGTTGGTCTGTTGGTGGTCCTTCTGTATCAGTGGTAGACTTAATGCCAAAAAAACAAGACCACGAAAAGAACACATAAACAGGACTAGCACTCACCCTCTCTGCATCTTCTTTTCATAATTGTGATTTTTGCCTCTCAGTCACCCTCTCAAAAAAAAAAATTTTTGGAGTTTTCTGCATAAGTGTGATGGTTTAAGATAGTGTTTTCACACTATTGCAGATTCTCTTGTAGTTGTTTACAATTATATTTTTTTCTTTGGAAGAGGTTATTTTCAATGGGGTGTGCAGATAGAAAGAATGTGCATATATGTAAAGGGCAGAGATGTAACATCATGTGCACGATAGTCTACCAGCCACAAGAAGGGCGAACAGCCAGTGAGTATTATGTGACTCTCGGCATAGAGAATACAACAGCTATGCTTGTGCTAACAAATAGATTGCCCTTTCTTGAAAAGTGCTGTGGCACATTGACTAAACCACTTGTGATTGAGACTCTGCAACTGACAGAAGAGCTTGTTCATACTTTTAAATAAGGTTACCAGTGGCTATGCGCATCAAATTACAGCTCTAACAAAGTTGTAAATTTGCAGTTGTCCCTTCCTTATTGCAATGCTTGCACTAATTTTAGAAACCGTGGATCCACTGACCACCAGTAGCCATCAGGCATTGTTCTTTTTTTTTGTGGCTCGGTTGCAGAAACGCCGGGCTGTGCCCTGTTTTCTGGAAGGCCTGTCATGTGGGCGGCCGTGTCAACGTGACTTGCCCTGCGGCCAGCACCAGTGCCAACAGACCTGCCACGATGGCGAGTGCCGTCCTCAGGGTTCTGCGCAGGCGTGCACCCAGCCTTGCGTGACACCGCGGCCATCATGTGGTCACCCTTGTGGGGAGCCCTGCCATCCAGGCACCCCATGCTCAGTGGCTTCTACTTGCAAAACATTGGTGAGAATTGGATTTACAGCTAGAGGCGGCCATCGCTTTGTAATAAGTATGTAGCAACTGTGGCAGCAGTGCCACAGTTGCTTAAATAGTTATTAAAAACTGACAGCAGAAATGTCACAAGCTGTGGTAGCATAGCCACAGTTGCTACTTAATTAAACGATAGTGTCTGCACTAGAGCTGTGTGAATAGCAAAAGTTTGGGTGAGTAGCCAGTTTAAGTGCTGAAGCTTGAGTGCGAAATGAATATTTTTCAAATGTATTTCTTATACTTGGAAGTCGCATTACGGAAAGAAAGCTGCAGAAGATTCCTGAGCATATTCTTATGAGATAAAAACATGAAAACTTTTTTTTTTTGGCTAGGTTGGTGAAGCGCTGAAGGGTCACCACAATTTTGTGTTCCCCGTGTTGTTTTATCCAAAATGAGGCAGTGCAGAGGGCAAGTGCATTTATTTACAATATTTGGTGCAACCAATGATGCAGTACAAGCAGTCATTGGCTTTGAACCACTGCAGGATAGAGAAGATATCTTTTCAGTGTTTGCACCAAGCATCAGAACTTTTAATCAGTAACAATGTAGCACTTGTGGCAAGGCTTGCTTGGCAAATGCTAGACATTCTCCTACAAATTGGACAGTTGAGAAGGAAGTTATCAAAACACAGTGGCAGTGAATTCTAGTGCAACTGTGAGGGTCTGTGAAACATTCCTCTTGGCCATTAACTTGGAGCTAGCAATTACTGGCTTTAGCAAAGTGTCGTATTCACATTCACAGGTGAGCATCTCGTGTGAATGTGGTCGACGATTGGAGAAGCTTCCCTGCGGCAGCTCGGAGGCTCAGCAGTCAAGCTTTCACCAGCTGTCGGCATCTCTGCTGGCCTCCAAGATCAAGGACATCCAGCTTGGAGAGAGCGTCGACATCAGTCGCACAGTCAGCCTAGCCCGAAGCAGGCCTTCCAGGCATGTAACATCGCTTGTTTGTCTGCTGGGATGTGGGAATCATAACAAAAGCTGGACAGAATTCTCTTAAGATGCTCCATATTCTGCAGTGATGGTGCTTTCACTTGCCACGGCGCATTTCGTGAGAGCCACCAGATGGCAATAGCTGCTCTGCAGCTTCATCAGGTGGCACTCTCTGTGAGCTTCAATCACACGGCACCATCTGGTGCTGGTGGTGGTGAAAAACATTATTATAAAAAAGAGCGTATGAGCCCCCGAAAGGGCCTTACAGACTTGGTGACATCCTCAGTCCGGGGCGTCATTTTCTTGGGAAATCAGTGCCTGTTCGGCCCCAAGGTCGGAGCGGCTAAGCAGCGTCCCCTCCCAGTCTTCTCACGTAGGGTCATGGAGGAGAGAAATGGCTGTGTTTAGCTGACAGGCCTGCACCATGTGGTAGATGCCTACCCACAGTGCTTGCACCTGCCGGTGACTGGGGGGCCAAAATATTGTAATATCACCGGGCACAGCAACGTGTTTGTTTCTGAGCTGGCTTAGAATTCTTTCTCCCGCTTTATCCAGACCCTGGGCAGGGGGTGGATACCAGTGATGCTGAGAGCAATAGTACCCTATTGCACAATTTCCTTGTACGTGAGCAGTGGGTTGCGGGGTCCAGTTCATAGGGCTCGAATGAGGTACCCGGGGAATAAGCCCTAGCAGCCGAGCCCAAGCAGCCAAATGGATGAAGACATCTAGCGAGGATGTCCGCAGCTAGACGCCAGATATCTCACTGTGAGGTATATAGGGCACAATTAAATAGGTTTTTCCGTACGTGTAGAGAAAACTAATCAAAAATTTCGCAAATTCATAGAAGGGTCACACCCTGTCAAAACCACGGAAAACAAAAAAATTAAGCCCTTACACGAGTGCATACGACACATAAAGCATAGTGGCAAAGAAAGAGGAACTGTTTGAGAGGCTTTATTCTTTGCTTGAAACAACTAAAATGAATCTCATTGTTTGTTGGATTAGGTAATTTTGTTGAAGTGAAATGAGCACCTTGTGTGAATCTGATGTTTTCTGTCAAGGTTTTTGCCCATCTCGGAAGGATTATAGCACATGGAAAGATGAGGGTGGAGAAGGTTGGACACTCATTCAGTGTTTTTTGTAGTCTTTCTGTGCGCTATAAGCATCCTGATGCTGTAGCAACAAGTGCAAAATACTGCATTATTACTGCACTCTATCTCAGACAAGCAAAACGGAGAAAAGTACTGCATACATGTACAGTAGACTCAATAAACGGAACCTGAAGGGGCTGGGAAAATATGTTTAATTTAACAGGAGTTCCGTTTACTGAGAGGTCAAAATGGGTGCAGAATATAAGCCCGGAACCAAGCATTGCAGAGGCAATAGTTCTGTTTAGGCAGTAGTTTCGTTTAACAGATTCCCGTTTACTGAGAGTCTACTGTATGTC
The DNA here is from genome assembly GCF_043290135.1 of Rhipicephalus microplus. Lineage (NCBI taxonomy): Eukaryota > Metazoa > Arthropoda > Arachnida > Ixodida > Ixodidae > Rhipicephalus > Rhipicephalus microplus. The sequence continues at coordinate 266,737,778 of NC_134700.1, forward strand.
TTTTTCATTGTGTTGCGATCATGTTGGTCGCCTGTCCTGAATTCACTTGGCGATTGACTAGCTTGAGCTCTTTGTGAGAGATGATCAGAAGTGAACCTAATGAAAGACTGTTTTGATTTCTTTTTGGCCCAGGCTGGACTGCAACGAAGAGTGTGCCGTATTGGAGCGAAATCGACGATTGGCAAATGCCCTGCACATACAGAATGCAGATGTGTCAAACCGAGTAGGTCCTCCATGCTACTCTGAGTTCCTGAAGGACGAAGCCCGCAAGAACCCATCTTTTATGCTTTCGGTGCACCAAACTCTGACGCAGCTGGTGCAAATGGCACGACAGGTAATACCGGCTCTTGCTCATGATACTGTCCCCATGCAGAGGTCTGCAGCTTTGAACTGGCTTAACCAGTAGCATTGAGATGTTGGACCAGACCCATGCTTCTGGCTCTTGCAACATGCATTCACCTTGCTGGTGCATTTTCTCTTAATATGCCATTTTGTAGCATATAATTATTCCACAGCATATGGAATGCCACGGAATGCAATGTCTCATCAGTTACGATGCATATCGTGCACCAGCTTGTGACAGCGCATCGACGTCATACTACCTCTATTCGGCATAGCTCGACACTAAAATGCAACATACACAGTGAGGATGATGAATACCGTAATTACTCGAATCTAACGCGCACCTTTTTTCCGGTTAAGCGAGTTCATAAATCGCATGCACGTTAGAATCGAGTACGAACAAAAAAATTACGGCCAATCTATTGCCATCGGCAAACCTAAAATGGCCGCCCCCTACGTGCGTCGGCATGGCGTGTCGTCCATTTCTGCCTATGTGTTTCTCATGTGTGGCACTTCGTACGTGTGCCGAGGAGTTCGTCATCTAGTAGTGCATTAGCATCGACGGCGTGGAATGGCCGACTCCAAAAACTCGAGTGCACCACGATGCCGCTTTTAAAAGAAAAGTCATCGCGTGTGCAGAAACGGACGGAAATCGGGCCGCATCGCGGTTGTTCGGAGTTCCCGAAACGTGCGTGCAGGACCGGCGGAAACAAAAGCAGAAGATTTTCGACAGCAAAACTTTACGCAAAGGCTTCAGTGGACCACAGCAGGGTGGGTTTCCGCAAATTAAAGAGCTGCTCGGCGAGTATGTGCTTTAGCAGCGAGCAGCACAGCGGCCCGTGACGGCAGAACTGCTCCAAGTGCGGGCTATGCAATTAGTCTTAGAAAAAGGTCTAATGCGGAGCCAGTTTAAAGCGAGCAGGTGCTGGCTAACTAACTTCATGAAGAGAAAAGGCTTTTCCCTCCGAAGGGGAACATGCATATGCGAAAAGTTTTGTGGAGGAGTACGATGAAAAGCTTCACAGTTTTCAGAGGTTCGTCCTAAACTTGCGGCGCAACAACGACTACCTGCTTGGGCAAATCGGGAATGCCGATCAGACGCCTCTTTACTTCGACATGCCTGGCACCACAACCGTCGAGAAGAAGGGGGCGAAGCAAGTTCGCGTGCTGACATCGGTCCACGGTAAAACTACAGTGACGGCAATGCTCTGTTACACGTCAGATGGGCACAAGCTTCGCCCGTACCTCATATTTAAATGGAAGACGCTCCCGAAAGGAGTCGTTTTTTCGAGTGGTGTGATCATGCGGGCCAGCGAGAAAAAACGGGTGCGCGTTGCAATCGATGTCTTACGGTTTTTTTTTTTTTTTTTCGCGGTGGAAATCGGGTGCGCGTTACAATCGAGGGCGCGGTAGAATCGAGTAAATACGGTACTTCCATTTAGGTGTAGCCTTCCTGTCAAGCTCAGTAAGGTATATAAAGCTGGAGAAGCTGTTAGAGAGGCTCTGTCTTTTGGGACAGTGGTTGCCGGAATGTCTTAGCAGTATTTTCGGACTAATTTTGTTAGACAGTGAATAATTTGAATGGCCTTTTTGTACCATTTTTATGTGCATGAGATTCATACTTGGTACAGTCAACTTCCGTTAATACGAATCTCACGGTAAATTGAAACCCCGATAATACGCACCTGCCGGGAAGGTGGCATAACTACGCACGTACGTACTACGCATTAACCACCAGCTACAAATTTGCATCCCCTGACATGCGTCATCGCCGCCAACAAAAGTAGAAACACAGTGCCACGGGAAATTTTGCCCAAGATGCCCACCGCAAAGCCATTTCTTTCTTTTTGCCAAGGTACAGAAAAGTTTCTGACTCTCGAAGAACCGCTCAATAGCACGCGATCAAGACGCCGATGAGTATTTCGAAACCACCGCGGGTTTCGGGATATGCAGCGTGGTACAGCGACAGAACCATGGAGGAAAGAAACAACTTTTCTTCCTGCGTGGACAGAGAGGACACAATCGGCTGTCCGTGATACAGTTGTTCCGCGGTCTGCTTCTAAGCAAAAACTGACGCAGTTTTTTTTTAAACCTTTAACTGGCAAGATAAGAAAAAACAGTGGAAATGTATTCTGCTGGTTTACTTTTCTCTAGAACCACCACAGAATCACCAAAACAAGTTTCATTATGTTTCATAAAAAATTAAAAAAGAGGAGGTCAAGAATTTTGTTGATCTGCCAGTTAGCGGTGAAAAGGCGGGGCTCAAAAAAAAAAAAAAAATCACAGCATACCTAGGGAAGGAATGATGGTGAGTGGGGCGAAGCGTCTGTCCGTCCGAGTGTCAGTCCGTTCGTCTATCTGTCCGTCCGTCTGTCTGTCTCTCCATCTGTCTGTCTATTTGTCTGTCCGCCCGCGCGTCTGTCAGTCCGTCCATCTGTTTGCACCTCCTGAGTGAGTCCTGGCTTGGTCGCGCTTCTGTAATATTAGCGTGCACAATTTCATCCCTGGTGTCCTCATCACTTGAACCAACTTGGACGCAGTGGAACAAGAGCACAACTCTTTTTCATGCCCCACTTTCCATAGAAGATGGCTTTATCCATTCCTGCAATGAATACGATCAGTGAGTTCTATGAAAATACACTCGTATCGTTCCTTTTTGAAACATACTGTATTTGTGGCACGAAGCTTTGATGGTGAAAAACTACTAAGTATTCATGGCTCTGACTGCATATGCAATAGCTTCTCTGGCTTTATTTTTAATAAAAATGTTGCAGCAGTTAATAATTACAATGCTAAAAGTGCACGAACCAAAGCGTGCAGCAATCATACCAGTCTACAACGCGCACGCGGTGTTCCGCAACCCTTGCCTGGCAGCTCAACAATTTTGTGGACCTGGATAGCGGGTTGCTTTCTCGGTGTCTCAGCTAAACAGCACCACAAAAATCATACCGCAGGTTCCTGATACCTCCTTCTACGTGTTTAAAAAATATCGATTTGCTTACCTTCTTGAAGCTTTTGGAACGTGAGGCAGAATTCTGTCGTGGGTGGAGAAGTCAGCGAACCGCACGTGCTACATTGTTGTGAACGAAGCATCAACTGGCGCTCTTTGTCTTCTTCTTTACCAACTAGAATCAAGAGAATATGTCCTTTTGCTGCTAAATTTAGCGAAACCAACTCATCTTATGCGTGCCTTTTGAACAGGAGCAGTTTTTCTTTGGGTCTACAATATTCGTGATCTGCAAGTTAGAGAGTTAAAACGCTGTACAGTCGCAGAGAGCGAAATCGTTTACTGCATGACTAGTTGCGTGCATCGCTTCGCTCACTCTGCGTGCACCGTGACTGCCGATTTGCTTGCTGCATAGATTTGGCAAGTAGCCTGCTGGGTTAACGCGGCACTGAAGAGCTTTTCAAGCAATGTGTTCTCCGCGACGCTCTAGCAGTCCTGGCAGCGGATGGAGGCGCATTCTGGCTGTCACTAAATAAAAGTGTGCAGCATGGTAACAACAGCACTACACCCGATGTATGGTGCGTGTGTTGGCATAATACAGCAAGGTTTCTCGGTGCCCGCGATCCACAACGCTAAACTTCGTGACAGCAAGCTGCTTTAATTTCTGTAAAGCGGTGCGCGCTTGAACACAATCTCTCAAAACGAAGCGGGAGCGATCGGCGGCCCAGCGCGTGCAGTAGGCCTTAAGTGATGCTACGATGCTACGCCACACGCGTGCCTGAAGCATGGCCTGAGGAGATAACCATGGATGCTTACTGTGATAAGGCTTTTCGCCAACGATAAGTCATACCAGCGCATTTGTCGGTGGTTGCCACCTTGCCTTAGTTTTTTTTTTTCCGATGGTTACTCGCAGTGTCATCGCCGCAATCGCACGCAACTCGTATTAACTTATTGGCTGATCTCCGCACTTATCAATGTGACTGAAAACCGTTCACGGCACATGGCTGTGTCTGCAAGTTCAGCGGAGCAGTAAAATTTTGTCATGCAAAGTGTTATCGCAATATGCAGTTAGTACGCACTAACCGGAAGGCAGGGGCCGAACACTATGGCTTAATTTAAGCGGTCCGCGAATGCATTAGTCTATGAGACTTCGTCGGGGATTCCTCACAACTACGTTTTAATCGTTAGTACGCTTAAAGTGGGTACACAGTAACAAGGTTTGACTGTAACTCAAAAAACATCACTTTAAACAAACTTCTAATTAAGCAAGAGGCACAAAAAACTGCACTTGCTTCACACCTAGCAGTTCACTAAGAAAATAGTTTGTCATCTTCTCTTTTCGAACCTCGCTGCGGCTAGCAAGTTTTCCAAGCACTACACATTTCGATGTGCTTCTTCAGCATTGTCTTTTTCAATAAACATCACAGCGCAAGAGCAAGACCCGCAGCAACATTGGTAGTTCTCAGTGGCGGTTCATTTCTATGTCATCATCCACTAGCCGAACGACCTGCACAATTTTCCTGTTCGTTAGTGGACTGCCTTCATCGACGTTGCTGTCAATGGTGTGGGGTCTCGAATTGGCGAGCGACACGCCACGCTATTGGAATGAAAGGACACAGCAGACGCGGTCGGTACAAAGCAAAAAAACAACATACTATTATTTAACTACTTTTGAACGATGATATCATCTGCCGAATTATTATACATCAATTGTAATTAACATGCTAGGACATCCGTACACATTACAGTCGAGCCAGACTATATCGAACCCGTTTATATCAAATTATCCTGTATATCGAACAATTCTTAAACACGGTAAGTTTACATTGAGAATATATAGCAAAAGTTACTGTTTTATCGAACGAAAACAGCAACGACAACTGATATATCAAACTCCATGTGTCTCAAAAGTGCCCCAGCAAGTTGGATTTCCCTCGTGATGGCGGGGAAAACTGCTGGCACCACCCTAGAAAAAGTTGGTTAGACCCGGTTGTGCGCGGGCGAACACCCCCCTTCAAGAAATGATCTTGGCCCGCTCGCAGCGCTTACAGCCAATCAGAGGCCGTCGTGCTTTCTCCGAGGCGTGGAGGTGGTAGAAGTGAGTGCCATTTTTTCTTTCTTTATGCTTGTGTGCCTGCTGCTGCCGATTCAGCGTGGTCTGTGATGTTGCCTGTTGGTGCTCTGTGAACTGTATTGGCGCACTGTCATCATGGCTTGCGCAAAGAGGCAAAATTTGCCGTTCGCCGCGAAACTCGAACTCATCAATCAGGTTGAGCGCGGTGAAAAGAAGTCTGACGTCGCCGCCGCATACAAAATTCCAAGGAGCACCTTGAGTACTATCCTGAATAACAAGGCAGACATCAGGGTCAAGTCGGACAAAAAGCCAGGTGCCCGTGGCGCCCGACGTGTGCGCGCTGCTGTGTACGAGGATGTTGAAGCGGCCATTTACACGTGGTTTGTGGACCTTCGGTCGCGAAACATCCCAGTGTCCAGCCCTATGATCGAGCAGAAAGCCAAGGACCTTGCTTTTCTGCTTGGCAGGAATGATTTCCAAGGCGGTTCAGGCTGGCTTCAGCGGTTCAAAGAACGGCACGACATCGTTGGCAAAGCTGTTACAGGTGAAAGCAGAGCGGCGGACCTGGACAGCGTAGAAAAATGGCTCGAGAAAAACTGGCGAGATATCGCAGCAAGATATAGAGTCCAAGATATCTTCAATGCGCATGAAATCGCTCTATTTCGGCAAATGTTGCCAAACAAGACACTTGCGTGTCATGAGGACAAGACAAGCGGCGGCAAGGCAATCAAAGCTCGTGTGTCCGTGCTGTTGGCAGCTAATTTAGACGGATCGAAAGAGCTTCGACCTCTGGTTATCGGGAAAAGCACGGCACTGTGGTTTTTTCGCAATGCGCTGTCGCTTCCAGTTACCTACCAAGCGAACTCAAAAGCGTGGAAGACCGGGGAGCTTTTCAGCAGATGGCTATCGTCGTGGAATGATGATTTGGTAGGCGAAAATCGCAAGGTGTGCCTGCTCGTGGACAATTGTTCATCGCACCACTGCAGTACGACCTTCAGCAACATCGAGCTGCGTTTTTTGCCCCCGAACACTACGTCTGTACTGCAACCACTGGATCAGGGCGTTATACACGCAATGAAAGCCGGCTATCGGATGCGCCTGGTGGAGAGGCTGCTGCAGAACTTTCGTGTCGGCAGGGAGCTCAAGATCGACTTGCTCGGAGCTATTTCTATGTTGAGTAGATCGTGGGCAGATGTCAAGAAGGAGATGATCCAGAACTGCTTTAGGCATGCCGGCATCCGCATGCCTGGTGATGACACCCCAAATTCTGACAGCACTGAAGACACCGCAGGTGTTTCCCCCGAAGTTTGGAATGAGCTGGCAGAGTTCTTGGGTGCTATCGACGGATCGACATTCGACGAGTTCGTCAGTGCGGACGATGATGTCCCCATCATGGGTCAATCACAGGATGAGGATTACATTGCAGATGTCGTGCCGACCACAAGCCAAAGCGACAGCAATATGGAAATCGACGACGGCCCATTGCCTACATCCTCCTAAGTGATTAGTGCACTTGCGTTGGTCCGGCGCTATTGCTTGAATGTGGAAGGTTGCGGCCTCAGCTGCTTCGACTCGTTGGACAACGTGGAGGCGTGCGTGCTGTCGCAGGCAGCGGAGTCGTTGACACAGAAAAAAATCCGGGACCATTTTGTTTCACAGTAGGGCACGCAAGTAAGCTACCATATTAATAAAGTACTTTTCTTCTAGTTTGTTATGTGCCTTTGTGTCAAAACCTATACCGGGCCTATATCAAATTATGCCATATATCGAACTAATAAACGTTTTTTGGCGAGTTCGATATACCCGGGTTCGACTGTATATTACCATACACTCCATGACAAACACAATAACACGACAAACATACAATAACATGACAAACACAATAACACACCCAAGGCGGCGTGGCGTCGCCAACGCTTGACTTACCACGAGGGCCCCCCGAAGCGCGGCCCACGGTGCCGAGCACCGGGGACCCACGCTAGAGACAACCGTTCGCGACAACCGCCACGTGCAGAGAAGACTTGCTCAACTCTCGCCTGCCACCAAGGCTTGCCTTCCGCCAGGGGTCACCGCCGGCACTACCACTCTACCAACCATGATGATAATAGTGGTGCTCAATGCGAACACAACGCCATCTATTGCCCGCTGGTTGTAACGCAAAATGCGGCTTTTGGGTGAGACACATGCGCCACGCAGCGCAAACAACATTACAGGAGGTGTCTGCACCGCCACAATTTTCAAAACGGACACCACTAAGAACGGCCTCAAAACTACCGTTGTCGAGATCACCTGTTTGCACTTGATGAAATTCGAGAGTGAGTTAGGCTTAATTCCATACTTTCGTGCGATGTCTTGCTTGGCAGTGCCTCCCTGATGAACTTCTTTCAAGACTTTTGACTTTCGTGCACAGGTCAAACATTTGGGAGGGGTCGCGAGTTGCCATTATCGAACATCTCCACCACAACACCCAAAGTAAGTTGTAGAAACACGTGCAGAATCGATCCACAGTGCATTGGCAGGCCAGTTGGTTTATCACGCTATGTTTGAAGAGTGCAACTTGACACGAATGGAGCATAACACACAACCATACACAAAGCTCTATGTCTGTGTGATCGTTATTTTTTGCCAGCGTCCAGTCACGCTATTCTAACTTCAACCAGACTTCAACCCAGGGCGCGGCTGAAGCACTCAACACATCACAACGAAAGACCTAGCTAGCCGATGTGATTAATGCGATGCCGCTTCATGATGCGTGGCACTGCGGGCAGTGGCAATGGCGACAACAGCGCGGTTCGACAGCTCTCCTCGCGGTCTTGGCACATGAAAGATTTTCCACTTTATTGAAAAATGACAGTCGCCTGGAGGCTCTCGACTGAAAAATAACTTCTGATTACCCAACATTACGGGGTATTAACTTCAAATTATCAAGCATTTTTTTGTATAGGCATGCATGCAAAATTGATAAGACTGCTTGTTGACTTTTAATTAATTGAAAATTCCAATTAAGCGACTTCGAATCGGCAGTCGACTGTATCTTAAAAATTCAGCCATCCTAGCTCACATAAGCTGCATTCAAACAAACTCAGCCGTCCAGGCATGTATGGAATGCATTTCTGCATGATGCAAGCTCTTGGTTTGAAGAAATGTACTATGGGTACTTGCATCCTCTCTTTCGCCCCCATGAAACTAAATCGCCCCATGCATTGACTTGGTATAAAGGAGGAGCACAGTGATGAAACTTCGCCCACTCTGATGGGCAACTCTGCGCATGCTTATGAGCATGGTAATATTCTCAAAAAAAAAAGAAAAAGAGGTGTTTGTAATCGTCGCAACATTCACTTGAAGTGTTCTTCCTCATTGGACGAGCCCGTGACTATATGTATGTGGCACCAGAAAGGACATCATGCAACAACATGGATGTCACATCCAAGAAGCCATCATGTACGGCCAACTATTTATTATTTTTCAAAAATTCCCCCACCTCCCCGAAGGGAATTGTGAGGAAATGCGAATGCATTGCGCAGCGTCCATAACGGCATTCGGAACATGAGAACTCAGCGTTAAAAAAATAATGTTTTTCTTTTTTTTTTTCTTACATTGTGCAGCCAATACCGCTGTTCGCCGCACGTGGCGTTTTTTGTCATGAGAATTGCGGTATGCATCTTTAGCTCTAGTAGCCAGCGTGCATGGTTAAAAAATACTACGAAGTGAACAAAACAAACAGCGTTCTCGGCTCGGCGTTTCACAGCGGCGTCTTGAGCACACATTTCTGAATGTTCTTGAGAGGCGCGCAGCCAGCGAACGGTCGAAAGTGAGGAGCCAGCGGACGAGAGAGTGGGGCACTAGCGTACTCGGCTCGGCGTTGGGGTTTCACAGCGGCGTCTCTAGCGCACATTTCCGGATGTTCTTGAGAGGCGCCCAGCCAGCAAACGGAAGTGAGGCGCGAGTGGAAGGGAAAAATGGGGTTCAGGGAGGAGAGAGAGTGAACGATGAGAGAAGGAGCGGGGAAGCACTGCACCTACTCTCTCCTACACTCTCGCACCACATGCTTCGGTTGCTAGGGGGGAGGATAAGCAGGCGCGCCTGCAGCCGTTGCTAAGGGTGGACAGGTCCCAATAGACACCTGACATAGTCCGACTAAGAAATGCATTCGCATTTAAAACAAGCAAGAAGCACAGCTGTTGTAGTTTTAGTGCTCCATGAGACACTTGAAGAGGACTTGCGTCTAAGCATGCATTGCATACTTGTCAGCGCGATCTTTTTGAAAGGGTGCTGATTGTCGTTCATCCTTTCTTTTCATTGCTATTAGTCGAAGCAAAAGTTCCGGAGCCATTGCTTCCCGTCTATGAACCGAGAGCAGCGCAGAGCAGTGCACGAGCTTGCCGAGTTCTTTGGCTGCGACACCCAAAGCTACGACCAGGAACCTTTCCGTAATGTGGTCGTAACGGCCTACAAGTGAGTGTTGTGCTTACTTTGTTTATTTGTTCATTTGTTTGACTTCGTAAAGGCACATTGAAAAGAGATGTGCCAGTAACCTCTTGGATGACTAGTCGGTAAAATTTACACTTTGCTTTGTCACACAGAATTTCCATTATATTTAAATTAGGCATTTTTTACGAAGTACCGTCGTGAATCTTTTTATTTTTTTCCACAGATAAAGGAAAGTTTTCTTCCAAATGTCTAAATAATTTTGCAGTTTGTGAAAACGCCTTCCACTTAGAAAAAAATCCCTAAAAATGAATACAGTGGAACTTTACAGCTAGCGACCACTTATAGTTTGATGCTGCACCGTTTAAGTTCATTTCAAAGGAGTCGTACAGTTTGCTGAAAGCCATAAAAAAAATGTAGGGCCATAGCACTGCATTGATCAATATCGTGAAGCTCTCATGCCAATTGTGCCATTACGGTCGACCAACATTAATCTGTGGCGTTGCCCAGAATGGTACAATAGCGAGTATTACAACTGGAGAGCTGCTAAACAAGTTTACTTTGAAATCATACAGACATTTTATGTTTTACAACACAGCGAGCATGTGACATCTGAAAAATTGAATATGATTCGTAAATCATCTGAAACGTCATTCACAAGCACTTTGTGTGAGGCACTGATGCGAAGTGATGTACAACTGTACTGCGATGTATGATATGACTTTTTGTAACTGAGTTAGCCTTGCTTTTAATAACATCGTTCTAGCTTCTTTCTCCTTTTTTTTTTCAAGCTAGACATTCATTCGTAGGCGACATGGAAGTATGTATACTGGCCTTTAATAGAAGGCAACCTGAATGTTGCCAAAGTATGAATAGTACAGAATAAATAAACTCCGACTGAAATGTGACTAAAATTAAATCATGAAAGAAATTGAGTGAAACAGTCAGTTGTATCGCTTTATTGCAGGGATCGTTGCCGCATTCCAAGTGGCAGTGTAGTCGCAGTCGTTCAAAGAGAGGCCGCACCCACTCCACAAAGGAAAGGGCCCGCACCGTTGCCGCAGAGCCGCAAGCGCATCGACCCGGTCGCTAGCTCGAGCATGCTGTTGCCACTGAATTCCAGCCAAGGACATTCTACATCCATTGCACAGCCAGAGGCAGCACCGGCTGCGACTACATTTGACTACTTCAACTTCACCTCCGGATCTTAGCTACAGTTTTTGATGTGTGCAGAAAGGAGGAAACACAGTGCCGCTCCACAAGCTTACAACGAAACAAAGAACCCGATGCCTACTGTGATGCCGGGCAGCTTCAGCTGCATATCTTCATGCTCACTGCCAAGTTCACGTGCTGTTTTGAGATGCATCATTTTTCATACTTTGAACAGTGTTCTTCCGGTGAAGCTTATTTATGTTGGGAAAACTTGTAATAAACTGTTTTTGTTAGTTTCTGTGGTCTTACTCTGATGCAGATACCTCCATAAGCACGGTTTCTTTAGGCTAGGTGTTTTGTAACTGAGCAAGGTTTAGGCTAGTTGATAATCCACAACTATGAGTTTTAATGCAGAATGTACACTACAAAGAAAGAGACGAAATGTGCAATTGCTAACTGCCAATAATGTTTAGTAACTGAATTTAATTGTACCCTAGCAAGCTGATAATTGTTCATTGTAAGTCAGAGAAAAAATACTACTGCTAACATTGAGAAAGGTTGTCCGTTATACACTTGTACTACTGACATATATTATGTGGGAGTGTGCGAATATTCAAAATTTCAAATATTTTTCAGATAGTATTTGCTATTCAATGCGCACTCCAATTTTGCTATTCGAATCCGTTCGAACTTCTCGCAAACAAAAACAGTCATGGTCTGACAAAAAAAAAAAATTTCAAAATTTTTGGTATGCTTCACCTCGTTACAGTCTCGTACTGTGGCAAAGCACACTCTGAGTCTCTGCTACGGCTGAATTTTTCAAAGACGCGCCTCGCCGCGGTGGTCTAGTGGCTAAGGTACTCGGCTGCTGACCCGCAGGGCGTGGGTTCGACTTCCGGCTGCGGCGGCTGCATTTCCGATGGAGGCGGAAATGTTGTAGGCCCGTGTACTCAGATTTGGGTGCACGTTAAAGAACCCCGGGTGGTCGAAATTTCCGGAGTCCTCCACTACGGCGTCTCTCATAATCAAATAATGGTTTTTGGACGTTAAACTCCACAAAATCAATCAATCAATTTTTCGAAGACTGTCAACGTCAAATTAAAAGTGGCTTCTTCAGATTTTTAATATGCTCCACCTCATCATACTATCGTATTGCGGCAGAGCTATCTTTTATGCTGTGCTACGGTCACAAATATAATTACTGTAAAAAACTCTGGTTTCAATGTGGAGAATATAGACGTGGCAGAGGTAAATGCTATTTTGAACCTGAGTTTAGGCGGGAAGTCGGAAAAATTGGACACCGAAGATTTCTAGCATTCAAAATTTCCGATGTTTTTATATAATGACGTTTAGAAATCAGATTTGTAACTGTGGGCTTAAAGGGAGCACACCCTTGCTTACCACAACAGTTGGGCTTCCACAGAAGTTGAAAGAAAAGGAGAAGCTGAGGAACTGGCGTCTTCGCTTTTCATTCAAAAGTGTTCTTGGCAACACTGGTTGCACCAAATCGTATACATAAATACAATTCAGTCTCTGTATTGCATCCGCCTTGATAAGACAACATTGAAACACCAACCTGCCAGTCCTTCATTGACCTGGTGAAAAGAAACACCTACGTGTTTTTGTCTCGTAAGAATATGCTTGGAAGTCCTCTCCTGACTTTTTTTTTGCTGCGATTTAGCTTCGAAGTATACAAAGAATATTCTAGAAATATTAAAAAACATATTTATTTGATTTGTGCTCGCAATAAAATATTCAATTTCGCTTCGCACCCAAAAACTTGCCACTCACACAGCTCTAATATTATACTGGCATTGCAAAAACAGCTAAATCTGACTAAATGCAAATTTAATATATTTATTGTGTTTGACGATTACTGCTCATACTTGGTCGACTGATTAAGACCAAGTTCTGTTGAGCTCAAACTCACTCCTAAACACCTATTGAAGTTGTCTTATATGCTCTGTAAATAATGTTATAAAACCTCACCTTTTTTTTTCGTGGGAGATGTTTAATTGGTCATTGCGAGTCATTGGAAGCCAATAACTATTGTTTGTTGATCTTGTAGAAACATTTTAGAGGGTGCAGATGTCGGCCGGATTGTGATAGCGATAGAAAGGCACAATTTAGCAGTATAAATTAGGAATGGGCCCTACTGCGATTGAAAATGTCTCCGTGACACTTGTCCAAGTTGTATCATATTGCCACTACTATGTTCCCATTCCAAGAAATGGATTTGTAAGCTTATCTGAAGCTGCATAGTTGGTAAGTTATTTGGTGAGCAAAATTCATGAAGCATTCACTGAATGGAACCACATGATGGATTTGATTGTATGGCAATGCATTGAGATTTCTAAACTACTGTGAACACCACCAAAAGCAGCTCAAGAGAGAAATGGAAGTATATTAGACTGACATGTGGTACTTCTGGAATAGCAAATAAGTCAATATTGACATGGGTAGTTGCCCAGCTTAGTAGGAAAGGCCTGAAATGGAAAAAAAGTAAAGTGCTGAAGGAACTTCCTACTACCTACTCCAGTAGCATCACATTGGCAATGACATGGCAAAGGTGACAGCAATGCAGAAGTTGCCTCTACATGTGTGTTGGCTTTCCATGACTTTGCGCGGCCAGGACGAAAAGCAAGGCTTTTTTAGGGGCGAAGCTCCTTAGGGCGTGGGCTGTGCGTCCCCTGTAGCCTGTATGTAGCCACCTCTAGTTTAGTTCTTGCAGTGTTCACTAGATGGCGGTACCGTCCCCTGTATGTAGCTACCTCTAGTTTAGTTCTTGCAGTGTTCACTAGATGGCGGTACCGTCTCCTGTATGTAGCCACCTCTCGTTTAGTTCTTGTAGTGTTTACTAGATGGTGGTACTTGTAGCTGATGATGAAAAGATGCAAGATGTTATAAACTAGAAAGCGGTACTTGTAGTTGATGAAAGACGCGAGATCTTATAAAATAGGAATGATGTCACATATGGCGCGTGTCATTGGTTGAAGGCAATCGTTCGATTTAGTGCGGCGACGTACGCTAGGAGGAGCGATGTAATAAAATCGAGTGGGCAAAATGCACAGAGGATTCGTGGTTTACCAGGTTTACCTCCGGAGCTTCGCCCACTCATCATCATTCACTTCGTGGATATGGCGGAATTTTTTTTCATGTCAATTTAAGCGGTCACGATCACATACAGGAGTAAAGTGGTAACATCGTAATGTGGAGTAACTGTGCAGTTGGTGCATGTCTGAAAACTGCTTGTCGGGCTATTAGTACTATTATTGTTGGGCAAACAACATAAACAAGTATAAAAGATCGCTGCTTTTAGTATCCTTTGTACGCTGCAGCAGCTTTTTGTTTTGCATAACTTGCCTGTGTAACCACACACTGCAAGCATTTCACGATACCAAGGAGCTGGGGTTTGTATTATAACCGTTACAATCAAACTGCACAAAGCGCATGACTTTCATTTTTGTGTAGCCATCTTGGCAACGTAAATCTTCTAAGCCTGAGCAGTGTTGTTCATTGCAAGCTTGCGATAGTCATGTCTTACAGCATGGGATTCCTTCCACCATGTCTTCTAGCACGTCTTCTAGGCAATGCCATTGCATGCCATGGCAATGCTACCACAGAACGTGTTTTTCCTTCCTCCATGCACAGAACTACCACAGAATGATGCTACATGCTATGTTATAGCATGGTCCCTAAATACTTTTTTGAGGGACTATGGTTATAGGAAGCCAAAGCCATGCATGGTGGCGCTGCGACACCGGACAGGCACACACCGGATAGGTGTGGTGGTTTTCAACGAGACAGAATTCACTTCGATGGGCGGCTAGGTCATGAGGTGGGTTGGCGACTTGCAGGACGTGCAGTAGCTTTTTTGGGGGGCAAGCGGGTTCTTCGGGGTGTAGGATAGCTAGTAACGAGGAAAACAAACAGGGAGACTCTTTGACAGGTGGTATGGACAGATACGATTCCAAAGTGGCACCAGTATCTAAGATAGGTAGAGTCCGGGGCATAAATAGACGTAGCTACGAGCGCTGAGCCAATTCAGACATAGAGTATATTAACATGCAGAGTGGTAGAAACAGGCTGAAGTGGGAAGAGATAGAAGAACAGCTAAGGGAAGAGAGGCTGATGGTATACGGTTTTGTAGAAACACATCTCAGGGACATGGAAGGAACAACCTCCGAACAATCCGGACTACGCGTGGGAATATTGTAATAGAACAGAAGACAGCAGAAAGGGGGGTGGTATTGGGGCATTCATTCATAAAAGTACAGACTGGCAAAGGGTCAAACAGGAGTGCAAGGAACATTTATGGCTAAAAGGGAAAGTGGTAGGTCAAATGACACTCCTTGGTTTCGTGTACTTGTGGACGGGAGCAAAGGCCAGAGAGGAAAACCAGGCAATGGTAGAGTGTATATCAAAGGACATTCAGGAGTTAGGAAGAGAGTGTGAGATAATTATACCAGGAGACATAAATGCGCACATAGAAAATATAGATGGGTATACCGACCCGACAGGCAAAATGATCATGGATATGTGTGAAAGGCTTGATTTGATCATTTGCAACAGTACCGAGAAGTGTGAAGGACAAATAACATGGGAGGTAGGAAGGCTGCAGACGACGATAGATTATGCACTGATGTCACATAGGATGTATGATAAGCTCAGGGGAATGCACATAGATGAAGGTGGCTCCAGAAGTCTGGGTAGTGATCACAAACGTATAAAGCTAAGTTTTGGAAGAGCAGTGAAAGTGGGAAGGAGACAAGATGAGCAACTGCAGGAAAACTTTTATCCAGAAAGGCAAATTGAAATAGCCACTAAACAAATTGAGAAAGTAATCACGGAGGATAATGAAACAATGTGGACATACACGAATTTAATTAGACTGAGCTAGAGCTTGCTAAGACGCGTGACAAGTCACCCCGGAAAAGAAGACACAAACCAAAAGTTGGTGAAATGAGGAATTTAAGAGAGCCATAGCAAAACTTCAGGAAGCCTCTAGGGAACACAGACATGCTAAGCAGTGGGATGAACCGACAGATGATGTTGAAAGAAAATGGGAAACCTTTCTAAGCTGTAGAAGGGACGCATCCCTTCTGATCAATGAAAATATTAGAAGAAAGGGAGCTCAGTGGCTGCAGAAGTACATAAAAAAAAGATAGAAAGGCAGCTACCCCGCCGCGGTGGTCTAGTGGCTAAGGTACTCGGCTGCTGACCCGCAGGGCGCGGGTTCGAATCCCGGCTGCGGCGGCTGCATTTCCGATGGAGGCGGAAATGTTGTAGGCCCGTGTACTCAGATTTGGGTGCACGTTAAAGAACCCCAGGTGGTCGAAATTTCCGGAGCCCTCCACTACGGCGTCTCTCATAATCAGATCGTGGTTTTGGGACGTTAAACCCCACATATCATCATCATTAGAAAGGCAGCTGCGAAATTTTGGAACCATCTAAACTCCCTAAGAAATGAGACGAGCCTAGAGCAGAGGTTAAAGCCCAAACTCCATAAGCGCGAAAATGCACGCGACAGCGACGAGCGACGCGACGTAGATCGGCTTCGCGCGATCAGTCGCTAGCGCAGGCAAACCTCATTCACGCGACGGCTTCGGTATAGTGTACTTCTAGTTCACTATAGCTTCGGCGAGCGAATTCCACTGTTGCTGGCACGAGGCCGTCAACTCGCACCAAGAAAACCGCGTAGCGAGCGGTTTCCAATTTAAAAATAAGATATATTGTTGTGTAATAAAACGAAAAGTGTTTATTATTGCCTTGCAGCATTTTTTATATGCGCATGCTTAATAAACATTGCGTTATTTCTTGTTGCGCATACGTGACTCGGGCAGGGTTACGTGCACCTATGTAGTCTTTGTCTTTTCCGGTTTTTCGCTATTGGCTGCTTGAGCCCAGCACTTCCGGGCGATGAGCGACGGTTTCCAAATCTGGAGAACCGAGCGATCGCGCGAAAACGAGCACGCGACACGTCGCGCGAACGCCCTGTTTCGTCGCTCATAGCGTCGCTCGTCGCTGTCGCGTGCATTTTCGCGCTTATGGAGTTTGGGCTTTATAACTACAGCCCAAGGTGCTAGGCTAGAAGGGGATGAAGCTATTGAATATATAAGAACAAGGGTGACAGAAACATTTCAACAAAGAAGTATTTTATGCATCACAATAGACAAGGATAAATCAAGGGGTGCAATGGCTCCATTTTCACAACGAGAGTGGGAAAGGGCTGAGAAAAGGGTTCCTAGTAGTACATCAACAGGCCCAGATGGCATTCCAATTATGCTGATAAAGACATTAGGTCTGAAGTCTAAGCATGCTTTGACAGAGGCAGTGAGCAAACTAATAATCGATGGTGAAGTTCCCGATGGATGGAAACTTAGCAGGATGAACATGATCTATAAAGGAAAGGGGGACAAAGCTGACATAAAAAACTACCATCCTATGCCAATGACATCGTGGTCTACAGGCTGGCGATGCAGATTATAAAGGAAAGACTGCAGGCATGGATAGAGGATGAGGGGGTGCTGGGGGAACTGCAGAATGGGTTTCGGAAACACAGGAGGTTGGAAGACAATCTGTTCTCACTGACGCAGTGCATCGAAATAGCAGAAAAGGAACACAGGCCCCTGTGGCTAGCATTTTTGGATATCAAGGGAGCGTACGATAGCGTGGTTCAAGAGGAATTGTGGGGAATACTGGACACACTAGGCGTGAAGCATGTAGTCACTAATCTTTTAAAGGATATCTATAAAGGTAACAAGGTAGTTATAAAGTGGGAAAAAAAGGTATCCAAGCCTGCAGAGGTAAAACAGGGGCGTAGGCAGGGGTGTCCCCTGTCACCCTTATTATTCATGATGTACCTACAAGGATTAGAGGCCAAATTAGAGGGAAGTGGACTGGGCTTCAACCTCTCTTTCGTCAAACAAGGAAAACTCATTGAACAGGCACTACCAGCATTGATGTACGCAGATGATATAGTGCTAATGGCCGACAACAAGGAAGATTTGCAGAGATTGGTGGACATCTGCGGTAATGAGGGAGATAGGTTAGATTTCAGATTCAGTAAGGAAAAATCAGCAGTCATGATTTTTAATGACAATGAAGGTAGTGAGCTTAGAATACAGGTGGTCACGCTAGGGATAACAGATAAATACAAATATCTGGGCGTATGGATAAGCAATGGGGCCGAGTACCTAAGGAAACACGAAATATACGTGTCGACTAAAGGTAACAGGAATGCAGCAGGGATGAAAAATAGGGCACTGTGGAATTGATTGATTGATTGATATGTGGGGTTTAACGTCCCAAAACCACTATATGATTATGAGAGACGCCGTAGAGGAGGGCTCCGGAAATTTAGACCACCTGGGGTTCTTTAACGTGCACCCAAATCTGAGCACACGGGCCGACAACATTTCCGCCTCCATCGGAAATGCAGCCGCCGCAGCCGGGATTCGAACCCGCGCCCTGCGAGTCAGCAGCCGAGTACCTTAGCCACTAGACCACCACGGCGGGGCGACACTGTGGAATTACAATAGGTATGATGTTGCGAGAGGAATATGGAAAGGGGTCATGGTTCCTGGTCTGACGTTCGGCAATGCGGTCTTGTGCATGAGATCAAAAGTTCAAGCAAGATTAGAAATTAAGCAACGTGGAATAGGTAGGCTTGCCTTAGGAGCTCACGGGAATACACCAAATCAGGGAGTACAAGGTGATATGGGATGGACATCATTTGAGGGCAGGGAAGCTAGCAGCAAGATAAAATTTGAGAAGCGATTGAGAGAAATGGGGGAGAAGCGTTGGGCTAGGAAGGTATTCAGCTACTTGTACATGAAGAATGTCGATACAAAATGGCGGAGGCGAACCAGAAAATTGACTGCTAAATACTTGGAAAACAGCAGGGGGCCAAACCAAAAAGAATTATTTGTTAAGAAGAAGGTGAAGGAAGCCGAGACTGATATGTGGAGAATTAGCATGATTAAGAAGTCCACACTAGAGATCTATCGAGGTTTTAAGCAGGAAATTGCCAAGGAAAGGATCTATGATAATACTCGGGGTAGTTCTCTACTGTTTGAGGCCAGGACGGGAGTATTGCGGACCAAGACATATCGGGGTAGACACGGTATGCAGTGCGTGGGGAGAGGAAAAAGAAACTGCGGAACACTTGATAATGTTCTGTAAAGGGCTTCACCCTATAGTTCAGGATGATGGCCAAGTTTTTCAAAGCACTGGGGTTTAGGGACAGGGAGGGCAAAATAGACTTTAAGCGGGTAGACTTAACTAGAAGGAGGTTATCTGATTGGTGGCTAAAGTCAAGGCACGAGTGAAAATTAAACCCTTCACTGCAAAGTACGAATCTTCAACCTAACTATTTAAGGAAAAAAAAACAAATATAGTTTTTGGTTTATTAAGTATTACGGCTTGGTGGCGCTAGCCACCGCCGTAATACTTAATAAACCAAATTAGCGAATATTGTTTATATACACACGAGTGCAGTGGCGCCATCTATTGTGAGTCCAATGACTCAGAAGGTCATCTGGTGTAAAGACATAACACTACAGTGACGCTAGCCACCGCCTGATCCAAAGGTAGGGTACCCTACCAAAGGGTACAGCCATATCCATCTATCCACCCACAGAGGAAGGAAAAGGTTCCTTCCTCCGTGTATCCATCCATTAGCAGCGCCATTTTTGTTAGAAAAAAAATATTGAGGAAGTAGATGTTGCGTTTTCCCTTCGCTCCAATGCGCTGCCGCTCGCTTACGTGCTCGTGCAGAAAGCGCGCGCTGCGTTTGAATCACCTCACCGCCTGCAGTGCGGTTTCACAAAGATCTCTGAGCTAGACAAGTACTTCCGAGTATCAAATCGACCCAAAGGAGTAAAGCTCGTTAGTCAAGTTTATGATGTGGAGCAGACGACGGAAGACGAGGACGCCCGAGTCAGTGCGAAATGCATTTCTCGGGTCCTTCGTGATGATACCGTGTACGACGTATGCCTCGAGGTAAGTCTCACTCTGTCGACATGAAGGCGCGTACTCAGTCGACGTTTATGGAAACCATATAATTGGTGTTTTGATGTGGTATCTAGCAGTAGCAGCCGTGTACTGTCATTTGCATTTAGCGTGCTGCAAAAATAAATAAAAACTAAGGTATAGGGTCATGGCATTAAAATGTCCGAGATGTTTTTTGGTCATGTCCTCCGTGCCGACCATTACCCGCTGACGTCGCCGCGAAGCAGCAAACTAAGTTTAACCACAGCGAATGAAGTAGAAGTGCTCGCCTTTTTTTTTTTTCCAGCTCTCGTGTCATGCTTGCTCTATCATTCGCGAACGCGGCTGTGTTCACCGGCTGTGACTATATAGGAAACTGGTGCAGTTTTACACGTGGACAGCGTCCATTGATGTTTTCTGCATTGTTGTGGCAGCCCACAACGCAATACTTCGGGCCTCGCGACGCTTCCGTGGGCCGCTTCTTCCATTGCGGAAAGGTAGGTAGGTAGGTATAAACTTTATTTTTCCTTTGTAAAGGAAAGGTGCAATGGAAGAGAGATGAGGAGAGATTGCTACGCTCGATAGTCCTCCGCAACCCTCTCTGCCCAACCCAGGATGGCCTCCTGGACGTCGGGTTTCAAGCTGCGCATGGCAGCCTCCCACTGCTCCTCAAGGAAAGGCAACTTCGCACAGCGAGCGTCTTGTTGCGCGCGTGTCGCACGCGTTCCTGTTTTGGCGAAGCACACTCACTCGCCTGCGACCTCTCCAGCGTCTCTCCTCAAGTGTTCCAGAGCTCGCCGCCAGGGCCAGGCGCGGTGTTGTCATCGCTCCGCAAACTTGAGCTTCGGTTCTCTATGGCCGCTATAGAGAACATAGTGATTATGATGATCTTCCTGGGGCAGAGTTTTTCCTCTCACAGGTAACCCGATCGTTAGTTTCTCTGACATGAGTCAAAACGCAGTTCAAATAATCAATTTCTTATGTTTCTGTTATTGTGGTAGATGAGTCAAGTGTTGGTGACACCTAATCGTATTGACATTGCTCAAAGGCCTGGTTCAGTTTGGAGACCACTGCGCAAAGCTACTTTCACGCCGAGTAGATGAATACATATGGCTTAATGATCCGCCATCCACGAAGTCCTTGCAATATGTGACACTGTAAGTACCTGTGGCGCACAAGCACGAAAAAAAAAAAAAACGAAGACAGACGGACATGCCACAAGCTGAACTATATCAGATGCAAGCGTACAGCATGTTGTTATGCGGCAGTAAAACGTCCGCATCGTAGAGCTCCCCATAAATATATTTATTTAATTAGCATGCCTTACTTATACGACGTTTAGAAGAAGCTAATCTTTTAATAAACGGCTGCCTCGGTGTTCTTATAGCTGTATTATCACTTTTTAGAAAAAAATTGTGCTCTGCTGTGGAGCGCAAGATGCTGCTAATAAACCGCCTCCCCTGAATTCTGCGGCGTACGCGCGGGAGTTTCGGCGAAAAATGGCGCCGCGCGCCATGCGTATGGTAAGCGGGCGAGGAGAATGGAGGAGGAAACGCGCCCGTGGAGGAGGGTGTCATTACTTTCCCAAGATTTAAGGTTTTTAGTTCATTCTAGAATTACTGTATACGCATATACAGTATCCCTAATTCATTCCACTTCCCTCTTCTAGTACACGGTAGCATGGATGTTTAGTCACTGGTTGATAGTGGTAATTTGCTGCAGTTTCCTTTTGAACGGGCGTATGTATTTATATTTTAATGCCACCGTAGCACACATATATAAAATAGAAAAAAAAAGACTGGAAGAAGACGAAAAAAAAAACGTCTTAATAGACGTACTTAGTTTTTAAGTATGTAGCGCCATCTGTTTCATTTGTTATTGCTGTGAGCTAACAGCCACAATAACAAACCTATATGAGTGGTTGGGCCGTTATGTTGCGATGTGTCTGATCAAGTGATCAACTTAACTTTTAGCAAACAACTTTGTTTATCATAACTTTCAGTGGCTCAAACAATAGATCAATGCCACATTACCATCATGCGACAAATTCAAGCAGTCCCTTGAAGCAAACACTTAAATATCTTTAAATCGTCATCCGAAGCCTAACTTTTTCACAGACATGGCAGCAAGGTGCGTGCTGCGCTTTTAGTGAAGTTGAGACGATGCTTAAGTGTCACATATTTGGATTGTACTTGCAATTGATTACATTCAAGAGTCAAGGTGACCTCTACGTCTGTTGGTATAAGTGGCTGCATATCTGCCTAAAGAAACTTGTAAGCTGCTTGACGGGCTAATTGAGTACCCGAGGGCAAGCTTTTCTTTATTCCCCTGATTTCGTTACATGAGCTCTATCTAAACAACGTTTAATTTCCGCTGATGTGTTGTGCGGTGTGCTATCAACGTAGCGCCGCCCCCCCCCGCTCACGTTGTACTTTTGATAGCTTGGTAACACCATGTGTTCTTGCAGAATTGCCGAAGATGACATTTTGGACGACGACATTCAGGGAAAGGTGAGGATCGCATCGCCCTCAGCAGCGTTCACAACTTCATCTTTCAATCTACAGTGATTCACTTTTTGCACGGCGTGTCGAGTTTGCGAACAACCTGTAGCGTCACCCGTGCCGCAAGCGCGTGACGGTGAAAGCTGCTTGCGGTGTCTCTCGGCCTCGTGCAAAACCGGAACACGCGGGTTACTTCTGAAGTCTCGCATTTGCTGTAGGTGCATACCGACGAGCACGGGAAACGAAATTGCAATCTTTTCTACCTTCGAGTAGCTGTAACTCGGCTGCCTTCTCGCGTCGGCATCACCTCAATCCTCGTGTTATTTAGCAACCATTGTGTTATGTTTCTTACCAAACTGTGTACGTTGGGCATCCCATTGAACTCAGCGTCGAAGGTAGCATCGTTTACCAATTAGGTGGCGTTAATTCATTCTCTAGGTAAGCTGCAAGCTCATAATAAGCACTCGGTATTTCGAGCCACTGGCAGGCTTACCTTATTACATAGTGCCTCGTGTAGATTAACAGTTCTGCTTTATTGAGACATGAAGCTTTTTAGAATATTTTGCCTAGAGTTCAGCAGTGCACCATTGCAGCTTTGTTGTGCTCATGTGGAGATCTCATTTTCAGGATGACTACGAGCTTGACCTTGCTGACGAAGATGCATTACTCGATTTGGACGAGGATGAAACGCACACGTCTGGCAATTCGCGTAAGTAGAACTTGTGCATCTCAGCAAGCATATTGAAACAAATACAAGAAGAGTCACGCAAACAGGACGGGACTTGCCTGAAGTTTTGAAGTGCAAGGTAGACGTGGTGTATGATTCATAAAGGGCCCCTAAACATCCTCTGATAAGTTTTTAACGTTTCAAGTAAATGTGTACATCGATTTCAGAATGCTAACATTTCAACAATGCCAAACACGACAGCACTATAAGTCGCAGGTGTGCCACTGATTCTAATAACAAATAGCTTCTGCTTCCCATGCTTTTTGGTAATCCTTAGCTGTTAGCGTCATGTCGGCATTGCCATCTAGTCACGTTTGCTTGCACATTTGCATGCTTGCCTGTGAGGAGCCTATTTACAAAGTTAACTCAAAGAAAAAGCAAAGCTAGCATGGCTCACTTTTGGATCATCACGCTTGTGCAACAATGGAATCATTTATAAATATTCTTTCAGAGAATATAATTGTTCAGTGTAGGCATGTGTACATTTGCAGCACAAAAACTGAATTTCCACCTCAGGGTAGTCTAGGGACCTTTTAATACAAGAATATGAAAGGCAGAGTAGATGTAGTGTGAGATTCTCAATCAAATAAAGCTGCTTCTTAAGTGTAGGCTGGTTTAAAACACTGCATCTACTTCAGCTTGTGCTCTTGCTGTGAACTGCACGTCTTGTGTTGATAAGTGCATCGGCCAACTCACCCAAATGTTGCTAAAATGTGCGCCTTATGAACTGCTGGAATTTGTAGGTGATCAAACAGCAGAAAACGTGGCCAACATAGAGTATGTGGATGAGGAAGGCAACCCCGTGGCAGTTCGTGATGGTGACAGGCTTGAAATAGTAGATGAATACAGCTACAGTGAACAAAGGTGAGTGTTTTAACATTTGTTGTATACCTAAAGAGTGTCATACCTAATTGTGGATTTCTAGACAGTTTTTTGGTGGCTTATAGAGCTTCTGGTAAGTAGCTGCAAGGCCATAGGCCTATTGAGTAGGCAGTTTCTCATTGGAGATTTGTTGGACGTTGACAAGACATTCATGCTCATACTTATCTTCATAGTTTTATTATCACTATCATTTGCCGCTCATTCTCACTGTACACATTTTATGTCACTCTTCTTATTTTAATCCTTATGTCTTTAATGCACCTTTAGTGTGCTGAATCTGAAAGCCAATGCACGGCCATGTACCATAATCATTGTTCACAGCTTTTGTCTCTTAACAGGTGCTCATGGTCACTCAGACGACCCTTGTGCCATGAAACATCATATATTATAACCATTGGAGCTTCGTAACTAACTTACCACATCCTGCAACCCTCTTTACAGCGAAAGCTGTTATGAGTTCACAACAAAGGGCATTTTTGGCACCGTAGTTGTCCACTGCCACTGGTGTCTGTTACCACTATCATGTGAAATAAGAAAAATGTCCAAGATACTCATATGTTTTGTCTGGTGATGATCCACTTTTGTGTGATAATTGTGGTGAACCTCTCATCCTGCTTCATATCTTAATATAATAAAAGAAACTTGATGCTATTAAAGGAAAACACTTTGTGTTAGCCTACCGACAGCAAATACCTCTGCATTCACATATGCTCATACATAGATAATAGCGTCTTAAATAGAACTGTTGAAGTTTATAAAAGATGTAAATAGTTTTCACATCATCTTCAGGCAATGTGTTGCAGCCGACCTCTGAGAAGAGGTATCTGCATTAACACGTTCACTGCGGCAAGCTTTCTTGAGACCTCGATTTTTTGTGCGGAGTGACCCGCCGGTGTGCCACTCGGCATATCTTCCAGGTGCGTCGTGAACCACCGGCGGGTCATGGCATCTGACACCAGAAAAAATTTCTTGTGGTTATTCATAACCTCTGGCAACAAGAATCGTACCTCTGCGTTCATGGTACATGAAGTTATCGCCTTAACAAGCAAATGCATGGTCGTAGCATCGCGGCCGCATCGAAGGAGCACAGCCATGACCCAATGGTAAACCACGCCGCAGTGAACGTGCTAAAGAAAGCACCTGCGTCATGGTCCTTGGAAGCGAGGGTTATTGATGATGCATTCGTGCTAATGCCTTCCCTCCATACTTTAATATTTCGACCACTTCTCACTGATCCTAACTGCACGTATTTCACGTCACACTCATGATTTTAATACTTATATGTCACCTTTAGCATGAGGAATCGTGCACCTCTATACAGCCACTTAGCGTAACTATTCTGAACACGTTATGCTCTAGCACTTTTTGACCATCAAATGGTCCTTATGCCCATAAACATTGTGCAGTTAAATTTTTTTATAAGCGATATGTTTTGGACAGCCATTCTTGTCTTTTATATGAGATGTCTCTTATAAGCTGGATACCTTGTATTCAGTTTGTTATCAACCCGTATCTTGCTGCAGGCACACTGGTGGCTCTTATACCCATTTGTATTTTATATCAGTGTCTCTTATAAAGGGGTTCGACTGTATATCATCACAAGGCTTGGTAATACTCAGTAGATACTTACAGAATATGTTGGTAGTTTGCACCACAGTAAAATTTCGTTGATTCGATCTCAGTTCAAACTTGGTTTCTTCGAACTTACAGTTAATTTGAACAAACACCCTGGTCCCGGCAGAGCCCTGTGCATTTCTATTGGGAAAATTTCTGATAATTTCGAACGTGTTTCTGATGATTCCGAACGTGTTCCGAACAACGGTTAATATAGCTGGCAGCACCTGTTTTTCGTTGCTCCTCACAGATGTCGGCTTTTGGTGATCACAATGTATTGCAAAACTAAACCAAACCAAATTCAGTGATGCAAAACAACGAAACTGAAATTCAAACTCTGTGCTAGCGCTTCTGGGCTTGTTGCAAATGATGCTCATGAATTCGTGGCCAAATAGATGCGAATGCATATTAATGATTGCTTTTAATTTTTATTGTGCTAACTCTGTCATGGAAATAAATATGTTTTGGAGCATAAACAGCGTCATATACTTTGACATTAAGGCTGACTGCTCACATGAATGTGCACGGGTGCTTATTTCTGGCGTGCCATTGACTGGTCGAATAATTCTGTTCACTGTTGGAGCTACACAAGCCAAATTTACGAAATCACTTGCCATAAACTTGTAGTAGGGCCTAGTAATTCGTAGGCTTGTGCGAATAGTGAATTTTAGGTTGGAAGCGAATAGTGATTTTGGTCGAATGATTTCAAATAGAATTCAAATAGAATGTATGATGTATAAAGAAAAACGGGCATATTTATCATGATCTAACTAACTTGCACAATATTTTTTTTCAAACAAGGCCTCTATGCAAGAGCGTGAAGGCCTTGTTTATTTTTTTCCATTCAAAGGAAATTGAAACAACTTTGAGAAGTAGCAGAATTTGACTTTCAGTAGGATGCAAGCGATAACCTGTAAAATATGTAACTTAATTCATTACAGCTAGATTCATTACAGTTTTTCAAGAAATGGATTCACTAAAGAAGCTTACCGCCTTAGAAATAACTGCCACAAAAATTTTTAGAATCTGCCCAGTATAAGTGGAGTCTCAAAGATTTGTCCCGTGCTGCAATTGCATTCTCTATTCTTATCACAACGAAAGCGCTTGAAGCAAATCCGTGAGAGATGGCATAGGGAAAGAAAATATGTCACATGGTGTCATGACCTTGAGCACTCTTTCTTTGATTATGCGGCTTTTCAGTGCGATTGCGCATGTACACATGAACATATTGTGGCCACCCGCGGCGGCCCCAGTAACGAGCGAGTGCCCCATGCTCAAATTAGCCAATGGCGAGTGCAATGGTTCGACGAGCGATTTTCGACATTGTGGCATAATTTGTCGAGCAAAGAGAGCAATTTTTCAAATCTGACTTTGAAAATTTATTGTGAATTACAGGTCTCGTGCTGTGCTATAATGTTTAACTCGCTTGTTCTGGGTAGCCTCAACTACCGATCGGCAGCGTTTGTGGACCGTGCTCAAATCGAAGCGAGACTCCCGGCAAAGCAAATTTTTTCTGGATAGGTGCTTTTACGGCTTAGCACCGCTATACTGCAGTGAAACCGCTTTTACAGGCAGTTACATGCGGTGTTATACATCTATTCGTTCATGTCGAATACTTCGAAATATTGGAATGGATTGAAAAAAATTGGCCCCGTATCTGCATGTTAATCTACAAATGTCGTCAAAAGACGATAGTCTTGCGTGTGGAGAGAGCGAACAAAACGTTTATTTCATGCTCAGTGCCAGAAAATTGGTGAAGCCCCGCCGCGTTGGTCTAGTGGCTAAGGTACTTGGCTGCTGACCCACAGGTCTCAGGATCAAATCCCGGCTGCGGCGGCTGCATTTCCGATGGAGGCGGAAATGTTGTAGGCCCGTGTGCTCAGATTTGGGTGCACGTTAAAGAACCCCAGGGGGTCGAAATTTCCGGAGCCCTCCACTACGGCGTCTCTCATAATCATATGGTGGTTTTGGGACGTTAAGCCCCACATATCAATCATCAGAAAATTGGTGAATGGTATTCTGGAGGCGCTGTGTTATAGTACCTTGAGCATGCAGCGGAGGCGAACGAGTGCATCAAGTCACGTCACACGTGAGACATGAGTGCTATCTGACAGTTTTCTTGGAAAACGAAGCGCGTGGCTCTGAGACGGGTGTGCGTGCCCGTCTCAGAGCCACGCGCAGGTGATAAGGTGTAGAACGCAAAGTGACGGGTAGGTGCCACTACCGTGTCGTCTTAGCAAAGCCTTGGAAACACTCGCCTCTTCGTGCAAGTGTTGCATGGTCAGCGCAGTGTGATAAAGGCTACGGTCCGTAGAATTACTTTTGTATATGCCTTTTATAGTAAAAGACGCACATACAGAATATATATGTGTTGTTATGGTGCCTCAGATATGCGCAATAATTGCTTTTTAATTGACAATCACACAAGTATGAACGCTGAATCTTGAGCAACATTGGTGGGCGCTGAGGATGGTTTGGGGTATCGCCTGGTGCCAAGTACCCGGTACCGTTGAGGGTGGACAAACAGACAAATGTACAGACAGACAGACAAAAATTTTTGCGTCGAAGGTTCCCAAGAAAGACTAGTGTATTTAAAAACTTTTAGTCCTGCAGGACGTGTTTAGTGCGTAGTGGGCGTCTC
The DNA here is from genome assembly GCF_043290135.1 of Rhipicephalus microplus. Classification (NCBI taxonomy): domain Eukaryota; kingdom Metazoa; phylum Arthropoda; class Arachnida; order Ixodida; family Ixodidae; genus Rhipicephalus; species Rhipicephalus microplus. Next base: position 266,766,077 of record NC_134700.1, read on the forward strand.
CCACAAGGGACCGACAGAGAGTACCTGGCAGCCACTTCGTGCGCCTGCTGGACGGCCCATTGCTGGTCAGCGAGAAGTGAGCTCCTGAAGGACCTGAGAGATCGAATCAAATTCGAATACTCTACTATTCGTTTGAATATTCGAAGCATAAAACTATTCGCACAGGCCTAGTAGTTCATGATAAAGGGTCTAGAAGGGGTTTCTTTTGGGTCTACTCGCTCAGTGTGGCACGAAGTATGATTATTCTCGCGTTCTCCTGCTAATTCAAACTACTCTTTATTCAAACAATTTTACAGCCCCCTTTTGATTCGAATTGACGAGCTTTTACTGCACCTTGTGAGCACTTGCTATGGTAGCGATTATTTATGTACTACTCACTCTACTATGGCACATCTTTATTCACCGGAGGAGTTCTGTGCTGCTGTTGGAGGAGTGTTTTCATAGCGATCCTTCCTTTCTTCATCAGGACGAATGATGATGGAGATGTGCTGGACGTTGGTATAGACCCAGAATTAGATTCTCTGATGCAAGACAGTGAAGATCTCGAGGTAACTCCTTTATTTACTTCTAAAGAGAAACACTTATTTAGTAAGAATAAATGAAGTATTTGTCAGAAACTTCATTTCCAATTATTTATTGTTATGAGGTTGATTGTACAGTTTCTGTTTCTTTGAGATGAAGCATGATGAAACAAACAATGGGGATGAGATCAAACTGAAAGCAGGCATGCTTGTTCACATTGTCTCGTTCTTTGCACTTCACCCTTAAAGAAGCACTGACATCAAATTTCAAGATCGAGATGTGCCCATCATTCGATCGCTTAGTATGCATAGGTCTTCTTGGCCAAATTTGAATGGCATACGTCGTGTGGAAGTTATTTTAATTTGATGTCAAACAGCGTAGAAAAGCTAAGGAGAAAAAAACGGAGAAAAAACTGCCCTGCAACATTGACACTAGTGCTACGTGTTTGGTGTGATACATTCCACAAATACCATGCTGAGTTACAATATGCTAGTAACAATGATGTCGACGATCTGAGTGTGTTTGGAGCCCACTCCCGGCCATGCCCTCACTAATGGCTCTCCTTACTGTGTTGAAGCGTGCGTGCGACTCATCGTGTCGCATCGACTAATTTGACATGTACTCCACAACGTGAGTACGATCATTCAGTGACAACACGTACCAGAATGTCGGGGAACCGCTGCGCAGTGAGAACCTGCACGTCGAGGCGCAGAAAAAGTAGAAATTGCGTGGCGTTTCATGCCTTTTCAAGCCACGAACCTCAACGCAGCCAGTGGGTCGACTTCGTATGCGCCGATGGATAGAGTGAGTGGACGCTTAAGAACAGCCGCATTTGCTCGCTTCACTTTGCACCGAGCTGCTACAGGGTAAATGCTGTTTTGGTGAACGAACTGGGTTTCACTGGCAGTACGAGGCTTCTCTAGGCCGGGACTAAAGGGAGAGGGGAAGAATGAGTTAGCGCTACTTAACCTAGCCGGCGGAAAACGCACGGAGGGGCTTTACATCATCAGAGACACAGCTCGACTGACTGCTTGTGTGCTCCTAGCAGACGAAATGTCAGTGTGCTTGACGTCACCATTTTTTTGTGAAAGCAGCATCAGCTGTGCAGTGGCCTCCACGTGGCTGACAGCCCTACAATTTGGCAGGCTTTCTACCCATTTTGAACCACGTCCGATAGTGGATATATTAATCAATATCACAGATATTTATTCGTCACTCAGATGTGTTTTAGGTCGCGAATCGCTACCAGGGGCTAGATAGCTACTCGTTGGCGCAAAAATCTTGACATGAGAAAATTTGATGTCAGTGCTCCTTTAAGCATCATAGAGTAGTACCAACCAGCCCTAATTGCCATCCTTCCATATATCATTCACACTGCTCATGCACATTTTTGTTGGCTTCTTTGGCTTTTACAAAGAGACTCTGAAACTTGCATTTATTGTGATCAAAGAAAGGGAAATCAGTGTTTCTCTCTAGTGAAGCTTGCAATTCCAAATAACATTTTTGGCTCAACAGCTAGGCAATCCCAATTCATGTTGCTGTGTTTGTCCCTTCCCATCACTTTCTTGTCTTAAGTGCTATTTCGATCAAGTTTCACATTTGTCATAATGGAGCCATTAAAAGCATTGCCACTTTTTATGGCTCCTGGGTTAATTGTCTACTGTATTCATATGGCTGTGTCTAACAAAGAAAAGAAACCCATCATGAAAATTTTCCTTCATTCATACACAGCGAGGGCCTTGCCCCAGCTTGCTTAATGCCTTAGGTTATCATGTGAAAGTTTATTGGTCAGTCGCCACCTTACTGGAATATGTGATGCCTTCTGGTGAAATTGAGTGTTTCACATTTGCCACCTTGGCTACGAGAGGTGCCGGCTAACACTGCCCAGGATTAAACATTCAAAAATACGTAACAAAGTGGATGGGAAAGCGCCTTCCATTGTAGCTCAATTGGTACAGTGTCGGATGTGTAATTTGAAGGGGGGTGGGTGAAATTCCACAGGCAGAAAGGGTAATATTTTGTCCTCATTGATTCAATTGAACTTAGTCATCATTACTACACTACAGTTAAAAATTAATAGCCCCTACACTTTTCCTGGCCTGATTGTCCGATTCATTTTGTTGTGTTGAACAACAATTACAGAGTTTGGCTAGCCTGCAGCCTCGGTCCCATCGACTTCGTCTGCCAAACCGGCCTCAGAAGACAGCCCAGAGTGCAGTGCCACCACCCGCTCAGAAAACAGAGGAGCCTGTGCCGCTCGCCCCTGAACCACCCTCTTCTCCAAGTTTGTCTCGCGCCGAGTCCACGGAGAGGGAGTCTGCAAGACCTCCTGAAGACGAAGAAGAGGAGGAGGAGGGAGGAGGACGGAGAGGCCGCTTCCAGACTGAAAGGCGCGTGGGCACTGTGATTGCCACAGTGTCATCGAAACGACGACAGGCCATACCCGATTCTCTAGGTAAGCACTACTGTTTCTTGTGTTGCTTCATTATTTGGCCCAGTGTCTTAGCATTTGACAATCGACGCCTCTTGCAGTGTTTCACTTACTTCTTCGAAGCATTTCATATCATTGGTCAGCAAGTGGCTGTACACTGTGTGGTCTTGAAATGGAGAGAGCCATGCTCTTGGAGTGAACGGTCACAGCAGACGCGGTTGGAACAAACCAAGCCAAATGATACATTTATTTAACTACTTTTAGAACGATGATATCGTCAGCCCAATTATTATAACATCAATTGTGATCCACACGCTAAGCAATCTTACACAATATTACACAACTATTTGTCAACAACATGACAAACAAAGCGGTGTCGCTGACGCCTGACTCACCACAAGGGCCCCCGGCAGACGGCCTGTGGTGCCGTGCACCGGGCTCCCACTGCGAAAGACAACTGTTCGCGCCGAACGCCACCAGCCCAGAAAACTCGCTCAACTCTCATGCCACTACTAAGGCTTGCCGCCAGGGTTCATCGCCGGCACTACCGATCTAACCATGATGATGATAGTGGTGACCAATGCTCGTGAGCACTCCACTTACCGCTCAATAGTTGTGACCCGGAAACCCGGCATCTGTGCGAGACACGTGAGCCACGCGGCACAAACAACTCTACAGGAGGTGTCAGCAACCCCACAACACAAGGTCACAAGTTTGATTTCTGGCTGCTGTAGCTATGTTTATGGGAGACACAGATTCCTTGCAGTTTCTTGAACTGTTACCCGATTCTTATAGTATGTGCCAACTAGCCCAAGAAGGATACCAAAGAGAAAAGTAATTTTTCTAGTAGTAGCGAATTACTTTTTCGTAATGCCCAAATCACCATGCTTGCTGTAGGAAGATGTTAGGTAAGCGAGAAAACCCACGAAAAGAAAATGCTGTTGGCAATCTTAAAATTCTCACACCGGTCGCAGTAACCATAGAGTGTCCTACAATTAACTAGAAGGGATTCTGGCGCTGCGCTCATTCAGCGCCCATGGGAATGATGGGTAATGCACGTATTTGCCTTGCGGGTGGTGAATACTTGCGGGTGGTGAATCGTACTTGCTTGTGTCTTCGTTCATTGCTGTTTTTCGGTTTTGTTTCGAAGGAAAGAACGAACCCTTTTGAAGTTTGTGACCCGATATGAAAAGGTAAGCCTAAAAGAATAAGGTGGTGAAGCGCTACCGCTGAACATTTGCTGATTTTTTATTCATGAGAAAACAGTTCTAAGCCACACGAACACACTTGGAGCCAGAGGTACAAAGATCAGACAAATTCGTGTACTACCTATCATTCCCATGCTCGCTGAAGCACCGTGCATTGCAGCTCTTATAGACACTAGCGCCGGAGTTCCCTCTAGTGTATATTCAGTAAACTCTGTGGCGGTAACATCGTAGACTTTGTACTATAGCCTTTGTAGTTCCTAATCAATAAATATGAAGTACTTTGTCCTCTGAGGGGGCTAGAGACATAGCATATCAAATTTGAAAAAATTTTCTTGAGGTGGTCAGGCTGAAATTACGCACACAGCCCGTGGTATTCATCAGCGTCTGCAAAGCTCTCAAAGGTTATCCCGGCTGGAATCAAAACACCAGCAGCGTGCAGATCGTCAAAGGCAACGCCCGCGAGTTCGTCGCACACTCTGTCCACTCCAGTCGGCGTCCAGTCTGAAGCAAGCTCGTGTGGCGAAAACAGTTCTGGAGGGTCTGTTGTGTAACCGCTTTCAACGAATCTACAAGCATGGTGACGGCAAACCATAGGTCAACAGTGCAGCGTTTCCCACTGTCGGAGCACAGGCTGCAGAGCACCATGCGGCTCTGACATGGCTGTGGCCGTAGGCTTGACTAAGCTACGACTAGCAGTGGATTGGTGTGCGCTCGATTGCGGCATTTGCGATTTCGAGGGTACGGTAGCCGCGGCGGGGTGAGTTCGAGGGTACCAAAACAACCAAAATGGCGGTGTCGATAGCGACTTTGAGTCTGCGGTCAGCGGTAAAAAGTCCTGAATGTCGGACTTTTAATATATAATAATAATAATAATAATAATAATAATAATAATAATAATAATGTTTTTCATCGATAGTTTGACGAAGGACAGCTGCAGGTATAAGCTGATCTCCGAAAGCGGCAGCTTGACAAAGGCCCACAGTCACCATTTAGCACGAAAGCAGTGGCAAACAGTCAGCAATGTGAACTCAACAACAACAAATAAAGAAATGAATAAATAAAAACAAATAAAAATATAAAAAATCAACTCCGAATTCTAAAAATATAAATAGCAACCATGATATTACAGCAACTGCAAAGAAATCTTAAAAACTAAACGTGTTTATCGGCGCAATCGAGTCTGTGTACAGTGTAAGAAATCTATGCTAGCTTTCACGTATTAGGGGCGAAGCTCCTTGAGGCGTGGGTGTGCGTCCCCTGTATGTAGCCATCTCTTGTTTAGTTCTTTCAGTGTTCACTAAATGGCGTTACTTGTAGCTGATGATGAAAAGATGCAAGATGTTTGTTATAAACTAGACGGCGGTACTTGTAGTTGATTATGAAAGATGCGAGATGTTATAAAATAGGAATGATGTCACATACGGCGCGTGTCATTGGTGAAGGCAATCGTTGGATTTACCGTATTTACTCAATTCTACCGCACCCTCGATTATAACGCGCACCTGGTTTTTACGATGAAAAAAATAAACATGGATCGCAACGCGCACCTATTTTTCTCGTTGGCCCTCACGATCAGACCACTCGGGAAAACGACTCCTTTCAGGAGCGTCTTCCGTTTAAATATGAGGTACGGGGGAAGCTTGTGCCTATGTGACGTGCAACAGAGCATCGCCGTTACTCTAGTTTTACCGTGGCCCGATGTCAGCACGCGAACTTGCTTCGCCCCTTTTTTCTCGACGGTTGCTGTCACAGGCACGTTGAAGTAAAGGGGCGTCTGATCGGCATTCCCGATATGCCCAAGTAGGTAGCCATTGTGCTGCAAGTTTAGGACGAACCTCTAAAAACTGTGAAGCTTTTCTTTGTACTCCTCCGGCAACTTTTCGCATATGCCCGTTCGACTTCGGAAAGAAAAGCCTTTCCTCTTCATATAGGTAGTTAGCCATCACCTGCTGGCTTTAAACTGGCTCCGCATTAGACCTTTTTCTAAGGCTAATTGCATAGCCCGCACTTGGAGCAGTTCTGTCGTCACGGGCCGCTGTGCCGCTCACTGCTCAATCGCATACTCGCCGAGCAGCTCTTTAATTTGCGGAAACCGACCCTGCTGTGGTCCACTGAAGCCTTTGCATGAATGTTTGCTGTCGAAAATCTTCTGCTTTTGTTTCCGCCAGTCCCGCACGCACGTTTCGGGAACTCCGAACGACCGCGATGCGGCCCGATTTCCGTCTGTTTGGGCACACGCGATGACTTTTCTTTTAAAAGCGGCATCGTGGTGCACTCGAGTTTTTAATGTCGGCCCTTCCATGCCGTCGATGCTAATGCTCTACAAGATGACGAACTCCTCAGCACACGTACGAAGTGCCGCTCATGGGAAACCTGTAGGCAGAAATGTCCGACGCGCAATGCCGACGCATTTAAGGGGCGGCCATTTTGAAAATGCCAATGGCAATAGAATGACTGTATTCATTTTTTTTTTCGTACTCGATTCTAACGCGCATGCGATTTATGAACTCGCTTAACCAGAAAAAAGGTGCGTGTTAGATTCGAGTAATTACGGTAGTGCGGCGACGTACGCTAGGGGGAGCGTTGTAATAAAATCTAGTGGGCAAAGTGTACGGAGAATTCGTGGTTTACCAGGTTTACCTCCGGAGCTTCGCCCACTCATTGTCATTCACTTCGTGGATATGGCGGCACTTTTTTTATTAAGTAACGTAGAAACTATGTAGGATAATTCATCTGTGGAGTAGTTTGTTCTCGAAGTTTTTTATTTTCCATGTTTCCTTAATTCGTTATTATTATTATTATTATTATTATTATTATTATTATTATTATTATTATTATTATTATTATTATTATCATTATTATTATTATTATTATTATTATTATTATTAGTAGTAGTAGTAGTAGTAGTAGTAGTAGTAGTAGTAGTAGTAGTAGTAGTAGTAGTAGTAGTAGTATTATTATATGACTGTGGGAAACCTGATGGTGCCACAGACGAGTCCAGGAAGTCAGGCATGTCCGGAATTTCGGTAGTCCGAGAAATCGGACGTCACCTGTAAAACATTTCAAAATTCTTGATGTCACCTTCAGGAACTATAGCAGGAAAACTAAAAATGAAGTTTTGTCGTTAGTTCTCTTTTCTGTGATGTGCCTATGATGGGGAAATTAACGACTGAAAATTTCAGGCTATAATTTGTCACTGTGAACGGATTTATTGTTTCACTTTAGTGTCCTTCTAACACCTTATTGTTCTTCTGCTATCTTCAGATGCAGTCATCAGTCAGGAGGATGCAGCCAAGATTGATGCTTACCTTAGCCGTGATGAAAGACGGCCTCCCAACCGCCGCGGACGGGGTCGTGGTGGCAACTTTAGAGGCCAGAATAACAAGGTGAGGCAAATCATAGTAGCAGTGATAGCGTGAAAAAAAACAACAGTACTTTGAATGATGATTTCTTGAGAATTCACTGTATAGAAGATACACCTAAATGAACCTTATTCAAAACACACAAAAAGGACAGGCGGTTTCAATATTGTAAAATACAGAAATATAGTCATTGGCTCCTTTGAGGTCCTTTTGAACGAGTGGCCTTTTTTATTTAAAAAAAAAATGTGGCATTAAAAGTTCACAAGTTGCTTTGCATTGAAGTGTGCTCTGTCATGTATCGATCACAGAGCAAAAGCGACCCCTGTGTTACCTTGTTGTGTGATAGTCTCAAATAGCTTGTGCACGCTTTTATACACAATAGGCTAGCAAACTAAACCTTGTGGATAAGTTCTGTGTGATCATAGTGTCATTGTAAGCTGATACAGAAGTTGCGACTGCTTGCATCAGCTCAGCTCGTATCGGCTGCGCTGTTGCAAGTGAGGCATCGTCGGCGTCGTCTCGAACTCTACAAGTACTTCACGAATGATTTCCTCATCGGCGAAAAAATGCACGGTTCCAACCCACTGTTCATGTCTGCAAACTCAAAAAACGAGACATTCAAGGGAATTCTTATGCCTGCAGTGCGATGGCCGTCGATGAGCTTCTCACTTCCGGACACCTGCTCGATGACAGTGTCTTCTAAAGCAGCCGACCTGCCCACCATTCAACACAAATCCTGCATGGCAGAAACAGTTGAGCACCGTTGTGGATGCCATCAGCGGCCTTGTATTGGCAAGCATGCTAAGTGCTCCAAGCAGATCGACTGAGTAGGCTTTTCTGCTGTTGAAGCACACCACTGCATGTGAAAGCAACCAGAGACGATAGTTCGTTTTGTAAACAAACAAGATGGCGATGACACCCATAAAAATGCTGTGTAGTCGGCTTGACTGACGCTTGGAAATCAAAAATATCGAACAGCCTGTCCTTGAATGTCCGAAATTTGGAACTGCAAAGTGCAGTAGAACCTCGTTAATTCGAAGTCACTGGAACCGTGAGTATAATCAAGGCCGGTCGTGTTGCTGTGCTGGCTAGTTTGCGGCTCCAAGGGTTATGCTTTCTAGCAGTACAAGGTCACAATTTTGCCGTAAACAAGGAGGAACGCCGAGACATGCTGCTGCAATCGTTAAAAAAAGAAGGAAAAGAAAAAAATGTAGTGATGAATTGAAATGCACGTTTGCGAAAAATAACACGTCTGCAGTACACCACAGTAGTGACACGCGGGCAGTGTGTCACTTGCTTCTTGCTGCATCAGCACGCCACGATGCGACTATTCACCCATTATTTCTGGTAAAATAAAGAATTCACAAATAGGCAGTGTGACGAAATTCGCGATGTTCTGGCTGAAAAAAACATAATCATTGAAGCTTTCAAATCGAGTTTCCGAAGTAGGTGTAGCAGGCAACAACTCCACCAGCAGTGCAAGTGTCCATATTGCTGGAGCGACCGGCACTCGGAGGTTCGCATACATTGCGAATTCCGCTAGACATATTAATTTTTTTATATTCCCAGAAAGAACGGATAAATCATGACACGCAAACGTTCCAAGAAGCGTGTGGCATGCTGCTTGCGCGTCACTGATGTACTGCAGTGAAGCACATTTTGTTTTCCGCACGTGCACATTTTAGTTGATCACAAGACCGTTTTTTTTACAATTTTGTTTTTCGTTCTGGAAGTATCGAAGATGGGTAACTTCAGCTGCCGCTCAGTAGTATCGCTACAGTACGTTGCCTAATTGCTCTTAAGAGTCGTTTTTTCATGGTTTTGCAACGAAATCGGGATTCTGAATCTGTACACTGCACCCTAACTTTTCGAATTAATCGAACTGGTGCTGACTGCTACTTTAAATTATCTGCTCGAACTTGCATTGCGAAAGACAGGACCGTTGAGATACTTCGGATTAAACATGATTTCAATGTACCCGAGTTCGAATTCATAAGGTTTTATGTACATTGAACTTCAAAGGAATGTCTTGGTGCTGGCTAAAAGTCCAAATAATCAAGCATGTCTGAAAAATTTGGCGTCTGACATATCGGTCGTCGGCTGTAGTTTGAACTAATGCTCGTTTTGAAATTGGCTTGATCCATAAATAGCGAAAGTAGTATTTGTCGCCATGTCTCGTCCTTAGCCCTAAACCACCTTCAATGTTTTTTTCGAACATTTCAAGTGAACACGCAGATGGTGCACAGAATGCCGTCACGATCAATGAGGCCACATGTGACAGCGCTACAAGCCGCCGTTGCGCTACAAATTTGAAGAAACAATCCCTCCTTCTCTTCAGGCCTTTCTCGCCTCTGTGTGACATCGAGAAGTTCAATCTGACGCACTTCGCGTTCATGCTGCGATTGGTCGAGCAACCTGTTAGTCTGCAGGCCACGCTCCTTGTTGTTCGTCGTGTTTACGTTAGACTGCCTGCACGCGCCACCTTCCTGCAGCACACGTTCTCCTAGCCACGCACAGACAGCACGTGCACCTGCGTGCCACGCGAGAGTTAGAGGAGGGGGAGGGGCGAGTGATTTTTTAGGAAAAGGTGGGGAGGTAAAAACATGGGGGTGTGGAGTGCACAATAACTGTCCCTCATGTGAGGACACCTCAACCGATACACTTGCGGGGGAAGAGTGTACTGAAGGGACTGTGAGCACGAAAAAAAGAAAGTAAAGTAAAAGAGAAAAAAAGATACAAAGTAAAGGGTTTAGGAAAAAAAAACTTGCATATGAGAGGAGAGACACCAGGATGGGCACTCGGCTGGCAAGGCAGCTTTGAGGGAGGATACCAGCAGAGGGTAGCAAAGGAAAGAGTGAAAGCAGCAATCACCATGTTTTGATAATGAAACACGGTGTACACTCGCGCACAACTTCCCCACCACAACTGAAATGCGGCCTCCGGGTGGTTTAGGGGCCCTTTAAGTGTACTTTTGTGTACACCTAAGGGGGGACGCGGCACTTCGGGACCGAAAATCAGCCAAAAAATCGAGTTTTCGCGGACCTTCTTTTCGCGTTCCCGACATCATTGCGCACCTATTTACAAAATTTCATAGCCGAATACCATCAACTTTTATCGTTATTCAACTTTAAAAAACCGAAAACGGGCGTCCTGCCCTTTAAATTGAGGGCGAATAGCGCAGGTTTCGGCTCTACGATACGCGGGAACTACGCGCTCGATCGGCGCCATTTTGGTCTTGTTTGAAAGAACGCGTTTTCAGCTGTTTTTTTTATTCAGTAAGCAACACTGAGCGTTTCCCCGGCTTGAAAAACGGGGCCTCAAAGACGAAGAGCCGCGCTCACTGCCATTGGCTAAACGGCGCACGTGACTGAAATGGCGCTTTCCGGTTGGCTGGAAGCTCGCGGCTTGCGCCTGCATACGCGACCCGACGCCATTTTGAAAGGGTTACCGCTGTGACGCCTCGAAATCAGCAGAGCACTCTGAAGCTTCTGATCGTATCGCCATGCCTGGAAACGCAAAAAAGTATCGGACCGTGCACGCATTTGGTCGCAGGAAACGCAAAGGTCGTGGGAGAAAGTCTACGAAGTCATCAGAGCCCTTGGTTGACTTCGACGAACGATGTGTCGACGCTCCGCGGCCGTTCAGCGATGGTGCGACCGAGCGCGTTGCCTCCGACGACGATGACGGTGAAGCGAACTCCGGACGACTACGAATCGACGCCAAGGTGGTGACAAACGCCGAAGTTGAAGAAAATCATGCCCGGGAGAAAGCGACGCTCGACCGGCTTTCATCGGCGCCAGCAACTGCACGGAAAATTGACTTTTTCACCGCGAGTTGTAGCGAGGCAACCGCACAGGACTCGGACCACGCTGCTCCTTATCTGCTTATGCATCTAGATATTCTAAACGCGATAATGGATGCCTTGTGTTGCAAAGCCTGCCACGGACCGGCTACGATCGTCAGAGGGGATCGGGACTACGGACTTGCCGTGAAAGTGCTAGTGCAGTGTGAAAGGTGCGGCGAGATCGCAATTGAATGGACTTCGCCCCGCGCGAACGGCACGAAAACGTGCAATCCGTTTGAAGTAAATCTTCTCGCTTCGAGGGCGATGGTGGCTACCGGCAACGGCCAAACGAAAATGAACGATATTTTCGCAACAATGGGCATCTCACACCGCGGTATGCACCACAAGACGTTTCAGCGGCATTTGAAGAACACGCTGGCACCCGCTGCAACGCGAGCGGCTGAGTCTGCTATGAGCGAATGTGCGGAAAAGGTTAGAACAATTTATGATGACTTGTGCTTCGGCCACCGGGGCAATATTGCCGTTAGCTACGACGGCACGTGGAAGACGCGAGGCCATTCTTCCCACATCAGCGTGGCCACAGTTATCGAATTATTTAGTGGCTACGTGTTGGACTACGTCGTTCTTTCCAACTTTTGCCTAGGCTGCGAGGTGGGCCCAAAGCCTAGTAGTGAGGGCTATCAAGAATGGAAGGCTAACCACAAATGCCAAAAAAATACGAACAGCAAAGCGGGGCAAATGGAAGTGGAGGCGGCTCTAATTCTATTTCAGAGGTCGCTTGAACGCCACGGGCTGCGCTACACAACTATGCTGTCTGATGGAGACTCTAGGACATTTTGCGCCATACAAGACGCCAAGGTGTATGGTTACATTGACGTGCAGAAGGAAGACTGTATTAATCATGTACAGAAACGGATGGGCACCGCATTGAGAAACCTGGTGCAGAAACAAAAGTGCGATGGGAAAAGAGGCCTTGGTGGGAAAGGCAGGCTCACAGGTGAGCTGATCACCAGGCTGAGCACATATTATGGCCGGGCTCTGAAATCGCATGAAGGTGACGTGGGCGAGATGCAAAAGGCTGTGATGGCCACATACCGCCACGTCACCTCCACTGATGAATGCTCGGACCACAGTCTGTGCCCAGCTGGTGAAACTTCATGGTGTCGGCACAATGCCGCAAAAGCAAAGGGTGAGTTCGACCCCAGGCATGCCTACAATCTACCGAAAGACGTGGCAGAGGCATTACTACCGGTTTATACCCAGCTTTCGGAAAGAGCCCTGCTTCAGAGGTGCGAACGCGGCAAAACGCAGAACTCCAACGAAAGCCTACATTCGGTAATCTGGAGTTTGGCCCCCAAGGAGCACCATGCGTCCCTGTTCGTTGTTGAAGCAGCTGTTGCAGAAGCAGTGCTGCGCTTCAACACGGGCAATTTGAATTCTGCAACGGCAATCTTAGGTGAAATGGACATGAATGCGACAAGTACTGGTGCCAGGAGAGCGAGAGAAAAAGACCACCGTCGCAGCATTGTCTCCAACAAGAAAAGAACAGCCTCATTGGAACTCCGGAAGCTAGTGAAGAGGAGGCATGAGCACAGAATGCATTCAGACTATGCTTCTGGTGCGTTTTGAGGTTGTCTTGTTGCGTCTTCTGCAATAAAAATGTGTGCCCACGTTTTTTCTCGATTTCTCAAAACGACAATTTTCATGTGCTTCCCATTATGCCGGAGCAATATCTCTTGTTCTATCTGGGTTATCATTACGATTTATTTTTTGTTTCGAAGATAAATGCAGGGGATGTGTCGTAAAGTAAGTTTTATTGTAATAATTTTTGGAGAAAATTCTCTAAATGGATCTTTTGTTTCAAGTGTAGATGGGGAAATTTTTCATGTCATATTCAACATCCCACAACTTTGCTTCGAAATAGCCCAGAACAATGATTTATACTTTATTGCACACTGTGAACATACCGAATTGGTTCTATAGGTTGCACATCAATATCCAAGTTACAGTTAATTAGCTAATTAGGCCTTAATTGAAAAAGTCGCAGTTCATTATATTTTTAAAACTAATTGTCACAGCAAAAAAAAGAATTAGATTTTTGAAATCAGCAGTAAAATCTACATAGGCTCTCCAAATTTGACTGAGGTACTCGCAAAAATAAAAGAGTTTTTGGAAGGTGTAGCATCCCCCCTTAAGTGTACTTCTGTGTGTCACACAGTTGGCATCAGTACATAAGTAGGGTTCCAACAAAACATCATGTCAAACGGGACAGTTACGGGGGGAGAGTTGAGCATGTACATAACTTGGCTCCTTACTTTTGCAGGGGACTTCCTAAATAATGCAGCAGCTGTTTGATATGAGCAATAGAGTCAAACTCCGCTATAATGAAATGCACGGGCATTGCAAAAATTTCGTTTTATCGGGAATTTCGCTATTGTGTAAAAAGTGGGTAAATAAAGAGAAAAGGATATCCATGGCACTCGAGACAGCAGTTTATTTCCATAACTTCAAAAAATCATTCATTTTCGACTGCTGGCACAAGCATTGGCAAAATGCGCTGCTCACATTCTGTGAGGAGCTGCACGGTGACATCGTCGTGATGGGCTCCAAGGAAACGATGCAGGATATCCAAGGAGTCCATGACCTGCGATGCGGTCACTGTTGTCAAGACCGTCAGAACACCATGCTCGACTGCGTCGTCGTCCGATGAATTGGCAGTGGTCGTAGCCACGCGAGAACTCTCGAGGATTTCGGCAGCACTCAGCTCCTCGTACACGATCACGTTCGTGTCGGCATTAATGTAATTGCTCAGGGCAATGTTCTCGGGTACAATGCAGACATCCTCGAGAGCTGTCCATGCCGCGGCAGTTTCCGCGTCTTGCCCTGGTCTAGCATCGTCAGCAGCTTGTACAGTCGAACTCCACTACAACGAACACCACCTCAATGAAAGAACACCGTCAGCAGTTTATAGGAGTCAATGCATAAACAATGTCGCCACAACGAACACCCTTTCTTCGATCGTCCCGTTTCAACTAAATTTTACGATGCAATTCCAGGCTCAGACACTGATTGATATGTGGGATCCCAAAACCATCATATGATTATGAGAGACGCCGTAGTGGAGGGCTCCGGAAATTTTAACCACCTGGGGTTCTTTTAACGTGCACCCAAATATGAGCACATGGTGGCTCAGATACTTATTGTTATGCAGTAAACCCAATCTTTAGCATATCGATGCATTTTTCACAGCCTGAAAATGATTCAACGATGTCTAAAAGATGCGTTGGCACCACCAGAAAACGCCGCTGTTCAGCAAGCATGGGCGCCGCCATTGCTCGATAGCGATGGCAATGAGACTGCTTTGCTTTTATTTTTCCACTGGCTTGCGTTTGAGCCGCAGAAGATCCGAAGCTGAAGCTCAGTCACTCAGTTCATGGTTTCCTTCCCGCAGCTGCTTGGTGCAACCGCGGCACGATGCCTTTTCCGATTCCGATGTTTATGTTTGCGATTGGCCAGTGTGGTAACTAATCAGAGCGGCTGTTCGTCCGTATTATCAACAAAATCAGCTAGCCACGAATGATGGATCATTAGAATGGCATAGAATAATGCAAAGGTCGCCGCTCCACGTTACCCTGCCTCTACCTTGGCGTTTTCAGATACTTTTCACAGTGGACAGCTGCTGGTGTTAATGTGTTAATGCAACTGTTTGGTTCGTTCACGAAAGCAGTTTTAGACGTTGTTTCAGCGTGCTTTTCACCATGGCCTCGCTATGCATGGTTGAGAATCACGTCATGATGCTGCTGGGAAAGAATAGGAAGCTGCGGGCATTTTTTAAATTTTGTGAACGAATGTTCCTTTGCTTTGCTAGCTCAGATCAGCTATACCGTATTTACTCGCATAATAGGCGCACTTTTTTTTCAGAAAATCTGGCTCGAAGTTGGGGGTGCGCCAATTCCGCGGGGTAAAATTTTTGAAAATTTTTTCAACTCGGTTCTCGCGCTTTAAATCTGCACACTTGTCAAGTAAAAGGCGACTTTATTGTTTACCAATTAATTCAGCATAAAACAAACATACCTACGTATTTTTTAATGAACAAGCGAGAGCCGTCAACTGCACACACACACGTAAAATTTATTTACACAAAAGTCGTAGCTGTTCTTCCCTTTCCCTATTCGGAGTCCGAGTCGGAGATCACACATTCATCCTCGCCGAGCGGGGATTCGTTTTAGGTGTCCGAATCATCCGCACCCCACAACATGTCATCCTCACTCGCATCCAGTGCGTTCGAGATACCAGTCTTCTTGAAGCTTTTCCTACCGACTTCGTCGGAGATCGCCTGCCACGCTTCCACGATCCAAGCGCACAGCATTTCCACAGGCGGCCTCTTAATCTTACCACCTGTAGTCAGCTGATGTTGTCCTCCAGCCATCCAAATGGTGTACAGCCTTCGAACATTGTCCTTGAAAGGTTTATTCAAGGACACGTCCAAAGGCTGCAGTATCGATGTGAGGCCGCCCGGAATCACTGCCAGATCTGTGCGCAGCTCCTTTAGCTCATCTCGTACGCGGTCTACTAGGTGCCCACGAAAACTGTCCAGGACAAGCATGGACGGCAACAACAGACCACCCGGCCGCCGACCCCAGACTGTTTTCACCCACCGACCCCAGACTGTTTTTTTGTTTCTTTTTCTCTGATGGTGGTGATGGCGATCGAGCCCCCGGTGTTGTACACGTGACCTCCAAAAAGCGCGGCGATTTGGGGGGTATCAGTAATTGATGGAACAGCCGTTTTTTTTTTTTCGCTCATGGACGCTTTTTTTTTTTTTTTCAAGTTTTATTTCGACAAACACGTTGGTTAGGTCGTTGCACTTCGAATTTGTTTTATTTGCTCGTCGATTTGCCTTCTTTTTTTCTTCAGGGTACGGGGACCGCGTTCCAACTGTACCGCTGGGGGGTAGAATCGTTTCTGATCACGGCCAAGTTCGGTGTGCACCTATTATGCGCGGAATAAAAAAAAATCGAATTTTCCGCGACCAAACTAGGGGTGCACCTATTATGCGAGTGGGCCGATAATGCGAGTAAATACGGTATTTTGTTCGATTTCACTACAACAAAATTTTCACTTCAACCAAATCTTTTCCGTGCCCCGTCAGTTTTTTTGTAGCAGGATTCGACTGTGTGTCGTCACTTTTCCAGGCCAAGTTCATCTCTCTGGGCCGAAACCCTGCGTGCGCAAAACAGTTCTTAAGGGGGGACGCGGGTCTTAGAATAGTAAAAAATAGCCAAAAAGTCGATTTTGAGAAAATGCGATATTTGAAATTTTCAGAGACCTATAATCACGTGTCCTCAAATTGTGAACGCTGAATTCGATCAGTAAATGGATTAAAATTGATTATGAAGTCGCCAAGGGAGCCGCAAAACAGCCCACGGCAGGTCAAATTCGTTCAAACTTCCCGCGCGCGCCGCCGCCGAGGCAGTCGGCCGATCGCCGTCATCTTGGGCTTGTTTTGAAGCTGATTCTTTTGTGCGCATTTTGCCAGCCTTCTAAATGGCGTCGCTTAAACAGAACGGCTGCTCTTGCCCCTTTTCTGGAGCCCCCTTCTGGGCCGCTGATTGGCCAGAGCACGCGCGCACCAGGCGAGCCCCCTGTTCCTCGCTTCCCATTGGCTGATGCGGCCAAAGTTGGCCGCACTCTTTTTTTTTGTATATTGTTCGTCGGCCGCCGCCTCCCGTTCGCGCACGTTGTTCGCCTGCTTCCCGCACGTGCCTGCTTGTGCTACGCGACCGACACACCGACTTTCAGTCTTTTGCCGGCATGATTGAAGACATCGTCTAAAGAAGAAGACGCGCCAAGCGTACGGCAAGAAATGGAGGCGCCCCTGGAACGCCCGCCAGAAGAAAGCAGCCGACAACGTGCAGCCGATCTTGCCCGATGCCGCCAAAGCGGTTCATTCCGACGACGGCGCGCAGCCGCGGTCGCTTGTGTCGGAAGTGGTGCACTCTCCTGTGCCTTGCAGCAGCACCTCATCGGATTGTGTCGTCGTCGGATCGTCATCTTGCACTTCCAGCAGCATCCTAGACCGCATTGACACGGCGTTTTATTCGGCGGACGAGTTTGCTGAGTGCGCGAGAAATGCAGCGGGCTTGAAGGCATCACTCGCATCGCAGTGCGCGACAGAACGTAAGTTCGAGTTACTAGATATTGATCTGGAAAATGGTGGCAAAGAAAACGGGACAGAATTTGTTATTTTTGATCTGGCGGCGATACGCTCATTATTCGGACTTGTCGCGTGCCCAGAATGCGGTGAAAGGAGCGTCACTATTTATTTCAAAGGCCAAGAAAGAGTATGGGCTGTGTTCGAAGCTCATAGTCACGTGCGGCAGTTGTGACTTTCGCGAAGAGCGTTTTTCGTCCCCACGTATAGCCGACGAGACCGACGCCAAAATAAGGCCGTTTGAAGTTAATATGCGGGCCATCAAGGCCATCAACAGTATCGGCAAGGGGGCAACGGCTTTGTCGAACTTCTTCGCTGGGATGAATATTTCGCATCGAGGGCTCCACCACAAGAGTTACCAAAGCCACATGAATATAATGAAAGAAGCCTGCTGTGCGACTGCTGTTGAATGCGAAGCGGCGAGCGTTGCTTGCGTCAAGGAGCTCTATGCGGAGTTCGGCAACGCGCCTGGAAACGTCGACGTCATTTATGATGGCACCTGGCTTACGCATGGACATAGCTCGCATATATGTGTTGGCTGCATTTTTGAGATGTATAGTGGCCTCGTGATAGACCATATCGTGCTATCGAACTTTTGCCTGGCTTGCACCACAGGACCCAAGGAAGGAGAAGCAGGACATTCTGCCTGGCTCATTCAGCATGCCCCTCTGTGTCAAAAGAATGTTGATTGTAATGCTGGCCAGATGGAAGTGGAGGCAGCATTACGCTTGTTTGAGCGGTCACTTGAAAAGCACAAGCTTGGTTATACGACAATGCTGTCAAACGGCGACAGCAGGACATTCCATGCACTCACAGAAAAAGAGGCGTACGGCTTCATAAAGGTGGCCAAAAAGGACTGCATAAGTTTTGTACACAAGCGTATGGGAGCTGCCTTACGTACGCTTGTAGAGAAAAAAAAGCTCAAGGTGGCTCACTTGGTGGAAAAGGCAAACTTACGCAACAAAAGATAAAGAAGATCACCTCATACTATGGCTACACATTGAGAAGCCACAGGAACGATGTTCCAGGTATGCAGAAGGCTGTTCTAGCAACTTTCAACCACGTCTTCAACTGACGAGGCACCAAAGCATGACCTTTGCCCTAAAGGCCCTGAATCCTGGTGCCAATTTCAGAGAACTCTTGCAAAAAATGAGAAGCCGCCACCACACAAGGACAGCCTGCCTGATTTCGTAACAGAGGCATTGGAGCCTGTGTTTAGGCGGCTGAGCGACAATGCCATCTTGGAAAGGTGCAGCGATGGGATCACCCAGAACCCAAGTGAGAGCCTGCACGCTATGATTTGGCAGCAGGCCTCCAAAACTCAGCATGCATCCTTGCGGAGCATTGAAAGGGCAGTTGCCGAAGCTATCAGCCACTTCAACCAAGGCACAACCAAGAGCAACGTGGAAATTGCCGAGAAGCTGGGCTACAGTGCTGGCAATAACTTGGTGCCTCGCAGCCTTGAGAAGGACAAGGGCAGGCTGCAAAAACCGCAAAGAGAGCATCTCGACAGCAGTTCAATAAAGGAAAGACTTTCAAAGCGTCACTCTGCCTACAGCCCTGGTCTGCTGTAAACAGTCATGATGGCAAATAGTGAGAATTTTTGCAAAAATAAATATTCTTGGTTTTAGACCCAAACATTGTGTAAATCTATTGTCTATCCAAGGACAACATTATTACATGATTTTTTTGTGTTCCTTTCGCTTGTAAGGCACTGGAACGACCACAAAGTAAAAAAATAATGCTCATGCTGAGTCAATGACTATTTTATAGTTCTAGAACAAGCTGTGAGCAGTATTCTGGGTGGTACAGTGAAATTTAGCATGGTCATTTATCCTATAATACAGAATTATGTCATTAATATTGCTGTAGCTTCAAATGCGTTTTCCTCAGTTCGATGTTTTTGCACATTGCACTCGGCCTTACAGGGGTTTTTCCTATGTTAAACTTGAGTGAATGCGACAAAGTTGGTATCATTTTATTCGTCTTGACATGATCCTGGCGGTGATGCCATTTCTATTTCTCTAGCATCACTTCAAAAATTACCATTGAAGATTTTAGTGAGAGAAATTTATTGTAATATAGTGACCATATGTGTTCGTCCGTTTTCTTGCTTATAAAATGCCTTCAAATGGATAAAAATAGCATCACCCCCTACAGCAAGTCTTCAACATAGGGATTATGCATTCGCTTTTAGGATTTAGCAAGAATAAATTGCCAAGAAGTCTCGTAAGAAGTACGCAATTAATTAAGATTCAGACCTCCATAATTTCTAAACCACTTGAAATATTAAGAAACAAATTAGAGATTTGAAATCACCATGAAAAACTAGCTTAGGTAGTGAAGTTTGGTTCATCATCATCATCATCACCCTGACTATGTTCACTGCAGGACAAAGACCTCTCCCATGTTCCACCAGTTAACCCGGTCCTGTGCTTGCTGCTGCCAATTTATACCCGCAAACTTCTTAATCTCATCTGCCCACCTAACCTTCTGTCTCCCCCTAACCCGCTTCCCTTCTCTGGGAATCCAGTTGGTTACACTTAATGACCGGTTATCCTGTCTACGCGCTACATGCCCGGCCCATGTCCATTTCCTCTTTTTTATTTCAACTATGATATCCTTAACCCCCGTTTGTCCCCTAATCCACTCTGCTCTCTTCTTGTCTCTTAAGGTTACACCTACCATTTTTCTTTCCATTGCTCGCTTTCGTTTAAGTTTGGTTAAGATTGAGCAAAAAATTAAAAAAAAAGCATTTAGAACCCACGTCCCCCCTTAACGTCGCGCCGTGTCGACATCTATGGTGGCGGCCAATTTTTGCACAGCCATGAAATTGATGTCGGGGCCTTGTTCTGTGTTCAACAAAATTCGCTGAAGAAGCCTTGATCGGTATACGTGCTTTAAGCTGTTTGATGACTCCTTGATCTGAAGGCTGAATAAGCGGCATGCAGTGTGGAAAAAAACTGCACTGCAACATTCGTCAGCTTGACGTTGCTGTCCAGGCGAAGTGCTGAGAAATCATCCAGCAGCAAGCAAACACTGTGGTTTTGCTTTTTCATGTCGTTGTTGAGCGTAACGATCCAGTCGGTGAAAATGGCCCTCATCATCCATGGACAACTGTTGGCAACATACTTCACTGGCAGGTTTTTCGTGCCCTTGAAGCACTGCGGCTTGGCATTCTTGCCAATAAGAAGAAGGAGCTGTTCGTCAGACCCATCCTTATTTGCACCGAGCAATACGGTGACTCGCTTTTGCTCTGCTTGCCTCCGTGGCACTGTTTGCCTTTGAAGTTAAATGTCTTTGCTAGTAGCATTTCATAGAAGAGCCCTGTCTCGTCCGCATTGTACATGTCGGATGCAGTGTACTTCATGATGATGTGTGCGCAGTGTACTTCATGACGCGATCCACGATGATGCACTGTCGCAGTTAGCAGAAGCTGAAGCTCTCTACACAGCACCTTCGTGATGATCTCATGGCGCTCCTTAAATCGGTTGAGCCACCCGGCACTTGCCTTGAAGTTTTCATTGATGCCTAAAATGCAGGTGTAGTTCAGTGTTTTCTGCTGCATTAGGCTACCGCTGATAGGTATCTTTTTAGCCCTTGTTTCGCAAAACCAGGCAAGTTCTTCATGGGCTGGCTGGGTCGTCCTCTTTCGTTGGGCAGATGCGCCCGACGCTCGAGCACTTAAGATGCTTCTTCGGACTTCAGTATCGCTGACAGCGAGCTCGATGAGATACTGTATTCCTCGGTGATACAATCCTTTTTTTGTCCTGCTACTGCCGTGGCCATTATTTTTTCCTTCTACTGTAGTGAAAGAAACTTCGGGTTGTTATTCTGTGGCACTGCCATAAACTTAAGAAAAACAAAAAAAAAACCAAAAATGCAGCTAGAAGCTAACAAGGTGCTGGGATTGGACTACTGACCTACTGAGCTAACGAGACAAGGCACGAGGTGGGGACTAACCAGGAATAACGCTGCTAACGCCACAGAACACAGGGGAGAGGGGGCGACGGATGACAAGCCAGCAGCTAATATTCAACGTTTGGCTCGGCTTCAGCTGGCCAAGCTTGCAGGCTTTCGCGGCATAATTTTGGGCGTCACGGAACGCTGCGGAGCATCATCATCAACCGCAAACGATGGCGTCTCACATGGTGTCACGGTTTTGGTGCACTTGGCAGGTTACATGGACATTGGTTAACTTTGGTGCGTTTACAATTGTTTCAGCTGTCCGATAACCAAGAACATGCTTAATGTATGCTCTGAATGTTGGCCAACTAATAAGAATTTTTGTTAGAGACTGTGCTATAAAAACAAAATGCAAAGACAGCCTCTGTCGTGTGTACTTCTTTTTTCGTGCTGTTTTTAAGTATAATAAAGGGTTGTCACTTCAATTTACTAGTTAGCGTGGTTCGATTTGTGGCTGGTCGAGTAACTCACTTGGTACATTTGTGACCTAGCTATGACGGCATTATGTGAAGTGACGTCATGATGACGTCATAGTGACGTAACAAATTTTGGCTACTTGTGCGTTTGATGTGACGATTATTATGTCATCACTCATATTGCCCATGATGCTTCGGAACACCGACGATCAATTTTCGCGTTTTATGACGCATCTACGCTTTCACCCTAATATTAGTATATCCGAGTTTAAAATACATCCGTGATCAAGTGTCAGCTTTTTGAAACCATGTGTGGTGCTTTCCTTTGTGTGGGTGGTATTCTGTTGAAACTCATCTTATCCTAAATTTTGCAGAGAGGCGGTGGCGGGCCTTCCCGAGGCGGCTACCGTGGTGCAGCACCGCACATAGACCCTTGGGTGACACCTCTCTTTCCCATGCACGCTCCAGGTCTTGTGCGATTTGGGACACAGTCTCCACCGCAGCGACCTTTTCTCCCACCAGCCATGGCCAGCACAGAGGGACCACGTGGCAAGATCTTTGTGAACCCCCAGTTTCGCAATGGCGCTTCTGGACTCAGACCTGGTGTCCAAAATGAAGGTACACACGGATGCCCAAATAGTCTGTGACTATGGGTGCTGCCATCCTCGATTTTGGGTGCTAAGCAAATTCGAATATTAAAGTTTAAGTGTGAATTGAGTAGAATATTTTTGAATGTTTCTTTTAAATATTTTTCTAAAACTTGGAAGCGAAATGGCACAAGAAAAAAAAGATGCAGAGGATTTCTAAGCATACATTCGTGAGATAGCAACATGAAAGCATTTTTTTTAGCTAGATTAGTGAATCCCTGGAGGGATGTTGTCTAGTGGCCTGATATCAAGAGGATGAACTGTATTTATTCCTTTACGTGATTTGGGGCAACCAGTTTTGTGCTGAGGACACTTTGGGGGTGAGAGGAATAGACACCATTTCCTCTGACTCTCCTCCTTCGACTTTTGTGGAGGCTCGTCTTGAACACACAACGGCCCTTTCCCTTCGAGTTTAGAGTTCCTAATGAACCGCATAGCCATCAATGTATAAAAACATCCGACTTTTCAGATGCTAAAAATCTTCACCTGACTTTTTTTTAAAATTTTCTGGTCAGAAATGGCATTAACTTAAAAAGGGAAAGTTCGTTTTATGTTAAGGGACCAAATGGGCTGCGACTCTGGCCACATTACCTACTCGCAGTACTGTTGCTTGCAAGGACAGCACAGAGCCTTACCTCACTAAGGATTAGGATGTAGATAGCTGGCGGATCTGCCTTTAGAAATTTGCAGGCAATTGCCCCGCCTGGTTTTCTTGTTGCTAGTTGTATTGTACTGATGTTCTTTTCTTTTTAAGCGCGGGCGTGCTCTTAGAAAGTAGCGTGTAGCATGACGTAACTCTAGCTGGCAGCCTGTGTGCTATTCAGTATGCAGTATTGTACCGGACTTCTATCTCACTGCACCTCCCCACAACATAATTGTCCCTCATCACCAGTCACATGCTAGGTCTGTGGCAGTCAAAAACTTCAAGAGAAGTTGCGACACCTGCTTTCTGAAAATCCGGTCAAGGAGCGAAAACTTAGTAATAGTTACACGGTTGCATGGCGAGCCTTAACGTTGTACAGTTAAACCTGGATATAACGAAATTGCTAAATTCCCAGAAAAATTCGTTTTAAAGAGGATTTCGTTATATGCAGGTTGGGTACAAAAATTCGGAAAGTAAACGCACAAATTAAAAAAACGGGGGCTGAAGGCAGAGCTGACCCAAAACAGTTATTTTACAGTAAAAAATCTGCGTTATTATTGCGATAGAAATCATAGGCGAGCTCTTCCCGTTGCCGCCATGTTTCGTAACAAGTCCAAATTGATAACGTGGCCCTGCGCATCGTAACTTTCACGGGCGGGTAAAAGTACTCGAGCGTTGCTGAAGCAGAGATAAAATGAGTCGGCCAATCCCCATTGCCTGGAAAGTGCATAAGATAACATCTCTTGTGTGTTAGAACTGCCGTTGAATGCTCAAACAAAAAGTAAACCACCTGTATTGAACTAGCATGAAACAATGCGAGGGGGGGGGGGAATCGCCCGAGTAGCGATAATGAACTTTGATTTTAAGGGCGGCAGCTCGAAGGCGTGTAAAGGCAGCTCGTGGTATTCCTTCGAACAAAGTTTCTGCATCAGCGTCACGAGAACTTCAAGGGCCAGTTCTCTGCGTTCAAGGTCGACGGCATGAAAATTCGAAGGAGCAATGCCTAAGACGTGCTGTGTGACGGGCTGCAGCACCAGATACAGGCGAAAAAAGGAAAAGGCGTCGCTCTTCTGTTTCCCCAGTAGCGCCAAACTTCGGGAGAAATGTAGATTACATTTCTTCACGCGAGAAAAAAACAAAGCCTCGCGGGCAACTGTGCGTGGTTCATGCCCGGCAAGTGGGGCCGGAAGCCATAGTGTTAAGCATAATGACTGTGTATTTTCTTGGGCTGCAGCGTGCGCTGCTTCGTTTCCCGCCATCCCTTGATGCCCCAGGATCCAGGTGACGTAGGACAGAAAGCAGGACGTGAGGGGACAGAAAGCAAAAAACTTGACTGAGTTCCATCCCCCTCCCCTTACAAGGCACCGAGTGTGTAACATTACTGAACACAGCCATAATAGTTTCTAGTGCTTCTCTTCTCCGAGGTGTTGTTCTCTATGTATTTTGTGTAAACGAAACATGTTTTCAGCTTGCTCCTTATTAAATGCACCTGATGGGAAGCTTCCATTTATAGGTACACACCTAAATACTCAGCGGCGTATCATTAGTACCAAATTTCAGATTCATTGCATGCTTTAAATCGTAACCCTGCCCCCTCCCCCAAGCATAAAAAAGTATGGTATGGTACCTAGGTAGTGGGGCAAAGGTCGCCGAGCAGCTAGCACTGGCATCGAAAGAAACTTCCAGATTAGGCTGTTGTACTTCCCTTCCCAAAGAAATCGTGGGTTGCCGGCCGGTAATTAATGCTGCTCTAAGCAGTAAACATAAGGAAATGTCAAGAGACGGGTGTCTTGACTAAATTGCGTGTAAAAAAGGGATCACTCAGATGTTAGGCACGTGAAACTTGTGCCTATTCAAGAGGCACCCTTAAGGGGGGACGCGGCCTTTGAAAACCGAAAAATCGCGAAAAAGTCGATTTTTGGCAAACCACATATTCGGGCAGTATGTGTCATAAACTACCTTTTCTGTAAATATCAACGTCTAATTCGTCGCGAAACCATTTGAAATAAAGTTTAGAACATGCCGCGGCGGCCCTCGAGCGGCGCGCGAGTGCTCAAAATACCCCAACTTGGCGTGATCGCAGTTTCTCGACGGCTCGACGGAGCGCCGCCATTTTGGTGTTGTTTTGTTTGTGAATTCTTGCTCTTTCTTTCCCCGCCACCTGCGTCGCCGGCGGCAACGCAGGAGAGGAGCAAGCCGCTCATGAGGGCTCGCGAGAGCTTTCAAGTTTCCCGCGGCTGAGGCGCGCAGCTGGGATTGGGCGAAGGGCGTGCTCCCCAAGGACGCGGGGGAGCCCGCGACTGCCATTGGCTGCTGCGCGCGATGACGTAGCGCTCTTGCGCATAATGCAGCCGATGCGGCCGCTCGTCTGCTGCTCCTCCGTCCGGCGTCTTTGTGTTTCGCTCGCTTCCGTGTATCGTTGCAGCCGTTCACATACTCTCCACGTTTCAACTGTCTTCGAAACGATTTTCAACCGTCTTTACGAGACGATTTTCAACTGTCTATACGAGACCGTTGTTGTGTTCGCTCACGATGCGCCCAACGAAAAAGAAGACGCTACAATCGTTCGGGCAAGGAAGCGAGCTATGAAGCTTGTCCGCGCGGCGAGGCTCTCCGCTCGCACGTGCGTCGACGGTGATCGCGCCGATGGTACCTGTGGGGCAGCTTCTGCTTCATCTATGCAAGAGGGTGGTCGCATCAACGCGCCTAGCAACGGGACTCCTGCTCCGCCGGTGCAAGAATTTGTCGTTACAAGTGCGCCTGGTGTCTCGTGCTCATCGACAATGGCTTCCGCATCTTCTCTTTCATCGGCCTCGAGTGCGATCGCGTCGTCAACTGTGCATTTGCAAACAAGTTTCCTGACGTGTGAGGAGAAAGAGGCAGCGGATCAACAACGCGCTGCTGTGCAAAGAGAACTTGGCGCTATGCCAGCGACGGAGCGGAAATTTCAGGCAATGGAGCGCGATCATGAAGCTGCCACCACTACAAGTGAAGGCGCAAAATTTTTCCTTGTGCAAATGGATGCCCTAGACGACCTGCTATCTCGGACCCCGTGCCACCGGTGCACCGCGATTGGGATGAAGGTACGAGGAGGCACCCAACTTGGACTTGCTGCAAAGCTTGAGCTAGTATGCTTGCATTGTGGAGTAGTTTCAAACTCATGGAGTTCATCTCGTCAGGATGACAGAAAGGCCTTTGATGTGAATGTAAGAGCCATTATGGCAACAAAACAAATAGGCAAGGGACAAACAGCTCTCAACGACTTTTGGGCAGCGATGAACGTGTCCCATCGTGGCCTCCATCACAAGACCTTTCAGAAGCACCTGAAGAAATTCAGGGAACCGCAGACACAATGCATAGAAAATTTCTATGCAGAATCTGCTTCTGCTGTAAAAGCCACTTACAAAGAAATGGATCAATATTTCACTAGGGATATAATAGTTTGTTATGATGGAACATGGCACAAGCGTGGGCACACATCCCATATTGGAGTCGGGGCAATTATCGAATACCATACGGGCCTTATCTTGGACACCGTTGTTGTGTCTAATCAGTGCCTTGGTTGCCAAGTAGGGCCAGAGCCTGGAGACGCAGACTATGCATGCTGGCTGGAGAATCATGTGTGCCAGAAAAACACCGACTCTAAATCAGGGAGAATGGAGGTTAAGGCAGCTATCATCCTCTTTTCACGCTCACTGTCGAAGCACAACCTCCGTTACACAACGCTCGTGTCTGATGGAGATAGTGCCACCTTCTCTGTCCCTGTACAAGAAAATGTTTATGGACTGGTCCCCATTTCAAAAGAGGAATGCCTGAACCACGTTCAGAAGAGGATGGGGACTGCACTTCGCAACCTTGTGCAGAAAACTGGCAAGGCTTTGGGAGGGAAGGGCAGGCTGACAAAGGCCCTCATCGACAAGTTGACAGATTATTATGGCTGGGCCCTACGGAACAATTCCGATGATGTGGCTGCAATGTGGCGGGCAGTGATGGCATCGTACCACCATGTGACGTCGACGGATGAGGAGCCGCACCACGACTTGTGCCCAGAGGGTGCAGACTCCTGGTGTCGTCACAATACCAGCAAGATTACCGGTGTTCCACCTCCGAAGCATTCGTACAAGCTGCCACGCTATGTTGCAGATGCACTTCTACCCATTTATGAGAGGCTCTCACAGGCTTCTCTTCTGCAACGCTGCCTGGGAGCAAAGACGCAGAATGCATCAGAGTCCTTTCACTCTGTGCTGTGGTCCCTCATGCCCAAAGAGCAGCATGCGTCACTGATTGCTGTGGAGACAGCACTGCATGATGCAGTGCTAAGATACAATGCTGGCTGCTACAGGGCCCAAGAGCTAGCTTCATCAGTGGGGCTAACACCTGGCCACCTGGCCATTCAACGGGCAGCCGAGAAAGATTCTCTGCGCTTGAAAAAGGCTAAGAAGCGATCCCTAGAGAAGATGGAAAGGCGGCAAAGAAAGAGAGTGCCAAAGGACACCCCCAGTTACGCTGCAGGTTCATTTTAGAACTGCCTATGTGCTCAAAACTTTCAAACGTCATTTTCTCAAAATGACTTTTTTGGCTAGTGAGGCTGCTTATTCCAGCCATATCTCTGAAACCACTCATTGGATTTCCATAAGTCTTTTTTTATTATGTACATGAATAAATTTCTGAGGGGGTGACAAGCCCATTTTTTTAATATATTGTGTGTTATTTATTATATTTAATCAAAATTTGATTGATAATATCCTAATCACGAACACAAAGTTTGATGGTCTGCTAAAACTTTTCAGCAAGGAAATTAAAAAAAAAAGGGCTCTGTTACCCCCTGGAGTATCAACCTGGGAATCATCATAGTTAATTTCACAGTTCCAGCACCTTTTGAAAGTTCTCCAGGCCTAGAATAAGAGAACCATGTGCACTATCCTGATATTCTGCTGTAACTTGAAAACCAGTGAACATAACTTGATGAAATTTTGTAGTTCTTCTAATGCTTTTGCTATAAGTCTATCCTGAAAATTTCATTAAGATATCTCAATAAACAAAAAAGTTGGTATCCGATGGTAGCCGAAGTTGGTAACCGAAGCGAGCAGTCGCAAAAGTGCTGAGCTGCTATAACCGCGACATCGAAAGTACCCGCGTCAAGAAAGCGATTGGCGCTCACAAACATGTGTCCAGAACAACTGCGCATTTGGGTGCAGACTCAGTTGAAAGGCCTAGAATAAAACATCTAGCTCGACCATTCCCTTCATTCGATCACTTGGATAGCAGCGCGCGAGAGACGAGCCGGATATAAACCAATGCGATTGCCCCTGTCTTACCAAGTCGTGTATTATTCTGTTCACCTTCCTCCCCATATTTGCGGCACTGCCAAAATAGAAAGCTTTACTACCACATAAACAGAATTGCCCTTAGGCCAGGCGTGAACTCGTTGTTGAGCAGATTCAGCACTAGCTGCTCGCATCGGGACCACGGAGCATGAGCATCGTCTTTAAGCACTGGCGAGCAACGACATACCGCTTCGAGGCATCGTAAGTACGCATATAATTGGGCTATGAGGTAATTCATAACTTAATGCGTTATCACGCTGTGTTAAAACACTTTAAATGCGCTGCTATTTATAAGGTTGGTCCGCATTCCCAAGCAAACTACGCGTGCGCTCTTAAGTGAACAGCTTTCATTCGTCGTCGACACTGGATCACGTTTATACTGATTTAATGGCATTGCTGCGTTCAGTGACGTTTAATAAAAAGTAACAGGAAGAACAGCACGCACATGATCGCGTCGAAACGTGGGCAATAGTGCGCATATAATCCCAGCACTGGCGGCGGCTTGTGGCCCCCTTACGACTGGTGGCGCCACTAGCGGGAGATTTTGTCCCTATATCAACCTTTGGGCGGATTTTCGTGACCAGAAAGCATTAAAGGACTCTGGCGATAGCTGATAATGGCAAGCAGATCGAAACGTGCAGCCGAACGTGCAACGGGCTGCTCACGCACAAATGACTCACAAGGACGAGAGTGAATTAACAACGTTTACAGCTCGCCACTTGACGCACTGTTTAAACAAAAACGTGGCATGAAACGGAATCACAGGTACAGATATGAGTGCGAACTAACAAGTGCCCCAGTTGTTACTTCGCTGAGTTTGAAAAGCGCACTTTTTTCGCTAACAGCACCTGTCCAGCGAGCGAAGTGATCTTTGTGCGCCCGGCAATACACGCAACCGTTCTGATCGAAGTCGAGGGCGCGCGATTCTCCAGCAAAGTACGCGTGGGAGATGAGCGCGCGTCGGCGCAGCGTGACGAGCTGGGTGCCGAACACGGGCGGTTTCATATATGTATAGGTACGTATAAATATGCGAGGAATAGCGGCGGCGACAGCAAAAAAACAGCTTAGACTGTCCATATAATTGCTATTTGCTATCGTAATAAAAAAAAAGCAAAGCTGAACGCCGCCGAACGTCGTCAGGGGCCACACCATGCGCGCGCATGGCATCGAAAATAAAAAGTGAACAACACAGACACGGATACTGCGAAAAATTATTAGGTAAAGCGCTCTCCATAAGCAGCGCGGCCCCACTATGTGACGCTAATTAAAAGCGTGGCACAGCCAGAGCGCAAAAGTAGTAATTTTTTTTTTTTTTCAGTTTGGAGTTGTGGGAATTGAGGCTAGCCCGCTGCCTTTGCGCGGGCTTTGCCGCCTTTTGTGCCGTTCTCATGTCCCGACATGTCTGCCCTCCTTTGCTGTTTGCCGCGCTGGGAGAGTGGAGTGACGTTTAACCCCCTCAGCCGGTAGCGGATGTTGACTGTGGCGCCGCGCGCGGTGTCTCTTGAGAGGTTTTTGCGCGCTGCGTCGGGAGTGGGCAGAGAGATACTCTCCGGGACTGCAGACGGTGAGACACGCAATCTTTCCTGTCCGTCGACCCCCGTCGCTCGGGGCTCGTCGGACTTCGCTGACCTTTTGTTGCCCCACTGCGTACGCACAGCCGAATGGTGGTACGGTGTCCTAGTGCGTGGCCTAGCTACGCCAACCCGTCTCCCTTCGAAGCCAACGCGAGCGCTTTTGCCCTCGCTCGAGCAACTGGGCCTTGGTCCCGGTGTCTCCGTGGATCACCTTTACCGCGGAGACGTGGTCGTGGCACCCTGTGTAGTACTTTTATGCCCGTGGCGTGGATAAGCCTATTTGCTTTCCCGCCGCGCCTTTGCAATGGGCTGTACTGCGTTTGGTATTGCCACAATAAAGTGTTGCGACTTTGAGCAATATCGTGTTCTCGCCACGGCGACGGTTAACGCGTGCCCTGCGGCTCGCTAGGACCGGACCCTTGTTGGTGGCCGTACTCCTTCGGGATACGTGTACACCACACTGGCGCCCAACGTGGTATCAAAAGCTCTAGCTTTTGACTGCTCTTAGCGAGTCAGTTCGCCTGCGCAATTTGGGCTCATTGCAACATGTCTGCTTCGTGGCATGCCGCGTTGCGCAAAGAGGCCACCGCCTCTATCAACGGGCCCCCTTTGGCCCCCTTCCGTGTCGTCAACCCCTTTTGTAGGGAATACACAACCAACGTGGTAGCTGACGTGCTATCTCGTGCCCCCTGTTGTCTGCCGAGAACCTGGCTTTCGTTGCGACGGCCGCTTGCGGTGCCTTAGCACATGCAATCGTCGGGGGCGAAACAGCGGCGAAAAGGGGAGTCCCCATGAGGATGACGTTGGCTGCTATCCAGGTAAGCGGCGCACTGCGTGGCGGCCGAGCGGGGGAACTTTCCGAAGGCCACCGTGCCGAGAGCGAACCCGTGACGCCGTGCCTGCGGTGGTTGCTGCGGTTCTGAGTGGGCGCGATACCAGACTCCCCCATTTGGGAGAATGGGAATCGCTTTCGGCAGCAGCGAGCTACTGAAGGCTCAGCAGAGTGATCCGTTTCGAGTCTCGGAGGGACGGAGCGCCGTATACGCTACTTGCTCTGTGGCGGGCGCTGATAAACCATATCGGCGGGCGCGAATAGGGGACTGAAACAGTGTGTGTCTGAGTCCCCGGCGGATTAATTTTGCTGGACCAGGACGGGCTCCTGCTGAACTATATAGCCACTGACGACGAGTCCATCGACCCCTTTAAGGTGGTTATGCCCAAATGTCTGAGAGCCGCATTGTTGCGATCCTCTCACGAGGAACCCATGGCCGGTCACCTGAGTGGCTCAAAAGTTTTTGCAAACTGAGCAACGTTGTGACCTGGCTTGGCACGAAGCGTGACTATCGCTATTCCGTGCCTGCCACGCCTGACAAACGGTTGAACCAAGGGTTCGAAAGCCGCCCGGTCTTATGAACCAATTGTCAATGAGCGTCCGTGGCGCGTACTAGCTGAAAGATCCCCTTTGGGAAAACTCAGCCGTGCCCACATCGCAGACCTGGAGCCCTTTGTCACGGTCTGACGAGCTCGCGCCAGTGCCCTGCGGCACTTCGCGTAAGCAACGGGCACACCCGGAGCGGTGGGCCGCATTCGGACCTCGCACCGGTATAATCTCAGGAAGCGTTCACCTTTGTGATATCGCGCCGGACGGCGGACTTCTCCGCAACCGAAGGCCCTCAGCAACCAGGCCCTAGCCTCAGTTATAGGTTAGCGTCTTTACGGACTTTTCTCGTAAAGAAGTCGACCCCGCCCAGTCTTCTGCCAGTGTTTCTTTTTTTAATTGTTCATGTGTTTTTTATGTTTCTTTTGTCTAATATTAAGTGTGTAAACAGGTTTACTGGGTGAATCAAACGGGCAGGTGGAAGATTCGAGATAGCGACAGGGCGAGGAAGATGGAGGAGCTCGAGCGCCGATCTCGTGGTGCCTTACTCTGTGATGATGCTTGTTGTCTCTTTTGTTGTCATCATTCCTTCATTGTAATTGCTCCCGTCGAGAAAGATCAAGCCATCCCGGCGATCTAACAGGTGGGAACGAGCGAGTCGAAGTACGGCTTCAAGCGGTCCACGTGAACAGTATCGCTTCCACGCCGATGATGGTCACCGAGTGGCGTAAGCGGTTCAATGGCGTAATTGATGAGCGATGTGCACTCTACCACGCGGTATGGACCATGGTAATTTGAAAGTAGCTTGGTAGACAAACCAGATGCACAGGGTGGTACATACAGCCATACAAGGGTTCGTTCCAAAGCCGTCCGAACAAGTTTGTTAGCCACCTCATTATCCGTGTGGGATGGACTCCGTTAAAACTTTATATTTAGATCAATGCTGTGCAGTTCTTTAAGAATTCGTAGCAATTTTTTAGTGCTCTGATTCAAAACCAATTTATGCTTTAGCCGCTGCTGAGCGGACTTACTGTTCGAAAGTAGCGTGACTTGTTGCTACATACAAAACTTAGATTTCTTCAAGGCTGCCTGAATTGCCACGCTTTCACATGCTGTGGACGAAGCAATGCACTCAAGTTGCACTTCCCAGGACACCTTTAAAGACGGGATCACAAACGCTGCTGTGCTTGTTCCCCGTTCTACGTCGACCGATCCATCGGTGAAAATTTTCAAACGATTGGCATACTTTTATTCATTGTATTCAAGTACCAAAGAACGTAGTTCTGCTGTGGGTGGGGAGCGCTTGCTGTTCATCCATGAAATTGTTACCTCACAGTTGAAGTTCTCATGCGACCAAGGTGGGTCTTGTCGAATTTGTCTGTGTTTAGGGAATTCCAGGCCAAGATGGTGAAGGGTGTTGAGGGCTACGAAAGCTCGCAATTTCATATATTGCCGAAGGCGACTGAGTAGTGCTCGTCCTGGGCTCGATTCGAAGTTGGCAAAGCTGTGTCAGTAGTCGTTGAGAGGCGAGAAGAGGCAACGGCGGAACATGAACTTCGTTAAGCACCTTTACGCTCACTGCAAACATTGGTACTCCCAAAGAAACTCTTAGGCCTTTACAATGAAGTGTCTTTAGCTGTTTGTACTGCTACTCACTTGAAGAGATCAGAGGCAACTGGAAGAACGCACGATCGACAATTACTGCCGAGTGTAACGTTATCATTGATGTTGGGTGGCTCCCCCAGCTTGTTCCTTTCATCCTTCAAAGAATGTTTACACTGGGACTGGGTGACAGAGCTAACATCATCTTGTCTACTGCATGTCGCCAGTTGTCCTAGAGTCCAGTGCGACTCCAAGGAATCTCATATATTTTTAGCTTGCTAGATTGATGCATTAGGAAGTGACATTTTCATCCTTGTTTCTCGTCTTTGCATACCTGGGAGTAGCATAAATCTAGACTTTTCTGCTGATATTTTTAGTCTAAAAGATGCAAGATAGGTCTGTGCAGAGAACGCAACCCTTTGGCCAGTCATTTCCAATTGCTTATGTTGGTATTGTTGTGCCTCGCCCGAATTCCACGGGGTCTTGGTCCTACGGACGGTGATGGATGCGGAAAATCATGCAATGCCTTGTCGCCGGCTCCTTTTGTCATGAAGTTGTCGTTGGCCAAGCCCTTCTCGGCAGCCGAGAGCAGCATTCTTAAGCGACGTCAACACAGTATTTGTACAACGAATTCTGCAGGGGCGCCAGCTTGCCTTGCCGAAAAATTCTTTGGACGCGCGCAACCAATGTATTGCCCCAAAAAGGGCTATTTGCAGTCTATGCTGCTTCACATTTCCTGGGGGCCTTCAAGTCTTCATTTCCTGCACACCACAGCTTGCCCGGCAGCGATGCCTCCTTAATGAGTCATCTCTGCACATGAGACTCCCCGTCATTGCACTATGCTAATTGTGCCGTGTATTGTGTGTGTTTTCCCCTCGTCATGTGGCGAACTGGGCATGTCTCTTCCCTCTTTTCTTTCGGGTTGGGAAGGAGGCGGTGTTTGACTTTCTGTCTCCGAGGGCGGAGATTAAGATGACAATCTCATTGGACTGTCCTGGCCTCAATTGTTTTTTCATGCAGGGAATCTTGGGAAGACCAGGGCATAGAACTCGAGCGCAGAAACCCTCTAAAGGCTTCATGTTCTTTCATGTGGTATCACGCTACTATGAACATGTAAATACTATACATAAACGTTCCTTTTACCAGCTCCGGCTCCTCTACCTGTCTTCTCCTGAGACTCTGATGGCTCCGGCCCGGACCACGCTACCCAAAGTAGCAGCAATGGTACAATGGTATCAGCGACGAGATGCCCATGTCGTCTGTTTTGCAACCGGGGTGGACGGGGTGGGATGCAGCGACGCCCGTTTCACAACAGTGGTGGCAGGATGCCCCAACTTCCGCTTCACAACAGTATCCAGGCAGACAGATGCATGAGTCGTCGGCGTAAATTGATATTTGAACTGCCTTGCTACAGTCTTGAGGGCATCAGGTAAACCAGCCATGGCCACATTGAAGAACGTTGGAGACAGGACACTGCCCTGTGGCACTCCTTTGCCGATTTTCCTTGTCCTACTTAGCACTGTCCTTAAGGGGAGAGGCTACCATGGAAGGGCAACATTTTTGTTTGTTGAAATATCATAATAAAATTTTCAGAGTAGGCTAATAACAAAACCATTAGAATAACCACAAAATTTCATGCATTTAGGTTCACTGGTTCCCCAGTTACAGCCATTTATCAGGATAGTCGATACAAGTTTCTTTGTCAGGCTCTGGGGAATTTAATAAATGTGCTAGCACTGTGAAATTCATTGTGACGATTTGTGGATGGGTGTTTTACACTAGGACAGAGCCCTTTTTTAGAAATTTTTTGCTGAAAATTATTAGCAGGCCACTAGATTTAGTGTTAGCCATTTAGCTTTTATTAATGAAATTTTAATCAATTGTCACTTATTACAGACAATAAATTTAAAAAGCAGCTTTGTCAGTGTGCGGGCTATTTATTAAGGTACATAATAAAACAAGTGTGATAGAAATCAGATGAATGGTTGCAGAGATATCACCAGACTAAACAGCCTCACTGGCCAAAAAAGTCATTCTGAGAAAACGGACTTTGAAAGTTTCGAACACATATTTTGGTCTAAAATGGCCTTGCAAAGTAGCTAGAAGTGTTCTTTAGGACTCTTTTTCTTTCCTGCTTCTTTGCAGCCGTTCTTGAGCCTTTTTCACACGGAAAGAGTCTTTCTCTGCTGCTTCTTGGTTGCCGGCATAGAGCCGTCAGTTGCTGATATATCGCCGAGCTTTTGTTGAACAGGAACATGTTCGCTATCCTTCACGGCTAACTCCTCGCACGTCCAAAAACGCATTGGCAAATGCACAGTTGACAACGCAGTCGCACTGTTCAAGGCCGTATTCACTGCAGTTAGTGAGCGCAACACATCAGGCGTACCTGAACACGAAACACCAACACCAGCCTCACTTGTGACGACGGAGTGTTGCGCCGATGGTGTAGCAATTTCGACGTTACGATAAGCATCAATGAAGTCGTCATTTTGAAGAGATGAGGGACAAGCTGCTCAGCATTGATGCTGCTGTCGCCCACGCGTTTGCGCGTGAACGAGCCTCACCATGAGTACGAGCTTCATTGGACGCTTTCTTGAACAGAACGCGTGCCGAGTCCCAAACTTGTCTTGCCCATCGTTAGTGACAGCACAACAATCAGCGTCTCGGGAACACGGCGAAAGATGGTGAAAGATTGAAGAGCACGTGTGAGAACCGAGCGGGATGATGGTGAACGGGACACACAAAGCCCGCCCAGAGAACACCGGCACTTGCCAGGCCTGCGCCGGAGCAGATGGCGAGCCGGGAAACAGATGCGTTATCACCTGCAGCAGCCAATAGGAGCCGCGTGAATCCCCCTCCCTCGAGATGTGCGCGCTTCGTCCAATCGCGGCTTCGCATCCGAGCTGTGGGAGACTTCAAAACTTTGAGAGCCCCCCAATCATGAGCGATTCTCGCCTTTGCCATGCCGCTGCTGCTGCCGCGAGTGTCAAAAAAAAAAAAAAAGAACAAGAATTCACGAGCAAATTAAGACCAAGATGGTGGCGCTGGGCCACGTGGTTGGGATATTACAGACGCACGAAGTTGGGGTATATTCAACGCTCGCTGGCCACTCACCGGCTGCCGTGGCATGTTATATAACTTGTTTGTCGTTTTTTCGCAATGATTTAAACATTGATATTTACAGAACAGATAGTTTATAAGACATACTACTCGAATATGTGGCTTTCAAAAAATAGACTTTTTCGAGATTTTTCGGTTTTCAAAGAGTGCGTCATTCCCCCTTAACCTCACCTGCATCGAGCGATCATTAAGAAGTGCATGATGTTAGGTTTGGCCTGGGGATTCATCTCTCAATCCCTTCGGCGCCCAGTCTTACCGACGCTGTCAAGTATTTGAGTGATTATTCCAGTCCAGACGGCGGGCAGAGGCGAGTTCACGTCCTTCAAAAGCGGACCTTTTGTCGTCGCTTCAAGCAGAAGCGGTGACTAATGGACTCGGCGACTCATCGGGCGACGGCAAAGCTGTCGTGGCCGGCGCCGGAGCTGACAGAGGAGCGGTGCTCCCTTTTGATCCCCAATCACCAAGCCGACCGGCCGACTGCCTATGCTCGTCAGGCACTGTACGTGCTAGCCGGAGGACCAAGACGTCGTGTCGCCAAGACGCCATCAGCCGTTCGAGAGAGGCCAACAAAGACGGCGTCTTTCTGAAAGAGACCGCGACGGACAGCGCACGCAGATCGCCCCGCTAATTGGGCGAGCTGTGCAGTGGGCCCTTTGAAGTATGCGGCCCGGATCGTGGGAACGCTCGTCTAACGGCACACCCACGACGAGGACCAGCCCTGCTGGCGCCACCACCGTGCAGTGTTCACGTGGACCTTGTATGCTCGCCCCCCTCACCTGTGTGTGCGTGATTGGTGTTCGACTCTGAGAGGAGGAGCCCGACAGGGCATAAAACGACGCGGAGAGTGCTGGACATTGCGCTCTCAGAACCTGGCTCTGAACTATGTAGTGTTCAACCACCACGCTCGTGGTTTGTTAAACCACTATCCCTTCTTTTCTGTAAATAAGTGTAAATAATGTCATAAACCTCTGTTATGTTTCTCGTATCCTCTTGTCTGCGTTCAGTTCCTCCATCCGGATGCCATCACCTGCAACATCTTCATTCCCACATCTAACAACTGGTTGGCAGCGGTGGGATCGACTTCGCGACATGGTGCTGTGCTGTGGTGAGTGCTTGGTCTTTGCTTTGACCTTCCAGGCTTCAATTGTGTGAGTTTATTAGAAGCTGGATTGTGTGTGGGTTAGGGAGATTACCTTTTGTGAGTTTTGAGTTGTAGGGATCCCCTAATTATGTGTGAGATGCAGGACCAAAGTACAACGGCAATCATGTCGTGGAAGGCAATGCTAAGAGATGAACTTTTGTGTGTGGGTAAGCATCTAGGCATTGAAATAGAGGAAGGAATGGGTAGGACAGCGATTTGGATGCTGATCGCGCAAAAAGCCAGTGAGGACGAGATTCAAAACGCAGTAGAAATTTTTGAAAAACAGGAAAAGGAGAAACGGGAGCGAGAGGAACGCGAACAAGAGGAACGGAAACGAAAGGAACAGGAAAGAAAAGGAAAGGAAAACAGGGATAGAAAAGAAAGAGAAGAAAAAGAAAGATTGGAACGACAGAAAGAGAGAGAGCAGTGGGAGGAAAGCCTGAAATTAAAACAGGAAGAGAGAAGAAGATCAATACAGTGCTTTCGATGGTCTCAGGTAAATTCTAGGATCCATGCATTCGAAGTGGGCGAGGATTTAGAGAGTTATCTAACCTCTTACGAGAAAGTTTGCAGAGAACTAGAGCTCGACGAGGACTATTGGTCTTTCGCCTTATCGAGTGTCCTTCCGTGCAGCTTGATGGGTAGGTTACTATACCTTTCTGAGGAACAGTTCAAAAGGTACGATGTAGCTAAGGCAGTTTTACTGCGGTGCCTCGGCATCAGAGTTGACAGAAAGCGAATAGAGTACAAGCTCACGAACGCTCCCGTGAAGAACGCGCGACGTTGTGCTGGTAGTAAAACCAAGCCTGAGAGAGGTCCGCGTGTCTCTTATAACACCAAGGTAGATAGTGGGCGAAAATGGGAGATAGAACAACGGGAGCGAGGTGAAGAGCGTGAGCGAGCACTCAGCCTGGAGATTGAACGGTCGGAAGAAAAAATCGAGGCGATGAGGCGGAAGATTGAGCCATCCGCAACTGTAGCACACGAGAAGTGCAAGGATCTAATAAGTGAGGTGCAGCCCAGAACTTTAGAGAAGGCTAGCACATGTGAAGAGCCCAGCAGGTTCGAAGATGAACCAATTGCGAGAGCTGCGAAAGATGCTACTTTAATGAGAGAGGCCACTAAAGGTCAGAGCGAGTGCGACGAGGTGCTGTGCCAGTTAACTGTTAGTGAAACAGCCAAGATAGCTGTAGAAAAGCTGGTACAGACCTCAACTGAGTTTGTCGCAACGGTGGATCTTGCAAACAGTGTGGAAGTACGCAAGGACACCGAAGAAAGCTCAGAAGCAGCGAAAGTAGGTAGCGGGGATATCAGTGCAGTCGCAGACAGCTCTCAGCAATGCGAGCTAGAGTGTTTGCAGGAAAGCAGCTGCACTGTTCCTAAGAGCGTCAAGCTGTCCGCCGATCTAGAGTGTGAAATAGGTGTTTTTTTCGAAAATCATCTAGACGGAGCGGCGTCGACAGCTGACGAGGGCAGTGAGAGTGTTAGCGACCTTGAGCTGCGAGCGGTAGGCTCAGAGACGAGTCGCAGGAAGCGGCGCAGACGCAAGAGACGTCGCAAAGTCGCGAGTGAGACAAGCAGCTCTACGCATGTTCAGAAAAGTTTGAAGCCCATTAGCGCAGCAAGCAGGACTAGGCATTTTGCGTCAGCGTCAAAGTTCATTTGTATGCGTCTGAACTGCCGGACGAAAGAAAAGGGAACAGCGGGTCCTTTGCAAATGAAGTCAAATGGGAGGCGCCAGGTTAGTTGGGTGCGTGAGTACCAAGTTAAGACAGGTGAATCGGCGCGACATGGCAACAATGCTAGGAAATGGAACTGCCAAAGCAATGTGGCAGGTGGTGCAGAAACGCCATTGATCTGTAGAACAACCGATGACGCCACCCGAGGCAAACCTCCTAGCTGTGGGGGAAATGGTCGCAAACGTTGCCGCAAAAACGCGGAACGACTAAGGAATATAAAAGGCGACGTTCGGCCGGGTGAACGAGCCCAGGGTAAGTCATCGGCCAGTTCAACAACAAGGTCTTTGTGTCGTGCAGTAAGGTACAAGCGGCGAACTGGTAGTGTACAGCGCGAGTCCTCCCGACGGTATACGCAGTGGAGATTTAGAGCTTTTCACGGAAAAGAGTGTCGACGTGGTCCTAGAAGAAAGACCACAATAGCTAAACACCGCTCGGCTAGACCAAATAGGACACCGTCACTCTTTGCCTTGCATTGCTCGGGTTCCCTCCGCAGGATTGACAGAGGTCGGACGAAATCGCAAATGAGGCGTAACGCTGCCGTTCAGCGGGTAGCACGTGCACGTTGTTGCCTCGGGCGTCCTTGCAATCCGGCAAGGCCGCGACCGCCGCGTGTGCGATTGAGATGAGGGACAGCTGTAAGCTGGAGAGAGTGACAGGGGAATTTTCTTAGAAGCATGTTTGTTGGCTTAATTTTGGTTTTAAAGTAGTGTTCCTTTGTCATCTCCCCAGCTAGTTCGTGTAGCAGCAGGTTTTCCCTTTTAGACTTTTTAAAAGCATTGTAAGTGTTTTAGTTGAATTACAGGGAAATGGCCTATGGTTAGGTGCGCGATTGGTGTGCTGACGCTCTTTGGATGAGAGTATGATGTCGTGCTAGGGCGCACAGCAATGTGCGTTCTTTAAAAACATGGGCTGACATGAAACTACATCCAGCACATGAGCGTGTTAGTACACGAGTTGCATTTACCTTTGTTATTTTAGTATGTGCTCAGGAATCAAGTGAAATTCTTTAGCTGAGCGTTATGTTATATCGAACGTTGAGATTAGAGATGCGTTTTAAGGATTTACACAGTTCGATATCTTGAGAAAATTTACGTTCAGATGAGGCTTTAAGGATACCTAGGTGAGAGAGCTATCACCTATGGTAAGGTGCGTGTGGGTATGCTAGCGCTCTTTGGATCAAAGTAATATGTCGTGCTAGAGCGCACAGCAAAGTCATGTGCGTTCTTTAAAACCATGGGCTGACATGAAACTACATCCAGCAAAGGAGCGTGTTAGCAGACCAAGTTTACTTCGTTTTGTTGTTTTTGTGATCACTTAGGGATCATATATGATCACTTGAGCTGAAAGCACTGCGTTCACCAAAATTTTGAGACTAGATACATTTCTAGGATTTATAAGACGCAGTTTGATTTGATGTGAGAGAGTTTTGTTCGCGTCAGGGTGTCATAAAAGTAGGTATTCTCGACCACACCTTGCAAGTATGTATTGAGAGAATGAAGAAAGCGCCCAGATAACTTGTGTATAGGGTAGGGCAGCATTGGTGTGAAACCTTTGTATTTGGTTGTGTTTCATGAAATTAGTCAGGAAATTAAATGTCAGTTACAACTTAGTAGTGCGGATGGTTGGAGAAAGCTAGTTGTGAAAGAGTGATTCTCGTTTATGGGGCCAAATTGTGTTTGCCTTTGTGTGCTTTTCTCACACGGCAATTTGTTTCATCTTTAGTAAGCATCTCCACGTCCATGATTGTTGTAACTTTGGCGGCACAAAATTGTTTCAAAATTTTAGCGTACAGGTTTCTCTTTTGTTTGTGTTTCGAGAAGCCTGGAGGGTTGTAAGCGGGTCCAATGTGCTTGACTGCAGCATGGTATTGTGTTGTGTGGTTCGCCTTGCTGTTGTCGGCCTTTGTGAGCTGGTTTGGGAGTTGGTTTCGAGTACGCAGCTGGAGAGAACAGCCAGGCCATCGTCCTCGTCACCACCCATTCTCTTCGTGCCCAGCGGTTGAGAGCGCTGGCCAGCCAAGATTTTCCGGGCGGCGGAGGAGCTGTTAGGTTTGGCCTGGGGATTCATCTCTCAATCCCTTCGGCGCCCAGTCTTACCGACGCTGTCAAGTATTTGAGTGATTATTCCAGTCCAGACGGCGGGCAGAGGCGAGTTCACGTCCTTCAAAAGCGGACCTTTTGTCGTCGCTTCAAGCAGAAGCGGTGACTAATGGACTCGGCGACTCATCGGGCGACGGCAAAGCTGTCGTGGCCGGCGCCGGAGCTGACAGAGGAGCGGTGCTCCCTTTTGATCCCCAATCACCAAGCCGACCGGCCGACTGCCTATGCTCGTCAGGCACTGTACGTGCTAGCCGGAGGACCAAGACGTCGTGTCGCCAAGACGCCATCAGCCGTTCGAGAGAGGCCAACAAAGACGGCGTCTTTCTGAAAGAGACCGCGACGGACAGCGCACGCAGATCGCCCCGCTAATTGGGCGAGCTGTGCAGTGGGCCCTTTGAAGTATGCGGCCCGGATCGTGGGAACGCTCGTCTAACGGCACACCCACGACGAGGACCAGCCCTGCTGGCGCCACCACCGTGCAGTGTTCACGTGGACCTTGTATGTTTGCCCCCCTCACCTGTGTGTGCGTGATTGGTGTTCGACTCTGAGAGGAGGAGCCCGACAGGGCATAAAACGACGCGGAGAGTGCTGGACATTGCGCTCTCAGAACCTGGCTCTGAACTATG
The DNA here is from genome assembly GCF_043290135.1 of Rhipicephalus microplus. Taxonomy (NCBI): domain Eukaryota; kingdom Metazoa; phylum Arthropoda; class Arachnida; order Ixodida; family Ixodidae; genus Rhipicephalus; species Rhipicephalus microplus. The sequence goes on from NC_134700.1 coordinate 266,807,897, forward strand.
TAGTGTTCAACCACCACGCTCGTGGTTTGTTAAACCACTATCCCTTCTTTTCTGTAAATAAGTGTAAATAATGTCATAAACCTCTGTTATGTTTCTCGTATCCTCTTGTCTGCGTTCAGTTCCTCCATCCGGATGCTATCACCTGCAACATCTTCCTTCCCACATCTTACAACTGGTGGCAGCGGTGGGATGCCATCAGCGAGCGACCTTCCTTCCCATCTCTTACAATGAACAAAGCATAAAAGATGATCTGTTATCCCCATAGACTCAAGAAGACAAATTATCGCGCTTTTAAAATCATAGTCATATACTTTTGAAACGTCCAGAAGTATTGTCAGCGTTGAAAAGCTGTATGCTCGTTGGTGGCTCACCAAGTCTAAGATGTTGTCTTGTGCACTCAATCATTGCCGAAACCCAGTCATACATGCTGGAAGAGCCTTGTGATTCTGAATCCATCATGTCAGTCAAATACAGGCCAGCTTCTCCATCAGCTTCGCTACACACGAAGTTAGTGATACTGGTCGATATAGTGCCACTTCTGTCCTGTCTTTACCAGGCTTCAGCACCGGCATGACCCAGGCCATTTTCCAAATTTGAGGAGTGTTGCCAGCAGCAAGCATAGGACTGGGTTAACTGGCAGAACATGGGAGATGCCTTCGTCCTGCAGTGGACATAGTCAGGCTGATGATGATGATGATGATGCCAGACTCCCACACATAGTTTAAATACATCAGAAGCTTACTCCTCACTTCTGCTAGTCGATTTGAAATCATTTGGTTTGCAATTCTGTCAGGTCCGGGAGCGCAGCGTAAGAGAACTTATGGCTGACGTCGGTGCCCGCAGCTTAAAAGGTGCGTTGATGGTACATGCAGAATGAATTGGAAGTGTAGATGGTGGTTCACTTTCTCTTCTAATAACATAAATGCCAGCAAATTCTTCGGCTGGAGATCGCATTGATATATCCTTGAATAGCACGAGGGCAATGAAAGGTCTCAAAGGCTGGGACGTGCTTCCGACACTATTTACTGCTCGCTAGATCCTTGGCAGTGGAGTAAATACACTTAAACTCTCACTAAACGCTGCCTATTGTTTCCTCTGAAGCTTTTTGGTGCGTCGTCGTATTGCTGCATTAAGTCTGTTGGACTGGGTGTTTAGAGCTGGTTTGCCACTTCTTTGCTTAAGTTTTTTCTCTATCCTTCACCTCACTGAGGTTCTTCGTAAATTCATTGTGATCATTGGGTGCTATATATGTAAGGGCTGTTTACATGAAACCCTGTTCTTTTCTAGCTGATTTTTGGTTACCATGCAATTCAAACTATCAGCGTATAACATTCAACATTCACTGTATAACATTCATAGTGCAAAACTTACAGGCGTTCTCTTTGTGTTTGTCTTGCAGGACCACACTTGGGCATTCAAACCTTTCAGAATGCACGGGGACCGCCACCGTATGGGAACCAACAACCAGAATCTTTCATGCGACCCCCATTTGTGTCACAGGGGGGGCCTCCCCATGTGCTCCGCACAGAGCCTTTTGTCTCTGCTGCCTTACTCCATCCACCTCAGCCACTGTCACACCACATGACTCGGCCAAACCTGCCGCCCCAGCACTTCCCACCTGTGAGTGACATAGCCTCATAGCTTTGCACCACAAATGAAGACTGTTCATTGTCTTGCTGGTTCATTTTGTTGCTCATTCATCTGACTCGATGCCGATATTCGTGTAGTAACTCCACTGTGGTTCAGCTCAAAGAGATACGAAATTGTTGAACACGGGGTGTATCTGTAGCCAGTGTTCTAGCAAGCAGTCATATCTTTTCCAAGACTGCAACTGCTTACCTTAGCCCATAAATGTGTATGCTTCGTACCAACTCCTCCAAGCTAAACAGAGAGAGTAAGAAAGGGCAAGGGTGATAATAGTGGTGGGGGAGAAGGTGGGTGGTGCAGAATTGAGTGAGTCAAAAGGGAGGAAACAGGAATAGAAAAACATAAACAAATTAAGACGAGGGTAAGGGGTGAGCAGGGATGCAACAGCTGCGTCAATTGCACCAATTTGATACAATTCCTCATTTTCTCACTGAGCTGTGCCAGAACCATGAAATCTGCCGAAATTGCGCCATGCTGCATTAGAAAGGCTGTGTACTAACTTCAGCGAGAAATGAATGCCATGTTGGCCACCTATAGTTTGTGTCCTAAATCAATCCAGGTATATAGGGGCGCTGACCCTTACCCTAAAGCACAGCGGGACGTTTGCGAAACGCGATCGACCAGATAAAGTAACTATGCCGCACGCCTGTTGGTCTGCTGGCCGCAGTGGATAAAAAAAGTCACAGCTTTGCACAAAGGCGAAGCAATGAACGCGATAGCAACAAATCGGAAGGTCACGCACAGAATGGCAAGCAGATGGAAACGTTCCCCGCGTTTCTCACGCATAAATGATGCGTGAAATGTACTCACAGGTACAGATGAACACGAATAAGCGTCTGAGTTGTTACCGTCTAAACCGGACTATAGGTCGAGTGGGAATATAGGCCCACCTCCCCAAGTTCAGGTTACCGAAAAAGAAAAAAAAGGAAAACAACCCAAAACTGCCGAACCACATTTATTTGCGAATTGGGTGCACCGCATCCCGATCGTCGGAGCTCCCCTCAACCACTATTGCTACTGCTCCTATTCGTCCGACGAAGCACCACTGTCTTCTGAAGACGAGAGTTTGTCGCTGGCCGCCTTCCACAGTGCGTCGTCTTCAGTGCCATCCAGCGAGTTGCTAATGCAACATTTCTTGAAAGCATTTTCCACCATGGAATCCGGCAAGGAGCGCCAGACCGAAAGCACCCAGCCACAAACAGTCGCAAGCGGAGGCCTCGGTAGGCGGCCCGTCGATGTCTTGGGGTTGTCGCCAGACATCGACTCTTTGGTATTCCAGCCGCACTCGGTCCTTGAACGGCTTGTTTAGTACAATGTCGAGCGGCTGGAGGGTGGACGTCATACCACCTGGTATCACGGCGAGGTCCGTTTTCCCGTCGCCGAGTGCCTGTTCACTGCGTCGGTTAAGGGGCTACGAAACGCATCCGACACCAGCATGCTGCGAAGACGCAGCAGTGCACCTGGCCGACGGTTCCACACCACTCGTATCCATTCGAGCATGATGGCCTTTTCCGTGTATCCCTTTTTGTTGACGCGAACGACAACACCGGGCGAGAACACTTCCTTCGGCTTTGTCTTGCGTTTGAAAATGACGAAGGGCGGAAGCTTTCTACCATCTGCCGTGCATGCCAGCATAACGGTGAAGCGCCAGTGCTCCAGTGGACAACAGCTTCACATCCTTCGCGCCGCGCTGCGTGATCGTGGTCGACGAAGGCATGTCAAACCACACGGGGATCTCATCGGCATTGCCAATCTGCCCCATCATGTAGTCGTTCTGCTCCCGAAGCTGGTTCACGAAGCGCTGAAAGTTTATGAGCTTGTCCTCAAACTGCTCCGGCAACTTCTGACAGATGGATGTGCGCCGCCGGAGAGAAAATCCTTTGCGTCGCATAAATCGATGCACCCAAGAGTTTGGTGCACGGAACTTTTCTCTCGTGAGCCCAGCTTCCCGAGCGAGTTCCACGGCTTTCTTGCGAATGGTATCCACGGTCACTGGCAGCGAGCGCGCACGAACTTCCCGCACAAAGTCCGCTAGCTTATCCTCCAGCTGTGGATGAACGGCACTTCGTCCACGAAACGACATTTTTCGAGGATTGTACATCTGCAGCTTCCCTTTCTGCGCCCTCCAATAGCACACGCTTTTTTCCGACACACCAAAGCGGCGCTGAGCAGCCATATTCCCGTTCGCTTCGGCGAACTTAACAACATCTAGTTTAAATGCAGCTGAGTACTGCCTCTTTGCACCGCTAGACATATTCAGTGAACGAAAAAAAAAAAAGGCCACTAAAAATGCAGCGTCCGGCTTCACAAGCACATGCAAGCCACATGTTGCCAGACAGCGTCGCACTTTCGGCTAGACACCGTTATATAATACGAGGGGCGACTTTAGCTTATTATATCATTGAAAATATCTCGACTTATATTACGGCGTATACGGTACCTCGCTGTGTCTTAAAAGCGCGCCTTTTCGCAAACGGAGGCTGTGCAACGATTGCAGTGAGCTTTGTGCGCCCGGTAACTATAACAGAATCGGTCGGACGAAAACCAAAGGCTAGCCAAGATGTAAAATTCTCCCAACTGCAAGATAAGGGTGCGGGATCAAGCGTACACCCCGTTATTCTTACGCGGGCCTAAGTACGCATGAGAGATGAGAGCCGCCGCACGCTCACTGCGCCGTCTTGCTGATAATGCTGAAAACATGGTAGTTGCCCCCAAGATGCCCGCCAACAGCTGTAAGTGGTAGATATGAATAGCTTGGCGTCTGAACATTGAAAGAAGTACTTCTCGGTGGCTCAGTGGTTGACGCCTCGCATTCACGATGCAAAGGTCCTACGTTCGATTCGGCGCGCCGTCGTCCTTTTTCGGGTATTTTTTTCTTTCTTGAGTTTTCATATATACAGATACGTATACATATACGGTGCATGACGTCGACGTTGACGCCGGTGGCGAAATACAGCCGATAGTGTCCATACAATTGCTATCGCAATAAAACTGAAGCTTGAAGTGTATGCCATTTTTACTGCATGCAAACAAACTAGGCGTGCTGTGAACGCCAGCATTTCCGACGACCACATTTACTTGCCATAGCAACGGCGCATTCAATAGATACGAAATGCTGTCGACAGGCCAATGGGCATGTGCCAGTGTTGCTTTATTTAGTCAAACGTGCCTCGCAAGCGTGTTTGACTAAATATTCAATCTTTGAAGTTGTGCCCTTAATCTGACTCCATCATGATAAAGAAAAGGAGGGGGGGCTGTAGTTGTTTGAAAGTTTTTGGCCTTGTTCTAACCCGTGCAGAACACCGCGCCACCTTCGTCACAGTACACCGATAATCTGCGGAGGAAAAGTGTTTAAGTGGGGGTGAGGGTTTAATATAGCACAAAATTGTATAAAATGCTGACTTTCAAAAATTGTAATTTGAGGTATTTATAGTTGAAAGTATCTTTTGGAAAAATTTTATATTATGTCAAAGTACCATTCATTTTCGTTAAAAGCCTAATATATGAAATTACAAATGTTTTTATAACTGGAAACGTAATTTTCTTGTCATTCTTATTCTTGTGAAGTGAATCTGCCTTACGGAAGTTTTGAGCAAGTTTCTGTGAAGATATCTAAACAAACTTGGTGCCATTCTTTTCCGCAGCACTTGGCCTTTCTTTTTTTCTTAACCTTGATAGAATTGTAATTATATGATAAATATGAAATGATTACTGGAGGCTCATTTTTACCTTCCAAGTTTAAAAATTATTTCTGATCAAAGAAATGGCCGTTCTGACATCTAGTTTGCTTTAGCCTGTGGGATGAACCTTCTGAGGAAACATATAATTTTGAAAACTAACTTTTTTATTGCAAGTTACCGTAACGACCCATAAGAAATTACATAAATATAATATGGTAATTTGTCATTACCTTTTTCTGAATTTATATATTTGAAATCTGTTTGCAGATTTGAAATCTGCATTCAATGGTGTGCATGCATAGTAATTTTCATGACAGGAGGATAACAAATAAACTTTTATAGAGACCCTCGTCCCCCCTTAAGGTTTAAAAGGGGTTGTTAGCATTTGTCCCAGGATAGAGCACAGTTTGTTCAATTACTCTTGCGTGTATACGCCGCATAATTGTGATTATTAGTATGATCACTGACAGCTTAAAAAGTTTTTGGCAATTGCTTGGAGCACTGTATAACATTTGTGCAGCCCTAAAAAAAATCAAAACTGTGTGCCAGTTTCTTTCTTTTTTCAACCCCTAAGGTCGCCTTCTTGGTAGATCCACGTTTGAATCCTCAGAGTCTGTCAAAGGATTTGACCGACATGGCAAATGGCTAATTATCATTGTTTGCCGAGTGGGGTGGTTCAAGATATTTTTATTGAAATAGCACTGCTAGTATTCACTCTGCACGATTTAGGCGATGTTGAATCGTTTGTACATATATTTTTTTTTCTGAATGAAAGCAAAAAAAGATATATAATTGTTTTCTCTATCACGTGCTCCAAATTTGGATTTTAGTGCTCTAAATGTAACATTTCGCTGCTCCAAAAATTGCTCTAAATTCTATTTCGACTGTTGCACTCCTGGGTGGGGGACTCATTTGTATAGGATAGAAGGGACTTAGAGGTATTGCTGACACCCACCTACCCTCCCCCCCCCCCCCCCTTTTATTTAACAATATTGTCAAAGAAGAAGAAAGAATGAAGTGAGAGAGGCGTTGTTGGGATATTGGCCTCCTCCCCTTCATTTTCTATGGTGTATGGGTAGACATGGAAAGCAAACATGAAGTTGAAACCATGCTGGGGTGTCACTGAATTTTGTTCATCTTTTCATTATCACAAGAACATGCTTCAGTTTTAATAGTAAGCCTACCTACATTCATGTAAATGTAGTACGACTCCAGGCTTTGTGGAGTTGTGGTGATGGGTGCCAACGGAGTTGCGGTGATGGGTGCCAACGGAGTTGCATGATTGCATGCAGGCCTTGGATCACTTCGTGGTAGCTGGACAGTCTGAGGGCTTTGAAGTACCGGTGCAAGGTGCAAGGTCCTCTGATTTTAGTGGACCGCAGCCCCCGCTGGGATCTGATACATTTAGGGTATGTGCATGCTTATGGCAGCAACTCTTTCAAGCCACAAAGGCACTGTGAAAAGCTGATATAAAGATAACGAAGCAAAAAACAGTGCAAAAACACAAGACAGTAAAAGAGACACACGAAGCACTGACTTACAAACCATCAACTTAACAACAGGGTTGTAAGTCTGCGCTTCGTACATATTTTTCACTGTGTTGTGTTTTTGCGCTGTTTTTCGCTTCATTCATCATGTATCAACCGGCTCAAATAAGCACTTTAGATATACAGACATTTTGCTCTTACATTGGTTGTGAGGCAAATTAACACGCATGGCTTCTCAAAGTGTCCTGTTGCATTTTCTTCTTTGATTTTCATTTTAACATTAAAAGAAAATTGTCATGCTCGTGTTTTGATCTGCTCAATAACCCCTAGTTTTATGTTAACAGCCTTGATTATACAGTCGAACGCTGCTACAACAAAACTGACGAGGTACGGTAAAAATTTCGTTGCAATGAAGTCTACAGAATATAGCTGATCTGAGCCAGCAAAACATAGGAACGTTCATTCTCAAAATAATAATAAGAATGGAAAATAAGGAAACTGCTATAAATCTGGATGCAACGTGCTTGGTTTTGCATTTTGGGGCATGAATTGATGAAATTGCTGCTTCTTCCGGTGCTCTGGGCGGTCTTTGCGCGATGAGCTTAAGTGGGTGGGTCGACTGCTGATGTGTAAAATGCCCATCCACGGTTTCGAGGAGCTAGTGAGCAATTTCATTCGTTGCTTGCAGCAAAGTACATAGCGGTTTCTTTGCTTTTTTTGTATCTACTTGGGCATTGTTTTTGTGTGCGAAGTCCGGATTGGTCTTGTACATTGCAGTACTGTGAGTGAATTTAGTCCTAGCCATGGCTCCAAGAATCAAGTTCGATCAGGGTGTGCGTGGCTGCAGCGCCCAGTGTTTCAAAGAATGTACATCATTCTTCATTGCTACAGTCAAATCTCGTTATAGCGAACCTCAGGCTAATGATTTTACAGATTGACTTTTTCGAAAATCTACCTCCAAATTTTCATTGGTTTAATGTAAAAGTATTTCACTACTACCAATTTCAGAACACCGAGTGTGTAAGAATAACGTAGCAAATTTTATCGTTCTTATACAGTGAAACCCCGTTAATACGTACCTGCTGGGGACGACGGCGTAACTACACATTAAAAGTACTATGCATTAACCACCAGCTACAAATTTGCATCTTCTGGCATGCGCCATCGCCGCTAACAAAAAAAGAAACTTGATGCCACTGGAATTATTGTCTGAAAAGCCCACCGCAAAGCCATTGCTTTTTTTTTAGCTAAAGCACAGAAATGTTTCTGTCTCTCGTACAATTGCCCAATAGCATGCGGTGGCGACACCAATGAGCATTTCGAAACAGCGTGCTACAGCGACAGAATGGACACAATCGCCCGTTTGTGATACGGCTGATCCGCGGTCTGCTTCTAAGCGAAAACTGATGTCGTTTTCTTTTTTAAAACGCGGTAGAGTCGCAGAGAGCCAAAACTTTTACTGCGTGGCTAGTTGCATGCAGCACTTCGCTCACTCAGTGCACACCGTGACTGCCGATCCGCTTGCTGTTGAGTACACCCTCTCCGCTTCAGGTCATGCACAGATTTGGCGACTAGCCTGCTGTGTTAAAGGGACACTAAAGTCAAATAACTATTTACGTCAGAGTGAAAGCTCAATGTATGAAAACATCTAAAACGACAATGTTATCAACAACAGTGCGCTACTTACCGAGAAATTAAGGTAAATCCGCAAGAACACAAGCGCCACAGTAGGACATTCTCAAAATGATCCCGATGACATCAGACGGACCGTCTACAAATAATCACTAGTAATCGATCTAGCTGCACTAAATAAAGAACCTTCCATGCATCAAGAGGTGCAATAAAATGCTGTTGTTCATTTCTGTTTGATTCATGGAAAAAGAACCGCTGAACGTTACTATGGGGAATGACGCGAGTGGTTCCGAAATTCAATTTTCATGTAGTTACACTCTACATGTGGTGTCATCTAGCGGGGTGCAGTTGAAACAAAAGCGTCTGCAATCTCTAAGCCAGTGGCTAGAAATTTATCAATGGTCGTTGTTGCTGCTGTGGCTCCTGCTGCTTTTGGTCTGCTGCTACTAGCTCAGTAAAGCCGGGCAACATTGTGCACAGCAACAGTGACGTAAGCCGGTCCGGTTGGTCCGCTTCTTGAGGTGGGTAATTTGAACTGTGCTAACCCGATGGGAACCACTAAAACATAATGTTACCCCGCACCTCCATCAAATATGTTACGAGAGGGGGACCGACCCACAGGAGTAGTCACAGATGTATTTACAGCTAGTTAAGCGAGCAGTGCGAGCCACTTAGATTAGCTCGCACCAGTCTATATGCTTTGTCTTCTTAATCTCCATGCATTGGCACGTAGCAATATTATTTCGAAATAGGCCCTTTCTTGGCATAAAAGTAGCACTACGAGGTTTCTGGAGCGCTATTTCAACAATCAATGTTGACTTAATAGTTGCCTTTAGTGTCCCTTTAATACGGCGACGAAGAGCTTTCCGCAAGCAATGTGCTCTCCACGATATTCTAGCAGTCCTGGCAGCGCACAGAGGCGCATTTGGGCTGTCGCTAAATAAAAGCATGCAGCATGGCAACAACAGCGCTACGCTCGCTGTACGGTGCGCATGCTGGCATAACACAGCAAGGTTTTTCAATGCCTGCAATCCGCAACACTAAACTCCGTGACAGCGGGCTGCTTGCGTTTTTGTAAAGCGGTGCGCACTTGAACATGGTCACGCAAAACGAAGCGGCAGCGATCGGTGGCCCAGCACTTTCAAGTAGTCACCTGCTAAAAGCGTGCAGTAAAGTGACTGTACGCCACACGCGTGCCTGAGCAGATAACCGGGGGTGTTTACTGTGATAAGGCTTTTCGCCGGCGATAAGTCATACCGGCGCGTTTGTCGGTGGTCGCCACTTTGCCTTCGTTTTTCCCCCGATAGTTACTCGCAATGTCATCACCGCAATTGTGCGAAAGTCGAAATAACTTATTGGCTGATCTCAGCACTTATCAACATGATGGAAAACCGTTGACGGCACATTGTGGCATCTGCAAAGTTCAGCGGAGTTGCAAAATTTTGTCACGAAGAATGTTATCGCTGCACGCAGTTAGTATGCACTAACTGGTAGGCATAGGTCAAACTCTACGCCTTAAGCGGTCCGCGAAGGCATTAGTTTCTATGAGACTCGGTCGAGGATTCGTTGCAACTACGTTTTAACCGTTAGTACGCTTAAAGCGGGTACCCACTAACGAAATTTGACTGTATTTCCACAACACTTCAAAATAATGATCAGCGATTTTGAAAGGTTACTCGCGACTGTAAAAATAATGCCAAACTTCGTAGCGGCCACTACCATCATTATCGAAATGCCCGCGTATTTTTCTATCTGCCCGCCCTATTCGAATGTGCGATAGCCCTATCGCCATTATCATTGCCTGGTACTTGTTTTTCGCGTCGGGCTTCATCCCTTTGCTAGCCATCCTACCGTTTCCTTTGTTTTTGTCGGGCAGCTTGATCTGTGAACTTGTTACACGGCTGTTCTGAAACCATTTAGTTGGTGGTTGAATGTTCAAGATGAGCCCTTGAAGCAGCACGAAAGGAATGTTATGACAGTAAAAAATGCGATGTGAGTGACCAATGGGGTGAACTTACTGATGATTCCCCATGCATGCTTCACTAACATTTAAAAATTGTGTACATTGCGACGACAAAGCAGACACGTGAGCTTAGCTGACGACCATTAAGATCCATACCCTTTGTCGTGATAAGGAAACGGGGACGGGAGTGAAGACGACATTGAAACAGAGCGTGCGAACTAGCGTGAATAATCAGTATTTAATGGTGCTTTGCAGTGTGTAGAAAGTGTGCGCACGCTTGAGTTCGTCTTTCAGCAGTCGAGCTGCCCATATCAATATAGGTCGCGCTCTTCCTCAAATAAACGTGCTTTGGCTCTGCAATATTTCGTATTTGTTCTTTCGAGTTTATTTGAGCATAACGCGGTCACGAATGTATACACAGCACAAGTGGGTCGCCCACATGTTTTGTTTGCGTTTATGATCTTTGCGCAAATTTTTCCTACATTTACTAGAGCGACTTTTGAAATTGACGAATGATATTTAGCGGTTCCTTGGGGTTCGTTGTATCAAGATTTCACTGTAGTACAAAAAGACATTCTGCAAAGGTCTTTGTCTAGAGGTTCAAAGTAGTGATAAGCAGAACCTCTTACCACAAGTCGATATGAGCTGTGTGTGTCTGCTACGTTCGCGACGAGTACGACTTACTATTGTAATCGGAGGATTGAGCTCTGCTTGCTGCTGCCAAACTTAAGCATAATTATTTTTTGAATGATCGTTGAACAGTGAACACAAAAGGAGTGGGAAGACATCTCCGAGTGGCGTTACTTTCGAATGCTGTGCCCTCGTGATGCGCAAGCAGCAGACAACGCCCTTTCGAGGAATGGGGCAATGTTGAGACCTGCTGGAGAAACTTTGGTGGCAAAGCCAATCAATCCGCCTTTTTTTTTTTTTTTTTTCATGATACCCTGGCACATGCGCCCTTGTTGCAGAAAAGTGACAAAACGTCTCTTCATCTCAGAGGCATGCAACACTAGTAGTACCAGCCCCTGCCAAAATGGCAGAGGGCAGCACAGGCAAATGAAAGAGGCATATTGCAAGCCTTGAAACGAACTTCAAACATTTGCTTTTTGTTTGCCTGTTTCTAAATGGAGGATCTATCTGAACAGGAAATTTTCATTTTGAACACGTAGAAATGCCCTTTCTGACGAGCGCAAAATGGTAGTGTCCTTGTTGTGCCATTGCAAAGCAACATCTCTTTTTTTATGCTTTTTTTACAATTTCGATGATATTTGCCACATTAGCAGGGGCGACAAATTTTCACAGTACCTTTAGGTAGTTTTCAGGCAAATATATTTTGTAGTTGGATTGAAAAAAGGTTGCATAAACTTAAAATGTGATCTTGAAAAAAATTGTTTCATCTTTTACGCACTCGCGCCTGTTGGGCAACGCTAAAAGCTATGCGCAGAAAGCAAGTGACCTCTTCCACCGGCACTTCAGACTAGTTAGCTGCTTGAGACCAGTTATATCTGTGCGATTTAACTAAACAATGTGTTATGAAAGATAAGAGGCAAGAAATAAGTGCGAGTGTCATTTAGCAAAGTGACACAACTTTCTTCCTTGTAAAGTACAAAACAGCTGCAGAAGTTCTAAACATATTCTGCCCCGCCGCGGGGGTCTATTGACTAAAGTACTCGGCTGCTCACTTGCAGGTCGCGGGATCGAATCCTGGTTGCGGCGGCTGCATTTTCGATGAAGGCGAAAATGCTGTTGGCCCGTGTTCTTTGATTTGAGTGCACGTTAAAAAACTCCAGGTGTTTGAAATTTCTGCAGCCCTCCGCTACGGCGTCTCTCATAATCATATGGTGGTTTTGAGACGTTAAACCCCTCATATCAATCAACTAATCTCCCGCCGGCGCCGACAACAATCTCCCGCCGGCGCCAACCTGTGAAGTGTTGTCGGCGCCACTCACATTTATACCAGGTCATGTTTATTTTTTTAATAAAAGCAATTCTTTATAGCATTTCTGGCGAATAAGACTTAGTAGCACCTCTCCAGTGCTTTTTCAACCTTCCAAAAAAAAAAACTTTCATGTTTTTACTACATATAATATGCCTAGGGATTCTCTACAACAATTTATTCTGTAATATGGCTTCAAAGTATTCAAAAGGTATTCGAGAAATATCTGAAAATTGTTCAATTCGATTCACACTCGGGCTTTATTATTTAAATTTGTTATTCGCACAGCTCTATTACAAACAGACCACTGTGTGTCTTGGAAGCGAAAACAGGTGTGAGCCACGAGGCAACTGTTTTGATGGTTTAAACATACAATAGACTATTTATAGACCGAACATACTGCAACATACATACCCTTAATACATACCTTAAGGGTATGTACACCCACCTTAAGGCATGCATACCTTAAGGGTATGTATGTTGCATACTATGTATGTAACATACATACCCTTAAAGCTAACAAGCCAAGCAACTAAAGTGGAGTTTCCTGATCAAGATAACAGAAAGTCACACTCACAAGCGCTTATAGCCAGAAGCCAGTTTCCGTGGAAGTCGCGAACAGAGCCAGTGTAATCATTTTAGCTACTTAACGTACCGTTTCGGAGAGAAATCCTTTTAGAATTTCTAGGTAATCTTCGTGGCTTCGTGTGGACGTGTGTTGGACAAGTTTTCTGTTTAGTGTGAGCCTTAGCTTATCTTGCAGTTTTCCGAAAAATTGATTTAACATGTGCATTAACATCCCGCATTGCATACCATTGCACTGTTTTAAGATTAACATGCATTTTTGTGGCATTTGTTTGTCACGTCCATTTAATTTCCTTGCATACTGACTTGTTTTTACAATATGTACTACATCTTACTTCCAGCAGCCACAGCTGTTGGAATCCTGGCGGTCCCCTCCAGCAACCAGGCCTCCTCAAAATCCTGTACAACACAGTGGGTATTGCCTATGGCATATATAAGAAAAGCTCCCTTGTTTGTAAAGACCAGTAAACAACCTCTAGGTTCAAAAAATGTTATGAAAAGAAATGTGCAAACTTTTGCTCTGTGGACATGCTGCTGAAAGCATTTTTCGAATATGTGCTATAATAAGGAAGTTACATGGAATAGAACATCCGTTTCAGCTGGTTTTAAATTTTCGCACGGCCTAGCCACCGTTCTCAGCGTAGTCCGTAGTCGTGACTCCTCCCACTTTGGCAGCGTGACACAATTTCGGTGATACATCATCGCCGCGGAGCCAACGGCCAGGCAGGGCATCCCCGACATGAGTATGTGTCATAGCTGTGTGAAAAGCAAGAGCAGTTCAAGTAGCACCCTTCTCCTAGCAGAAAAGTAGCGAGATGCCTCTTTATCTCGTAGGTTTTCGTTCTGGCAATATCGCTTCTCCCAGTTGTCTCAGGCTCTACAAAACCGCAGAGGGCAGCACAGGAAAATCAGAATGCAGACTGTGCAGGCAAAACTGTATCAAGGCAAAACCAAAGTACCATTTCATAGGGTAAATGACGAATCGATGAGATCAGTGGCATGTAATGTTGCCCATGGGCAAGCTTATCACCGCGCATACTAGAGGAATCGGTCAGAAGGAAAGAGGTACGAAAATTGTTTTTTGAAATGGAAGGTCTGTGCTGCGCATGGTGCTGTAATATTTGGAAAATGTGATCGTCGAGGTCTGCTGTACAAATGGCTGAGCTTGTTTGAGGGGCGGGGGAGTAAAAAAAAAGTCTGACCCTGTTTACTGGCCCTTTATAGAATACTGGATATGTATGCAGTATTTTTTTGTGCCTAATCCGCCTTTGTATATAATTAATGCACCCAATAATGAACTGTGAAAATATAAAGCTCAGAAAAAAAAAACTCTTCAGGACCTCTCAATAAAGTTTGACTGACTGAAATAAAGTTTGACTGATTGCGATAAGCCAACTTGTGCACCGAAATTCTCATATAATCCGAACCTGATATTTACTCTGAAAGTTTTGGATATTTTGTGCAGGTCATACTTGACAAAATGCAGTTGCTGTTGTGGTTGCTTCATTGTCGACAATGAACATTACTTCTTTTTTTTTTTTCAACTGTTTAGTCGGTCAATATTGATATCTGCTTGATGGCAGTACACTATTTCCAACTTACTTATGGAAGTGTGGTTTGCTTTGTTTACATATTCTCAAGCAGTTATTCAGTAACCAGTGTGGTTCAACACTTACATACTGTAATACACGGAAACCTCAATACAAAGAACTCTGACATGACAAAGTATTGTTTATAACGAAGTAAATGATGAATTGCCCCAGCAATGGATGTAGTGTTATAAATACATCTTTATAACAAGTTTTTGCTTATAACAAACTCATTCCGGTGTAAGATGCAACTATGTTATAATGAGTTTTTAGTTAATTCGATTACATGTTCGAAGTTCTTGGACATTCATGCAGTCCTAATCCAGAGTCATCTGACACAAATGGTCCTGGCACGTCTTCTTTGTACTTTCAGGGTTGCCAATGCGACAGCAGCAGCAACCGCATCAGCCTCAGCAGCAGCAACAGCATCATCAGCAGCAGCAACCGCAACAACACCTACAAGGCCAATTTGGAAATGCATTTCCTCCTGGGGCCCCTCTGCATCACCAACAACAGCAGCAGCAGCAGCAGCAGCTCCAGCAGCAGCTCCAGCTGCAGCATCAACATCAACAACAGCAGCAGCATCAACATCAACAACAGCAGCAGCATCAACACCAGCAACAGCAGCAACAGCAACTTCATCAACCTCAGCAGCAACAGCCACCTCTGATGAGCAGCGGAGGCCATTTGTTCCCGCCCAGTCCGGCATACCAAGGCGGGCCCTTGCCGAGGGTGGCTGGAGGTCCACCCCATATGGCACACCATCCTCAGGGAGCAAGCATCTTGGTAAGAGCTTTTGTGCGCAAGTAATGGAGACTTTACGGATCATTTTATGTTCACTTCAATTCAGAACCTTCATATAAATGCTGCTAGGGGAGGTTGTACAATGTACTCAGCTATGTGTGCTACAGTAAAATCCCGTTAATTCGGACTTCACTGGACAGGAGAGAATGTCCGAATTAACTGAGGGTACGAATTATCACGAGTACGAACAAAACACTTGAAAAATGTCTCCTACATCATCAAACTTTTATTTCGTAAAAAAGTCTGTGATCGCGGTTTGCTTGACGGGCGCAATGTGCGACGAAGTCACAATATCGCGAAGTTCCTGCAGGTGGCTTAGTCCGCGCACACTGCCTGAGGAAAGCATGCATATGTCCTCCAAAACGGTTAGCGCATGCGCAGCCTCCGTGATAGTATGGCATGGATGCTCGTCAGCATCACTTACGTCCTCCTCAGCCGGTTTTCCTTCGCCGTCCAAGACTTCGGCAACGATATCGCTATCGGTCACATTGCCGACCACGGCAACATTGCTGTCAATTGCGAAGTAATCACCCAGGGGCACATCAGCTGGCATGATGCTCAGATAGCGGCGGTCTTGCTTTTCGCTGGTTTCCTCACTGGCCACCACCCCCGGATCAACAGCGTCGTGCACGAAGCCGCTATGCGTAAAGCAGTTTCCGACCACTGCAGGCGGTGTGTTGTTCAGCACTTATGTCAGCATGTGGATTGCGCTTAGCAGGCTTACTTCGTACTGCTTGCCTGACTCCATGCAGAGCAACATTTGCTCAAGTACCTGCCATCGATAAAGCCTTTCACCAACTGTATGATTCCCTGGTGCAGGGAAGCCGTTGTGTTCCGAGGGAGGAATAGCAGTTCAATGTTCTTGAGCCCGGACACCTGTGTGTGTGCACTACAGTTGTCTACCACGAACAACACTTTTCGAGCCTTGGCCGCAAAGCGGCGGTCGAGCTGACGCAGCCAGGCTTGAAAGAGGTTGGCAGTCGTCCAAGCCTTTCTGTTGATCCAGTAGTCGACAGACAGCTGCTCAATATTCTTAAAACATCTTGGCTTTGGAGCCTTCCCGATCACCAGTAGCGGCAGCCGCTCCGTGCCAGTCATGTTAGCAGCCAGAAAAATTGTCACACGCTCTTTACTTCGTTTTTCACCGATGCACGGGTCCTCCTTTAACACGATTGTCTTGTCAGGCAGAGCCTTGCGTAGCCTTAGCACAAATGCTACACTGATCTGTCTACATGAAGAGAGAAGACACACAGTCAAACCTGTTTATAACAGATTTCAAAGTGATGCGATAAGTGGTTTTTATATTAGTAGTTCATTGTACAGTTGAACCCGAATGTGATGGAATTTATGAATTCCCGGAAAATTTGTTATAAAGAGGATTTCATTATATGCAGGTTCGGTATGAGAATTCAAAAAATAAATGCACAAATTAAACAAACGGAAAACCAAAGGCAGAGCTAACCCAAAACACTTACAGTCGACGTCTGATTTTTCGAACGTCCGAAATTCCAGACATGCCTGATTTCCCAAACTCATCTGTGGCATTGTCAAGCTCCCTATAAAGTCAATGTATTAAATACAGTGGACTTTAAAACAAACTCGAAGGGACCGCATCATTTGTTTGTCGTATCAGGAGTTTATCTTATCAGAAGTGCCCCCCCCAAACCAAATGCTAACATGTGCCTACCGTATAAACCGGACTATAGGTTGAGTGGGAATATAGGTCAATCTCCCAAGTTCAGGTTACCGAAAAAGAAAAAAAAAGGAAAACAACCCAAAACTGCCGAACCACATTTATTCGTGAATTGGCGCACCGCATCCCGATCGTCGGAGCTCCCCTCTACCACCATCGCAACTGCTCCTATTCATCCAACGAAGCACCACTGTCTTCTGAAGATGAGAGTTTGTCGATGGCCACCTCCCACAGTGCGTCGTCTTCAGTGCCATCCAGGGAGTTGCTGATGCAACATTTCTTGAAAGAATTTTCCACCATGGAATCCGGCAAGGAACGCCAGGCGGAAAGCACCCAGCCACAAACAGTCGCAAGCGGAGGCCTCTGTAGGCGGCCCATCGGTGTCTTGGGGTTGTCGCCGGACATCCACTCTTTGTATTCCAGCCGCACTCGGTCCTTGAACGGCTTGTTTAGTACAACGTCGAGCGGCTGGAGGGTGGACGTCATACCACCTGGTATCACGGCGAGATCCATTTTCCCGTCGCCGAGTGCGCGTTTCACTGCGTCGGTCAAGTGGCCACAAAACGCATCCAACACCAGCATGCTGCGAAGACGCAGCAGTGCACCTGGCCGACGGTTCCACACCACTCGTATCCATTCGAGCATGATGGCCTCGTCCATGTATTCCTTTTTCTTGACGCGAACGACAACACCGGGCGGGAACACTTCCTTCGGCATTGTCTTGCGTTTGAAAATGACAAAGGGCGGAAGCTTTCTACCATCTGCCGTGCATGCCAGCATGACGGTGAAGCACAAGTGCTCGTTGCCAGTGGACAGCAGCTTCACATCCTTGGCGCCGCGCTGCGTGATCGTGGTCGACGAAGACATGTCAAACCACACGGGGGTCTCATCGGCGTTGCCAATCTGCCCCATCATGTAGTCGTTCTGCTCCCGAAGCCGGTTTACGAAGCGCTGAAAGTTTATGAGCTTGTCCTCGAACTCCTTCGGCAACTTTTGACAGATGGATGTGCGCCGCCGGAGAGAAAAATCCCTTGCGTCGCATAAATCGATGCACCCAAGAGTTTGGTGCACGAAACTTTTCTCTTGTGAGCCCAGCTTCCCGAGCGAGTTCCACGGCTTTCTTGCGAATGGTATCCACGGTCACTGGCAGCGAGCGCGCACGAACTTCCCGCACAAAGTCCGCTAGCTTATCCTCCAGCTGTGGATGAACGGCACTTCGTCCACGAAACGACGTTTTTCGAGGATTGTACATCTGCAGCTTCCCTTTCTGCGCCCTCCAATAGCGCACGCTTTTTTCTGATACACCAAAGCGGCGCTGAGCAGCCATACTCCCGTTCGCTTCTGCGAGCTTAACAACATCTAGTTTAAATGCAGCTGTGTACTGCCTCTTCACACCGCTAGACATATTCAGTGAACGGGAAAAACAAAGGCCACTAAAAATGCAGCGCAATGTCAAGCGGAGCGAAAACTCAGAAAGATCGGAAGCAAATCACGAACACAAAGAAAACAGACTGCGATTGGATTTGGTTGCGGATATGGCCGCGTCTGTCTTCACAAGCACATGCAAGCCATATGTTGCCAGACAGCGTCCCACTTTCGGCTAGACACCGCTATTTAAGACGAGGGGCGACTTTAGCTTATTACTTTATTGAAAAAATCTCGATTTATATTCCGGTTTATACGGTAAGTGCGCCTAAATATGTTGCTTGAAAACACTGAATAAAGTGTACTTATAATGGGAAAGAAAAAGAAAATCACATATATATGTGATTATATATATATGTGTGTGTGTGTGTGTGTGTGTGTGTGTGTGTGTGTGTGTGTGTGTGCGTGCTTTCAAGTAAAGTATTTTCACTAATCTAACGAGTGCTTGATTTCGCAAGTTTGTACAAAATATGCTCATGAATAAATTGCTACCATATTTTAACAATAAAACTAGCACAACCCTATTTTGTTGTTTAGAAAAAGATAAAAAGGGAAAGACAAGCACAATTTTCCTTCAAAGAATGGAAAATTTATTCTTCTAGTTGTTCACCTTCTGAGGCTGTTTTACTGGCTTTGCTATCATTTGGATACTCCTACATTGTATACCGCTACCTCAATGAAGCCAATATACAAGTTGCTTATGAAAGTCTTCAAGCTTTTCTGTGAGTTTCAGATATTTTCTTATTTTCAGCTTGCAGTAATTTTTCCCGAGCAACGTGCAACTGAAGATTTTTCTTTGCTATGCTCACAATCACAAGCCTCGGGCACACAAAAAGGACACGACACAGCTATATGTTGTGTGCAAAATGACCTTTCTTTGTCATGCACTTTCATAGTGAAAATGGTGCATAACAATTCGCTGCATTTCACTGCGAACAAAATGTCGCCCAAAAGCCCTATGAAAAACATTGCTAACTGACCACAACACGAGCTCAGGTGCCATTGTGTGACGGCAATGACAATGCATCTGACTCCCCTGATGGCAGTGGTAGTGCTGCATATATGGTTTCCGTTTCATGTGAATATAATGCACAGACAATCTTTGTCGCCATTTTCACTTTGTTCCCATTCTCAATTTCATTTATCTTTTCTTTCGTCCCCGTCCCTTGCATTTTCCCCTCTAGCCAAGCTCTTGTGTTCTTCTGTTATACTGTACTCGTGTTAAGGAACTGAAGAACGCAAGAAGAATGCGAAAGGATGAACACTTTTTGTTGCTTTCTTTGCTGATTAAGCCAGCCCTTTCTTCACCTCCAGGCTCGGTGTGAGGGAGACACGAGCTTTAAGCTCTGGCCTTTCTTTTTCACTTACCTCGCTTTCTCCCTCCACGTCACAATTTGTTTTCGATTTACTTTGAATCCTTGCGCCAGGAAGGCCCTTTTTTTTTTTCCATTTTGCTTACTCTTGTTTGCTTGCATGCCCCCATCAAGGCTATTATGTTTGTTGTGCAACAAAAATTGGGATTCATCGTTGTTGGTTTCTCCGGCAGTTAATATAAAGAAAATCTTTAATTTTGAAAAGGGATGAGGTAGAAATTGATTGCCATAGGGTAAACGAAAAAAAAAAAAAGAATAATCAAGGCACGGCTGGCTGCCGCTTTCTCCGCTGTAAAATGTTGTCACATGAAAATGGATCATTTGTCCCTTGAAGCTTAACAGCTAGGGGCTCATCATGGTTTTAATCTGTTTCTGAAAACTAAGCTCAAGGTAATCGGTATGCTTAGCAGGGATGGCTACATTTGCCAAACATGTGGCTTCAAGAACATGCGACAAAGAATGTAAAAGCACAGGCCATATAATACAAGCTTGTGTTTTTTTTTTTTTTTGAAATATTAATAGATGGCGCTACAAGTAAAACAATGAGACGGAAAGTTTTTGGCAGAACTAGCTGTCTCATTTTTTGTGCTGCATAATTACTAGCGAGCCATCATGCAAGCTTTTCTTAAAGTTCATCGGCAGTAAGCCAACGGTAAACGGTGTGTATTATAGCTCCCCTTTAGTGAGCGAGATGGATAGCATGAGCGGTGCAGCCTGGTTGGTTAACGCAGTGCACTGAGGAGCAAGGGGTTGCTGGTTCGAATCCCCAGTAGGGTGCCTTAGAATTTTCGTGTTCTGAGATATATATATATATATATATATATATATATATATATATATATATATATATATATATCACATACATGCATACTTATACATATCAGTGACATGACGTTCATGGCGACGTCAAAAACTAGCCGAGACTGTTCATATAATATAATTGCTATTGCAACAACAATAATAATAATAATAATAATAATAATAATAATAAAGAAAAGGATCTTATACTAACACTTGTAGGGCTTGAGAGGCCGTGAAGACTTTACAGTTCCCTGCTGTGCCGACAAACTTCTCTTCACAGTGGTTACATCACATGCGAAACAAAAACTGAAAAAATTTATGGAGTTCCCATGCATTCTTGGTTCTAATCTGCTATCATCCCTTGTCGATATGATCTTGGATGTCACCTTGCTTATCATCGCCTTACTGAATGCCATAGTCAGCTATTTAATGTGTTGCTCTGCACCCAGTGCTATTGAAGCACCATCGAAACCAGTTAGATGTAATAACTAAGAAAGCTTGTTTCAAAGCTGGTTTTGTGGAGCTTGAACTTGGAGGCTGTCTTTCTTGTGCCGTTCTGTGCAAGTGGCATGTCGTAGAAGACTCAACGAGATGGATAATGGTCTTGTGCAGGAGCAGCAACAGCAGCGTCAGTTCCACCAGCCTCCATCACCACAGAGCTCAGCTGGAGGAAGTCCGTTTCCTCCCATGCAAGGGGGAGGCCCGCCACGCTATACGGGTCCAGTGTCCACAACCACAAGCTTCGGTGCGCCACCAAGGTTTCAGCAGCCACCACCTCCACCACGCGAACCTTTCGGCAAGAGGCCCAGCCCTGCCTTGCCTGCGACAGCACCACCCAAGACACCACGTCTTGAAGCCCCGCGAATGGTAAGTGTAATATACAGGCAACAAGTGCGTCTATCAGCAAATATGTCCGGCAACAATTGTAGTATCAACTCTCAGTGAGAGATTTGCCAGTGCCAACGCAGGCTTCATTAAATCCTCAAAGAAGCCATAAGAGCAGACTGTTGCAGTGTGTAGAACCAGTTCCAAAGTGTCTAATCAAACTTATACGGAAGTGTCGGAACCAATAGTAAATCTCTCTCTTTTTGTGAACCAACCTGTTATTTTCGACTTTCTTAGAATTAACTTGAACTCAATCTTATTGGAGGATCTGTTGCAAATTGGTTCCACATGCGACTCAAAAAGTCTTGTGGTTGCTTTGCTATTCTCTGATAGAGCTTGTCGAAGTGGAAATGTTGAAAAAAAATGCTCTAGGCCTCTAATAGTTTTGAAACTTCTTAACTGCTTCCGTCTTACTGGCTAAGCACAAATAACTTCATATAATGGAAATATTTTTTTTTAATTGATATCGATGTTAGTGATTGCCAATAGATGATCATGGTCATTAAAGTTTTCTGGGGAAGAAGATATAGAAACGAATATTCTGAACAGAACCTGAAGGAACTGAGAAAACAGAACCTGAAGGAACTGGAAAAATATGTTTCAGGCTGTATTATATTTTCATCTAATACTGTACTTACTCTAAAGTAATACAAGTGTTTTTCCCCAAATATTTGCTACCAAAAGCCTGCTTCACATGCAGGTGATATTGCCCCAAGAGCGCAGCGGCAGCCTTCACACAAGATCAAAATAGTTTTCCAGAGCCTACTAGACGCTGCGATCAACTTCGCCAGATCTGAAAAAATTCGCTTGCGGCAGAGCATCCTTTAAATGTACAGGAAATTGCATGCATGCCGTTGACTGCCTTGTGGCTGTTAGCTGATGATGTACATGTATGTTTTGACCCACAAAAAAGTTAATTATTGCAGGCCCTTGCCATGGTTATGATTGTTTACATAAGAATGAGTTGGAAGGAATTACTGTATTGCCATGAGACTTCCCTGTAGCAGAACGAAAAAGGGGCTCTCTGCTGTTCTCATGTGTAATGGCATACTTGGAGTCACGGAGCGCTATCAGCATTTGTTTTTCTCACATTATGTGTATGGCTGCCACTATCTAATGTTGATGCACTGCATGGTAGTTGGGACTGATGGACATTTTGGTTTCTGCGTGACTGCCCTCGGGGTGATCATGCTACAAATTTGGACAATTTAATGGGTTTAAGCCAACCTCTTTTAAGAATTCAATATTTTTATGTATGCTGCAGCCTCGGAAGCAAAGCCAGGGTCCACCGGCTCGCACGGTGAACAATGCCAACATCAAGGAAGTGCCAATCTTGGATTACTTGCCGCCGCCCGAGCCTGAAAAGGCAACACTGCCTCCAGCAATTGAAGAGGTAACCTCCCCGACATGATAGCAATTTGTTGTGCTGAATGCTCTATACCGTCTATACGAAAAGCCTTCGAAGCAGCTATAAGCTTGTTTTGGGCAGTATGTAAGCAATGCTTTGGAGCAGGGTTGCTTAAACCTGTGTGCTCATGCAAGACCACATTTTATGTTTCTTTTCTTTTATCTCTTTTTTTTATTTCCAGGACGCAGCCACTCAAGAGCTTCGGCGTAAAATTGAGGAACAGAAGAAGCTGCGAGAACAAGTTATGCGTATCAAGGAAGAGCGTCGAAAACTGGCTGTCATGCAGCGACAGAAAGACTTGCTGGAGCAGAGGCTTCAAGCTACTGCACAACCACCAGGTACAGAAAAGGCAAAATGCAAAGTGTGACCTGAAATATCGCGCACGATAAGGAGTGAAACTTCAGGTGTCTATAGAGGCAAAGCATGCGCAAGAGAAACATTCTTTGCTGCACACTTGACGTGCTTGACTTATCAGTTTATTAAATTATGTCGCATTTCTTTTCTTGCTTGAAATTCTCGCCTACTTACGTTTACCGCACTGTTCTTGAACACAAAGTATTAGAATGCTAAACAGAATGTAAAGCAAGACACTAAACTTGCACGAATATTCGAATGGTTCGAATATTCGAGCGAAGAGTAGAGTATTCGAATTCGCTTTGATTCGAATTTAAATTATTGAAAATATTGAAGTACTCTTAGCAATGAACAAGTACAGTCTAACTCCCCTACAATGAACGCCGCTGCAACGAAAAATTCACGATCCCCAGTCAGCAGTCTATAGGAGTCAGTGCATAAATATTGTTGCCACAATGAACACTTTTTCTTCGATCGTCCCGCTTCAACAAAATTTCACAATGCACTTCCAGGCTCAGATACTTATTGCTATGCAGTAAACCAATCTTTAACATTTCAATGCATTTTCAGAGCCTGAAAATGCATCAACGAAGTCTAAAACACGCATTGGCACCACCGGAAACCGCTGCTGTTCAGCAAGCACGGGCGCTGCCATTGCTTGATAGCGATGGCAATGAAGACGTCCCTGTTTTTGTTTTGCCACTGGCTTGCTTTTGAGTCGCAGACGATCCGAAGCTGAAGCTCAGTTGCTCAGTTCATGGTTTCCTTCTTGCATCTGCTGGTGCAACCGCGGCACAATGCCTTTTTCGATTCCGATGCTTATCATTACGTTCGCGCTGGGCCAGTGTGGTAACTAATCAGAACGGCTGTTCGTTCGCATTATCAACAAAAATCAGCTAGCCACGAGTGATGGATGATAAGAACGGCATGGAATAATGCAATAGTCGCCGCTCCACCATACCCTGCCTCCATCTCGGCGTTGTCGGATACTTTTGACGGCAGACAGCTACTGGTGTTAATGCCACTGTTTGGTTCGTTCACGAAAGCGGTTTTAGGCGTTGTTTCAGCGTGCCTTTCACTATGGGCTCGCTATGAAAGCGTGAGAATCACATCATGACGCTGCTGGGAAATAATAGGATGCAGCGAACATTTTTTGAATTTTGAGAATAAACGTTCCTTTGTTTTGATCGCTCAGATCATCTATATATTTTTTTATTTCACTACAATGAAATTTTCGCTTCAATGAAATTTTTTCCGCGCCCCGTCAGTTTCGTTGTAGCGAGTTCAACTGTTAATGTAAATAATTTTGCATGTAAAGGTGGTTTCACTGCAGTGCAGTCACCGTGAAAGCACCTCTACAGGGTAAGTTTGCCCTGCCAGGAACCCCCCTTCAAGTTCATAGTTACCTGCTGCAACACTTTTTGAGCATGGTCAGAAAATGCTGCTGTTTGGTAGTTGAGGCTACCGAGAAAATGCAAGCCAAATACTATAGTGCAGCACACTGCCTGGAATTGACAGCAAATTCTCAAAGTCAGCTAAGAATTGCGCTCTTCTCTTGGCAAATGACACCACAAGCTTAAAAATACCTCGTCACAGCCATTGCATCAGCCATGGGCTGATTTGAGCATGGCGCTCTCAGTCGTTCCTTAAACTGCCACCTTTCCACGCATACGTGCGCATTTGCACTGACAAGCTGCGTATTCGAAGGAAAAAAAAAAGAAAAAGTGCTGAAGGTTAGATTTTCCCCTTATCATCCTTCCCTGCTGAGCTTCCTGTGCTTTCGTCGGGACATGAAGAAAGAATGCAATTGCAGCTTGCAACAAATCTTTGCAACTCCGCTTATACTGGACGGATTCTAAACATGCTTGCGGCGGCGAATTTGTGAGGCAATAAGCTTATTTTGAGAATCCATTCCATGGCTACTTGAAAAAGTGTTGCAGGGCCCCTTTAAATGAACCTATTACCCCCAAATCAATTCCTCATTTTATTTAGCTTGAAAGCTTGTTAAGATGGCTTATATGCTCTTTGTATAATAAAGTTTAAAAGGTTGTGTAATTCACAGGTTATCACTCGCATCCTACGGAAAGTCAAATCCTGCTACTTTTGAGTTGTCTGGCTTCCTTTAAATGAAAAAAAAAAAAAGCATTTGCATAGAGGCTTTATTTTAATTAAAAATATATTGTGCAGGTTAGTTAGGTCATGATAAATATACTCATTTTTCTTTATATGTCATATATACTATTCGAATCCGATTCGAAATTATTTAACCAAACTCAATATTCACTTCAAATTTGCTTTGAACCGAAAATTCACTATTCCCACAAGCCTACAATACACTTTAGGCTAGTGTGTATAGGGTATTGAAAGTTGTATACCGCAAAGTTGATTGGTTGCACTTGTCAAGCAGAATACATGATGATAAAGTGTACATACTGAGGGTAATAAAAAGGAATGTCAACAGCATGGTGCATTAGTTCTCCCCTTTTTAACCAGAAGGTCGCGGGGTCCAATTCTGGTTGCGGCGGCTGTATTTTAAATGGAGGCAAAATGTTAAGAGGCTTGCGTACTTAGATTTAGGTGCGCAGGAGAAACCCAGGTGGTCAAAATTTCCCGAGCTCTCAACTACAACGTCCTTCATAATCTGCATAGTTTTGGAACGTTAAACTCCAGGTATTATCGTTACTGTTAGTGTTTCTCTACTGTTAACTTTCGTTTTTATTGCACACATGCTTTGGTGGGGATAACAGTTATGCTTGGCTTTTACTGACTTAGTGTAGTAATTACCAAGGCACAACAGAGCTAAAGGAAAGCCTCGCCAATGGAGTGCATAGTCAATCAATGAACTTAATTAAAAATTTAATTACACATTTCTCCCATCTCATCAACGCATCCCATCAGGATGGGATGCGAAGCAGCAGCGTTGCGCACGGCCGCGATCGGCATTTTTGACTCATGCCTCGTCGGTGCCGTTGGTCTTCTGCTGCCGACGCTTGCGTTTGGCTTCCCTGGCGCGTGCCTCGTCGGTGTTGCAGGTGCGACGTCTCCATTCGCGAACGCGATCGGCTTTGCTAACCCTTGCAACACCGGCAACGGCCAGGTTAGGCCAAATCGTATCAACGCATGTTTCAGCGGGCGAAGGAGCTTCACTTTTCGGCGTCCTATCCATCGCTGATAAACGAGCAGGAGGAGTGTTTGCTCGATGCGCGCTCGAACTTTCTGAGTGGTTGAATGTAAAGCGAGAGAAAGGTGACACGTGGCGAGCGTGCGGCAGGCGAAGGAGAGAGTGATGTCACCGTGCACTGCAAGGGATAGCGTGACCTACTTGGCACTGCCCCAACATCTGCGGCAAGGGGAAAGCGGTGCGGTGCGTTGGCACGGAGACACAGACAGGCAGCGTTTCACAGGCTAGTCAAAGAGCTGCTTCACATCTAAAAATTATCCTGAGGAGCTGCACCCTTGGGACAGGAAGGGCGGGCCCTTCCACCTAATTGCGGGCCCTCTGGACAGCCTGTACTTGGACCTCCCTCTCCAAGATGGCGTTTGTTGTCCTCCAGCGCGTGGCGGGATTCTCTCTGGCCATCGCAATTGCCGCGCTCCTCAGCAAAACCAGAGAGTACAGCCACACGCACGCACTCGGCTACCGCGAAGGGGCGCATTTAATGTGGTTTCCTCGAGTGCACGGGATTTCAGCGTGCACATGATTTTTTTTTTTTTCTCGCGTGTGAGCAAAATCACAGATGAATCTTCTGGCTGCACTGAAGACAAGTATTTTTTTTTTGTTACTGCTTTTATTTTGGTCCAATTGGCAAATAAAAGCATTGCAGCTGCTGTATTTTTCTTATATAGATCATTGCAAAAAAGGTATCATTTCGTCTGTGACAGAGGCATTCTAGCATTCCCCGATACTGGGCTAGTCGGTGGAGACTGGGCTAGTTATTGTCGTTGAATCATATTGCCCTCCTATTGTTAGAGATCGTTTCACTATTTTATCGTGCACAGATATTTATCAGGTCAACCGAATTCCACTTATGCTCTAGATAATTAAGTGTGCTGATTGTGCCACTTAATAATGTGATAAGTAATTTTGCCACATTGTTGTGAAAGGCTACGATTAGCCGACTTGCATTTACTCCCTACGTCCTTCACAGTGGAAGTGCTTGAGTTATCATAGTCTCCTTTTTTCATCATCTGTATTTTGATTATGATATTGTAGCACAGTGGCAATATCAGTATCGTGTTCATTTACAGTTATCTATACTGCATCCAAATCAAGGGGTCGCACATGCGGCGGAACGGCATCTTTCAGAAAACCAAGTATCTGTCGAGGTAGACTACTGTAAAATAAAAAGTGTCGGGCTGCCATTTTTTTTTTTTTCTCCAGTGCCTCCGCCCCCATAGTTTCGAGCACATACGAATCTCTTGCAGAAGCATCACAATTTCAACTGCTCTAATTTGGGCAGCGCCAATCTACAGCAAAATAAGAACCCCATTTGAAAATAAAACGCCCTAGCGTTCACTTTGCCTCTCGTACACCTTGACCGGACATTTCTAAATGAACACAAAGTTATATAAAAGCGCAAAATCAATTTTTCTCGCCACATAGAAGCTTTGCCAACAGCGCAGCAGCCTTTTCGACCGAAAGAAAGAGCGCCGTGGTGCGGAGAAAAGAGCGGGCCACTTTCACCTCTGGAAACACGCGCTCTCTGTGTGATCGGGACGGCCGGAGAGAAACACGCCGCACGCTTGCGATCTCGGAGGCCATGTCCAGGGCATCCTCTGTCCTGACAGGCTCATTGCCAGAACATGTCAAGTAACATGTGCCGTCTCTCGCTGCAGTGAGGGTATTGCGGCCTAATGCTAGCAATAGATTTAGTGTAAGCTAAAGGCAACTGCTGAGTAACCGTTCACATCATTCTGAGAGTGTTTAATTGGGTCCTTGAGAGCTGAGGGTGAGGGGATGAAGCTTCACTTGGTCAATTAATAATGTTTACAAATTTCAGTAATTTGTTCGTAACTCCTTCCGTCACTCCTCCTTTCTCACTCCCCTTTCCCACCCCCTATGCTATTCCATACTATACCTGATTAGTGGAGCTTGCTGAATTTTCGTGGCATATAGCCGCTTCGCTATGCTAAAAACTCCGAGAAGGAAGGTTGAAGCTCAGCTTTAATAGCTCTGCTGTAGAAGATAGTTGAGTTGTCCTTGCTTGCATCAGGGATTACTGTAGTGTATTTTTATTTGCAGGCAGGTTACAAGCACTTGAAGGACCCCTCGCTAGGCTCCATAACAAATTTTAGTGAGACGCTGGCAGTTGTTCTATGTTTGAAAAAAGAGCATTATGCCACCAGAATTTTTTCTGTCAGTTCAATATGAGCTGAGAAAACCAGTGTTTTGAAGCGATGCGAAACAATTATGAGAGGAGGCGAGTCTGAAGCCCTTGCCACGCCTTACGTAGCCTTCGCGAGCCAAATCTCTTCCCTGCCCTCTCCGACATACAGTCACGTGTGCATGACGTCCCCTAGCAAGCCCAACCTCCAAGCACGTCTGCATCAGCGACGACGTTGTTTTGTTGACCAGTGTTATTTTGTTGTCCACTGCTGTTTGTACGGTATGGATACCTCGTTGCGCACTTGTTTGGAAACACTGGCTTAGATAAGGTAGAATAGATGAGCATATTGAGTGCTCAAACGCGCAGGACCATTAGTTTTGTTTGCAGGGCTTGCGTCTGCTTGATGTGCTAACCGCGGAGACACGATTGCATGCGAAACGCAGGCACACTAGCCCCACATGTTGTTGCAATTCACGGGTAAAAAAAATTAAAAGTAAGCAGGCATTACCTTTTTGTGTCTCGTTATTTATTTCAAGTTTTATTCATCGATTCTAGGAACAAATGACACAAACTACACATGTCATGTGAAATAATTTTGGCCATGTCATGTTCTACTGTTGGTGACGTCAGAGCACAGTCGTCTGCGTAGAAGATAGGCGTCACAGCACTACCGTTTACTAGGGCAATTCTTACGTCTGCATCATGCCCTCATTCTCTGGGCACGCGTTCGTGAAAGGAAGGGCAATCAACGTTCATCTTGAAATTTGATCCATTTCCGTGATGCATAGCATTGCAAATTTTGGCTGACATGAGCGTGAACGCCCTATGTGCGCGTTGGGCTCGTCAGCTCAAAATTGGCAAACTAAGTGAGGGGCCCTTTAAGAAAAAAAGAAATGCTAACATTGGAGCATGTAGATGCTGCACTGTCTGAACTTATTTTACAGCGAATGTGTACTACTGCATAACAAAAGTGTGCTAGCACTACTATTTAAAACTTGTTTTGTAGTGACAGATTTGGTAGCGCCTGTGAAACAGAGGTTGTTTAGGGCTTCAGAACATTCTTTGCTTAATGCAAAGGCGAAAATCGTATCATGACAACTGGTGTCCAAGCTGTGGAGAAATGTTAGCTTTTTGTGGTTGAAGTGTGAAAGTTGTATTTGCTACATTTTGTTGCAGTGGCCAGCGCGGCACCCAGTGCTCTGAGCACCCCAGCGGAGAAACCACAGGCTGTAGCGAGTACAAGTGCAAGTGTGAAGCAAAGACTCGGCATAAAGCCACCAGCACCAGCTCCTGCGCAGCAGGCAGAGTCTGTGCCTGTTCTTAAAAAAGTGGTGATTGTAAGACGAACTGGACAACAGCAGCCGCAGACTCAGCAACAGTCACCTGTAGCAACAACGGTGCCGCCAACTCCTAGCACAGCCAACCAAGTGAACACAGAGGTAGGAAATGGAGCATTCCTCATTTGACTCTGTTCAAGTTGTGTCTTTTTGTCAGCAAGAGTCTGTCTGCTGGTGCTCTGTACTATTTCTGCTTACTATTCAAGCAAAAATGAAGAAAAGAGATGATGTATGATGATCTGGGGAAATGATAAAAAAGAACAGGGAGGCCTAAGCGATTTTTTACTCTTTGAAAGCAAAACAAGCCTTCATTAACTTGGAAACTCATGTTTTGGAACTATCTTTATCTGAAATTTCTTGCATGACTTGGTGTCGAGAAAACGCTGTACCAAAAAATCTTACTGTGTATTTAGTAGTACTATATTTCTGGATATTTCATTCTAAACTGTGTAGGCACCAAGAAAGTCATTGTTTTACAGTTTTTATCGTTGTTGCACGCCATTCATACAGTAAAACCTTAATAACTCAACCTCTGCTGCAGTTTGTCCTGCATATGCAGTTAAACCTGTCTATAACGAACCTCCATACAACGAATTCCTCGATATTACAAAGTGTTTATATTCCCCTCCGTTACTCAATAGAAGCACCTGTATTTGCGACTTCTATGTAACAAAGCGGTAATGGGAGACAGCCTTGATACAACGAATTTTTCCTGCCAGCAAGCTAGAAACTTTGCCTTGAATTTTGTCAAATCGGTTCGACCATGCATTTTCTGCGGTTGTCTTTCCGATGATGAAGCACGAAGCGGCAGCGTCACGTTAGGTACGCTTTAAGCCCCAGTGACTTCGAGGTGAGAGCAAGCACTCCATTAGGGCATACGGGTGTGAGCGAGGCAGGCGGGCCGGTGCCCCTCAAGCCGTGGATGCTGCATGCTTGAATGTGCCCTTCCTTCAAAAAAAAAATATATATATAATAATAAATAAATAAAAAATTGTGTTGGCCGCGTCGCCCTTCAGTTGCTGCAGATGTCTCTGAACTACATATCTTTAAAGGGGCACCATGTGATGCCACTGAAGAAAAGGGGCGGAAGGGTAGGCTCTCGCTTCATGGTTCGAGTTCGTGCGGCTTATCATTTTTCCAAAAATTATTCCAAGGTATCCGCGCTATTCGCGCTTTTTTCTCGACGTCACACACGTGTGGGTGGTTTAACCGCACGCGCACGAGTGGCCCGCAATCACGTTAAGCTTTGCATTTTTTTTCTTTTTACAGCTAGTTGTCTGTCCGTAACCAGTATCAAACGAAAAAAAAAAAACTCAGTAAATAAAAAATACATATGACACAATGGGATTCGAACCCGGTTCCGCTCCGTGCCAGCCCTGTATTCTACCACTGATCCACGCCAGTACATAGAACTTGTTTCTAAACTGGCCTTAGGCAGGCTTTATGTCGGGAAAGGAATCTAGTTAATATGAGTAATAAAGTGTTTTAGAACATCAAAAGACCAGCCATGTGTCACACAATGCGAATGGCGTAACAAGTGGGTCATTCAATGCTCCAACCGATTAGAAAACCTGTTCCTATTCACCTATTAACTGTGGCACATACCCACTTCAAGCATAATTCTTAATCATCGTTAGCCACTGCATAAAAAAATTGCACAAAATTTCTAACAAGTGTGTAGCGAATAGCTCGCTTCTCCAAAGAATTACGAAGGATAACAGAGTGAATGCTGGCCTATACACAATAATAATTATTATTTATGGTGTAGTGGGTACCCAGCAGTGTGCTTGTAGCAGTTACCCAAATAGTGTTTGGAAAATGCTCTGAAAGGCCGCTCTTCTAGCTTTCGCTGTGACTGTGTTGCGCGTTCCGTGCAGGCCTGGCTTTATTTTTTATTATTGTTGTGTCCATTTTCCTCGGCTTCATTATTATGTTGTGGTTCTCTTTCGCAGGCATGCATTTTAGCTATCTATAAGGCATACCATGGGCTGCTCTCTAGTCATCATCAGGACATGCCTTAACATTCTTTAAAGAAGTTTTAGCATTGCATTCAGCTGTATTTTTAGACTCTCCAGCATATTATGTGCATTTGATTCGAATAAATATGGTAGATCATTCAATGGCAACTGATATTATGAATCTCGCATAACGAAGTGGTACGCAATTCTCATCATAAAGTGTGCCTGGTGAGTGTAGTCCAAACGAGGTCGTGGCACTTTTCAGATGGGTCCTCCACGGGGTATGGGAAGTCTGCGAGGCCGAGGTGGTGCAACCATAGCCAGTCGCATTGGGCCTCTGCGCACAGCAGGCCTGGCAGCAACCGGTACACCTGGTGCACCGCGGAAGGTCATCCGCATTGTGTCTAACAATGGAAGGCTGCAGGCAGTGAATGCTGCTGGAGCAGCAGGAATAATGCCACCACGGCTGATGGCCCCTGGTGTGCCGACAGTGCGGCCTCAGGCGAGTTCCATCCGGCTTTTGCTTGGCCTGTGCACTGTCCTTATCACTTACAGGAGTCGACCCCTGAGTATGACTTTTGTAATACTGCTGTAACTATGGGGTGCATTTCATAGCACAGTAAAATGTGGTTAATAACTACCTTACGGGAACAGAAAAAAAAAATTCTGCGGTGGCTTAGTTTGGCTATGCCAGGTGTCAGCGATGTCCGAATGAATGTAGTCAAGGCAAGGTTCAAATTTTAAGGAAAACTGTATTGTGCTAAGTTACAGGTGAAACGGCAGTGGTTACATGTATAAGGAAACTGGACTCGGTGCAGAAGCTCGATCGGCTACGTTCGACGCCACTCACGTCTCGGCTCGCTCTGCAATGCGTTGCTCTGCGGTCCCGGCTCGAATCTTGGCTCGTTCTCCTCTCTCTGGAGTTGCGTTGCTATGCGGTCCCGGCTCGAAGGCTCACTTTTGTTTTTTGAATGTTCGTTGAACCAATGGGCAACCGCGCCGAGTGGACGCGCTCAAGGCTCGCCACGTTAACGCAGTGCAGCGTTTCCCGTGCAAGCACGGAGACGCTGCCGGAGAATGAGACGCTGCCGGAGAATGAGACGCTGCCGGAGAATTCAGCTGTGCGAACTCGAGTGCCGCTGACACGGCCCTCCCGAAATTGCGCCTGTCCTCAGGCGTGCGTGTCGTTAGATGGCGATGGTTCCGTAACTTCTAGGAGCGGCTCCTTATATCTACGAAGCTGCTTCACGTTGACGATTTTTTGGTTGATCATGCCCAATGTGTGGGACACGCTTTGGATCTCGGCCCTGTTTCCTCCGACGAGGGCCGTTATCTCGAACGGACGTCCCTTCATAGCGAGGATCTAATGTGCCTCGAGCGCTCAACTCAAGCAGGACGAGGCCCCCGTTATGAACCTCGGAGTTCGCCGCTTCTTGTCTTGTCGGACCGTTGTTTTGTGCTGACTCTGCAGTAGCCTCTCTCTTGTCTCCGCACGTCCCCTTGCCAAGTCGTGCTGTCTATGAGACTCGTCGATGTCTCCCTCGACTGAGGCGAGGTTGAGCTCAGTCGAGAGAGACATCGACTCATGCATTTCGACTCATGCACGGGTCGTAGCCGTGCATGAGTCGAAATGGGCTGTGGCCACTGTGACGATGCTTCGTGGCGTTGATTGCTAGCGTTGCTCGGGGTAGTTCCTTCTGCCATTTGTCCTTGTTGTTTAGCATTTTGCGTAGCACCTGTTTCAATGTTCCTACCATTCGCTCAATCAGTCCGTTTGATTGTGGCCAGTACGGTGGGGAGTTATGATGAGCAATTCCCAGTCTGTGATGGAATTGGTTGGTTTTCTTGTTCACGAATCCCTTGGCTTGGTCCGTAATAATGACGCTGGGAACTCCAAATCGCGGAATCCACCGGTTTGTCATGAAGTCAAGGTAGTGCGTCGACGTAGTGCTCGGTACGGTCACGGCGTCCATGTATCTCGTGGCGCGGTCGATACACACGAGGATGTGGTCTCCCTTCTCGTTTAGCGGACCCATGTGATCCAGGGATATCACCGCGTTTGGCTCAGTAGGAATATCGCGTGGGATGAGGCAACCTTCGTTCCGTGTCGTGCTGGCGTTGATAGTCTGGCACGTGTGGCAGGAGTCAACATACTCGCGTATGTCTTTTCTCATCGATGGCCACCAGTACTTTCGCTGGATCAGGTCTCTTGTCTTCTCGACGCCTAGGTGGCCGTTGTTGTCGTGGAAAACGATCATCACACTGCTTCGGAGGGCAGCGGGAATGATCACCCTCCGACGGACCCGTCCTCCCTCGAGAGATTTCTTCACCAGTATGTCGTTTTCGATCTCGTAGTCTGAAGATTTGTGCTTGGCCTCCTCCCGAAATCTTTTGCATCAGTTTTGCAGTCCGTATCCCTCTCCTGAAACTCGCATAGGCAACTGTGTTTGCCGACCACTACTGCGTAGCAGTGGAGGTCTCGGGTCGAAACCCCCTGGTCTAAAGCCTCTGCAGATTCCGACTGCCTCGAGAGTGCATCAGCAGCGGAGTTCTGGCGTTCTGGCTTGTGCTTGACGTCGAAGGTGTACTCTGCTAAGTCGAGCGTCCACCTCGCAAATCTGCGGTTGCTGGCTCCCTTCTGGACGAGGTATGACAAGCTGAAGTTGTCCGTGAACACTGTAAAACGAGGGCCTCCTCTCAGGTAGACCAAAAACTTCTCAGTGATCACCCAGTGGAGCGCCATGCACTCGAGCATATTAGAGTGTAGACCATGATCGTGCTCGTTTAGTGATCTGCTTGCGTACTCTATGATTCGCTCCTTTCCGTCTTGAGTTTGAGAAAGCACCGCACCCAGCCCGGTTTGCGAAGCATCGACGTGAACGTTAGTCGGGCAGTCTGGGCGGAAGCTCGTCAAAATCGGCGGGTTCTTCAAGGCGTGTTTTATGGCGTTGACGGTTGCTTCATGAGCGTTAGTCCATACGAAAGGAATGTCCCTCGCCAGAAGGTGCCGTAGCTTGTGCGTGACCTTTGCAAACTCCGGTATGAACTTTCGGTAGTGGTTAGCGAACTGCAGGAAGGAGTACAGCTTCCTTGCGTTGCGATGCGGCTCGAACTTCTCGACAGCGGCAACTCTGGATTCGTCCAGTGTTCGTCCTTCGGCGAAGATCACGTAACCCAGGAAAGATACTTTGTCTTCAATCAACTGGCATTTCCGGAGATCCATCTTCAAGCCGTTGATCACGACTCTCCTGAGTGCTTCGTTCAGCAAATCCAAAGCCTCCCTCACTGTTGTGGCTCCCTGCCCGACATCGTCCATGTACGTAGCTGTCCTAGGTAAGCCATCGAACGTGCGACGCATGACTCTTTGCATGGTCTGAGGGGCCTTGCGAAACCCAAAGGCCATTCGAAGGTATTCGTACTTTCCGTCTGGAGTGACGAATGCGGTCTTGTGTACGTCGTCCGGCTTCATTCGTATAGTCAGAAATGCCGTCTTCACGTCCAACACAGTGAAGTAAGCCGATTTGTCGCGCATGACATCGTCAATAATGTCTTCCATGACAGGCATTGGATAAGAAGGGTTGATGGTTTTCTCGTTGAGCTTGCGATAGTCGTGTACCATTCTTCGTGGAGTCGTCGGGTGGTGCGGTTGGTCGACGACTATCGTTGGAGCACCGTACTCACTTTTGCTCGGCCTTATGATGCCCTTGGAGAGGTAGTCATTCACCTGTTCTCGGATGAACTTGCGATCAGCTGGTGAGCACCTGTACGGCCTCGATGACACTGGTATATTGTCTCTGAGTTTGATGCTGTGTTCAGTGTAAGGACACACGCCTAAAGTGTCGCCTTTGGAAGTGAACGCTTGGTGATGCCTTAACAGAATTGCGTGAAGTTGTTCCCTCTCTGCCTTGGTGGCATCCTTCATTACCTTCCGTGTGGCGTCTTCGGCTAGACTCGTGAAGTCTTTGTCGGGTGCGGGACATTTCGTGTTGAGGTGCACGTACCCTTCGTCTTTGGAAACACTCTCGCCCGATTGCCGGCAGAACGTCACAATAAGCGTTTCCCCGGTGCGGTGTAGTGTGCCTTGTTTCGGGGGTGGCACTTCGGACAATGAAAATTTTCCGGAGGGCTCGACTGGAACGATAGTCGATAGTCACATCGTTTGACGTGTGAAACGTTACGTCGACGTTCGCGACTCGTCGCCAGTCTGATCCCAGAATCAGGTTGATGCCGCTGGGCAGTTCCGTTACCACGACATCTTCGAGTCGCACATTCGTGGTGCCCAGTGTCACATCAAGCGTTGCAGCCAGAGTTGGGCGTATGCTGCGGTTGAGAACTTGAATGTTCTCGCGCGATACCCATGCGTGCGTGGGAATGTCGTCCGTCAAGGCATTGGCACTCATGATGGATAAGTTGGCGCCACTGTCAATGCACACGCGGACGGGTCGGTTGTTAGCAGTACCGGACACTATTGGTAATGTGCCGCCCGTCGAATGCAAAAAACAGTTCGCTTGCCTAGGTGACGTAGTCCCTGTTTCGTGGCTGCTATTGTCCGTCTTCGCTCGTTTCTCGTCCGCTCTGATCGTTGCTGGCGTTTTCGGCTTTCTACAATCACGGGACAGGTGACTGATGTCGCCGCAGTTGAAGCACGAGCGAGCAGAGATGGGCTGCGGGTGTGGAGCTCCCGAGAAATCGTTGGCGGGTTGGCCTTCGGCAAGTTGGCAGAGCTGCTGGCTGGCACCCGCTGGTTCGAACCCTGACCACGGCTCGCTGTAGACAGACGGTATCTTGCCGTTCTCGGCACACACGGTCGTGCGACGCCTCGCGTCGAGCAAAGCCGCTCTGTCAATGAGTTCGGTTACTGGGCCACACAGCTGCACTGCGAGTGGGTTGGCCCATGTGTCGTCCTCGATGCCGCTGAGAATGAGGGAAATTCGTTCTTCCTGTGCTAAACGGTACGGCGCCTTGTTCAGAATGGCGTTCTTCGAGTACATGTACTCGACGATGGTCTCGTGGCTCTGAAGGCGTCGCTTCGTCTGCAGTTCGAGGAACTCCTGCATTGTCAGCTTTCGTTTGAATCGGAGAATGAGCGCTTCTTTCCATTGCTCCCAGGTGTCATACTGTGAGCTGTAGGCGCTGTGCCAATCCTTGGCAGATCCCGTCAAGCGGCTTGGTGCTGTCACCGTCAGCGATGGCGTCCAGTGGGCGAGCGCTGCGATTCTCTCCACTTGCTTAATCCATTCGTGAGCATTTTGTTGCGGCGTCCCATCGAACGAGGGGATTGAGGATGACGTGTCGCTTGTGGAATGAATCTGGATCGGGCTCGTCGTCGGTGGACCTCTCGACAGCGTGTTGGCGAGCAGGGTTTGTGTGTTCACGAGCGCGGCGAGGATCTGGGCCATCGAAGGTTCTCCCTCGTGCGTTGAAACGGTCGGCGCGACGGGGCGTGCCGCGTCTTGGTTGGTGCCGTCGTTCAGTGACCGTGGCCGCGTCGAACCCGAGGACATCGTTATGTCAGCAGGGACGGAATGGTGCAGCCCGAGGGTTGGAGTCGTCACCCGTTCCGTTGGCAGTGAAGCGTTCTGATGGGCTTCGTGCAATGTCTCACGTTCACTCGTGGTCGTACGGTTAAGCTGGGCTCGCAGGCTGCTCAGTTCAGCGCAAAACCTCGCGTTGTCGGCGGACAGTGTCTCCAGGTGCGCCTGCCTGTCGTCGTAGTAGGCAGCCTGGTCCTTCGTTGACGAGTCCGTCGGCTCTAGGGCTTGGCGAGTGATGTTCTTGCGATGAGCTCGTCCTTTCGTCTGGAGCACCGTAGACCTCGTGCTCTCAGCTCGTCGACGAGTTGCTTTTTCGTTGCATTGGCCATCGTGCTGTGGTCGAGGGTCGTGAACACGCTTTCGACAATGGTCGTTTCGGAGTCCCGAGACGATGTACGGCGTGGCGTCGCTCCTTCTCGTGGCGTCGTTCCCTCCTCCGCATGCAGCTCGGTCGATTCACATCCTGTCGGCTGCGCCATGTCAGCGATGTCCGAATGAATGTAGTCAAGGCAAGGTTCAAATTTTAAGAAAAACTGTATTGTGCTAAGTTACAGGTGAATCGGCAGTGGTTACATGTGTAAGGAAACTGGACTCGGTGCAGGAGCTCGATCGGCTACGTCCGACGCCACTCGCGTCTCGGCTCGCTCTGCAATGCGTTGCTCTGCGGTCCCGGCTCAAATCTCGGCTCGTTCTCCTCTCTCTGGCGATGCGTTGCTATGCGGTCCCGGCTCAAAGGCTCACTTTTGTTTTTTGAATGTTCGTTGAACCAATGGGCAACTGCGCCAAGTGGACGCGCTCAGGGCTCGGAGTCCACGTTAACGCAGTGCAGCGTTTCCTGTGCAAGCACGGAGACGCTGCCGGAGAATGAGACGCTGCCGGAGAATTCAGCTGTGTGAACTCGAGTGCTGCTGACACAGGATATGCGGGGTGTGAGCCCTCAGCCTCTTGGTGATGCCACTTTGCTAGACGTTTCTTCCTTTACTTTAAGTGCCAACCACTGGCACGCATATGCTCGCATCTACGCGTCAAAGCGTCAAATGCGCCTCTCGGCATTGGCGTCGGAGGGGCATATGCGAGGAGGCGCGAGAGATCAAGCCGGGCTTGATATTTTTGCCACGCGTACGCTACGTCACCACGCGTACAGCGGCGCCAACCATCCAGGGGCCGCGCGCCAACCATCCAGGGGCCGCGATGCCTCGGAACGTTATGCCTAATGGCCGCCGCTTTGAAGGCACGGCCGAGTGCTGGAAGCAAGCACGGAAACTACCGTATTTACTCGATTCTACCGCGCCCTCGATTGTAACGCGCACCCGGTTACCACGACGGAAAAAAAAAACAACTAAGACATCGATTGCAACGCGCACCCATTTTTCTTGTTGGCCCGCGCGATCACACCACTCGGGAAAATGACTCCTTTCGAGAGCGTCTTCCGTTTAAATATGAGGTACGGGGGAAGCTTGTGCCTATCTGACGTGCAACGGAGCATTGCTGTCGCTCTAGTTTTACCGTGGCCCGATGTCAGCACACGAACTTGCTTCGCCCCCTTCTCCTCGACGGTTGTGGTGCCAGGCATGTCGAATTAAAGAGGCGTGTAATCGGCATTCCCGATTTGCCCAAGCAGGTAGCCGTTGTTGTGCCGCAAGTTTAGGACGAACCTCTGAAAACTGTGAAGCTTTTCTTCGTACTCCTCTCGAAACTTTTTGCATATGCCCGTTCACCTTCGGAGCGAAAAGCTTTTCCTCTTCTTAAAGTTAGTTAGCCAGCACCTGCTCGCTTTAAACTGGCTCCGCATTAGCCCTTTTTCTATTCTAAGGCTAACTGCATAGCCCGCACTTGGAGCAGTTCTGTCGTCACGGGCCGCTGTGCCGCTCGCTGCTCAAGCACATACTCGCCGAGCAGCTCTTCAATTTGCGGAAACCGAGCCTGCTGTGGTCCACTGAAGCCTTTGCGTGAAGCTTTGCTGTCGACAATCTTCTGCTTTTGTTTCTGCTAGTCCTGCACGCACGTTTCGGTAACTCCGAACTTCCGCGATGCGGTCCATTTCCGTCCGTTTCTACACGCGCGATGACTTTTCTTTTAAAAGCAGCATTGTGGTGCACTCGAGTTTTTTGAGTCGCTCCTTCCATACCGTCGACACTAATGCACTACAACATGACGAACTCCTCAGCACACGTACGAAGTGCCGCATATGGGAAACATATACAGTGAAAGCTCGTTAATTCACACCTCATTATTTCGAAATTTTGGATAATTCGAAATGGTCGCCGCAGTCCGGTCCGCAGTGCATAGGAGACCATGTGTAAAACGATTCGTTCATTCGAACAGAAATTTCTGCCTCTACGGATAATTCGAAGCGCGCGCCGCCGAGCGTCATCATCGTCAAACACTAGTGGAAGCTTTTACGGTCGAACGATAGGTAGCACGACCAGTGTTTTCGAGCTTCAAGTGGCCTCCGAGCAAAGGGCGAGCAAAGTATGGCCTCCGAAATACAGGAAGCATTTTTTTTTCGTAGTCCTCCCGCTATCTCAGCGCCTGGCGCCACTTGTACGCGGGAGTCGGGACCCACGGGACGCTGAGGAGTCGGCGGAGTAGTCCTAGCAGTCCTAGGCCGCTCCCGGCAGCGTCACTTTGTTCCTCGAGCACGTTGATCGTTCACGAATGATTTTGTGCGCGGGTGACAGGAAGGACTTCGGCATTACGCTGCTCACTGCCATGCACATGTTGGTGCACGCATGGGAACAGGTGACCGCGACCACAATCGCAAACTGTTTCTGCCACAGTGGATTTGCAGCTGGAAGTGCGCAGGATAGTTGTGACGTCGACGTGGATGGGGCTGAGGAGCTCATGCCAGTGGCATTGCGCGACACTCTTCGGGGCGTACGTTTTGCCGATTATGTTGAAGTTGACACCGGTGCATCGGTGTGTGGTGCCCTGACTGATGAGGACGTTATCGCTCAAGTAGCCGGTGCGCAGCCTGATGCTGAAGAGCCAGAAGGTGAGGAAGACGAAAATGACGAAGCGCCTGTGCGCCCGTCAGCTTCTGCGGTGATGGAGGCACTTAATGTGGCGCGTCTCTTCTTCAGCTTTGAAGAGGGTGAAGAGGATTCCCTGCGCCGCGTCCGCGCGCTGGAACAGAGAGCCACAGCTGTGGCATTCAGAGAAAAGAAGCAGATGGTCATCACCGACTTTTTTGGCCAATGAATATTTTTCGTGACCCCACCCCCGAAATCCACCCATTTTTGCTCACTTTCAATATTTCGAATTTTGTTTAATTCGAAATTTCTCAGCGTTCCCGTGGAATTCGAGTTAACGAGCTTTTACTGTAGGCAGAAATGGCCGACGCGCCATGCCGACGCACGTAGGGGGTGGCCATTTTGGAAGTGCCGATGGCAATAGAATGACCTTATTCATTTTTTTTTTTTCGTACTCGATTCTAACGTGCATGCGATTTATGAACTCACTTAACCGGAAAAAAGGTGCGCGTTAGATTTGAGTAATTACGGTACCCCAAACGTTCCTGAATGACCGCTTCGTAATCTAGAACGACAACGACACAACGAACGACTGCGAGTGCTACCAGCGTGACGCGGTTTCATGCCGAGTTCGAGCGACGCGGACAAATCCAGCGAATGCCGGCCGGCTATGCTTGCGCCGGTCCCAAGTGCGATCGTCGGCCGAGCGAAAGGAGCATCTCGGTGTTCTGCTTTTACCTGTGATTTTCTGTGCTAAAAACGAGTGTAAACAGACTTTTTCCAAGCTTTGAGCATGAGACCTCGCCTACCACGGAGGCAATTCAGAGCGGTGCCATCTGCATCCAGCGTAGGCCTCTACCCTCTAGTTCGTATGAACCAGCACATGCGAGGAACATCGGCTGAAAAAAATCTACGGTTGTTTCCGTCGCAACATAGACACTATATACGACGCCCGAAACATTGCATAGTGCATACAGAGGAGTTTTTATCTGCACTGTGTTTGTTTTCAACATCGGTATTCATCATCGCTGAAAGCGTACCTTGCACTAGCCAACACATTTCGGTGATGTGAAAATGTACGTACTTATAGAAAATGTATTCGCGGATTGTACGACGCTGAAACATTCGTTGGCTTCGGTGCAAATCGTTTCCGTGTGTTTCCAAGCTAATAACAAGCGTGCGCTGGTTGGTAGCAGTGTGAGGTGACTTCGTGTCGGGTACCACCAATGCTGACACATTCAGCTGTCAGCGTTATCATTTCCATTCACGTACAAGACAGAAACTCGAGCGTGCGTTGCTGTGGTGATCGAAAAAGAAAGTTGCATGGTTAAGTGCTGCTGGTATTGCCTGCTATTTCACTTCTCGCTTCTTCTGCTTCTCTGCCACGCTCAGTAGCACGTACGTTGTTTGGAGGCATTCTAACACACACATTATTAATTTATAGTTCATTCTGATACTCATAGCTATAGACATACAATGGCACTTCTCCGTCGTTTTACAGTTTACTATAATATAATACACGTTTTGTTTACAGCTGGACAGATAACTAAAAACCTGATTTGAAATCAGCTCCTTGATGACACACGATAGCAGGAAGAGAAGATCACCACATGTATGCACAGAATGAATAAAGGTGCACTAGTATGGTACTGCACTTTGCATAGAAGAAATGCAAAGAGTACCTCATGTGATTATGAGACCTTTCAGAACTGTGCATGTATTTATCTGTTCCTCCAGACTGTAATGAGCTGAAGATATTATTAGATGGCTTCGATCATTGAATCTTTGTATGTGTTTCCAAGGACTGCTTCAT
This sequence comes from Rhipicephalus microplus, assembly GCF_043290135.1. Lineage (NCBI taxonomy): Eukaryota > Metazoa > Arthropoda > Arachnida > Ixodida > Ixodidae > Rhipicephalus > Rhipicephalus microplus. Next base: position 266,850,100 of record NC_134700.1, read on the forward strand.
TTCTGTTCAGTTTTTTAGTATATGCATTAACTTCAATTATATATGCATGCACTTAAGCATATTCAGTTTAGCTCTGTTAGAAAACTTGTTGAAATTTTTGTACGGTGCTCTGGAGCAATCCTATGACCAGTATCTGTCCCATCAAAAATTTTGGGCATGCTTTATTGCATTATAGGGTATTTTGACTATTGATGACATGTGAAAGCCTTCTATACAGTGCTTGGCTGCAATCTCAAAACCAATGTCTGTCTCATCAAGAAGTGTCAGATGCATTTTGTAGATGGTAAAGAATATTTAAACTACCAGCAAAGTGCTAAAGCCTTCAACACAGCTCTGATCCGCAATCACCATCCAGCTTAGAAGTCATTTGTAGTGCTCTCTAACACGTTCAAATAAAGTTAGCAAACACCGGATTGATCTACTTAGTTTGGTTCGTCATACCAGTGTGCCTGACTTTTTGGAGGCACTTGTATTATAATAATGTTCCATTTCTCCCATTTCTTACTGGGGTGCACTCAAGGGTAGTGATATTTGTTTACGTTGGCACACTTATTGTGATATTACTGTTTAAATCTTTTCATTTTGTATATATGTACGCCACTCCTGCAGTAGCCTCACACTGGGCTGCCGTATTTGAAAATAAATATACCATCCGAAAGTGTTCCACGCTGTGCTCGGTTCCAATCTGATCACTAATATCTGTTGCATCCTGATGTGTCGGGTGTGATTTATTGCATTGGAGAACATTTTGGCTGCCTTCCATGAAGGGTTCAGTTTCAGTATTATGACCGATATCTGTGACTTCATGAAAAGTTAGGTGCAGTTTGTCGTTTTAAAGAATACTTTAACTACAGACAACGTCCAGAAGTCTTCATACAGGGTTCAGTTGCAGTCCTATGACCACTATCTGTTCTATCATGAAAGTTTCGGGTAGAGTTAGTTGTGTTAGAGCATATTTTGACTAAGAAAAAAATGCCCAGACGCATCCTACGTGGCACTTGGTTCCATTCTTATGACCAGTATTTGTTGTATCATTAAGAGCAAGATGCGGTTTCTTGCATTAGAGGACATTTACAATACGCTTATCATTCAAAAGCCCTCCGCACAGGGCACAATTACAACCTCATGACCTAAATTCGTCACATCAGGAAGAGTAGGGTGTGGGTTGTTGCATTGGAAAACATTTCGGCTGCAGACAACGTTCAAAAGCCTTCTATACAGGGTTCAGTTCCAATATTATGACCGATATCTGTGACTTCATCAACAGTTGGGTGTGGTTTGTCACTTTAGAGAATACTTTGACTAAAGACAACGTCCAGAAGTCTTCCATACAGGGTTCAGTTCCAATATTAAGACTGATATCTAGGACTTCATAAGCAGTTGGGTGTCGTTTGTCGTTTTACAGAATACTTTGAATAACGACAACGTCCAGAAGTCTTTTATACAGGCTTCAGTTCCAATAATATGACCGACATCAGTGACTTCATGAACAGTTGGGTGTCGTTTGTTGTTTTAGAGAATACTTTGACTAAAGCCAACGTCCAGAAGTCTTTCACACAGGGTTCAGTTCCAATATTATGACCGACATCTGTGACTTCATGAGCAGTTGGGTGTCGTTTGTCATTTTAGAGAATACTTTGACTAACGACAACGTCCAGAAGTCTTCTATACAGGGTTCAGTTCCAATATTATGACCGACATCTGTGACTTCATGAGCAGTTGGGTGTCGTTTGTCATTTTAGAGAATACTTTGACTAACGACGTCCAGAAGTCTTCTATACAGGGTTCAGTTTCAATAATATGACCGATATCAGCGACTTAATGAACAGTTGGGGGTCGTTTTAGAGAATACTTTGACTAAAGACAACGTCCAGAAGTCTTCCATACATGGTTCAGTTCCAATATTATGACCGATATCTGTGACTTCATGAGCAGTTGGGTGTCGTTTGTCGTTTTAGAGAATACTTTGACTAACAACAATGTCCAGACGTCTTCTATACAGGGTTCAGTTCCAATAATGTGACCGGTATCAGTGACTTCATGAACAGTTGGGTGTGTTTTGCCGCTTTAGAGATTACTTTGACTAAAGGCAACGTCCAGAAGTCTTCCATACAGGGTTCAGTTGCAATATTATGACCGACATCTGTCACATGATTAAGTGTCAGGCACAGTTAGTTTCATTAGAGCACATTTCGACTATGCAAAATGCCCGAAGGCATTCTATGCAGTATTTGGTTCCTATCTTATGACCAATATCTGTTGTGTCAATAAGAACCAGGTGTGCTTTGTTGCATTAGAGGATATTTCGAACACACACATCAGCTGAAAGCCTGCTACTCTGGCCTCAATAGTAGTCTTATGACTGACTTAAATCTGTCAAATCATGAAGTTTCAGGCGTGATTATTAAGTTGAGTGCTATAAAATATGAAGTGTAATTATACTGAAGGTACCAGCATATTCACGATATTGTTAATAAATTTTGTAGTGCAGGTATAGAAACCCAGTGGTTTGTAAACCTGATTAAGAGGGCAGCTGCTGCCTCATTCACCGAAGAGAGGAGGGGGAGCTTAATGTCAACTCCATATATTAACATAATAGGGAGGGGCACACCGATGTTGATTTCTGGTGCATACCACTGTAGTTACTTTGGGCACTGGAATGTCAATTACTTCTAAAATAGTCTAAACTGTGGTGGGTGAAGCACTATCAATTTTTTAACGTGTTCTCATATCCTCTAAAACATATAAACCCGCTCCAGTTAGAAACGTGCCGTTCTGTGCTGAACTTGGACAGTTCTAAGCCAAAAAGTCAAGCAACGCTGTGCATCGCCCTTGGACGTGTGGGTGCAACGCGGTTGACGTGTGTCAGTGGTTGCGCGCCCTTTTCCTCCACAGGCGCGACTAGACGCTTTTGACGCGTAGGCGCGTGCATATGCGTGCCAGTGGTTGGCACTTTAATGTTTTCGCAGCATGTTAAGCTTTTTTCTGTTCGTTCTTTTTGCGCTCAACTACCAATTTCCTGGCGACTACTACGGCATCCGATAAGTTACGCTTCTCTGTTCTACTGTGCTGCGGTGCAGCAATTTTACTCCCCTTCTCATGGCATATCACAGTAGCAAACATTTCACTATACATACACTCAAACCTCGATATAACAAAATATTGATTGTGACAAAGTAATTGAAAAATATTCTTGCAATAACTATAGTGTTAAAAATGAACCTTTATTGCAAATTTCCGGGTATAAAGAACCTATTTTCGTGTAAGATGCCACTTTGTTATAATGAGGTTTGAGTATACCTCCACTGATACCTCTGCGCATGTGCACAAAATGATATGCCTAAGCTGCTGCTTCTCTGCCTATCTGCACTGCTGAACACTAGTCTCGCTCTCCTTCGCCATGTCTATATTTTCTGTACTGTATTATCACCATTCTACTGCATTTACTTGCGTAATGAACACAGCCCCCCCACCTTGGTGCTTGAAAAAAAAAATTTTTTTGTAATGTATTTGTACATTTGTTTCAGTGTGATTGCCAGTGCTGTTGACAATCGAAACGTTAAAACATATCATAAAATATTGATGAAATAAAAGTCAAAACATAGTTTATCAACCATGCTAAATAGTTGCGAGCAGCGAGAGTGCAGACGTCGATCGAAATTTAAAAGTCGCGCCTTCTGCAGCAGAACTCCATCTGGCCAATGCAGAAGAAACCATTTGCCTATAGTGCTGCACAAGCACAGCGGCACGAAAGCAAAGCAAAAAAACAAAGCAGCCACCGCACGACGTGCACCCGTAACATGCGTGCACCACCATGTGAGGCTACATTTTTGTTGACAATCGGCCAGTACGCTAGCAACACAGCCGATTTTAAACTTGCAGCTGGTTGAGGATGCGCTGGAGCATGGGAACTGAGCAACTGGATGACCCTTTCTGTGTCGATCAGAGCACGTTACCCTGCACATGTGCTATCCACACAGCCGTGCTGCACGTGCTGGGACACCTGCGGTTTTTTGTAGCTTGAGGCTACAAAAAAAAAGTTCGCCGCGCATATCGCGGGCCAACACAAGGACAGTTTTCCCCCTTGTAGAGAACGAAGTTCACGAATAAAGGATCTTTAGTCCTGCCACTGAATTTAAGGACAGCAGCAGTTGGGCAGAGAGTTTTCTTTTAGTACTCTCATGTGAAATTTTTGCTGTTATAACTCTCTTCACCTTTTTTTTCTTGCGCAATGAACGCCCCTTCCCCCTAATTGACATCAACTTTTCTGAAACAAAGGTGGGTTCATTACGCGAGTAAATACTGCAAGTCTATTTCCAAGGGTAGGGTAAATTGTAGGGTAATAAAAAAAAGCTGTGTAGGGTAAAGTGGGGTAATTCTGACTGTGACATAGGGTATTTTTCGAAAATGAGTTGACAACACTGTCTCTCAATTGTTAAAAACTCCAGGGCAACATCAGATTGAGGTTGGTTGCCTTCTGCCTGGCGAATAATCGGTAGCTTTCTTTGTCATCATCAATGTCTTGTAGTTGCTGCCTTTCTTTGTTAGTACTGTTGGCACACCTGGAGGGTGGGGCATTAGAGCCGTTTAGCAGATTAAGCCTTGCCCATCAAGCTACAAATGAATTCAGACATAAAGCACAAGATACAGATCAGGCCTAGCCACAGAAACAGCTGACTACGCAAGCTCTCAAATGCCGAAAGTGAAAGTTGTCAGGCTAGTTCGTGCTGCAGTTCGTAGAGTAGTCAGTGTAGTTGTGTAGTTTTTCTCTCATACGCAGTCATTTCTCATACGCCAGAACAAGCTGACTCTTTGCATGGTTTGGCTCGCGGTTTTACCTTGGTGGCCATTCAACAGATAATCGACTGTATATATATATATATATATATATATATATATATATATATATATATATATATATATATATATATATATATATATATATATATATATAGTCAATACATAACACACAGTCAATAGATAATCGGCCATTATATATAGTCAACAATCATAGCCTTAGAGATCGGCAGTTGCAATTTTTGAAGATTTTTACACTGGCACAACCTCCAGCAATAGTCAGTGCCGGCAACTTAGCAAAAATATTGTAAACATCGTAGACAGCTTGTCATGGCGTTCGACGTCGCACTCGATCAGCCAGCTGGAGTCCGAAAAATCTAATGGTGTGAGCTTACATTACTTCAATGGGACGTGTGGCAGTGTGTCTGTGAAGGTTTCCGAACAAATGAGCTTGTCAAAATTTTCACTGTTCGAATAAATGGTTGGCCACTGTATATGCTTGCCAAGGCCAGAGAGCACATCCAAACTATATGATTTCTCTAATTAACGAGGATCAAATTAATGAACTTTGCTTTTGTTCATTTCTTATCACCTGTCACAGTAAAAATCTTGCTCAGGCAATAAATTATACAGCCCCAAGGGGCTTATTTTCAAAGCTTTCATTTCAATTTTCATATTTATTACGTTTCATCAGCAGTATTCCTATTCAACTTTGGACATTCCTTTCTTTAAAGTTACCAAGTTACTAAATTCTTACCTTGTTATATCCAAGTCTCACTCAGTGCAAAGATACCTTTGTTCTGTCCATGTTCTTTTTATTGAGATCTGACATATGTTAGTGAAGAAAAAGAGCTTTTATACACCAGTATTTAGTTACTTCTAAATTGGCCTTTTTTTTAAATGTGCATTGCTTTTTTTTTTTTACATGTGCAGGCACCTGGCACTGTGACGATGCCTAGGCTCCCAAATACAGCAGCTGTTGGCAGAGTGCTGGTGTCAAACCTGTCGGCATCCACAAATGAGAATTCGCTTCGTCATCTTGGCCGTTCTTGTGGGGTTGTCACTGTGAGTCTGTGTTGTGTGACTGTTTTCTTCTAATAGTGATCTCACTAAAAGCCTAATACTGTGCTCATACTGTGGGGTCTAGAATTGGCGAGCGAGCACCACGCCACGCTCTTGGAGTGAACAGACACAGCAGACACGGTTGGTACAAACCAAACAATACACTTAGATTTATTTAACTACTTTTGAACGACGATATCGTCTACCGAATCGGTACATCAATCGTTATCAACACGCTAAGTCATCATTACACAAAATTACCATACACCCAAACAACATAACACAAGGGCACACAGAAGGTGGCGTCGCAAGCGCTTGACTTACCACGAGAAGCCCCAGCGCGGGGCTTGCGGTGCCACGCGCCGAGGACCCACGCTAGAGACAACCGTTCGCGGCAACCGCCACTCGCAGAAGAGACTCGCTCAACTTGCCCGCCACCAAGGCCTGCCTTCCGCCAGGGGTCACCGTCAGCGCTACCACTCTACCAACAGTGGTGCTCAACGTGAACACAACGCCATCTATCGTCGGCGGTTGTCACTCCCTAAATATGGCTTCTGTGCAGACACGTGCGCCACGCGGCGCAAAGAACTTTACAGGGCGTGTCAGCACCCCACAATACAAAACATTGTAGTTCCAAGGTGTGGACCACTTACTGTGTCGAGAGAGAGAAAAATGCAATGGACTCAGTTACGAAGCTCTTTCGAATGTATTAATAGGAGAGACTGATAGCTTCCAGTAGAGTATACGATGCGCATGTGCATGGTTTTGAACATTGAGTGAACGGGTTTGTTTTACGGCACCTGGTGAAGTGTCACATTGGTCTCTTTGCTACAGCTCAAGCAGCATACACCATTAGGGCATTCAGCAACACCATAAGCATGTGGCAGTTTGTCAATCTTTCCATCACAGATCCTTTTGTGAGCGTGCAAAGCACAGGTAGCAGTACAAAAGCTATTCCTAAGACACGACCACGTGATCGAAGCGCACTTTGGCGGAAATGAAACGTCTGAACTATACTCGCGCTATTCACTGTGTTAACGCCAAATGGTTCTTTTTTCCATTAATCAAACAAAAATGGACCAGCAGCGCTTTGTCAAGTGTTGCGATGCAAGGAAGGTTTTTTTCTTTATTGCGACTGGTTTGATTACTAGTGATTCCAAAAGGTATCATTCCAAAATGTTCCACTCATGGTGCATGTGGTGTCAAACCTTTACCTTAGTTTCTCAATTAGTAGAGCATTGCTGTTGGTAATGTTGATATTTTAGACATTTTCAGACATTGATCTTTCACTCTGACATAAATTGAGTTTCGGGCTGGGAAGGGATTCGAAGTGAATAGGGATTTTAGTTGAATAATTTCGAATCACATTCGAATAGTACGTGTATCACTTATTATATTTAAAGAAAAATAGGCGTATTTATTATGACCTAGCTAAAATTCACAATACATTTAAGAATACAAGCAGTGTCTGTGCAAATGTCATTCTTTTTGCTTTTAAGGAAGAAGTGAAAACAGCTTTGAATAGTAGCAGGATTTCACTTTCGGTAGAATGCAAGTGATAACCTGTGAAGTATGTTACATTTTAAAATTTGCTATACCTAGAGTATGTAAGTCAGTACATCAAGCCTATAAACTTGAAAAAAAATGAATCGATGTGAGGGTAGTATCTTCATTTAACGATGAAGTGGGGCTTCACGCCGATTCAAACTCGCCCTGGATATGTGTTTTCATAGTTTAGCACTACTTCACTGCAGTAAAACCACCTTTACAAGAAGCTACATGCGAACTAATGTATATTTGCTTAAGTGCTTTCACGGTTTAGCACCTTTTCACTGCACTTCAACCACCTTTGCAAGTACAGACGAGCCCGCTTATAACGAACCTGAGCGTGACGCGGCATCCATTCGCTGTATCTCGAAGTTCGTCGTAAATGAAACACAGCTTTTAAAAAAGTTGCGAGTGAAAACGCAAACTTTTTTTGCCCCAAAAAGTCCGTGATGCACGTGTTCCGAAGAGCAGAAGCAATAAGGGCGGTCTCGAGTTCATTTAAAACGGCAGGGTGCTCGTTCGACGAGGCCCGTGGCATAAGCTGCATGTGGCACTGGCTCCCAAGTTTCGTCGTTCTCGCCATCCGATTTCTCCAAATCATTCTCGGCACGTACTTCATTCACAATGCCCCAATCCGTGCACGGTTTCGCAGTGTCAGCCTCATCGTCGGCCGTAATTAAACCACCGCAACAGATGTCCCACCCGCTCTCCCAGGTCTGAGTCGACGACGCGCTGCCACAAATCGCCGCCGCAGTTTGGAAGTTTCAGGCTCGGCATTGGGCTCGACGTCGACGAAGTCGGCCTCGCGAAACGAGTTTCGCGCGCATGTAGCCGTCACTTCCGCCCACGAAACATCACCATCTCCACGCTCAGCTGAATACCGGGACGCCCGAAGCAGCAAGTTGGCTGCCAGGTGGTCGATAGCTATGAGCAAGTGCTCCGCAATGCGGCACCTAACACGCGGATTACGCTCAAGCCAAGCGGTCACACTTTCGACGTTTTGTTGAGCAGCAGGAAAAAGCGTGCTAGTCTTCCTGTCGGCCACCATGACCACACACGCACACCAAGAGCGAGCAAGATGCGCACACGCGACACAAATGCCAGAACGTGTGGAACAGCCCTGGGCCCATTTCCAGTCAGAAAACAAAACTAATTCGAGCCAGCGTGGCGGGCGTCGCGGAGCGGTGGAGACGGGCGAAGGGGTTGTGATCAAGAGAGGAGAGCAGACTTGCGAGAGAAGGGCAAGGAGTTCCGATAAAGAGGGGGAAGGATGCAGCGGGAGGGCGACCTTGAAAACCAAAACACACGGGAAGGAGGCACGTTGGGTAGTTCGCTTGAAAGGTCCGCGAAACTCGCACGCAAAAAAACTTGGAAAGAGTGCCTATGCGGCAGTGTTCGAATAATCGGCGGCCGTGGTGAAAAATCGTTTTGTTGCGCCGGCGGGCTGGCGTGGCCTCACGAACTTCGATATTTCACGATTCGTTCCGCGCAAATTAACAGCCAATTTTGCGCTTCCGCACGCGCGCGGAGGGCAAGCTGAGCTGAAGGCGAAGTGAGCGAGAACAAGTCCTAAGCACAAAACGAATCGCAAATTATCAGAGTTGGTGAGGTAGCGTACGCGCGTGCACCAGACGCCGAATATTGGATACAGTCAGTGGCCAACGATGTTGGTAAATGGTCTGGTTACTCCAGGCCAGCGATGCCAACGACAGTGCCAGCGATCAAAAACAGGGTAGATGGCCGACCGGTCTTCGAAAGATGGTGGCAATGTGAAAACACGGGCCTCATTGTGCCCTCGCGATCTCCGATGTCAGCGCAGCTCTGGCCGACTGGACTGGCCCTACGTCATCTCCTGACGCCGATCTCCGACGACAGCGTAGCTCTGACCCACTGGACTTGCCCTACGCCACCTCCTGACGCTGACAAGAGCTCTCGCAAGTGGTGCCCTGTCCTCGAACTCCTGTGACCGTGTTTTCCATTTTTCCTATCTCTCCTATCTCCTCGATATGTCCTCGCTTGCTGGCCTAACGCATCTCTCTTTCTCTATACTTTTACTTCTATCCTTTTTTATCCATCCTCACCCCCATCCCCTGTGAGCTACTGTGGAGGTGCCGCACCTTGATGCAGACAGTTACGGGGCTCACTTCTCTCTTCTTTTCCCTCTCTTAGAATCACTTAGTCGTCTGGCGATGCGGGGTGCTCAGAATAGCGGGGGGACAAAGGACGGAGGGGTGCCTAAAAAAAAGCAGTCGGGGCATGGAGGAAGGAAACAGCTTTCCTTCCTCCATGGGTTGGGGAGAGCGGCAACTAGAGGGTCGTGGAGGCAGGGTCGGCGTGTAACAATAATAATGTATGGGCACCTCGCTGATGCCTGATCGGTGGTCGAAATTGGTTTCCCGGGAAGTAGGCAGACCACTGACTCCGTTCGCTGTAACCGATCAGCGGCGCTCGGAGACGTTCGTTGTAAGTGCGATTTTGTGCCATTGAACCAATGTATATTTTGACGATCACGCGGATATTGTTCGTTTTAAGCGAAATTTCGTTTTAAGTGGGGCCGTTATATGTAGGCTCGACTGTATTACGTGCAATTAATGAACATGTTTGTTCTGAATACTTCGAAATTTTCAATAATTTAAATTTGATTTGAAGCAAATTCAAATTCCGTATTATTTGTTGGAACATTCGACGCATTCAAATATTCGCACAAGCTATATAGTTCCATACAATAATACCTAGGGGGGATCTGGCGCTAGTGTCCATGCGGGCTCATTCAGTGGCGCTTGTACCCTCATAGAAATTATGGGAAGTACAGGCTTCAGATCTGCGTTGGATGAATCAAGTTCTTAAGGTTCACAACGCTTGTTTGCCGAGTGTAAAGCAAAGCGATATAAAGTTGTATTCAATTGAAACTTGCTTCATTATTTTGTATGCAAGCTTTATTGCAAAACGTTTATGTGAAACCTAGACAAATTGAACCACCAGGGTATCCATTACTCTGCCATTGCGTTCCAAATTTGGCACCAAGATATAATGAATGATTTCTCACAACACATGAAAACAAACATTCTTGTTTTTTTTTCTCAAAAGTACACATTATCAATTTATGGAAATAGCAGTACATTAATAAGTGAGAAACACTTAGCGTTTTCTCTGCTGCGATGCCTGGTGGTTCGGCCCCAACGCACCTCTCGCTTTGTTGTGAAGTTCAGTCAGAGGAGCGTGACAGTGCGTCTTCTTCACTTCGCCGTTTTGCAGTTGAATTAAACGAGTTTTGGCAAGGCGTGCTCACGAAAAAACGTGAATTCAATGTAATATTCTGAACTGGAATGGGACGCTACATCTGTGCACAGTGGTGAGTGACGGCGTTTTGCTTAGACTGTGAAATACAACTTGTACAGCTCTAATGTCGCAGTAAATCAAGAGACCTAGTGGTCTTCAGCCTCTTAATAACAAACACACTGCTTCAGTGCTTTACATCGCACCCCACTACCCGCGGTGCGTGAAGAACAAAACTGAATGCTAGAGAAAGATCCGTAGACAGTACGCTAGCTAACGCGATCCAATCCGAAGCCTGTACTTCCCATGATTCCCATGGGGGTACACGATTGCAGTGCCAGACTCCTTTCTAGGTATTATTGTATGAAACTCTATGACACAAGCCCAGTAAATTGTTATTTGTCTTTAGTGTTTCTTTAACAACACTTCTCCAGTGCTTCTGTTACAAACTCTGTTCTTTATTTGTAAATCTTTTTACCCTTTGTCATTGATTCAGATATCTCAGACAACACTTCGCCATAGTTTTCCAAAACAAGTATTTTCGCTTTTCATGTAATGTCCCTACTCCTATTACCCTGTGTATGAACAGTCTAGCTAAGCTTAGTGGCTAGGTATCCTCTTAATGCCAGGTTCCAGCAGATCTACATGAAACCTCTTTTTACAGGAAATCATTCTTGACAAGAACCAGCGTCAAGCAGTCGTCAAGTTCAGAGAACATCAACAAGCCATGCAATTTCAGAAGAAATATCAAAGGTGAAGCTGCTTTGGTCAAGTGCTACATTCGTGTGTTCATGTTGCGATATCAGCTGCAGGAAAACTCCAATGAAAAAATTGTGGTGTTGCCACGGTGATCAGTACAAGGTTCATCTGTGATAAGATCCTATCAAGTGCTGTAGGTGATACGCTTTGGAATTGTAAGAAAGCATGTCTCTATGCGTGCAAAAGGTGCTCGGATACGGTTGTTACACCCCACATGAGAGGAGGACAGAAAGCGATAAATGGGGGCAGGAAAGGGGAGATGGTTGCAGGGAAAGCACGCATTTACTCTGGTTAGTCTGGCAGTGGGGAAATTAGTGGAAACTGGTCCAGACACCTTGTCATGCTAGTAATGTGCAGTGATTTCAAAAGCTTAGCAAGCCGGTCTCCTCATGTGACTCTCCACTAGCTTCCTCAGATCTCTGCACACTTAATGCTGCAGCTCGCATTATTTTGAAAAAGCTAGGAGCTACTGAACACACCGTCATCGGTTCACCCTGGGAGCGGGTGCTACGTACAAGTAGACCATACGAAAATGAGACTTTATGCAACAAACTAAATTTAAATGTATTTATTTATGCTTTTACAGAGGTGCAACAGCTGTGCCAATCGTGCCAATTTGATACAGTATTTTATTTTTATGCGGTTCTCAGCCAAAACTGTGAAACTTGGTGAAATTGCACTACACTGCGCTAAAATGCCAGACAAGCCTCAAAATCTTTTCAGTTGCGCTAACTGTTGCCAGAAATCGAGGACACCTTGGCAACCTGCTGTTGGGGATCATCATCCAGTCCAGAAGGGCAAACTCTCACCCTAATCAGATAACAAAAAAAAAATTAAGAAGGAACGCCATTCTAAAATTTTTTGGCCTTGTTATATTTCGTACAGAAGGCTTTTTAAACTACTTCTGTTTCTGTACTCTGAAGCCTTGCGCAAATATTTACTAAAATTTAGAAGGGGCGATTACTAGCTGTCACTAGACACAGCACATTTTGTTCCTCAGTCACTCATGTGCTTGATCCATGTAATTACAAATGCAAGTATGATCGGTGTTATATGAAAAACTTCTGGCAGTCATTCAGAGCTGTGTATGATGTTTCTGTGGCCCTGAGAAGGAAACAAAATTGTAAGCCTGTGTTCGTTTTTGCCACCCCCCCTTGCTGCTGCTGCTTTACTGGTTCCTGGAATTTCGGGGTCGACAGACTGGCCGATGCACATTACCATTTGCAACGCCTGTCAAATGTGATATGCTAATGTGGACTTCTTTATTGTTTACACTGTGGGGCGGTTCGACAGGCTGCTTTTATTGCTATAGCAATGCTCACGTGCACTGGGCAAGAGTTGGCTGATGTAAAAGGTTTGTACACAATTTAAGATTTCCTACTAGTAATGGAGTCTCTCCCCCCCCCCCCCTCCACACACACACACTTTGTTGTAACCTGCTCCAAATTTGGATTTTTGCGTGCCGAAAGAAACATTTCACTGCTGCAGTAATTTGTCCAAATCCTATTTCAGCCATTGCATTATTGATGTTATATTCTTTTTGTACCTTTTTTGTGTGGGTAGAGTTCAGGGAATTTCGCTCTGTTGACAATAGCTCATACTGTACATGCAGGCACATGTTAGACTTGTCCATGATTCAAGTCAGCCTGCTTCCACCGTGAAGGTGGGAACAGCACTAGCTGCGCTCGGGACAGAGCCATGGCGGCAAGAAGTCATGTGGGATCCAGAGTACCGGACCACGTCCTGAGGATGCTACTGCTCCAGCCTACCAGCGCGAGGGTAGGCTGGATTGGTTATCATCTGCATTGGTCATCATACCTCCAGGGAAGTGCTCACCTTCCTCCACATAGGTTCTTTGCAAGCTTGCGAACTGCTTGCTAGAAGAGCCTCTTGACCTTCGTTTGGCCCTGCGACACACACCTCAACTCGTTTTACTCTCACTGTAATGTTTCACTTAGCTAGCAAGGTGCATATCGATTGTTCGAGTTTTTCTTGGTGTGGGGACTGCTTGACACTGTTTGTACCTTGATGCCTGGATTCGTACAACGGTGTTGAAGAAGAACGTGCTGTCAGGAACAGTTCGACATCGGGACAGATGTGTGTGTGCACGTGCGCGTGTGAACTGCCCTTGTCCTTATTATTATTTTTCTTTATGTGGAATTTGCCTGTGGGCCATCAGTTCTCATATGGACGGGCACTTTCCAATGACACTGTCAAGTTTGTGCGACTGAACTTCAAGTGTGCTTCTTGCATTAGGCACCAGATTGCTAGGTGCTGATAGGTCTTCAGAGAAAGGTCACTTTCATACTTGTTGTATGCTTTTACAGCAAAACTTCAAGTTTCCTAGAAACTTGGTCGTTCTTGTGCTGTATGGGATACATTCGGTGATGAGGATCGTGTCGAGACTGGCGAACTTCGAAGAAGCATTCATTGAAGATTTGGCTTCGGCTTTCTCGTTTGGCAACATTCAGGAAACATTGCCCTTTGGTCTTTTAAAGCTTGGTTTTCTTCAGAATGCACCTACTTCACCAAAACGAGAGAATAAAGAAAGCTAAAAAAAGCTCCAACAAAGGAACATCTCTTCTTTTAATAAGCTGCAGGCCAGGTTTTTCTGCAATATAGGGTGGTGCTCATGAGAAGCGTTTCTTCTGGTAATCATAGCTGTCGGAAATTGGTTGTTGAAGGATAACTTCACATCTGTCCTCACCTAGACTCTTAGGTGTACGTATGTGCTTTTGTGCAGTACTCTTGAGCGAATGTTTAATCTAATGAAGGACCTTGGAAATTCATTCTTCACACAAACCCTGTGCCCATTTCTATCAGTCAACAGGTTCCAAGTTATAGTTTTAGAAGCATCTGTCCTTCTGATCTCTTCCTTTTCATGCTCTTTACAATAACTCGTACTCTGCAACCGAGTATTATTTATTCATACGACATTCCGTCCAAGTTCTTTATCTTTCTGTGATGCTGTTTGTGGGTTTCACAGGACTTGCATGTTCCACAAAGTCATTTTCTTGAAACTGCTCTTCATTTCAAGAATTTTAAAAATTCATTTTTTATGATTTAAAAAGAATTGAATTTGTTATCAGGTTGGCAGGGAGCATTTTTTTTCATTGCAACTGCAGCCTCATTTTCAGTTCTTATTTTATCTTGCTACCTGTGAATTGTGGTGTAGAGTTCCTATTTTCAAGTATTGTGTCATCTTTCCATTTGTGTACAAGTTCCCAAGAAAGGAGCAAAAATTTTTAATTCAGGGAATTCCATATAGAAGCGGGAGAGCGAGAAACTTTTTTCTTCATTTACCACATGATGGTTCTTGACATGATATTCATAACTAGTAAAATTTTGCAACCAGTGGGTGAAGATCCGAAGCTTTAGTAGTTGTTTATTGTCCGAAGATTTGCTTATCACATAAAAAATTTCAGCTACAGTGGAACCTTGTTAAACCTTGCCTACTTCAGCCATGCCCCGCCGCGGTGGTCTAGTGGCTAAAGCACTCGGCTGCTGACCCGCAGGTCACGGGATCGAATCCCTGCTGCAGCGGCTGCATTTTAGATGGAGGCGAAAATGCTGTAGGCCCTTGTGCTCAGATTTGGGTGCACGTTAAGGAACCCCATGTGGTCGAAATTTCGGAAGCCCTCCACTACGGCGTCTCTCATAATCATATGGTGGTTTTGGTACGTCGAACCCCACATATCAATCAATCAATCAATTTCAGCCATAGTTTTGTAATGAAAGTTTGAAATTCTCAGTTTGGCTGTCATTAACTCCTTGCAGTCTTGTGGTAAGCCTCACCTAATGCAAAAATGTAAATCTCAGTGAGATATGGAAATCTCTTGACAGAGATGTGGCCTCGTGTATGCCAGTTTTGTTGCAGCCCCTGTTTTATGAAGCTTCTTTATTTGTAAACTGTTAATGCACTTTATGAAGCTTTGAGAGGGTGGCTGTACCTTTTTTTTTTTTTTTATCATATGAATGGATGAATCTGAAAGTGGGTTCTGTGCTGACAAGCAATACATCGTTATACTGTGGGTTTTCATGTGCCAAGGTAGGATTATGCCGTAGCGGAAGGCTCCGGATTACTTTACCATATGAGGTTTTTTGGTGTACGCCTAAATCTTAGTCTATGAGCATTGTTACTTTCTTACCTTCACCAACACAGTGGAACCCCGCTGCTACGTTCCCCACTGCTGTGTTTTCTCAGCTGTTACGTTGTCTTGCATCGGTCCAGGCATAGCTCTCGTAGAATCTCATGTATTGCGAACCCCGCTGTTACGGCGCAACTGTGAGAACGTTCCTGCTTGATGCGTTGCAACCTAGTCCTCTAGTGTCTAGAATATACTTCTAGGCACTATACTAGTCCGCCGAACCCGCCCAGAAATTGCCATTTTGATCTGACGTTTGACAGTCTTCGCCTGGCTTGGCTACGGAACAGGCTGCGAGAAGCCGCAGGCGATTTGGAGAGGCTGCTCCTAGATGACCATTTGTGAAAAGTGCTATCACCATCATCACTGTGCTTACAATGGAATTTTCATGACGAAATGCCGGAAGTGCGCTACAGTCCCACGGTCACACATGTTGACTGGTCTTCAGTCGCTGTTGTGTTCGCTGAGCCTGTTACCATTATACCGGCCAACTCTTCCGATTTCCCCGTAAAATGTACAAATTTTGATCGTGCTTATAATTTTACGAGTCTTGCCTGAAATTTTCCGAAAAATATATGTATTTTCTATAGAAAAAATAAAATAACTAAAGTAGCGTGGCCTCAAAAACGGCATTGTGCTATATTCCTCTACTATGAGAGAACAAAAATAATGTATTGGTGTTATTATCATCATACCTGCCAAGACTCCCGGATTTCGACCATTTCTTTCGTTTTACATTTGCCATGGAAATCTCCCGGAAATTGAAATTTGTGTGCGAGATCTGGCCGCATTGACGAAAATGCAGGTCAGTTTGTTCCAGACTTTTTGCGAGCCCCCCACATTTTATTAGAAAAGAATTTAAGAGACGTTCATCTAAACATACAGTGGAGTCTCAGTGATGCAAAACCGCGGCAGATACGAATTCGTGAAGTTCCCCAACCAAATTCATGTGTCTGTTGGGCCAAAATTCGAATGTTCCGAACACTTCTCTCAATCACGGCGTGTGTTATGAACTTTAGTACTGAAACCGTCGAACGAAAGTAGATCGAGAGCGGCGTACTCGAAGCTTCGGAAGTAAGCACGTGACCAGGGCACGCCCTGTCTTCTTCAGTGCGTGTGGTTGTCATTGCAACAACCGCTGTTAATGAAACGGAGTTCGTTCGACACGATCATGTATAGCGACAACGTTACTGACAGAACTGCGAAAGTGTGCGCACAGGGAACGCTAGAGCAGTATAAGCAATGCTGCTTTCCTCAAACTTCGTGCACAAAACTGTGACAGTTGCAATCATAGATAGCATAAAATGACTTAGTTTTGAAGGCATGCGGGTTGAAAACAAAACTACCGTTTGCCACAACCGCCGCGCACAAAACTGCGGTCGCGGCAATGGAATAGTGATCTACGAGCTCCGAGGGCACGTTGGCTGAGGCAGCGGTAAATTAAAAGGCGTAAAGACTTTAAAAAAATAGTAAAAGACTAGAAGCGTTTCAGCGTTTCTGTCCAAAGAATCTAGTAGCGAGCAAACACAAAGCTTTGACCTGCACTTTCGCAACAGCCAGGTGCGCCGTCCCGTTCCTTCACTTGTAAAGACGTACGCTAGTTGCTTTGACGGAAATAGATTTTTTTGCTAGTTGTTTTGATGTCGCAAAATTTCGGGAGCATTTGCGCTCCCCATTTGAGACTCTCACCTTAGTGGGAAACCCTATCCTCTTGTGTTCAGCCACTTCAAGCCATTATGAGACCGCAACGTTGATGTTTGTGTTAGCCCCCCCCCCCTCCTCGCCGTTTTTGTTTTTAGAAATTTTTTATGGCAGGAAAACGTGAATACACTTGTCGCTAAAGGCAAATTCATTATAGCTACAAACAAAAAAGGCGGCAACACCCCCCTCCTCCTCGCCGCTCTAGGGTTTTACGAATTTCTTCATTGCCAGGTTGGCTGGTATGCCGTTTAACTTGTCAATGCAATCTTTATTAAGCCTTAATGGCGTCGTGTAAGCGAAAAGCGCTTTCTTTTGAGGCTGGACGTACTTAAAGCAATCGACAAGCAGCCAGCGCGAAAAAGGGTGGACATTGCCAAAGACCTTAGAGCAGCGCAAACAACTTTACAGGATGTGTCAGCACCCCCACAACTGCTATCGTCAACACTCAACAGCATCACCTCAAAGCGACAAGTTCGGTACTCGGCGCCATGCATTAATTACGTCGCATCAGTGTGGAGTGCAGTGAGCTCAACTGTAGATCACTGCTTTGCGAGGTGTGGGTTCCGTATGGACATCAAAGAGAAGCCTACCATCGAAGCTCATCAGTCGAAAGCAGCCTCCTGTGAGCAAAAGCTCAATGAGGCAATGAATGCGCTGGGTGCCACGGGTATGACGTACGATGACTACGTCTCTGTAGATGTTGCCGTTGGGACGTCGGAGTGCCACACTATCGCGGAGATTGTTGTAAAGTCTATTGCAACTGAAGATGGGGACATTGACGACGACGACGAGCACAAGCCACATGATTCTGAAGAGTTGGCCTTGGAGTCGGCCGATCTCAACTTTGGAGAAGCCGCGGTGGCCCTAGACTACTTCCGCAGGTACGTCGCACACCAAAGCGACACTGAAAGCAATGCGGCCTTCCAGATTATTGAGAAACGCATGGTGCCTTCCAGCGAGCGAAAAAAGGCGGTCGCCTTCTTCAAATGATTAAGTCATAGGCTCACCTTGCCAAAATAAATTGTTAGTAGTCAAAGCGCTTGTGCTCTCATTCATTTTCAGAGCTGTGGCGACTCCATTTCCAATGGAGGCGGAAATATTGTAGGCCCGTGTGCTCAGATTTGGGGACACGTTAAAGAACCCCAGGTGGTCGAAATTTCTGAGCCCTCCACTACGGCGTCTCTCATAATCATATGCTGGTTTTGGGACATTAAACACCACATATTAATCAATCAATCATTTTCAGAGCTTTCCTCATTTTTGCATTTTATCGGCTTTTACGTTTTTTTACCCGGTCCGCTAAAAAACGTATTAACGGGGTTCCACTGTAAGCGGTTGCCTTGACCAGCATTAAACTTGCCTTGACCAGCATTGTATCTACCCTGAGTGACGCAACTTCGTAGAAGCTAAGCTCTTACACATGCAACATACGCCTACTATGTGCAAAATGATTTTTTACTGAGCAACCAAAAGTTGCTAAATGCTCATGACTGCAAAGGGTTAGAACCTAGGCATTCAGTTCTTGCCCATTTACTTATATTAAATTTTATCAGTGTTCTTCATTTTGCCTCAGAGGCAGTACAGTACTTCCAGGTTTAAAGTTAGGAGACGACAAAAAGGGGGAGAAGAAAGAAATGGGTAGGTATGCTTACTGCACATATTTCGATTGTGGCTTACTGCCCAAATTCAAATTCTGCATTTTTATGAAGTGTCTGTAATTTTAGAGCTGCCTTGGTTTCGGCACAAATTTAATGTAACTTTTAGGTGCGAAACAACTCTTTACTAGCCTGTGTAATGCTGTTCCTTCGTATGTATGCGCCGCGAGCCGCAGGCGTTGGCACCGGGCCAAGTAGGTCACACCGCTGCTGTGCGCTGACGTCACTCTCTACCTCGCGTGCTTGCCGCGGCATCTGCAGCTGCTGCCTCGTCCGTTCACCCACAACACCAGCCGCGCGCTACACCTCGAACTCGTCAGTTCACGCGCAATAAAGCTGATGCGCACCTAACGTACGCATTGAAACATGTGTGTATGTGTCACCTACAAGACCTACACCTGACTGTCACTTTAAAGAAATCTTCCAGCACTCACCGCAGCAGCCGCGTTAGCGCTGTTCAACCCATGATGCCACCCGTGCGCAATCTCCCCAAATGAAACCACCATGGTTCCATTTGGGGAGATGGTCCAAGTTATTTTAGAACATTCATGTTCACTGCATCTCAAATTTTTACATCATCTATTTATAAAACTGGCCTTTGCACCACACAGTGCAAATGAAAAGTGAATTATTTTAAATGCACCTGGATGCATAGTTCAATAAAATACTTTTCAATTGGAGAGCACAGAAAAAAGTGGGTCTTCTTTGCTTTTCTACATAATGCGCCAGTTTTGTTTTATGCATATTTTCCCGAGTTCATAGCTTAACAAGGTTCTGCTGTACTGTTTCTTCTTCGGGTGATAACACTGCCACTTTGATAATTTAATTACACGTTGCCCTCATACCGTTCACTGCCACCTCATTATGGCAAAGGTCCAAGCTCATATTTGAATGTCAACATTACTTATCTCACAGGCTCTTTACACCTGTGTTCTACATATCACTGTTAAATATAGTGAACATCGTTTAGACCTTTACAAGATGATTGACTGTTGCAGGAGGCTTTATCGAACTTTTCAGGTTTCACACTGATCTTTGGTCTTTTTGTGGTATTTTTGTGGATCATAGGGCATGTTTCTAATTATGGTCGTTACACAGCACTTCTGCTGATCTTAGTTCTGAGCACATGTTGAAAGTACTTTTATACCCTCAGTGATTATCGTAGCACACATATTTAGTTTTTAAGCATGAAATGCTTCTTTTTACCAAGAGTTATTGTCATCATTGAATGCATCAGTATGACTTATTGCCAACAACTTTATCACAACAAGCATCTTGAGCTTCTGTAGCTGATCTGCTCTGCCGCATGTGTGCCATAGTGCAATTCTAAACATACTGTATTCTTTTAATGGGCAACAACCTAAACATTCTTTGCCGCCTCGTTGTGCAGGACAACTTGTACATGAGTGACGCTTGGTAGAAATGAAAGCAGCTCGCTGTTGCAGAGTTGAGTGGCGCATGCACGTCTTATAGCGCAGCTAGTGTAACGCTGTTGTAAGCATAATGTTTGCATTCGTTAGACAACAAGCCAAACACGCCTTCCTCTACTTGGCTATTGTGAAGACACTGTAGTTCGCGTTGCTTGCAGGAAGCTTTTCGTTGCCGCGTCGACCCCACTAGCTACTTGTAGCTTTGTTCAATGTTTATTTTAATAGGGTGCATTGAATCTGCTGCAATTTGTATGTGATAGTGTTAAAGAGCTTGTTTTGGGAAAATTCTAATGTAGGTGTCAGCGTCGGCGCGATTGATGTGAGTGAAAAATTATCTTGTCCATAATCGAAAAATCGAGAAACATGCAAATGAAATACATTATAAATATGTGAAAATTGAACCAGGCAGTCAGCATGGCAAGCGGGTAGTTTACAACAGAGTCACGCTACTGTTTGAAACTGCCTTGTAAAACGACACTAAAATATCATGTAGTAGAATTGCACCAAGCGTGAAAATTTTCACACTAAAATATCATGTAGTAGAATTGCACCAAGCGTGAAAATTTTGTGAAGTCCACAACGAGTGAATGTTTTAAAGGCTCACCCGTTGCAAAGTGCTCTGGCGTATTCAATCATCATCAGCTGCAAAAGCATCAACTAAGTTGGCAGCTGAGTAGGTTTGTGTGTAGCCTTATGGACGTGTTGTGGGCTCTCCGCTGATTTGGGTAAGGAAGAATTGTGGCATAGTATGCACTTGATAACTGTACTTGCAGTAGACAATCTAGGATAATTTGAAAAGGCCAATGTTGCGGCACAGACGTTAGTTTCTCATTCGTTTCTTTATAGCATGGTTGAGGCATCCACAGAGAGCCATAGCTAGGGTAGCGAATGAGACAGCGATGTGCTTGGAGCCCAGTTACGCTATTGCATTCTACTCTTCAGTAGTTGGTGAAAGGGGGGATGAGCAGAGAGAGTGTTCGAATTCGCTAACACGTAAAAATGATGCACCACTTCCCACAAAAGACCCTGAATGGAAAGTAAGCCTTACGTATGAGTAGCATACTTTGATCAATAATTGTTGTGTAGGCCAATCAGCAGCTACAGCATTGCTGATTTTTGCGTGACACCTTTGTGCATGGGTGTTCATTGGTGCCGTTGTAAAAACTTCTTGAAGTTGCGCCCAGCTTGCAAAGAAGCATTTTATGCTTATATAACGCTTAATTCCAGGTATTGGATTAGACTGGCTATTCCTTGATATCTTCAGCTTTCTGCTGTTGCAACACATTGTCTTACCTTATTCTTCTGGTCTGTTACTCTCAAAAGGAAGTGTCCTTTGTGTTGTTCGCAAGAAATCGGTCATCCTGGTAGCTGTCGTGTCATTGGCTTTCTGCCTGGTTTATACTGACAGGTGGATGGAGGATGGCTTCTCGTGCTTCAGCCATACTTAGCACGCAAAGGTTAACCTTGTCGAGTCTGCCAGGTTTTCGCATATTCCAAACGATTACGTTTTCTTGCATGCGATAGTTTTTGTAAGGCCCATTTTCCATGAGTCCTTCACAACTTCTATTATATTATGGCTTATGAAATGCTGTTGGCTTACAAGATTGGTGGGTCAGTAGTTTACTGAGGACAGGTTATTACCAAATTTTATTGGCTCTGCGGGGATATCTTGCGCTAGACCCGACACAATTGAAACCTAATCAAATTTTCTCATTTTAACTTTTAAGCAGTATGATGGTTTTGATGATTTCTCATCGTTATGATGAGTGTAAACCATCATGAGTTGCATTAATTTTGAATGAATTGGCGAACTTTTCTCATACTTCTCTGTGCCAGCCTTATCTTGCACAAAGGCCTCAGCCTTGCATGCCACTCAACTGTCTTAATGAGACAAAACCACGGATTGTCCTCCAGCAAGCACAGCAGCATGAAAGCACCATTGCGCCACTTGATGGTCTTGCAGAATTTCTGAACTGTAGGGTCAATGGTAGCTTTCCTATTAACAATGTAACATGCCAGGTTGTTTTTGGTCACAAGAAAACGCATGAATAAACTAGAGAAATTGGTTTCACTATACTAGTCACCTTCTGCTACTATAGTCAAAACTTCAGCATCATTTGCAGCTAATCATTGCAGTATTCTCTGCTTGCATAACTGTGGGAAACGGATGTTTCTCTTTCATAATGCTGTCTTGTTTTTATATTTATTGACATCTTTTTATTATTGTTTAGGCAAATTTTGTTACACATATCAATTTACTTTCTGATTACTGCAGTGTGCTTGCTGGAGCTTGTTAAACCACATTGTGAAAATTGTGCAGAAGGTGTGACACAGAGGAGCGACATGCACTTCACGTGCTTCTGCCACTGCAGCATTCGTTACAAGCTCCCCACTTACCCCTTCCCGCTAATTTAATTGACTGCATTACATGTTTGTCCCTGCATTGCATATAGGCTTTTTTAACGAAAAGTAAACTCCCCTTCTCTCTGGGCTGTTGCATGGGAGCACAAAAGCCAGCGTCACAGCCTCAGCTATGCATTTTTGGGGCACGTGAACAACAGCCCAGAGAGGACTATGGCGGCACCGAGAGAACCTTCAGTAAAAAGGCCTATTTTGGCACAGGGAAGGATTTCTTAAGGGGCTTTTAAACCATCTTCAATATTTTTTTAACATTTCAAGTAAACATTCACGTTCAGTCCGGAGTGCTGTCACGATCCGCAATGCCAAACGCGGCAGCACCACACTCTGCCCCATGCTTCTCTGTGGGTGATGTCACGAGGGTGCATTTAGGATGTCACCAGGAGCAGATGCTGTTCATTGTTTGAACAAAAATCAGTTTGTCTGCTAGTAAGTTTACGCACTCCATGGTTATCCTTTTTGAGGAGGAGAGACCAGCTGACTTGACAGAGTGTAGCAACATAAACAAGAACAACAAGTGACAGCTTGGTTCTGAACATCAAATGCTTGTAACTCAGCTATTTTACTGCATCATTTCAAAAATTAATTTAACTATGTCTTCGTTGCAGACCCACGCATAGCTGACACACCACAACTAAATTTTGACATCAGGATGGTTTAGGGGCTCATTGAAATAAAATAGCTCTACTTGTTCAAAAGCGATGTAGGCTTTTGTTTGCAGGAAAGATTTTTTTCTATCTTTAACAGCTTCACTTCATTGGCAGAAAATTTAGAATAGATCGAAATGCAGAGGGCTCAGTTGTAGAGAGAAAGATGCTGTATTTGCTGGAGTTGATTCTTTGCACGGCACATGCAAGTTGTAATGCTATCCTTTTTTATAATTGGCCCCATTGCTAGACAAGGCAAACTAACCACTTGAGACCTTACGCATTGTTGCTCACACACCTTAATTGACGAAACTGAGGTAACAGAAGCAGTGCTTTTCTTTTAAACTGTTGCTTTTATTGCTGCTGGCTTAGCTACACAAAATTTATTCTAATTTGCCGGCAATATATTGCTTTGTGATGGAATATTTTCTGTATTAATCCAAGCTGCTAGTGTGAATCTCAGTGAAGCAACTTTCTAAGGGTATCCTCAACTTTCTCTCTCTTTCTGTTTTTTATTACCTGTTCTTATTTAGTTTTTTTTTTTCAAACCTATCACAGGTCTTGCAGTCTCTGATGAATTGGCATTATATGCAGCTGCACTTTTGCCTTTGTAACTAATTGTAGCATCTGAATAGTAGTCACATTTGCAAGAAACAATATGGTGCGCACTCATGATTGCACTTGCTCAGTGTTTTTTTTTTTTCCCTTCGTTATTCAGAGCACAAGTGGATAGGACATTTCATTACAATAGGAAATGCCCAAGTAGGAAGGTTATGCTTTTTCTTGATAAGTTCGTGTAGCCTTTTGTGAACGGATATCGGTGCCTTTACAAAAGGGATTACAAAAGGGATTACCCGAATCGAGGGGGGCTTCATTCAGCATGTGTTATATATTTTCTAACAACATGCTAGCTGTGTTGGCAGATAATTTTGTGTGGCAGTGAAGGAGAAGTTACGGAAACTAAGCTTTTGTGCGTGTTACTGCACCGAGTAGTATGACAGCACTTTTTTTTATTTCCTGAAATGGGTATTGAATTGGGTATCACATTTGTTAAAACATTGGAATGTCAGAAAAAAATGTATATTTCGTATGTACCACTGAGTTGCGTGCATTTTATTTAATTAAGATAATTGTATTTTTCCCCAGTAGCTTAAATTAACCAAAAGGTTATAGCAAGGTATTTCTCAATGGCGTTGTCAAATGTGCACTCCCTTTTTGTAGCTACAGAAAGTTCTCCACAACCATGGATAATGCTCACACTTGGGTGTATCTCAGTTAGTCTGCCAAAGAATTGAAGCTGTTAATATAATATTAATAGGCTTGTGCGAATATTCAAATATTCGAATTTGCTTTGAGTTAAATTCAAATTATTGAAAATTTCAAATTCAAAAATGCATATTAGTCTGCATGTGACACCCTGTAAAGGTGGTTTTTCTGCAGTGGAGAGGTGCTAAGCAGTGACAGCATCTATTCAAGTGCACGTTAGTTTGCATGTAACTTTTTGTAAAAGAGGTTTTACTGCAGTGAAGTGGTGCTGAACTGTAACAACGCATACTCGGGGTATGCACACTGCCGCGAAGCCCTACGTCAAGATTAAATAAGGATATCACCCTCACATCGATTCCTTTTTCAAGTTTAAAAGCTTGTTATACCGGCTTATATATATGCTCCAATTATAGGAAATTTCAAAAAAGTAACATATTTTACAGGCTATAACTTGCGTTCTACCAAAAGTCAAATCCAGCTACTATTAAAAGTTTTTTTCCCACTTTCTTTGATGTTACCAAATGGCGTTTTAAACAGGCCTCGTTTTGAGTTTTTAAAAATATTGTGTTATGTTAGTTATGACATGATAAATATGCCCTTTTTTCTTTTTAATTTGTGACTAATACACTGTTCGAATTCGACTCGAAATTATTTGCAAAAAAATCGCCATTCGCTTCGAACCTGAAATTCACTATTCGCACAAGCCTAAATATTAAGTTGGTTTTTGCTAATCTTTTTTATCTTTTCTTTTATTTGACAACATAAAAACAAGTTTATCAAACAAGATTTGAGATGAGTGTCTTCACTAACGATGTTTTACAGGTGTCTTTCTCAAGCTTTTATCCTTAATGTGCAATCGCATTCGTACACATTCTCCTTGAGGGACTTTTTTGCGTGCTTTTCAGCAGCAGCTCAATCTACAAGCTTTAAGTGTAAGCTCGCTTTTCCTGTTCAGCCCATCTCTTGAAGTTTTAGCTTTCGCTATCAAGTGTGTGAAAACCAAAGAGTAGGAATGAAGAGAATGTTCATTTTCTCCCATTCTGTAAAAAATCAAAAACATTCACCCACACACACACATGTACTAAAGTCATGAGCAGCACATATAAAATCACATCGTGTTGGTGACACTTTGAACGGTGCTAAAACATAAATCCACTGAGCACTCATTGAATAGTGCTTGTGCTATAAATGCCATGGAAGATGAGCATAGTCTTACTCCTCATTATTGGGAGTGATGGTTTTAGAGTTCTTTTTCTTTTCTAAAGCAATGATTGCATATGCCGTTATTCCTAAGCACTGGGGCAAGATTACCGGCTATGGTGGTACAATACTCACTATACGCGGTTCTTGCTTGACTGTGTACGTCAAGAAAATGCTGTTGCTCACACTTTACATTTTTCTCACATCTGCACCCTTATGGTTTGGCCACTCATTGCTTCATTGATCATTCCACTTATTGCTGGCGTATGTTTGTGTGGTGTGCTGTGAGATAAGAACTTGTGCTTGATTCGTGATGCACCTTCCACTGCGGGACACGACCACAGAGTGTGTGTGGGAGTTTATACAGAGTTCCAAGTGCTAAGCACCTGCACTGTTTTACAAATGTGGCCTTTTTTTTTTTGTATTGTCAGTCATCTGCACACATGGTCCCTTTCATCAACTCCACTGTCCATGGTTGCAGTTTGTTGCATTTGTTG
This sequence comes from Rhipicephalus microplus, assembly GCF_043290135.1. NCBI lineage: Eukaryota > Metazoa > Arthropoda > Arachnida > Ixodida > Ixodidae > Rhipicephalus > Rhipicephalus microplus. The sequence goes on from NC_134700.1 coordinate 266,876,501, forward strand.
TGTGCGGTTGTGCAGTGGATTTTATTCTCAACATCCTTGCCACATTCCACCCCTGTGACTTCTTTGGCTTCTGTGCATATGAATACACCGTATTGTTTACTGCTGAGGCGTGCCGACACATTGTCTTTGTACTTGCGTGAAACAGGAGTTTTCTCTTTTGAGCACGATTGGTTTTAGAGCAGGCACAACTTCGTTTTTCCTGAATTCCTTACCTGTTGGCATAGTCGTCAGCTACCCTGCTAGATTCTGCATGTGCTCTACCTGGCGGAGTTGTTCCTCTAAGATGAAGATGATGTTTAATGATGGCCGGGTGTTTTTGTAGCATAAATCAGCCCAGTGACCCTGTGCAATCAAGTGGCTCAGGCTGGAATAATGTAACAATCCTTTCACAGTTCTCTTATTTTTTTATTTTTTCTCACTGGTTGTGACGGAGCCCCAGTTGTGTTATCACTGTGATCAACAGGTTACCAATTGGTTGTGGAGAAAGGAGTGGCAATATGTCGACTGTGGGATTCGATTGAATGTGAGAGCATAATGAAGTGAAACTTTTGTAGCTGACTGGCAAGCTGTTTATTTGGTGGAATTATTTAATACCTTCTTTCTGATGAATTTTATTAGCCGGAGGAATGACACAGTCGTGAAAAACCTTGCCGTCTATGAAGTCTCATGAACACTTTCTTTAACTTGTCAGGATAGACATGCACACCATAGAAGACATATTCATAAAGAAAATACATGCAGTATGCTGTCAGTGCTGTCATAAATAGCTAATGAGGAAATAGTTATTCTCTTCCAAAAGGGGCCAGAAAACATCTCAATTGGAATTCAGGTAGAGAATTAGTAAAATAAATAGCTTTTAACTGCATATGAAGAATTTTCAAAATGGGAAATAATGTGCCAAACATTATGTAGGTAACACAGTTAAACATTAAGTCTACTATTATGGGTTAAGATTTGGCATTGGGTGTCATATGCACAGAACAGGGCACTTTGCAGTCACCTTGTTGTAAACATAATTTATTTGTATATTTCTATAGACTGTGAAACTAGCAGCATGAGAGAGAGAGAGAAAAAGAAAAGTGTTCTTTGCTAGAATTAAATGCAGTCACAAGCCACTTGCACTGTATTATCATATGAACACAAAATTTGGTGTGGAAATAGCAGGCACCTCCTCTGCTGTTACACTAGGCCCTGCATGAAAAGTGACAGGCTGGCTTTCAACAATGCAAAAGTTTTATATGTACACAAGTTAACACTAGCGAAATAATCATTTCTGTGCGCCTGTGTGTCATTTGAACTGAGAAAAATTATATAGAATATGAAGAGCTGCAGTATAATTGCATTATCTCATTTTGGCTAATTTGATGTTTTGTTAATTTGATCCCCCTCTGAACATTTCAGACTCCGATAGATTTTTATTGGCCCAAAGCAGATTTTCTGAAATAATCCAAACTTTACTGGTCAGCATTGCACACACATGAGCACTGGCAGCACCTGCAGATCCAATGTACGTCACTTGCCAAATATGCCCCTTTTTTTTTTAAACCGAAGTACCTGGTATGTATATGGTAAGCCACTAGCAATTAATTTTTACCCTTTTCGTGGGTACTGCTTTTCCTTCTCAATTTACAGTTAACTGCCAATTTTTGGACATACTTGTAAATTCGGACACTTTCACGACATTATCACAAGCTCCATAGACGTCAATGTATGGGACCCTGTGGAATTTCAAACGCAGACGCACCTCGTCATCAGATTTTTCTTACTTTCTACCCACATTTTATGACTGAAACAGCATCAATGAGACCGCCCACCTCTGTTGAGTCATTATCTTGTAGGTTTGAACCAGTGCCTTTGGATTATATCAGTGTGCAGCTGTAGCAGTGTCCAAAAGTCAGCTTAGCTGCAATATTTAAGTGTCGAAGTGTTAAACAGACCGAAAATATGAAGGGGCCACTATCACAAAGCAGTGCAACGATATTTTTGCAGACAATCATCGGAAACACACAGAGGTGTGATGGCAGCAGGCGGCTAACAAGCCAGTACAATGTAATGGTTGTATGACCGACAACCCTTTATGATAAGCATCTTCAGCCAACTGCTCGGTAGTGCATGTTGCCTAGTGCAGTTGTAAGCATACTGCACACTTACAATGTGCGACAACCCAAACGATTCATGCTAAGTGCACTGCACAGAAGCGCTGCTCTCAGGAACAAAAGCAGCTCAGCTTTGCCATGCCCGTCTGCACTCGGAAACTGAGTCGACATCACAAACATTTACATGGCAATTGTGTGCATACGGCATTGCTGTCAGCAAGCATGTTGACAGCGATGGCATCACTTTAGTTGGCTATGCACTGCACACAAATAAGCACAACCGTCTTCACGCGACTGCAAATACTGCATGTCAGCGGAGATTTTTGCACAATAGCACATGCTTACGTGCGCGCACGCACCAGGGAAAACGGGACGAGACGCCTGTTCTTCCGACACAGCCTTTGTGTTCTACATCATTGTTTTTAAATGTTCGATGTGGGAGCCATAATTTATTCCACGGTTTGATGCTGTGAGTGACATTCATCACGAGATGCAGACTTGAAATAGGTTGGTGGCACATAGTTAAGTGGGGTTTGCGTCAGCTATTTAATGTGTTCACGAGAGTTAGGTGCGCACTAAAATTCCTGGTAAGCGCACAGGAATGTGCTGAAGCTATTTCAAATTAGCTGTGGAAATTTGACCGCTTTAGCTGAATGAAAAAACGTGAACTCATTTTTTTTCCAGATTTTTTTACAGATGATCTCGTGGTTGTTACGGTGTTCGTCGGGCGTTGACTGTATTAACTGCGTGGTAGGGTTTACTAGAGGTCAGTGGTTGAGGCTAAGCTATGCTTCTAGCAGCTGTCTGCCAGCACATCGGTAAGCTTTATGCCACCAGGTGCTATGAAACTCTCGGCCATTGGGCCCTTGCACTTCCTCCACCTGTAGGCCAATAAACTCCAAAATATATAAAACTATCATCTGTAATCTAGAATGATAAAAGATAATTTAAAACTCTCTGACTGCAATCACCCATGAGCATTAATTGGGGAACTGTAATGGTAGTCTTGTGGCATGAAGTGGTAGCCACCAACATATGTGGTGTGATTTGGGTTACAAATTACAAATTACAAAAGCGTGTCACCCCGCTGAGCTTTGAAGCTCAGCGGGGTGACACGCTTCAGTTGCTGTGCTTGCCAATTGCCTTTAGGAGGCACCATTCACCACGCTGGAAAAAAGGGTATCTTTTAGTGCTCAAGAAAAGGAATCTTTAATTCATCTGTGGTTGCAAGGTTCCTGTAACACATGGGGTGTGTTGTAACAGTGGCCGACACTCGTCATCCACTGTAACTGAATGTTCGGAAGTATAGGAGTGAATTGTGATTGTGTCGGCAGCACTGTAATGATTTGATTGCATGAAGAAGATACTAAGTAATTATCAATTATTTTTGCCTCAGCTAAAACCATCTCCAACTATTGATAGTCTGTACCCACAAATAAGCAATATTGACGGTTTAAAGGTGTTAGAAGGCCCCTTTAAAAGCCTAGCTGCAGCCCAACCTTTAAAGAAAAGAGAAAAAATATATATATTGGCATTCAAGTGAACAGACTGAAAATGTTAAAAAAACTTAAGTACATTTGCAGCAGGTGGTCTTGGCCAAGTATATGTAATAGTTATATACCAACACCAATGCCCACATGCCTAAAAAGAAAGTCTTTTCATTGGTATTAATTCTTGTCACTATATAACTCAAAAAAGACTTACGATTGCAACATTATTTGCTCCGTGACCACAATGCAACATTTGCTTTGTGATCACATTGTAAAGAAAATGCATAGAAACCACCAATTGTTTTTGGCTAATAATTATTTAATAATGAGCTGTATGAAAGAACCAATATTGTCTTCCTGCTGCTTTATTGTTAGAAGATTTGCTGTTACTGCTCTCTAATTTTTTCATCTCTTTAACATACGGAACAGGTATTAATTTCATTGGTCAGATAAAATTGGGTTTTGAGTTCTTAAAACTGCTCTCATTAGAGCTTGCTTGTGCGACCATCAATAATTGCTGTGCATTTTGACAGTGAAGTTCTTGATATTTAGTCTTTTTCTCTTAACTTCTATTGTCCCGTACCCTTTGGATGAGGCTGTAGTAATGCAATATGTCTGCTTTTTTTTTCTTTTCTCTTGGTGACTGTATGGTAGGGTTTATCGTATAGGGCAAAGTGCAAAAAAAAAAAGTCATAATGTAAAAGTGAAAAATGTCTTGTAGGAGGACACAAATTTCGTCTTAAAAACAATACCACTATTAAACCAGCCTGTCCAAAGTTCAAGCACATGTACATAAAATTGGACACAAAGCAGGTTCAGTATTCGGCACAAGAGAGGTTGACTACCCACACACAACCCGTAATTCATTAGACAACTATGCAAAGTCAGGTTTGCATCTTCATCATTCTTATATGTAGCAATAAGTTTTCACTTAAGAATTAAATTAATGAGCACAGCGTCATGTCATGCATGCCTTGGCAAACATGAATGCATAGTCCAAGAACGTCGTCGGCTTTTGCAGTGCTAGCATAATGAGCAGCACAAACATAATTGGGTAAGGGAACCTCCAGCTTTACTGACAAATACGACTTAGAAGTCAAGAGAGGCCCCTCCTAGATGACCGAAGCGTGGCAGCTGATTGCCCCTACAATTAACGAAATTGCGAAGCCAGCGACCATCCAGATTGTGTCACTGTAAAATGCACACCCATCGATGCAGGCTCCTATTCATCCGCCCTTGAGGAGGAGCTGTTGTCCTCTAAAGTATTATCAAACTATAGGTGCGTGAAGGCAGTGCACACCAAGTGAATAGTGGTATCTATTTGCTCAGCTTTTGCACCCATCGTCACCTATTTGACAATTGCTGCTTACTGATCCCACTGCACACTTTTCCCACATCTCCTTCCTCTGCTGTATGGATCTTTCCTTCATTTCGATTTTTCTTATTGAGTCTACCTTCCCCTCACCCCTCCTGCCCCCTATCTGCATGTGCTCATCTTTTCCCTCCGTTGTTTCAGTGCACTCACATCAAGTTTAGTTTCCCCTCCCGCCCAGCATGCTTTCCTTTTACGCTTTCCCTTGATTCCTCTGTGGGCTGTGGGCAAGTCTTGATAGGCCTATATCACGCTTCATACAGAACATCACTGCTACAATGAGTTTTTCTTGGGGTAGTCCCTACAATTTCTATCATTTTAAATGAATTTGTTCCTTTTGAGATGGGGGGCAAATGCCAACGAAATATTGCTCAACTGTGATCGCTGCTATGTTGAACCCCACATTCTCAGTTCAATTATAGCAGGATAGTCAGTCCGTTGAAATGAAGCTTGACCAACCAAAGCATATTTACTTCGTTACATATTAGTTTTTTATTATATTCAGGTTACTCTGTGTTGGTAGTTCTGAAAATCGCCATTCACAATTTTTGAAGACCCACTAAATGCACATGTTTTCTTATATATGCAAATGTTGTACATGCATGAGTGAAACGGTAAGAATTATGCATGTATCTCTCATACATTTGCATATTTTGCATAATCAGATCAATTCGTCATGAATGCAGCTGTGGAATTGCAAAGCAGGCTACAGTACAAGGCGCGAGAGCGTTTTGTACTTACTGTAGCCTGCTTAAGCAATACAGCATGTGCACTCGTGCGGTTGTGCGAAGTCGCAGCTACCTCGATCAGAGGCTGCTTACTGGTAAGTATGCACATGCATAGGTTGTGGAATAGTCACGATCAAGCTCCATTTTTTGGGGGGAGGGGGGGGGGGGGGTGCACTCACTTGTATTTGTAATGAAATATAATGTTTACATAGTTACGTGCCATATGAACCCGGAACTAGAGTTAGTGGGTTGATACATTGATAAATCTATTGATCATCAAATCACAGTCGCTTGAAGCGCTCATGCTGATGACATCTTGTACGATGACACACAGTGTGATGGCTGTGGCAAAAGGTGTCTTGTGGCAAAAGCCACGTACCGTCATTATGCTTCTGTCTGCACCAAGGTGTATCTACAGGAAATCTGCGCAAGATATGTGCACCCTACATCATCGTTGTATGTCTCACTCCAAATTTCTTGCTCCCAGTGACTTGATGAAGAACTGTGAAACTTGTTCACGGTGTTTTCGTGTGCTGTCTGTGGTCCTTTAGTTGTTATGGATGGACATTTCCAAACTTTTATTGGACAAGTGAATATTTTGATATATCAAATTGTCTTGTGAGAATTGTTGTTTTTGTTTCGGTATGTCTTGTTTCATTTTTGGCAATTTTTTAAGTGAACAAACAAACAAAAAAGTGCTGATTTTTACTGATTTGTATAAAATAGGCATAGTTCTTCTCATTTGTGGTTATGCATTATTGTGCCATGATAAAAAAAAAAGAGCTCTGAAAATTATGACTGTGGCTAGAAGGCACATGCAGATTTTCAATAATGGTGCTATATAAACATAAGGGTGACTTACAATAGCATTAAACATAGCATACTATGGGGGGAAAAAATGAAAACAGAAAAATAGGAATGTAACCAAGTGTGAAGTTTCGTGTTCGATTGCATTATCTGCACAGGGTGCGCACAGGTCCTTGAAATTCTTGAAAAACCTTGAATTTGAAAGACGGGTTTTCAAGGCCGTTGAAAGTCCTGGAAGTTTTCCTCATTCTTGGATTTCCTGAGCAGTGCACTCCCAGATTGACATTTCAACCACCTTAATGTGGTAGATCGCTGTCGACCTGACAAACTCTCCAGTTTATAAACAGTAATTTAATGTGAGCACACATGCTTCTGTTTTGCTGAACTGCGCTGGGAAAAAAAATTTAGTTTATCTGTCGTTGTGGCGTAGCAGTGAATGCTATCTCAATCATTCTCATAATCTCAACCACTCTTGTAAGCGTTCAGTACGTATTGTGTTCGTGAGAACCTATCAAGACTACTACTACATGTTTTTATAATTGTGATGTTAATTAATTAATGATGTTCATTTACGTAAGTGCAATAAAACTAGCTATGTTTGAAGATTTTAGAGGGAAAAATTTCCAACTTTGCATGCCGCTTTGAAACCTTGAAAAACCTACAACAGGTCCGGGAAAATCTTTCAACATCCTTGAATTTTCGCTTTGGAAACCTGTACGAACCCTGCTGCAGTGTGCTGTCTTTACTACTACTTTGATACAATTTTGGTCATGTTGAAGTAAGCTGAGGTTCATTTTGCACTTTCATTCCTTCCATTCTGCCTCCTATCCTCTTCATTTTACATTTACATGATTCCTTCTTTCTTCGTTACTCTTTCTAAATTAATCACGCTGTTTAATGTTTGCATGTACAGTCAAACCCACATATATCGAACGTGGAAACAAGCAGAAACTAGTATGATTTAATAAATAATTTGACATACAAGTTTTAATTAATATATTGTCCTTCAGGTGCAAATCTTGGTGTGCAAGTTGGCGTCACAGCACTGCCTCATGATAATGTAACGAAGATGTCTTCAGAGCAATGTGCTATGTTAATTTTTGTTTTTGAATTATGTATTTTTGCATTGCGTATGGCTGAAGTTGCAGAGCTATATTATGCGTCTGTATATACATATGCAAAAAAATATGGTATTGGCCTAAAGAGTGCCTCAAAATTTTCATGCTTAGTTGTACTTGCTTATCGGACACCAGAAGGCAGGACTATAAAGTCTGCATCAGCCATATTGTTGGCCTTGTTTTTTAATATTATACTTAGCCTGCTTTTTGGGGTGCTGTACGAAGCGGCGATGAAAGGCTTCTTTTCCTCAAACACGACTGTATTTCGCCGACTTTGCGAAAAACATCAATTTCTTCTGTTTTATGGCATCCACTGCATTAACAATTAGAGGAATGAAGCAAATGGCGACCTCGCACAATGGGCCGGCAATACAACAGCTAGAAATCGAAGGGAAGGGCGCGTGTAATGACGTAAGGCATTTCCTACTCGCTGCACACGGCACTGTCCTTAGCACACCGCTCGATCTCCCGTAGGATATTGAGCTTGTGCCAGAGAGAAGTCTTCTTCCTGTTATTTTTCAATCGCCTTGATGATGGTATAAAGTGCGAACATTACTACTATGGCTAGGGAAACATGACATTGTAAATCACATATATAGTTTGAAAGAGGTAGCAAGTGAGAAATAGAAAGAGAAAGAAAAAATAGGAAGAAAAATAGAATTGGAAATAAATAGAAAAAAAAAGACAGAAATAACTGGAAACAAGAGGAGGAAAAAACAGAAACCGAAGAGGAATAGAGGAGGCTGGCCAGCTCCATACTTCCTCCAGGCTTGGTGCCACTAGGGCAAAGCTGCCTTAACGTTTTTGTAGGGGTGCAATCACCCTGTCTAAAGTAATTTGTTCCCCCACGTTCATTGTAGCCGTACATTTTTTCATGCATTGGTAGGATCAAAAGCAGTTCAATCTAAAGGGTTATTATATTTACCCCAAGTTCGATATATTTGGGTTGGACTGTACTTTTCTCAGTTTCTTGACTTTGAAATATGCATCATTAAGGGTTCTTCAGTTTCTTTTCTTCCTGTCTTTTTTTCCCTCATTATTCTTCTTTTTGTCATCTTTATCTTATTTTAACCATGCTCTTTTTTTTTTCATCAACTTACTGAACTCCAGCACTACGTATACATTACACAAATCTGCATCAGTCATTCTTCCTACATTTTCTAAGGCTAACCTTATTACACACCAGCTTAATTTTTGATCACTTGTTCTGCAATTTTCAGCTGTCACACAATTATAAGAGCTGGGCGATGAGAATGTAAGAGGCAAGTCAAAGTATTGGGCTACTTTGGTTTGCATGGGTTGCACAAAATGTAACATATCAATTCGGTATAAGGACATGAAATGAAGAGCAAACAAGGACGTATGCTTGTCCTTGCATGCACTTCATTTTAGGCCCTTTCCCTTATTTTATTGTTATATTTCGGGGTTTCAGAAGAACAGTTTTTTCGTAGGCCTACTCGCTGTAAAAAGTTCACCTATAATATTGTGCAGGAAAAAATTCTGTCTAGTCCACTTAGCTTTGCTGATCAACTGCATGGGCATGATTGTCCTTGTACAACATAAGTGCCTCATTGAGTGGGTGGTAATATTTGCATGTTTTAAGAGCATGTATGGTGCAACCAACAATGAGGACAGCTGGTGCAACAGCCTTTGTCAAAGGTTCTGATATTGTGTAGCATGTAAGCAGCAGTTTTCAGGCACCGCAAAACGTTCTTGAGAACTTTCAGTACTTACACTATCCTTGTCAACTTTCTCATAAAGAGAGAGCAGACAATTTTACAGGGCCTAAGCCGACTAGACTATACATGCTTAATAGGAAAGCTTGCGGAAACATTTCTATGCAGTATAGAGCTGAGGGAAAGTTTATTCCAATTTTAAAGTCTAAAAATGAAACATAACTCCCTTTATTGGGCTTGTTATGACAACAATTATGAAAATTTAGCAGTAAATTGGTGTTCAATGAAAGACTGTCAACCATCTATTCAAAGCATTAGCACGCGGCTAGGATACATAAGTGTGCATTTCCCACCTATTCCTGGCATTGTCAACCTTGATCAATGCTGTTGACAAGATAATAGATAGCTAGCAGTCATCTATGCTTTGGTTCTTATTTACATGATTGAAAGGTCATTTACGCAGCAACTGGAATTTCGAATTGGGAAACTGAGATATTAAAATTATTCTATACTAAATTAAGAGGACACAACTGTGCATATTCAGGACACTAATGTCTCCTACAAGCTCTGTAGTACTTCTGGGAAAAAGAAATCACCGCCTTGAAATTATATGTCCTCAGTCATTTGAGCTTTAGAGAGCCAGATCTTCAATGTTAATCATGCCACGAGGCCTAAAGGCAGCCCAGGTCACTCGTTCAGTGCGTTTGAAACTTTTGAGAAAGGCTAGGCATTACTGGATATAATAATTGGTCACGCAGTGCAACATCCATTGTGGCGCATTCCTGTACCTTAGGGCAGGTCTTCAATAAGTCAACATGTCAATTGTTGCCTGTAGCTGGCCCTTTATTATTAGTACTAGTATTGGCATTTATTTCTCTTTTTTTAGTTTGTGCTGTAATGTGTAATGGGTTGCCAAGAATTTCGTCCTGGTGCCGCCCAGTGGTCATACTATAACTTGCGTAAGTGCATTGAAGAAACATGCGACATGAAGAAAAGAATTGTAGTCATGGCTACGTATCTTTTGTTCCTATTGGCTTTCCTAGGCTTAACCCAATCAGTAGCTGCTAAAAAAATATTCTAAACACAAAAGTGTTGAAAACGACTTATGTTTCTCATAATGTTAATAGTGCGTACTATTTATGGAATCAATTAAGCAAGTAGCTTGGTTGTCTCATGAAATCTGGTGTACACGAACTGTTCAGAACTTTTCAGCTCAGAACAAAACAGGTAGGATGGATGTTGCCAAAATGGTTCAATTTAAAAGCTCCCTGCAAATTTGCTGCATCAGTAGTATTTCGAGTATGCCTGCATTCATGCCACTTTCCTTATTGTTGTGTGCACTGTACTTATTTTTATAATTAAAGAGGAAAGCAGCTGTGATGCTTTGAACTTCATATGAGCAGTTGCAAAGAGATATTTATGTGAGAACTGTAGGTTTAGCCAAAACCATTTATAGTGATGTTACACAGCTTTGTTGTCTGCTGGTAAAACTTGCTTCAGTAGAGGAGGTAAGTATGAACCCCCTGTGCTCAGCTTGACTATTGAAATTTTATTTTGCTTTGAGTGTGTCTTTGTTTGAAGCTAAGACGTTCACATACTTGGTGTGCTGCTATGAAACACTGCTTTCACGAACATTATCATCATTTTGTGCTGCCGTCCCGCAGTGTTGCACCTGGACTTTCTGTGTTTGTAATACTGGACGTGTGTGCTGCACTGACTGTCGTAATCGCCAGCACTCAATTCTTTTACTTACCTTGCTTCACAGCGTGCTAATGCGAAATGTGCATTTTTTTGTTAGGAATGTCGTGGAGTGTACTTCTTTTATTCTTGTAGCATTTTTCTTTATATTTTGCCTTTAAAATTGCCATGCAAGAACAGCCTGCATTTATTCATTTTTTTTGTAAGCTTGCACTTTTTTTTACTATTATTGCTCTTTCAATCATTTGGCGCTTGTTGTGTGCTCCACCTTTTCAATGTGGGCTTCGTTCTTATATGTAGAATTGTGCTGGCTTTTTAGATAATTGGGCCTTAGCAAAAGAGCTGCTTTTGTATAGTTGGCTACCTGCTAAATCCATGGCTCCCCCTCATGTTTGTGATACTTTAGTTGAACTCATATTATGCGTGTTAAAAGCCCTCCATCTACTAGGTTGCCAAATCAGCATTTTCTAGTTGGACTAAAACATTTTATGTTACCACTTGGTGATTTTACCAAGGACATGCCTGGTTTCCTCATCAGGGTGCAATTGTTTCTGTCACAACTTCCGTGAAAGAGACTTTACGGCAGCTTAAATATTGTGTTCTCTCTTTATGATCTTCGTATTTGGGGTTCATGGTGCAATACTAGTAATCTTTCGTTCTGTTAACATGCATTTAAATTTTTAGTGAAGGAAGAATGGAAGCATAATAGAGGGAAACCTGCATTTTTTTCAGGGTACATTGCAATTCGTGCACTCTCTGAGTCAGAGTTGACCTTGATGTGAAAATGTATGCCTTATCTTTCTGTCACAATTCATTTTATGACTTCATTAACACTAAGCCAAATTTCTCAGAACCCACTTTGCCCTTCTGGGACATTAAACTATAAGGTTATTATGGTTATATGATAGAGGCAGTTATGCTAGAAGCAGCATTCATATTGCTAAAATGGGGATGCACCTACATTAATATTTTAAACACTTTCTGGGTTTTACATGCCAAAATCACAATATGATTATGGATTCTATCTTTCAAATATTATAAATTCTGGCTAATGGGAGTCTCGTACTGAATGACTGTGTCATGGGAGGCGTATACACTAAAGCCTTTTGTTTAATTGATGTGCTGGAAAAATATTAGTCACATTACGGACCTATTCATCTGCATAGAAAGGAAACTGGTGCTTTGCATATTTAACTAAATCTCATGTAATAAGCAACTTAGTGAGGCATGACAGGGTCACGGGGTCTCTTTGCAGCATGTGCTGGAAAACACATATGAAACTACAACAGATCTATGCAACACAACTCCTTTCTTCACAAAAGCCTGGTCTACATGCTTCTGATCATAGGTGTACTTATCGAACACAGTGCAGGTTAAAATCTGTTTCCATGGTTACTAGTTCTCAACCCTCAGCCACTAAAAATGTATGCCAGTTTAGTATCGCTTGAGCTTGACCAGAAAACAGCTAAAGCCTTGTGCTTGTCACGTAAAGAAGTACTTTATATTGCAGCACATAAATGGCAATAAGTTATTGCTAATTGCACAAATTATTGGCTAAGACTACAAAAAAAAAGCATATGGTTATGAAATGGATGAGCACTGGCTACAGGTATCTGAGGATTTGGATAGTGCTTTTTGTTCCATTTAAAGTTCCTAGGCCATACCTGCTTTATCAGAATGAAAGAGGTAAGGCATCCCGTATTATATTTTAAAGAATACCGTTCACTCATTTCTGATTGCCATACAGTGGCCACTATTTATCAAGTCAGTACATGTCTTTTAATGTGTACCAAATAATGTACTTATATGTAGTGTTGTGGCACATAAACACTCCTTCTTTCAACATTTTGTATGGGCCTCCAATGCCAAGCCTAGGAAGAGCAATTGCACTAGTACAATATTTGCCATTCAATTTTCCAATGGCAAAAAAAAATTCGTAATTTTTTGTTGCTTCAAAGTCTCTTGGAGCGGCTGTTGTGGCAGTGTGTTCTTGTGATACAAGCCCTGTGATATGCACTATTTCATTCAACCTAAGACATCTATCTATATTTACCAAGTCAAATCATGTCAAACTTTACCTGTGAATGTACAACTGTGCTTGTGAAAAGATAATCGGTTGGTCTGTATTATGTGCTGCCATGCTTTGTATATGACGGACTGCAGTCTTTGTAAGTTTGTATGCAGCCATTGATGTTTTGCCTTTGTATTTAACCTAAGCAGAAGAAACATAAAGGCACTTGAAATAGTCATCCATGATGTGCACTGTGATATCTAGTCACGTCAAACACTGACCCTTGTGATTTTAGAGGTTCTTGTTGTTTCACGAGTTTTGCATTCTATGAAATTTGATTATTAAAATTCTGAAATACTTATGCCACTTCTTGGTGAAGATCTCAGAAATTTTTCTGAACTATAATAAAATAGTTTGATCATGTGTACTTCTGAACTTATTTTGCATTTGGCTATATGGTCTGGGCAAACACTATAGACTAACAAGAGCTTAATTTGGGCGAGTCAATTCATCATGGTTGTGTTCTAGTAAAAGCGCGACAACTTCAGCAAGAGACAAAAAAAAGGACAGTGTTTTTTCCTGTCCTTTTTTTTTCTGGCTCTTTCTGAAGTTGTCACGCTGTTACTAGAACACAACCATTATAGACTAAGAAGAGCCATTAGCTATGTTTACTTGCAGATACTGCGCAGAGGTTGAGGAGAGCTACTTCGTGTGTTAATGCATGCTTGAATAATTACATTCAAATTGTATCAACTGTAATGTTCATGAAAGATTATGTGGAAGTATCGTATCATCGTCCAGCTCCATATTCCAGTCAGACAGTCCACAAGTTTACATAGAGGGTCCTAAAAGTTTGCCAAAACACTGAGTTGCCATTGCCACTTAACTCAGCTAGAGCCATTACGTCCCGCAATTGCAGCCAAAGTCAATAGAGTGGCATGAACTATTTTATTTGTATTAGCAACACATTTGTATTTGCATAGCCCTCTTTAAACTGTTCTCTACTCTCGCTATAATCAAAAGTTTATTCTGAAAGAGTGCATGCTGTCACTAAACAAGCAACACAATAGATGAGAGGTCTCAAACTTGCTTCAGCTAGTGGAAGTCACAAAATTAAGTGAAATGAAGGCGGGAGCGAGAGGGCGGGGCACTTAGCTTCAAAACAATGCCAGGTTACGCTGTCGTTTGAAAGAAGGCATTTTTCATATCTCGTATACACCTTTTCACAGGAGAGTAAAAATTATCATTCAGAAAACTTATTTATACCCATCTCCGGAGCAACTTGAGTCTGAAGGTGCAGATTCTGAAATAAGATTCCTCTTCTATGCTCATGTTCAAGACATGGGGTGCCTCCCCCCAAAAAAATGCTGGAGGCGTGCCACATCCGTGTATCTTATCCAAATGAAGTATTATAATCGCAATAGCCATGAAAATAATTCTGGTAACATTTAGTAAAATCATAAACTTTATTCCTAATTGCTAAAGTTCTAAACACGTTGACGTGATGCCTGGCAACATTCAGATGCAACTAAAGAAGAAAAACGCCGAGATTAGCATCCTTTGTGGAGGGGATCTTCATGGTCGATCGCAGCTGTTCAACCTTGACTGGATTTGTTCATCTTGAGCAAGAGAACCGGCTTTCGCAAATGTAAGTGCTTCCGAACATGGTGATGATCCTAGTAGCTTGTCAATGTAGCACAGGGTCGTGGCGGGTCACTAGCCAAAGGTCCCGCCTGCAGGTGGCATGTCTGAGGCCCCTGCCAAAGACTGTCCTTGTTAATGTTATACAGGCATTGATATAGGTATAAGTTGTCATGCTGCTTGAGAAAAAAAAAGGGGGGGGGGGGGGGGGGACTTATTAATATTAATGTATGCAGACATACATGGTACTATGTGAAGTTTTTAGAGCAAGGGAAAAAGCACTCGCAATGAACGGTAAGCGTACAGGATTTTATGTAGTTTTAGATAACCAGGGTTGGCATACCATTTTATAAGTGGCCGTACAGGTTTTTCAGTGAGTGAAAAAAATTAAATGAAAATAAAAAATGGGGAGGGGGATGTCTTGGCAAGAAACACTACTTATTAAAGCTATAAAATCAAACTATAATTTTTGTTATAAGGTTATTGACTTCCAGACAGTGTTTTGTAAAATCAAGTGATTTACACAATCACTTTCTCAAGGAGGTTTTCCACACATCTCCAACTACAAGTTCGCAGCTAAACAAACTAGGTTTTATTAGTTTAAATCAATCTACTGCTCTTAGTCTAGCAGCCATAAGAACTGCACATAAAAAAATGTGCATCCAGGAATGTTTTCAATGATTTTGTCAATTATCCCTCAGTCACAGGTTTGTTTCGGAAGCAGAGAACAATGAAGCTCAAGGTAAGGTGTTAGTATTACTTCATCTGTTATTGTGTTCCATGTGAGCTGTGACGTGCAGTGTTATGGCCATGGCCTGAGTTCTCTCCCATTTGAGCAGGTAGTGAGACATTAGAATGCTGAGTACCTGACTAGAGACACTTATAAGAACCATAGGTCATTGTATTTAATATTTCTGTACGACACATGTGAACATAATCTGTCACTCAACTATTAGGGATGGTGGAGTCGGTGGAAGTAGTTAGATCAACTTGCAGAAAAAGCTCATACATAGAAACGAAGATGTTTTTTTTTAATTAGCACACTGCACAAATATAATGCAGGAACATGGTCATGATACAAACTGAATTTGCTGCAGAAACGTGCATCTAAAGTAATCACTGAATTTCTCTGTCCAACTTGCTTTTATATGCATACACGGTATGTATTAGATGTAACACTATCACTTCAAAAATGCTAATTTTTGCATATGTATGCATTTGTTAAGGTTTGAGTTCTTGTTTTCTACATTCAGTACATAGATAGACATGATCGCATGCTGTCTATTTTATGGCTCAAGCAGATCAAGGTTTCTATTGGTTCACATATCTCGCAAGGTGTTTTTGTTTTGGACACGTAAATGTCATAGCCATGTTCTGAAAGAATTTGTGAGAAAACTATATAGCAGGTAAGCAAACCACATCTCAGTGTAGCTAATTTATTTATCCAAGTAAAGAAACTTTTTATTGAAATTCACAATCAAACAACACTCTGTAGAATATATACCTATGTTATAAAATAAAAGGCACCTGTTTTTTAATAAACATGCTTTCGAGCTTTATTCTGCTGCTTTAAGCACTAGTTATCAAATTTTATTTCAAACTTCGATGGCAGATGACAAGAATCGCCACTATTTTGAAAAAAAGTGCTGCTGACATCCAAAAAATAAGAGCTTTGCATAATAAAAAATGATCACATACCTGCCTGTAGAAGAGTGCTGCACAAAGGTACACATATTAATGTGCATATTAAACGTGTAGTTAATTAACCTATCAGACAACCAGCATGGCAACTGCCTGCACATTTCAGAAAGGAGACCAACAGAACATCAACAGGAGACTAACAGAAAGGGAAAGCTAATATTCAAAATATTTCACTTGGATTGACTAGTGTTTGCTATGAATATTACAGATCACTACTTGAAATTGTAAAATAATAATTTATTTCAAACAAGACTATAAGGGACAAGAACACTTATCGGAGTTTGAAAGAAAAACATAACTGTGAATGTAGGGCTACTCTCAACAGGATAGCTGCAGTTGATGTGTAAGGGCTTCCTAATGAATCTACAAGGCACCACACAATGAACATTTAATAATTTACAGTAACTCAATTTGGGTGGCTTGCTTTTAGGTAACTATAGTTTGTACATAAATTTGTAGCTACTTATTATTTGACCAGTATCCTTACATTTACATTCTTTAAAATAATGTGTAGTTGTGTGTAGCACCATACTTCTCCTCTACCGCAGGCACAACAGTACGTACATACATCGGGTAACATGCTTCGAAAATATTACTATATTGCCATAAATAATTCAAAGCTATCATTGATCATTTACAAGACCATCAGTTAATTGTATGGTTCATTATGAACAGTAGTATACACATAAGCTTCAATGTATATAAGCCTGATTTTTACTATATCAAATGGATTATGCGAAAGGTTTATATTTTATGTTGCTTAATATGATAGCCTTTTGTAGTACATTTGATATTCAATGACCTTCTTAAATATGTATATTAAATTCAATTAAAGTTGCTTCACTATTCATAATGAACACCATACATAACAGTGCTTCGGTACCTCTCTTCCATTGTTGTAAGCATAACTGAATGAATAACTAAACACGTTACTTATATTAACAAAAAAAAGCACGCTGTTATGTCCGGTGTTGTCGTCGGCCCATAGACGTACGCGTTGGTCGCGGTAGTCCAAAAAGCTCAGACAGCCTCGAACGGTTAAAAACAAGTTTATTCCTATTCGGATGGAGGCGGCGGCCGAACTGCCGGGGGAAACGAACGGTGGCTCGTTTGCGCCGAGCGGGGGAAGGGGAGGAGTCAACATCTGGAAGCAGTTTCAGCAACCGGTCCTTCGCGGGTTCGGAGCGCTCGTGACACAGGGGTGCTTGGAACACAACATCTCCTCCCTCCTTAGCTTGTCGCTTGGAAGCGATCTGGGGGCCGCCGTGGGCGCGTTGACGCTCTGGACGCACTAGGAGAGAAGCCTCCGCTCGCTGGGTGTCGTTTCTCTTGTGTTCAGGGCCGGCGGGCGGCGGGACGGGCGGCGGCGCCGATTCATCTGGTGCGAGATGCCAGGCTAAGTGGAACGAAGCTTCCGTCGAGGTGGCTGCTTGAATGGGAGGTTCCCTTGGCAAATTACCTAAACGGCGTAGCTGATTAAGGTGGCGGCGTGTGGCCCTTCCACCAATTTCGACGAGCCATGACCGCAAACCTATGCGTTTGAGTGCCGTCGCTTCAACCCAGCCGGGCTTTCTGTGGAACTGGCGGGCGCATATGCGCTGTCTACTTTCAATTCTCCTGCTATGTGGGAGCTTTTCTTCCTCTGACGGTGCTTTCGCTGAGGGCTCCGGGACAATTGCTGTCAGCTGGGTTCACATTTCTCGTCCGAACATCAATTTCGCTGGCGTTTGATCAGTAGTGCTTTGAACAGTGTTGTGCTGTCTGAAGCGAAAGCGCGCGATGCGGCGTTGCATTGTCCCAGTCTGGTCCTTAGTAAGGGCGCGCTTTAGCTCAGCCACGTAGCGCTCGGCTTGTCCGTTCGTAGCCGGGTGGTAAGGAGCTGATGTAACAGACGAGACGCCATTGTCGCTGTAAAACTTGAGAATCTCCGTGGACACAAACGGAGTGCCGTTGTCCGAGACCACCTTGCGCGGTAGGCCAAACGTTGCAAACAACGACCGCAAAGTGTCGATAACTGCTGCCGATGTCGTAGCCATTTGTTTTACCTCCAGCCACTTGGTGTATGCGTCTACAACCACCAGGAACGAACACCCTTCGATAGGTCCAGCAAAATCAATGTGCAGGGTGTGCCAAGGCGTGTCTGGTCTTTCCCATTCAGGAATAGGAGCTCTTGGCGGGCTTCTGTGGTTGCATTGGCAAGGCTGACAATCGTGAACTGTAACGGCGTTTAAGTCATATAGTGCCGATGACGTTAGTGCTGTTCGGCTTGTATCTTGCGTCTGGCCCTCCTGTGCGTCGACATTGTTGTTCCGTTGCACTGAAGTCTTCGGTCCGAGCTGTTTGCGCTTCGAGATGCATGCCTTTTCAATGTGTCCCAGTTTTTGGCAAAAATTGCAGGTCGCTGTCTTGTATCGACATACCTGGGGATCGTGCATGTCGTCGCATCGCCAACAGCGCTGTGTCTTTCTGCTTGATTTCGCCTTAGACGTGGAATGACCTGACTGCTGACTGGTGTGATGCACCGGCTCGACGTTCCGTCGAATATTCCTCTGCTGGTGATCGGCGCTCTCCGCTCGTTGGGCGATGTCGTAGGCTTTGGAGAAGGTGAGACCCGTCTCCGCGAACAGGCGTTGTTGTAGGCCTGCGTCACGCAGTCCGCACACAAAACGGTCACGCAACATAACGTCCAAGGGGAGCATAGTGGTGTTAGCAGGTGTGGCAGTCGATCCTCCCTCCTGCGCAGTAGCTGCAGCTGTCGCGGTCAACGTCCCGAAATTGCAGTCAGCAGCGAGCTTTTTGAGAGCTGCTATGTATTCGGCCACTTTTTCGCCTTCCAGTTGGTCTCGCCGTTGGAAGCGGGCTCGACAGTAGACCTCCGATGGCCTTGGGTCATAGTGCTCTTGTAGCGCTGCTACGATGTCGTTGTAGTCAACGGCTGCTGGAGTGCGTGGCTGAATCAGGGCACAGACTGTGTCGTATGTCTGCTCCCCACACAGCGTTAGCAGGTTGGCCCTCTTCATTGCTGCATCAGTGATGTTGTTAGCCTCGAAGTAAAATTGCAGGCGTCCAAACCACGATGACCATGATGAGCCATTGAATTCGGGTAGCCAATTTGGGAGCCCGTGCGTAGCCATAGCTTGTAGCTTGTCAATATCGTTGCGTAGCGTTGGTCCAAATCCACTTCCTCGTCGCCACTGTTATGTCCGGCGTTGTCGTCGGCCCATAGACGTACGGGTTGGTCGCGGTAGTCCAAAAAGCTCAGACAGCCTCGAACGGTTAAAAACAAGTTTATTCCTATTCGGATGGAGGCGGCGGCCGAACTGCCGGGGGAAACGAACGGTGGCTCGTTTGCGCCAAGCGGGGGAAGGGGAGGAGTCAACATCTGGAAGCAGTTTCAGCAACCGGTCCTTCGCGGGTTCGGGGCGCTCGTGACACAGGGGTGCTTGGAACACAACACACGCGTTACTATGTTGCATTACCTCAAAAAAAAAAATATGGGGGGGGGGGGGGGTAGTGCATTACCATCACAGAAAAAGAAGTAACACAAGTTACTTGAGCTCTTACTCTATGATCATAAACTTGAATCGTGCATCCTTGCTGTAGGAATCCCAAGTAATGATGTTATAAGGTCCATATTTGTAGTTCACATGAAACTTCTAGCCCAAACATTGATTTCAACTGAAATACTGATTTAATCAGAATACTTCGCACAAATATGCTGAAACACCGCAATATCATTGTGGCCTATGAAGTTGCTTGTAAAGATGCATAAGATGGCTTCCAACTGTGGCACATGGTAAAGCTATTTTAAAGGGGCCCTCCGACATTTTTTCGACAGCTTTATTTAGCACCGGAACATATGTATCAATAATTACTAAGACAAAGGCAACAAGAATCATGGAAATTGGTGCACAAAAAGTGAAGTTGTAGCCCAAAAGCTCAAAACTCGAGCAGACAGTGACGGGAAACATTCTCTTTCACATTTCACAATAATTTGACAGGCCATACAAGCACAGTTCAGATTTGCCCACTTCAAACAGCTTCACACACACACATTTCAGCATCGACCATGCATAAAGATTATGCGTCACCAGCACCGTCATAATCGAGCTGAATGTCCAATTCACCATAGACACTCCTAAGCATGTCGATCACTGAACACTGAATGAAATCTACTTCTTCCGGAGGACAGTAAGCATCAATGCTAGAACGAGCTATTGTTATCACCGCTGGCACTGCACACAAACTCTGGAGGAAACGAGCTGTGCTGGCAATGAGATCTGAGACTTCCTGCTTCGAGCTTGGGTGGTGGGGCAACGTTGAATCTAAATCGCATGTGCAACCAGCTGCATGCACCAAATCCGCATCCAGAGTTTCACCAATCGGGGGTCGTTCCTTCAGGTCGCGGCATAAAGCCACCAGCTCAGAGGGGCATGCAGGCTCTTCAAGGCCATTTTTATCAAGCGGCTCCTTTAGGTTCTCGATGTCACGCAACTCATAGTCAAGACAGGTTTTCAGATGTTCGAGTTGCCTTGCGCGGCCCTCTTGAGCTTCCTGCAGCAGTTTTTATAAAACATTTATAGCTCAACAATAATTTCCAAAAGAATCCAAGGGAACCACAAAGTTTTTACTTCAAAATGTTTAAGTGCCTTGACAGAGTCGAATAAAAGGACATCAAGGTTTCATTTAGCTTCTTAGTAGCTCCATGCCTTAGCTTGTTCATGTGACTGACGTCCCAGTTATGTGAATCTGCCTGGGCAGATAACTGTGAAAAGCAGCTTAATTGCCATTACAAGCATACCCAGCCTGTAATGGCACTTTATTTTTACCATGTTTGATAACAGATTGATGGGAAAAATAAAATTGATTATTATATGTATTATATGATTATTATATCAAATTGATTATATTATTGATTAATAATGCCCAGGAAGCACAACTCTTGTGCTTATTCTTCATTGTTGTTCATGCTTCTATGTCCCTCAACTAATCAATTGGCCCACAAGTTTGTTGTATCAAGCATGTCACTAAAAAAAACGTCTTGCGCAAAAACTGCCAGAAACACTTTAGGCCTTGCCATCCAATTAGCAATAAAAGTAGTAAGCTAACAAAACAGGCTAATTGTGGATATAATTGTCAAGGTACAAAAAGGAGAATTGCAGAGAAATTTACAGTGTTTCCAGCAAATTGTATGTTTACTATTGCTAGCAAATAGTCATTGAAATATGAGAATAATCATGTGACATTTGTACATACAGTGTAAGAACACTTTCAAACAGCCTCTGTTCAATTTCATGTATTCATCTCAAAGCAATTCTTGAAAAATAGGGTGATGACGGAGCAGAGTGGGTAAGACGCAACTGCAGTGACATGTTGATTTTTGTCCTCTCTTTGCTATCTACGTTGTTTGTCCAGAATAAGTCACATACAAACTATTCCAAAAGGACACAATATTAAACAATGCATTTCCTTGATTGGTATGCAATAGCTGCCAGCAGATGTTGGTCCATTGTGGAAATGATACTTGTTCTGTTAATGTTGCCACTCAACCCAGTAACACATGAACAGCTTGTTCCCCACAGAGACTGTTCGGTGAAACCATGGGTATATGAACGCTAGTGACATATACTTAATACAAGTTCTTCAAATAACTTGAGACAGTGTTCAGTCTCTGTTGCTCTACCCACGTCATTTGATGCACAGGAATACATTCAATGAACAGCTCTCATGCACCGAGACTATGCATGTCCTTTGGTGCCCTAGCACAATCAGAACAATAAATATTCCACATCAGCTAATTTAAAGTACAAAAGGCGTCACTTATATTTTGTTATTCGCCAGATCGTGTATAAGACTGCCGAAGTTCTGTGACCACAAACCTTGATCTTTTGGGTGTCCTGCGAATCTTTGGGCCAGTCCCAATGGTAAAGCTTTCTCAGCCAGGCCATCTGGCTAGCAGTGAACATGAGTGAAAATGGGTCCTGCGTGCTGTAAAAGTCCAGATCAATGTCTAGCACCAGCTGTCGCGAGCTTGGCCGCCAGGCCTCCTCTGGGAATCGCTGTGCAAGCAGCCAGTCTAGCGGTCGCACCCTAAGGGTCATACCATGTGCACCAGACAACTCTTCACTTGGTGACCAAGCACATTCACTAAGGAAGTATGGTAGTGCGCTGGAAACCTTTGCTCGTCCATCCTACAAGAGACACATTAGCCGCAAGATGAGTCGATGCCCGAGCTTGTTGGTGGGCATTGCTGAAACATAGCGTTTTACAATGACATATCTGCATACAGCATTTGCTCTTGGAGAATGCCATAGAGTTTATCTGTGTTGTTTTCATGCTGTTCATTTTTCGAAGTGCAGTGAAGAGTGTCTCATTTTAACCCCACAATGTTACTAACCTGCCCATCCACTTTTCTTAACCCATTAAAGGGGTCATGAAACAAAAGCTGCCAAGTTTTAATTTTCCCTGATTCAATAAGGATTAGACATGAATATTTTGAAATATTTCTGTGCAATATCCAGTCTATAATTACTTACACTTGAAGTTGCAGTTTTTTCGGGATCATAAACGACCATGCAGCCCTACCGGCCTCCATAGGCACTAACATATGACGTCAGTAAAACGCCGTGGTAGGAGAAGTTATAAACAGAGCTTCAGCTTTCTTTTGCTCCAAAATGATATATTTACAGGACCCTAGAAAATAAAGAAATAACACAGCAATTTTTGTGCTCTGAGCTTCTGCTTGGTTCCATTTTTAAGTAGATCTGGGCTCCGTCATGTGTTGCCTTTGCTCGCTCGGCCACCATAGCTCGGTGCAGCGTTCCAGTGTTCCTCTTACTGGTTGCGCTGGGACGTACCTTATGGCGTGTTTTGGGCAGCTTAGTTCTCGCTATGCTTATTGTGTGCATCATCAGAAAATGCTGCACAACTTATTCAAGCGGAAACAATGTTCGTGACGGGATTTACAGTGCCTCAATCAAGACTACGGTTCTACGAACCTCGGTCAACTATGGCTCAGCAAACATGGCTGCGTTGCCATGTTTTGCCAACGACAGGCTTCTCATTGGTTGACTTGAAGTGTCATCTACTGTACACTTGAGGGGAACGTGAGCGGGAAATCCAAATTGTGATTTTATAGCTGTTGAATGAACTCTGCCGATGAAGCAGCAACCCCTTTAAAGCGTTTTGTATTTAACAAAGTACACTTCCTTCTTCATGAATGGAACAAGAATATTCTGATCTTGCTTATTGGAATTTTAGACGCCATAGGTTGCAGCAAAATAATTTTACCTTGGCATATTGACTCCGCTCTATTTTTCCATTCTATGATAAAACGAGAGTGCTCCAAATGCCCGTGGTCAGTGCTCCTTTTTTTATAAATTTATTGGAGGTTTTACAAAATATATGTTGAAAAAACTGATTGTTTGCGCTTCAGCAATCCCTGCAAAAAGCACAGAAAGTGCATAGTTTTACTCTCAGGTGCGATCAAATATTGGTGCGCTTTGCATAGTACAATGGGACTTTGTGGGAGCATACATGTGTCTATTGTTGTGCGTTGCCTCCGGCGTGCGTGCGCGCGCGTGTGTGTGTGTGTGCACACGTGCGTGCGTGCGAGAGAGAGAGAGACTGGAGCTTTTTTCAGTTATCTGGGACACGCGAGGCTGCCCTAACACAGAAACTTATGAGGAGAAGCAGACTGACGACAGTATAAATGGATGCTATCTGTCTACGCTTAAAGTTCTGATCCAGAAAACAAGTTTTGTTTCGTAAAGGTCAAAGGCAACCGCACAGTTGCTGTGCTTGCAAACAACAACACATGGAACGCATGAAAAAGGTTTAACTCGAGGACCAAGCTGTGAATAACTGCAAAATTTTCATCCCTGAAAAAAAATGGTACCAGCCCCTGATGATCGAAATGGTCGCAGACAACGCACACAGGGTTTGCTACTGCAATAGAACTTTCAGCAAAACCTCTACGTATTAACTATTGTTATTTAATCGCATAATAGCGAGACACTGCGCCTTGTAGCACCCAGGTGAAGTATTAAGAGATCTCCAGCGTCTGCTGTGCTTGCTACAACCATCATCCATATGAAAGTTTTCACAAGAAGCTTGTAAAAACACTGAGATGTGCCACAATATATCGAAATGGTCTTGCACAAAGCGTAACATTATGCTTTGCAATAAGTTCTGGTGCTTTAAAAAGTTGCGTGGGCCAAGGTAGCTTTGGTATTAGTTTGTCAAAAGCCTAACTAACGCACTCTCATTTCGTGCATCAGACCCACTTGACTGTTGCCATGTCGAGAGCCCACCATACTTTATAAAATACAGTATCAACATCTGAAAAAAAAAATGCGTGAAACTCTATGGCGATTTGCACGTGCTGTTTTTATCACAGTTAATTGAATGTGCAAAATCTCAATAAATTTCAACCAGTAGTTTCTGCATGAGCCTTAATGGGTAAATGAATTATAAGTTTTAGCCAACGTCTCCCAGCTAAGGGAATAAAGCCACGAAGTTGAATGAGATGTAACGAAACCGCGCACTCATCCTATCTCTGTCCCTTTGGTCTAAATTAAGTAACTTAGTAATTACGAAAACGTACAATAAGATACAGTGAAAATGAGGGCAATTTACAACGAGATACAACAACCAGAATAAGAAATCGGACGCGAAGCGAACGTATTCGGGCTGGTTCGTTCACACTTGCTAGGTAAACAGCACGAAAAACATTTCATATGCCGCTTGGATAAAACTCTAGACATCAAACCTAGGTGCGAGAGTTTTACTGCACGGCAGCATTTTACTAGTCCACAAGTGCTGTATATCAAGCGAATTGGTTGCTAGATTGGCAACGCTTGCAGAGAAATAACAAGTTTCTCAGTTCTTAACTGTATTTAAAGAACTAAACCAACCCGGCAGCATTTGGAACCAGGAATCCGCACGACAGCAGTGGTCAAGTAAAGGCGGCACTGAGGCAATAAACAAATCGCACATAGATGTACTTCGTCTTTTTCGTGCGAGCGAACCACAGTGTCAAAGTGAGCTTGCCTTTTCACCAATAAGAAAGCAGTGGTCACCGTCAGGCAACTGATCAGACCAAGGTGACCGAACCCAGAGCAGGCGGTCAAAGTGGCCTGCCACAGCGGCAGGCATGATCCAGCTTTCGATGTCAATAGACGACATCACATGTTCGCGATCCTGTATCTTCGACGGTTCGAGCTGCGCAGGAATCACAAGGTCCGGATGGGCATCGAAATGAATCATCAACAGGCCATCGAAGTTCAGTTTCTTGGATCCTATCGCGCGATAGATGTGGTCCAATGCATGGAAGTGTGGCTCAACTACACGAACCGGGACAGCGCGACCCATTTCACCAAATGCGGCGCTATTGGCCCGGCGTTGATGCGTTCGTTTGAAACTAGACAATTAATAAAGGCTATAGAAAACGCCTAGCCAACTTTCTGGACGCTGCCATGTTGTTTAAAATGATGATAATGATGGTGCGGTTGAAAACTTTCTCGAAAACATTCGTTGAGACGGTTCAGATCATCCTCGCCGTTCGGTTTTATGAGTGAACAAAGCGTTTTGCCACGGCAGCTAAGATAAAGCCTTGTTTTTTTTATCCAGCGGCCGTGGTTATGTTTACGGAGGTAGAAAAAAGAGGAGAGGGCATGCCCATCCGGCGCGCTACGTAAAAAATTTCTCCATAAAAATAAGTGACGTCATAGCGGCCATATTTTCTAGGCACATTGATGCTGTTGTTATGGTTACGTGTTGTGCAGTGTAGGTGATCTAGCAGTGAGCGGCGGCGGCATGTGCGCCTCCGTAGGTCTCGTACAGAGCCGTGGCGGACAATATCCGCGCTCTGTGCCCCGTTGTCAGTTACGCAGGGTTCTCCCGGCAGTTATTGTATTTCTGGAAACTTTTACGAAAGCTCTTGTTAGCCACTGGCCCTCAACAGTGCACATAACGAGCGCATATGCATGTGTCGTGCGAAATTGCGTTTGGTTACCATGACAAAACGGAACAACGACGGACGCCTTGCAGGTAAGTGACGGTTGTGCAGTGTTCTTGCTTGTGAGCACAGACGAAACATTTGTGGCCAGCAGGATGCACGGCACGAGGACGTCATGTGCACATATACGTAGCTTTGTGTTCGAAATGTGTACAGTAACAGCTCGCACGTGCGTATTAAAACACCTTTTCTGTCTCGCTTCCTATGCTCGCCCCCAGCATTGTTCTCGTGGCGTTACAGTAACTACGTTCAAGTGTCACTTGCACCGTACTCAAAGTCAGCGGAATTGTACAATGCTCACGTCGGCGAGTCTTACGTGTAACACGGGCTCGGTAGCCAGGCACCGCGTCAGTCTCGAGAGAGACGGAATGCAACCGTAGAAAGCGGTGCGCGGCTGTTCGCGTTGCCTGTACAGTGCGTGAATTAATGACGTGAAAACACTGACACTGCACTCGTTGTTGTCAGTGAATCTAGCGCGCGTTCTTTTGTCCTTGATTTGTTATCACACAGCTGTTACTCGCTGTTGATACTCGGACGAAATGATTTCGCCAACGGTGTCGCGCTGGCCCAGCGTGTTGAGCCCCGCTCCGATGGTTTCGGTTCGCCACGACGCGCATGCGGGGCAGTGCACGTGGTTTTTGCGCCGGAGAGAGAGTCGTGCCCTCTGCTTCACATTTGGATGTAAACAAGAGAGGAGAATGTGCCCAGTCAACATGGCCGACTTTCGGCTTCACACACAGAGAAAGGAAAGACCTTTTCTTCCTCCATGGCTTCACAACAAGTGACGTCAGGACCTCCTCTTAGTGGAGCAACGCTGGCCACCCCGACACGTTGGGAGCTTTGATTAAAAGCAACTGGTTGTTGTGCGTGTCTTTAAATATTTTTTATTTGATCGAAAATAGCAGTGATTGTGTTTATAAATTTGTTTATTAGCGTCACAGAGTTTTACGTTGAGCGTATTAAATGAATACATAAATTTGCGATCGGCATCATCATCACTATCATCGTCTGCTTCGAATGGCTTCGAAGCTGCATTGAAAGGAGCTGCTGTGTCGGGAAATGACCATTCATAATTTGTACATATTCAGCCGTAATGGGGCCTTCCTCTACTACGACGAGTGGAAGAGGAGCAAGAACTCGGGCATGTCGAGGGATGAGGTGAGTGTTGCGCGCGATTGTTGCTTCCACAGGCGAAACCTGTCGTTATGTTGCAGGAGGCGAAACTGATGTACGGAATGATATACTCACTCAAGTCTTTCGTGGCCAAGATTGCCCCTGCGGATTGGTAAGGATAATAAATCTGCGTGGGGTTCTTGTTCCTAGAACTTTTGATTTCGTCGCAGCAACGACGGCTTTCTCAACTTCAAAACAAACAAGTACAGGCTGAACTTTTACGAGACACCGTCTGGCCTGAAGTTCATCATGAACACGGACACCAACGCCAGCAACGTGCGAGAGCTTTTGCACGACATTTACCATCAGGTATGTTGTCACCTTCGTGAAACCTTGTGTGTGTCATATGGAGTATTTATTTTGTAAAAGTAGCCATCGATTGCCAGTTTGTTCGTACGGGAGACGAGCACTTTTCTTCTTGATATTGCAACAGTTGTGCGAAGTAGCACAACCCACTGGGAACATCAACAGAACGAACATTCACCAATTCCTTTTATTGCGCTTTTGTTCCGAAATTAAGACAAACTTCCTAAACGAATCGCTCGCACTAACGGTGGTGTGCTCCATTTACAGCTTTTGCAATCACCCAGAATAACGCACATTTAAGGTTCACTTTGTCATGAACATTGATATGTGGTTTGCTATGCGAACAATTTGTGCTTCGATGCACCAACGCTGTCACCAATTCAATATTGCTTTACTGTGTGCCTTAGATAAACCTTCACAAACTTTTTGAAAGTTGTAAGGGTGCGAGGCGTACCATAAGAGCGCACACTCAAGTAAACAAGTGGCATGGTGCCAAAGGCTCTACCACACTTGGCTTATTCACTGTCAACACGGTCAAACAGCACAAATCATATAAAATAAGCTAAGCACCGACAACTACGAGGCAAAACTTGAACAAGCAAACAGCCCCCAAATTAGCAGGAGAACATGCAACTCATAGTGGCACAAGGATGAGTTCTTGTCTGACGGTTTTCCCCACGACATTCCTGTAGTAGCTACGTTTTCTTCCCAAATATTGGCAATGCATGCAGCTACATTGTGCGTAAATAGTAACTTGAATGCATGACCGTGTTGGTGATTTAGAAGTTTTTCTCGGCTCTTCTATCTACACTCCTGCAATTTTAATCGTTGCGCTATTCAAACATGCGCCTGTTTCTGTATACCACTAAAACGTAACTGTGTACGTGTACCCTTTCTGTGCTGTTCCCTATGATAGTACTGCATTGATTATACCAGTAAGCCATATTTTGAAGTTCACCACCAGTTTCCTGGGCTCTCCTCAATGTGTTTTCATTTTGCAGTGTGTACATGTTTTCCTTACCTTGTCTTCATTTTCTGCCCTGCTTTCCGCAATGATGCAGTACGAACTCGTACAAAAAGCCACTTTTCTTAGTTAGCGTCTGACTTTTCCTGTGCAGGTCTACGTGGAGTATGTTGTCAAGAACCCAGAGTGCCAGCTGGGCAAGCCCATCACGAGTGAACTTTTCAAGGAACAGCTGAATGCCTTCATTCTCAAGTCGCCACTGTACAAGTGAAAACATGCATTTTATTCACATCTGCCTCTCCTTCAATGGAGGCTCGCCCTAGGACGGCTGCGCCTGGCAAACACCTTGATGGTTCCACCAAAGTCCGCACTGATGATCACATAATTGCCCGTTGCGGGGCCCTCTGGCACTGTCGTGGTTTCCTTCTCGTCCAGTTGTTGTAGAACTAGGTCGGGGTTGGGTGCAAACACTGCTGCTGTCACCACAGCATTGTGAGCTGCAAGACGACATGTAGCACACTTTGTAAGCACATTTCCATGTCTACCTTATCGCCAACACCGCTACACTTTACGCAGGAGGCATCTTGAGGTAATTGACAACCTTTTGTTTTCTTTGTCGCTCAAATTGTACGTGTGATCCTGCTATTTATGAATACACATGTCTGCTTCATCTCTGTTCTTTCTTTCCTAGAGGTAAAGAGTTATTGCTTGTTTCCCACTAAGATGTGTTTTTTTTTTCTGACACACAAACACATTTAATAAAAAAAAAAAAAACGCACAGCGCTCCTCGACTTGCATAATCGTAAAAATTGTTTTTTGCTGCACTTAAACAATGACATGTCTTCACTCGCATAAGGAAATGTAAACATTGGGCAATGCATGAATACAACAGGACAACTGCTCAAGCATAGTATTAAAATTTATGATGTGTGAAGAAATGTTAAAGCATTACTATCTTGCACTTACTACTTCTACGTTAAGAGAGAAGCAGAGCAAGCCCAAAGTTCTAGTTTCTGGCTAACTAACATTAAAGCTAAGCATTCATAGGTTCCAAATTAAGTGTGCCAATTTCAAATAAAGATCCCCCGGAAAGAGCCTCATTTTTCTAATCAGACTGTCTGCACAGTAGTCGTAAGCATTACAACAGTTTTACAGCGAAGGCTGTTATGAGACTACAAGGGTCACGCGTGCCGTAGTTGTCCACCACCGCCACTGGTGCCTGTAACCACTATCGCGTGCAATGAGAAAAAAGAGCTAAGAAAATAAAGAACGCCAAAGGTTACTATTGGATTCGAACCCGGGTGCCCTGCGTACCAGCCCAGTGTTCTACCACTGACCCACGCCGGTCCTTGAAACTTGGATGTAAGCCGACTCTAGGCAGGCTTGATGTCAGGAAAGGAATCTCATTAATATGAGTATTAAAGCATTTTAGAACAGCCAAAGAACAATCGGGCGTCAAACAATGAATTGCGTAACGAGTGGTTCGTCGGGTGCTCCAACCCATCACTAAAGCTTCAGGCATAATACTTCATTGTCATCAGCCACAGCATTGATTCATTGATTTGTGGGGTTTAACGTCCCAAAACCACCATATGATTATGAGAGACGCCGTAGTGGAGGGCTCCGGAAATTTCGACCACCTGGGGTTCTTTAACGTGCGCCCAAATCTAAGCACACGGGCCTACGACATTTCCGCCTCCATCGGAAATGCAGCCGCCGCAGCCGGGATTTGAACCCGCGACCTGCGGGTCAGCAGCCGAGTACCTTAGCCACTAGACCACCGCGGCGGGGCATCAGCCACAGCATAAAAGATTGCACAAAGTTATTTGCAAGTGTGTAGTGGGTACCACGCATTTCCAAAGAATGAGGAAGGATAGCATAGTGAATGCCTCACTGTAAACTTTATAATTATAGGTTGGTAAACAATAGTGTAGTTAACATCCACGGACTACAATAGGTTTTCTTGGCCAATCCCCCAGAGTGGGTATGTGCCGGAGTTGACAGGCCACAAAAAAACCAACGGAATGCCGCCTAACTACACAAAATTTATGATGATTTATATGGTAGTAAGTACCCTGCAAGTGCACTTAATGCAGTTTTCCAACGAGTGTTTAAAAAAAGGCTCTGAAAAGCCACTCTTCCAGCTTTCGCTGTGACTGTGCTGCACATTGCGTGCAGGCCTGGCTTTTTTTTTTTTATTGTGCTCTGCGGCAAGGCTGCAGTTTATGTCAAAAGAAGTTTAGAGAGCATGCCTAATGGGCATAACCATAGTCTCTATTGCTCTTAGTGTCCACTCAACCGCTCCCCTTAGCCTTGGAAACATTTTCTCAACTGTTGCCATAATTTAGCGTGCAATATAGTGGAAGATAGGGACAACATTACAAGATGCAAACGGGGCAGTGGATCAGAGGACAAACACTAATAATTGATGATTGATTTGTGGGGTTTAACGTCCCAAAACCACCATTTGATTATGAGAGACGCCGTAGTGGAGGGCTCCGGAAATTTTGACCACCTGGGGTTCTTTAACGTGCACCCAAATCTGAGTACACAGGCCTACAACATTTCCGCCTCCATCGGAAATGCAGCCGCCGCAGCCGGGAATCGAACCCGCGACCTGCGGGTCAGCAGCCGAGTACCTTAGCCACTAGACCACCACGGCGTGGCGACAAACACTAATAGTAGATATTCTTGTTGGCATTAAAAGAAAAAAAAAAGTAGCCTGGACAGATCAGATAATGTGTAAGATCGGTGATCGGTTGCAGCAACATAAGGGTACCAAGAAATGAAAATGCTACCAAGAATGGCAAACGGGGTGATGAAATCGGAGCATTTGCAGGCGCAAAGTGAAATCTGCTAGTGCAAGACAGGGTAACTTAGAGTTATTTGGGAGAAGTCTTCATCCTGCAGCGGACATTAAAAATAGGCTGACAACGATCACATTACCATAAGGTACGGAAACTAGATGTACAAGGTATCCCACTACGTACGGCCACCAGACTAATCATTATACCTTTTATGCTTTCCCAATAAGTGTTCCGGTCCCGCCGTGCTGATGAAAACTTGTAGTCATGGTAGGTTTTCCAGATGTAGATAAACTGGTTCTCCGAGCCACTGATGACGTACCTCCCGTCATGGCTGTGCACAGTAAGTAGGGTTCTCAATTGCCTGATCCCAATATGATGCCTCTGGCTTACCTGAAGGACGCTTTGATTTGACTACTAAGGTTGACGTAGCCCTTGTACTTGCACGAGAGCGATAGGTCTCGCAGATCGTACAGACGAATGCGCGAGTCATTAGATGTCACAAGAATCTGCAATACAGAGCACACATAGACTTTTCAAGCAATAAAGCATTATTTCAGATTATAGTTAAATGCAGATTCAATTATGTTGATGAAATATCCAGTACAAGTAGGAAACACATAGACATTTAGGCCCCTCGATCCATACCATCTGACAGCTAATTCACTTTGTGAAGCCCTGAACCTTGAATTATAACAGCAATTGTTACAGTGCTGTACAGACTCCTATAAATTACAAACCTCAAAAAAAGAGTTAATAATCTCCCAGTCTGATGCAAGAGGAGATTTGAAATTGTAAACCACCAGAGTATAGCATGTACGCACAATTACACTTGACATGAAGTGTGTAAGAACATACGTAGTAATTTGCACTAGCAACTTGGGCATAAATTGCCGCTGACTGTACACTTGCCTTGTCTTCTCCAGGCATAGGCTCAATACCAGTGATTTTGCGTCCCTGAGCATTCTTTCCCCGTGTAGAGCGTACGTGAATCTGGGTGTAGTATTTGAGCTGCTGCACAAAAGAAACCAAGTGAGGACCCTGCACCACGGCCAAAGATTGGCTTTACCTCAGTATTATAAAAGATGCACCGCCCATCGTAGGAGCCAACAACGGCAAACTTGCCCTTCTGGCAAAAGTTGGCAGCCGTTATCAACTTGGTCTGGCCGTCCAGCTCGTTCCACAGGGCAACTTTCTTGTCTGGAATGTTCCAAAGCCTAAGCTTGCCATCGAGGGAACCACTCAAAAAGTAGCGGTCATCCTGCAAGTGATCACAAGTGAGCATCATCTTGCACCCCGCACACTAGCGTGGGCAACCTTACCCTGGGGTGGAAAGCAATGGCCGTGACAAAGTCGACATGCTGAAAGCAACACAGGCAGTCGCGACTGCTGATGTGCCACAGTCGCACAGTCTTGTCCATGGACGATGACAAAATAAAGTTGTTCTGCACAAAAAGAAAAAG
Source organism: Rhipicephalus microplus (assembly GCF_043290135.1). NCBI lineage: Eukaryota > Metazoa > Arthropoda > Arachnida > Ixodida > Ixodidae > Rhipicephalus > Rhipicephalus microplus. The sequence continues at coordinate 266,909,567 of NC_134700.1, forward strand.
GGCCGGAATACTCAGTGCTGTAGGAAAAAACAGCTGTAAAAATACAATAAAACATTAAATAAGGTTATGTATTAAATGGTACGAGGTTCTACTGGTATGGGCACAATAGAGACATTGTAGCTACGTATTGGCGGTGGGAACGTGTATCCTCTTCAGCGCCGGTGTGTACTATTGTACAAATCAACTATGGAGGTCGGTCACGCATAGAGTGAAATAGTGTAAGCATATTTGTATAGGCTTTCTGAATGAACAACTTAAACTGCACTGTGCTGTGTATTGCTGCAGAGGATCGCTTCGCTGGAGACACTACCATGTTTGATGATTGTTTGATTTGTCCTGTTCCAGGATCAATGTCAAAAGTACTATATCCATTTGCTCGAAAGGAACACAACCAAAAACAAACTAGGCATATTTAATAATTTTTTATGCAAGAATCAAAGCTGACTGATTGCAGAATAACTAGATATTTAATTACATGTTAAGTAACATCAATTGCCTAAAGTTGCACAAAACAATGTGTTCCCTCATTTTCTTCATTAGGATGTAATACTGAATGCATATTTTCATACAATCCATCATAATTTGCACCAGAAGGAAATATTGGCAAAGCAAAACTTTTTTACACATGCATGGGTAGCTATACTATGTACCGCTGAACCATTTGATAAGAGACACTGATCTAAGAGACACAAGTCGGCCTCCACTGAAATAGGGTTTGATAAAAAAATTTATCCGTGGTACCCTGCTTATAAGACGCCTCATATAAAAGGTACATGTCCCAAATAAAGGGGTTCAACTGCACTTGCAAATGCACTTTCATTTTACACAGCACTTCTATGGTGCTGAATGTTATATAAAACTGTTTAATTAACAGGGTGTTTGGAAATTTATGCCTAACAACAGCTACAGTTGTGAGTGTATTAACGTACCCGTGACCATGACACATCCAAGAGGTCGGCTGTGTGTCCCGCGTACTTGCAAAAGGAACGGAAAGGTCCTTCTTCCTCCTCCTCTGGTGGTGGATCCGCTGTTTCTGTGGTATCGTTCTTGGTAGCTGCAAGAGGGCAAAAAGCAGAAGCCATGATGTTAACCTTACATACAGCCAAGCTGCACAAGTTGAAGGGACATAGAGAGACACATTAAATCAGTTGGACATCGACTCTGGCAATTTTTTTCTTTCACGTGTCAAAATAATGGTGTTTTCTATGTTCCCGAGAAGCTCCTGTCATGAGCTAGATAGCAAAAATACGAAGCAAATTGGAAAATAATCTTAAATAAGCAAAAAAAAGCATGACACTGAAAACTCGGCTTGAGCGAATATTCAAAAGTTTTGGATTTTTGAACAAATAATATTGTATTCTAATTCACCTAGATTCAAATTTAAACTGTTGAAAAATCTACATACTACTGCTAAGCTCCCCTTCAAAGTTAAAGAAACGTATCACCCTCACATAAATTCATAATTTTTTATAAGTTTTAAAGCTTGTTAGGTTGGCTTATATCACTACAGTAAATTTTAAAACATACCATATTTTACAGGCTATCGCTTGCACTTTACCTAAAGTAAAATTCTGCTACTATTAAAAATCGTTTCTACTTTTTTTTTAACCAAAAAGAATGGCATTTGCACATAGTGTTTCAATTGAAAAAAAAAAAAACATTATGCAGGTTAGTTCCACCAAGCTAAATATGCACCCCCCCCCTTTTTTTTACAATATATGATACATACTCTTTAATTTCGATCCGAAATTATTAAAGTAAAATCACTATTCACTTCGAATTCGCTTCGAACCTAAAATTCACTATTCGCACAAGCCTACTGAAAACGAAACCCAACCAAGCAGTACTGTCTTCGCATGATGTATAGGCTGGTAAAAGCCATAAATCATTCAAAGCATGCCGGTTTTGCCAGAACAGAGCAAGACAGATGCAAAAGTGGCAAAAAGCAGACGCTCAGAGGAAAGGTGACCATGCCGAAAATAGCCGCGCCATGACTGATCGTTCCATGTGCGCAAGCTACTCGGAGCTGTCTGACAATAACTGCTGCGATATTGGTACATTTAACTGCTAACTAAAATCTAAAATCCTCCTTGAAGAAGAACAAACTTGTCAATGTTTAGTCATGTGCTTGACAAGTTGCTCACTACTCTGCCAGATGGCACCACCTGTCAAGGTTGTTCAAGTATGTCGCCGCCGCGATCGGCTAAAATCCTAGCACTAAGGAGTATGAGGCCAAACTAAAGCTTCCTACATGGGTTATGGGAAGAGCACACAAGTTTGTGGGCAACAAAGTTCGACATTGCACGGATATAAATAAATGAATGAACTTTATTTGAAGTCCGGCAGTTTTCTTAGGGTGAGGCGGGAAAGAGGCGATTGACCCCTGTCCCATCTCATCCTGCATCGATTATGATGGCGATGCCTCAAGTGACAGCTCAAAGTCTGCACTGATATGATCGATGAAATTTAATATAAACTAAGTATGAGCCATCTTTCTCGTGATACGCAGCTTCCCCGATCACCATTGACCCTGCATGCTACGGCACAAATCAGAACATTTAATTTTATTATTTTTTTTTTTGCAAGAATGTGTCATACAGAGATGCAGTACTAAATTACTTAAAAACACTGACTGCCCCTTACAGATAAAACTATCAGCTTATAAATACTAGCAGCAGCAGCAGCAACTATTTTCAATATGACACCATAAAACACCATGACTAAGATAAAATTCGTGGCTCTGACCGGCAAGAAAGGATGCAAATTTTTTCCCAACATTTCACACAACAAACCACAGCGTTGGTGCCTGCATAATGGTCTCTATGGCAATGATAACATTTTGAAGCTTACTTTCCTGCTTGTACTTGTTGCGCATGTCGTCAAAGAGCTGGAAGGCACTCTTCAACACCCAAATACGCAGGATGGTGTCCTGGCCAGCCGTTGCCTAGCAGGGGAGAGCAGGATGGTGCATTAGACCCATTAATGAGCAGATATGTTTCATTTATCTGCTTAATGAGTGGCCACACACCCGAATCGCCTCTCTTCTGTATGCTCAACAGACATCAAAACCTTTTAACAACCCCAGAAAAATACTGACGAATCTCGGATTTCGTACACCACTCGGAAGGCGAAGCATTGCAGTATTGTAACACCTTGGTTTGCTTCTTTCTTTCAAATGGTATGAATGCCAAATGTGAATCACGCTAGACGAAATGTGTGCAACACACTGGCTTATTCCTTGATGACTAACATCATTATACCTAGTCCTACTGATGCACAATAGGTATGAAATTGTTAGACTCCACGATATACTTCACGACCCACACGTTCACTACCAACTCCGCACGTCCTTTATTCTCCCCGCCACATCTCCAACATGTACGACTCCTCCCCTCGTACCTTGTCTCTCCCTGCCATCTTCCCGCACGTGCAAGCACCGCCCACGCTGTTCACCCAACACTCGCGCCATCTCTATCCTTCGCCGTCAACCACACACACAGCCTCCGAGAGACTCGCGCCCACACACGCGTTCCCTACTCCATTTCATCTCTCACAAAATAAAAGTAAGGTTTTGTTTCTCAACCTATATGTCCACTCAGTGCCATTTTATTTGATGTGCTAGACACATGTGCTGAAATTTTTACTTCAAAAATATATCAACATAATGCGCTGAACCAAAATGAATCCATTGCTGAGGCAACATAATCCATGTTGAACTTTTCTGATCAGCCAGCCACATCCATAGATATAGGGAAGCTATAACATTCGAAACAAAAACAATTACATGATGGATATAACAGTGATGGCTCTGTCAAATAAATGTTCGGACAAGGCCGATGGAATAACTTACCAGCTGAAATCACTCTTCAATGTCCCTTTACAAAGGCAAAATTGCGTTATTATGCATTGCAAGAAATGTTGAGAAGTGACATTACAAGTAGGTAACTGCTGCGTTACAGATTATTCATGATCAAGTATCATTCTAAGAAATACGTTTGTTTAACCATAATATGCAGTACATACACATATGCACTATACAATATAGGTCTCTTAAAAAACAAAATTTAACTCGTCATTCAATACTACTGAGATACAGAACCTTGTAGAGCTCTTCTACGGTCATTTTTTATTGTCCTAATAAGAACAGCATTGCTAAATTTTTAAACGTATTTGAGTTCTTAAAATGTTGATTACAGTGGCAGCACTAAAAAAATTGACAAACTGTTGACTAGCATACACATAGCTTAGGTTTCTTGCACCCCTTTATCAGAGACAGATAGACATTTACATGATTAACTGAAATCGCATAATTTGTACTATGACCAACTAAACAATGGCACAAAAACTGCTGAGCTTATTACTATGACCAGACTTGTTCAGCAAACGCAAGTTTTCAGCGCCACAAGTGCACTCTCAATGTAATCCCGAGTGCTGGCGAAAAAGCTTCTTGCATAAGTGCTGGCCTGTAACCTTGATTTCATAAAACCAACTTTTTGAGAGAAAGAAAAAGAAGAAAAATGGCAAGGGGGTCATCAAGTAGCTCACCAGCAGGCGTCCACAAGCTGAGAACTTCATGGTCCAGACAGCACCCTATAGAAAATTACACAATATGGCAAATTATTTAACATGCAAAAGGTCCACAGATAGGTCAACACAACAAAAAAAGTTCATACTAACATCTAACATTATCTCATGCAGCTGATGCCTGAATTTTGCCACTCTATTACAGAATGACCTTCAGTCTCGCAATCAACTTCTGACAATTTTTTTTTACCTAATTGTCGCATATGTAAGTGATTTGGAGCCTTTGCCTCCAAAGCCACCTGGCTTAAGAAGGACAATATGACAATGTGCCATTTCCTTCACCTTTCAAGCATGACCAGTGGAGCATTATGAACAGATGCTAAGCACAGCCTGCCACATGCATGAAAGTATAGCACTACGAGCAGACAACTTTCAATTCCTCTGTTTTCTCAAGTGAGCATGCTCGGGTGACTGAGGCTCAAAAGTGTACTGACATCAGAGGAATAAAAATATATGGTAAAAGCCCACTTAAGCTCATGCTCCATAAAGAGTTTCAGAGAACTGAAAACTTCTTTTATACAGGGTTAATTTAAGTGTGACAACGTAGGGCACAATAAGGGGCTTGTGTTACCGTGTGCACATTGGCGATTTCCTGGACAAGACGAACAGAATCGAAGTCCGGTGGGTTTCGATGGCTGGTTTTGACCTTGAGCGTTTCCTCCTCGCTCCCTTCTTCTTCACTTGGTCGTAACCCTGCAATATGACAGCAGTCAAAGAGTGAAGCTTATAAACAGCTTTGTCCCGGTGCAGCGAGCACTTGTAATTCATCTAGCCTCCCAGTTTGGCCATTGGACATGCCCAGATCACATTTGAGGCAGCCGATGATAGCTATGAGATCACATTTCGTGCCGAGAAAGACAGGGACAACAAACAAGGGGTGAATTTTAATATGTACACAACCACAACAATATTTTTCTTTATATTTCATTTGCACGGGCTGTCAAAATGTTTTTGTAAGATCACAGTTAATGAAAACAGTTAGCAGTTGATAACAGATGGCTGAAAAAGTGTTGGAACCACAAGTGTCTGTGTTATGTACATACTTTCCTTTTATTGGTTTTTGCAAGGAAAGCCTCGCCAAAGGCTCACCACCACCTTTGGTCAGAGCTTTCTTGATAGTTAAAGGATATTCTCTGACTATCAGAGAAATAGCCACCCTGTAGTCACTAATGCATCACTAAGAAAGTGCTAGTATTAAATGCAAGGGTGGCCCCGTTTCCCCTTTGGCTATAAAATGGTCTCACTGCTTACATCCACTTTACACAAAGGAGCTCTTGGGTAGTCTGCTCTGCTCTTTAGCAGCTTGATGAAAATGCAAGTTGATAATTGGTGACACTAGGTTGATCTTGTACTGCTGATCTTGTACAAGACCATAGCATGAGAGTGACATAACTATTCTAGAACAGAAGAAATTGTAAGGATGGCCGTACTAGTTTTGTATAAGCCTCAGATGCACCCTCAATCACTGGGATGAGTTGAAGTTGTTTCGATAAAATACACACAGCCTTGTTGATTCGTAGCTACATTATGTCTTCCAAAGGTAGGCAAGCTGTCAAAGTTGCAGATGTAGCGCATGTTTAGGTCCCGTCTTGTGACAACGCAATTAGTTTGGCAAACATGGGTGCCTACACTGTACCTGGGCACGAACTCAAATCAAAAGTTGGTTGAATTATGTAGTGATGACAAACAATGCCCCAGCAGAGGGCTCCGAGTCGGCTAATTTTGAGCAAATAACATGCTTTCAGTGTATGCTGAAGGGCCACTAGATCGAGGGCACTTTTTTGCTACATCTATGCAGAAATTCCGCTAGTAGCAACACCAAAATGTCCCTCGAACCAGCATACGGCTCGAACCAGCATACGGTTCTGTAACTTTGTATTCAACAGCAAAATACCAGAGCCACTTAGTTGCTAACCACCTTATGGTAATAACACAGCATGCCGCCACTGTTACAGCTTTGCCAAGTAATAATAGACGTACTTTCATCGGCTGCAGACTTGATTCGTGTCACCGTCTGACCCACCTTCTGGCCCACTTTCCGGCCCAGCATTCTGGTTAGACGGCCCCTAAAAAAATGCACAATAGTTTATAATGCAAGCTTTTGAAGAATATCAGGCTCAGTTTGAAGTTCATTACAACATTTTAACCTACCTTAACCTACCTCACCACAATTTTGAAACTTATTTGTTTGATTAACCCTTTGGGTGTTCTTACTGTACAAGTACAGCGGCAGTTTTCTGTCTTATAGTGTCTTTGCCGTATGGGTGCATTTTCGACTCTCCACTTCATATATCACATTGTAATGATGACGCATGCTCACTAGGAGGTGCTGTCACCTCCTCAGACTTACAAAAAACTGGGGAAATGATTGTGCCACCTTTCTGCAAAGATATACAAAACTGACACTAGCACCACCACCACATTGCATAATCTGTGACAATGCCATTTTGTAGTTTCAGAATCGTGGCACGATCGTAACAGAGACGTGCAAAACCTGATTTTAACCTTCATCAGTACTCGCTTGCAAGGGGTAGAAGTTCCTTTCTATATTTATTGTTACTGCTCTTAGCTTGTTTATCACCAACATTCATGAGGTATTCTAGGTTTTCTTGATCACAGAGCCTACTCTGCCCAAGGCAGCCACACGCAGAGAAGATGACATGTGTTTGCCAGCCAGACTCAATGCTCCGAGAGAACTGAGACAAGTGTTATGTTTGCAGACGTTGACAAGGCGCTGTCTGTGGACTCGTGTTTTGAGGAATAAGAAGCTCCGAAATATTATTGAAGGTTTTGCAGTATTGAATAATTGGTGTCTTTCTGACACCAAAGAACTGTTCAATTTTATTCAAGAGATATTATAAACATATTCCATTCAATTTGCGCTGACTTCAACATTCGAACTCTCTCCAAACCCAAAACTGTGCTATTTGCACATCTCTAAGAGTTGAAGGTTCGGCGTTAATGACAATACTAAAACATGATAGAAATACAAAACATTAAGTTTGACTCGGCAGCATTATCAGAATGCAGAATGAAATTTACCAGGTTGTTTCATGTTTCTGACCCAAAACCAGCATCACAAATGCATGTCTGTATGAGAACACTATCTGAAACGCTGAAGAACTTTTTCGTGTCACGAAAACGACCAAGCGCTTTTGGATGGAGCATTTTTGCACATTTTTTCTGGGAAGGAGAGCGATGGCTGTGGGTGTAGCTTATATATATATATTTTTTATTAAGTTGTCTTTTTGTAGAAGATTTAAGTGTTCAGCTCTGTCTCAATGGTGGGCCAGTGTACAAGAATGTACAATGGACACAATGTACAAAGAATAGTGCTCTTACGCTCTGCGGCGAAGACTATCAATGGAGTCACCCGGTGGCCTATGGCTCTCCTCGTCCGAGGCAGGCCCCACATCTGACTGGCCGACATACTCGGACGTGATGCGCATGATGTGCAGAGCCAGTGGGTTGAGACAGCGTGGAAGGCGCTCCTCGGCCACACTTAGGGGCACTTTCTCGCCCGTGTCCAAATTAAGCACCTCCACTTGATCAAGTATTTCCTGCATTCCAGCAGCTTCACTGAGTACAAGACGTCATCACGTGCTAGAGAGATATCACTTAGTCAAATCAAAAGTGAATGCATACTTATTGGGGCCTGTTGATGCAACTGAATCTTAATTCACTAGCACTTAGCACAAGCATGAACAAGAAGCTAAGTGCCACTGGAAGAGTGTGCTTTAACTCAAATATCTTCCAAGCTATGTCTCGCTGTCGATATTTCGCAGATGATATACGCATGTTCATGGGAATCGATACCACAGGCTATCTCGGACGCTAAATTTTGTGTGAGTACCCCTTTAAACACAACAGCTTTTGCAGGAAAATGTTTGTCCCATCTTTCTTAAAAGGAAAATAGGAGGATGGAACCAGCTATTTAACATATATTTAAGCACAATGCTCAGGATGAGTTGTGTAATTGCAAACACTACAGATTTTTTAGCAGGACTTACCTTGTCGGTGAGTGGCCGGCCAGAATCGGAGCGGGTGCGCATCATTATGTTCAGCTGGCGCAAGCTCCCTTCTACACGTGACTCTGGACTCCGCGGGTTACCACGGTCGCGTTCATCATCCTGCAAGCTCACATGAACAAGGAATCTTTCTTGCAAAATGTCCACTGCATTCGTGAATCTGTTGAAAATGTTACTGGCTATGCTACTAGGAAACACTAAAAATATTTCAGGAAATTGGTGTCTTCGCACAGGCAGTGTTAACAACAGCATGGCTATGTGCTACGCACTGATAAGCATATTTTTATGTAATTTGGATGTTGCCTGTCCTGAGCACACAGCCTTACTCAAGCATGAACAAGTTGTCGAAAAATGCAAGAGAAAGGACCAGTTTTTTCATCTCACTAAAGTAGTTTATTGAACATAAATCCAGAAACACACTTTTGTTACTCTCAAGCACCACACAGTGTTACAGCTACACACAGTGTTACAGCTACACACAGTGTTACAGCTACAAATATAAACTAAGATAGATCTACAATTTTGTGTTGAAAAGTGCAAGCTACGTGATGAGAAATTAAAGCTTAGAGACACAGCAACAACTACTGCAATAGAATGGCTCAGGTTTTATGGAGCCATAACAAATGAGATTAAAGAAAACAAGGCAATGTGAAAAAAATAAGCTTAGTAGACCACAACTACGTACAGTAAACCCTCGTTATAACAAAGTCACTTTATTTGAATTCGCTTTTATCGAAGTGTCACGGAGTCCTGATCCCAATACGTGTATTTTAGACCAGATTACTTGAAGCATGTCCACAGCTTGCTCGACCTAGAGCGAAGTAAGAAGTAGCGGATCCGTATTCACGATGGCACTAAGAGCGGGCGAGCGACCGCCCACGCCGCCAAAGTGCCCGCAAACTTTTTGATACACTCCCACGCCAGGCGGCTTTTTCTGCACTGAGCGAGCGATATTTGCGCTAGCGTTGCCAGGCTAAAGGGCACCAGTGCAGACTGGTGCAGATGGCGCGAGGCACGGATTTTACCATGGCACGAATTTTACCCTCTTTTTCTGCACCCTATTGCAGTGCATAGGTGACCTTAAGTGCACTTAAGCTTTCAGACCCAAGAAAACTACTTTTAAGAATGTATATATTACGTACAGATAGGACCACCAAGTTCTTTTTGTCAGACACAGTCTCATTACTTTGTGGTCAGACCCTCATATTGTGCAGCGCACACATTTACACATGTAAGAAGTTTTAATATAATAAGTAAAAAAATCTATCGCAAGCTTGTGTAGCACCAGAAAATTTATCAAAGCGATTGTTATGATTAAAAAAACCCTTTGTGGTCTCCCACCCAGTGTTATCCTTGTGTCTTCACAACTTTTCATCTAGCAGCAACAACGTGCATTTATAAATTAGTAGAAGGCTGCATTCTTTTTCACCAAGCACTGCCTATTATTTGCACTCCTTCATGCCTTTTCCACAGTGAAGTAATCGGGTTCTTTACAAACGACAGTCCACATTCGATTTCTACACATTTATCACTCTATGTATAGAAACAAAACGGGATTCAAGTGTACTGCAAGCACAGAAAGTGCACCTGAGGTTTGACGACATATTGGCCCCTGCAGGCACTTGGCAGATCCATGGAGAACTCCGCAATGGATGGTGCTGGACTGTGTGGCAAGCCCCGTGGAGTGGCATCACCGCTTCCGCTGGTACTGGGCGCTTGCCCTCGACGACGACGTGGCGGCGGCATGGGACCCTCCTTGGTGCTGGCTACAAGGTCTGGCTCAGCACCCCTACCCAGAGAACAGTCTTTGTGAAAAGTTTTCGCTAGCAACCGGGCAAAACTAGGCTTGTATGAAGAGTGAATTTCAGGTTCAAAGTGAATTTGAAAAATATGCGTGTCGCATATTATAAGAGAAAATGTGCATATTTGTCGTGACCAAACTAACCTGCACAGTGTTTTTTTCTTTGAAATCAAGACAAGGCTCTTGCAAATAGGTTTTTTTTTTTTTTTGCATCAAAAGAAGGGGAAGCATTGAAAAGTAGAAGGATTTCACTTTTGGTAGAATGAAAGTGATGGCCTCTAAAATATGCTACGTTTTAAAATTTGATATAGTATGTGCTTATAATTTGGTATAACAAGCTTTTAAACTTGACAAATAAATCGATGTGAGGTTAATATCTTCATTTAACCGACGAGGCGGCAGTGCGGATTTCGTCTGAATGTGTTTTCACAGCTTGTCACCCTTCCACTGCAGTGAAACTACCTTTACAGGGAGTTACATGCAGATTAATACGTATTTACTAGTTCGTTTCCAATAATTCAAAATTTTCAAAATTTTAAAATTGATTCAAGACGAATTCGAATACTGCGCTATTGGTTCGAATATTCGAAGCATTTGAGTAGTCGCACAAGTCTAGTCAAAACAGGCTTTTCTCTTCGGTCTTTATGCCACTACCTCTGCTTCAACTGCTACTAGGGCAAGATATTTAGCTTATTAACTTTGCTATCAACTACCCCTCTATTATAGAACAATAGCTTTATATATCATTATGTCATGTTGCTAGCTATATAACACAAGAAAAGAATAAAACAGAAAAAAGTAAGAAAGAAAGAAAACCAATCAAAGTTGACGTTGCAAAGAAGTTAGAAGTTTTCCATATTAAACAAATAAAGGTGTAAAGCAATTCGAAACACTCACCTGTGGTCCTCTGTGAGCACACGATCACTGGGGAAAGACAAGAGGCAAAATAAGCTTTCTAGAATTTACAAGAAATTAAGGCAACTGCCGCCTTTTTAGAGAGATAAGGCCACCATAGTGGCCACGAAATTTTGTGCATCAAATGGCGAAGCATGTCCACCTGCACATCTCATTTTTCAGTTTTGCTTTTTTGTGCACTATATGGCATGACTGACTCACTGTTGCTGCAGGTAAAGGCCTTCGGCAGAGCTCTGCTCCGAAGAGAACCCTGGTTCCTCATCCTCGTACAGCATACGGCGGCGCATCTCCTCAATCTGCTGCTGCCGCCGCTCAGCTTCCTGGGCTTTGCGACTTGCCTCCTGCAGCAAAGCAGCAAAAAGCTAGCATTGCAAGTACACCAAGGGAGAGTCATGCAACAGTGAATAAGAGAAAGAGCTGGCAGTTGGGCGAGTTACAAAAGATTCATTGTGAAATATTACGTGCAAAACCAACTGGGATGATGAGAAGAATTGAAAGACAAGAGCTTTTAGAAAGGATGGCTATTACAGTACCTTACTTTTAATGGGGAAAAAATGTATGAGAAAAAATCATGTGGAAAAGCATATAATAAATCAAAACACCTACATTTTGTAATTCCAGAATAACACTTAAACATGCACCATTGTAAAGTGGAAGCACCAAGCAGGAGATGCACATTTTCTCAAAATTTCACTAACATTTAAACCCAAACATTTCGTACCAACGTAAAAGACCTTATGGCTGCGATTCGCCAACAACTTCTAAGTGAGCTACAATCATTTTTTTTGGGGGGGGGGGGGGGGGACACAAGTTTACTCAGGCATTAAAGAATCATCACAGAAGGCAAAGTCTTTAAAGTGCAAAGTTATTATACAATAACTGCAATTAAATGCATATTCTGGGATATCAAAAAAGACACATAGAAGAGGAAGCAAATTGAAAAGCAACCAACGAAAGCTATAACAGTTGGTTACGCACATTGCACTTCGTAATTTAACAGAGCTAAACAAAGTACAAGTCATGTAATGACACGCACAGAGCAAAACCCGAAGTTAAATTATCACTAAGGAAGAATTTTGATACGATTATCACCTAGTGTACCTTCTTATGCAAAAAACATCAAGCTACCTTTGTGTCAACATCCTTAAGATGATACATATATTCACATTAATAAAAGTTCAAGCAGATAGTTTTTTACACTGGTCAGCTAAGTGACCCCAATCGCATAGTATGACCTAAATCGGTCATTTACTGAGGTGCTGGTATGGGCATTGCAGCTACTCCCACAGGAGAATGCAAGTTGGTATATCTTACTTTAATTTTGCTTTATGTATATCACTTAGCATTTCTGCATTCTAATGACTGGTTGGTGTGCAAGGCATTTTGTTCTGCATCTTGTTTTAAAGTGTTACTGGATTGTTTCAAATCAGATAGGATACTTGAAACATGCCCCACAAATTCATTTGAATGCAGTATATCTCGCAAGAAGGTGCAGTATCGCAATATTTTTGTTAGCTAAGCTGGTACCGATACAGTACTGTAACAAAATACACAAAAAAGCAGAAAACACAGAGAAAACAGTAACATAAACATACACAATGCCCATTTACTGAAGTGGCTGCCCTCAACCTTTTATTATCTGCCTGGCAATGAAAATTACGAGCCTACCTCAACTGCCTTTTCCATTTCTGCCTGTGAGGACCGCTTGCCATCTTGCTCGACAACATCCCTGAATACAGAATGGAGGAACTATTAACGGCATGAAAGGCGTTGCGTGTGAGATCCAAATACAGAGGCAAGAGAGGTATACAGCGTGTGCTGAGAAATATCAAAATACAGTGACGACTGCTGGCACCACGTTTGTGGCGAAATGCACAAAATAAAAGAGAGAGACACACTGTTATAACTCATTATACAATGAAATAGCATGAGACCTAAAATACTTTTATTTTAGCCTGTGTTCTTTATAAGCAAATATTTCACACAGGCTGATACATGTCATCAAGAGCAATTTTAGGTGCATCTTGTTTAGTAATTTGCTACACCAAGTTCTGCCCACACATTTAACATGTACATCATATTTACAACATTCTTTTTAATTGCTGGAAGGGGCCTTTGCACTGACCCTAGAGTTGGATGAAAAAACACACTGCAGATGAATGAAGCTGTGCACAATTCAGCCAAACTGTGCATCTGTGCACAGAGTGTGGAGTTCACAAGTGAAGGGCAAAGTTGATACACAGTCTCCCCAGACAGCACAGTGAAGCAGTACCAGAAGCTGCCCCCCCAAAGTAACTGGGCAGATCATGAAGTAAAGCTACCATCTGCTGATAGACATTAAGGCTACAAGCAGGCCGAGTCAGTGCAGTCCAACCTACTGCTCCCACATGTATTTGACTTAACAGGCTTCAGTAGTTGCAATTTGAAGTTTCAAACTTTGGACCAGAACTGTGTTCTATAGGAACCAGGTGTTGCCAGCGGATACTCGACCACGCCCATGAGTGTTGTCAGGATTTTGTCTGGGGGGATGCAAACCAGCGTTGCATCACAACTGGGGGAGAGAGCCCTGGTGCAGCGCGAGTGGTGGCAAGTGCCCCTTTTGCAACCTCCTCATCGATGCCCACAGCCACGCCCATCCAGCAGAAATGAAACAAAATGTCTTATGTTAATTATTAAGAGGCTGAATGTTCTTCCTGTCTCACTCGAGGCAGGAAGACAGCACAGTGACTACGAGAATAAACTTCCCGAACTAGAACCAGCAAAGTGAATGCTTGTCTGTATATCAAAGTGAACTACCTGGAACACTCCAGATGTGCTCAACATCATAAAAAATGAGTACGTGCTATCGATGGAGCATTTATGTAAATTTATGTAAATTATGGGAAGGAGAGTTATGCCTGTGGCCGAAGCTGACATTTTTTTTCTCGTGTCGTAATCAAACATAGAACAGACAAATGCTATAAAGATGTTAGGTGGGGCAATGAAATTAGGAGAATTACAGATCAAAAGTGGAATCTACTCGTGTAGGACGGGATGAATTAAAAATTATCGGGAGAGGCTTTCATCCCGAAGTGTACACAACAAACAAGTGAATAATGATTCTGAAAAACGTCTTCAGTTTATCTTTTACCGAAACTTGAGAGCACTCAAGAGCGCATGAAAACAGCAAGTCAGGTACGCCATATGAAAGGTCATCAAAGCCTGCTATCTATGTTTTCACCTCTGGGAAGTGCAGTTGTTTGCTATGAGCACCACAGTGTGAACTGCGTGAATGGCTTCTGATCACAGAGGAAGAAATATTTAGGAGGTGTAACTCTGTAGGCGTCCAGATAATGTCACATAAAAATACAAAAATAACATGCTCCAAAGGAGACATTTCAGTTGGCGGCGCCAAGCTGCAACCACGAAAAAAGAAGAGAGGGCAACACTAGCAGCCAAGCGTGTAAGAAAGCACTCCGTGTCACCTCTTCGTGACTGTGGCAGAACGCGAGCAACGCGCGCGAGCGGTTCTCTCGAAAATTGAAACGGCGGCAATTCCCTTTTCTACCGCAAGACGCCCCCAGCATGATTTGGTCCTCTGGCAATGTGACTTTATCTGGTCGTCTCAAGGAGCATAGTTGCACCTCCTAAGTGTTTCTTCCTCCGTGCTTTTTGATGACACACTGAAGCAGGATCATTCGCTCTGGAGATTTTCATTCCTGGATTTATTTTATTCAACATTCTGGAGGTGTTCACTTGTGGTGAGGTCAGCTGCACTGACATCTTTAGCTACTACAATTGGTACGTGTCTCATTGTCAATTATAACAAAGGATTACGTAGTGGCTGAAAGCAAAAACTACTGCACCTAGTGAAATTTTTTCTAGTATCTCCCTTTCTTTTCTCAGCATTAGCTATTGCATGTTAACTAAAGGTCAACCAGCACACAGGAATCCTAATAAAAGTGTCCTACGCCAGGATTCAGAAATGACACTACCACTCATTTGTTGATGGCATAAGTGCCACTCCACTTAAATTATCAGTCGGATCAGCTGGAATAATATATCGATGTAACAAAGTGAAAAAAATCCTTATATTGGTTTAGAACAACTATGCATTGAAAAATGACTACTCGGGACAAAAAGCTTCATGACTGAATGGATATCTGGTGTTCAAAAAAAAAAAAAAGACTGAAAGACATTGAAAACAATTTTCATTAAAATATTTAAATATGCTAATGACTTTTGGTTTGCATAGAAGCTACAAAAATAAATACAGAGGATTTGTATGAATGAAATATTAGAAAAAAAGAATTTAACCACACCCAACAGCACTGCGAGTAAAAGAGATGAAACTTATAACTGACAACACAAAATGCATTTTACGTTCTAGTTCCCATTCCATCGATCAAATGGTTCACATATTTCTTGAGTTACCATGTTATTTTTCAAGAGCTTCGATACCACAGAAGCGCTCAAGCTTTAGCCGATACACGAGGAGCTGTTTATAAGGAAAACATATGTTTCTCAGCCAGGGTCTATGTTCCACACAGTAACAGAATTGTTGCAAACACTTGTTAAACCAGGCTGTTTTCAAGTCACAATGATAATAGTGTTAAACCATGGCACGAGTCTTAAAACGTGAAGTGCGACACGCATACTTCGCCAATGACGTTCACGCGCAGACCGGAATGCATGCCACACCACCACCGAGTTACGAGCATCCAATATTGCCATATTCGCCACAATCTATGACGTAATGCGTCAGGCATTTCGCGAGCATCCCGTTGCGTTTGTCATCAACTAAATCGGAGTTGCCTTTGACGCTAAGATAACTGTTCCTCTGTGGCTTCTTTCGGCGCGCTATCTGTCAAATGTGGTAGCTCGCTGTGTGCGGCTCAACAGCGAAAGCTTTTCGAAAACAAAGTTGGACCTTGACCCTCGCTTGGCAGGCAATTGTAAAGCACGGATCCAGGTGCGCTGTGCAGCCGCTTATCGTTTTTTTTTTTTTTTTTTACTTCTGAAGCGAACAGCTGCATGGAGGAAGGGGAAGAAAAAGAAAGTGTTTGGCAGAGGACGTGGTAGTACACCCAGAGCGGCAGCCGTTTGACAACTATCCGAGGGTCCCGTACCACCGGCGCGTTTTTATCGGGTTCCTCAGATCGGCGCCACTTTCGGCAAGTTTGGCACGCGCCATCGGAACGCACGCCGGAGCGAGGCGTGTCCCAAGCGCGTGGTCACACAGCACTTTTCAAAAGAAGGGCGGCAGCGCTCGTGCCATTCAACTCGAGCAAACGGAATTCCTGCCGCACTACAAGCAACCCGTTACGTCGCGGGGCCAAAAAACAGCACCGACGCTGACTCAAACACGAGACCATCCGCGACATCGACAGTTCGAAGGCAATCCTGCGCATGATCGTGCGAGGAAAAAAAAAAAAAAAAGGAAACAAGCTTTCGGATGACCGACGACAACTCACTTATTTTCACTAGTGCGAATCGGACTTGAAACGGCATCGAAGAATTCCTCCGAGTCGTCACTGTCGGAGGCCATTTACACGCACTCGCGAAGCGTCTCAACAGGCTAATCTACATCTGACGAAAAAAAAAAACCGTAGATGTTTCTTCTCGTACAACGAAACCACTACACGAAAAAGACATCGCGCGCCCGCATCAGCAGCGACAGACAACCATGTTTGCACTTTGCGCAGCCAGCGGGCATTTTGTGCAAACTAAAAATAAGATCGCATCAACGTTTGGCGTGATAGAGATTTGATTACTTTGATACACAAAAATTTACGCATAAAGCGCATTTGAAGAAAAGCGATAGCGACCATCGGTGGATACGAATAGTCCGCATAAAAAATAGCACCGATCCAAATCCCATGATGCTCATGACTGTAAAGATGGAGGACCTGACGGTCGAAGTACGCGGCGAAAACGGAGCCCACTATAAGGTAAATTTGCTGATACTATTTTAAATTATTTTTTTCTGTTGCATAGGAGACACTGTTGAAGCTGGAGGATAGTTTCCAGATTAATTTCCAGGCGCCGCGCATTGCTTAAACGTGTTGGACGCCAGACCGAACTCGAAAGTTTTGTTAGGGTTAGAAATGCGTTGCCGCTCTCCATCCAAACTGTCGCTGCCGGCCTTAATTTAGGCTTAAGTACCAGCGAACGCGTTCTTTTGTGAGGATTTGCGACGGAAAACGCGCTTTTTACGCTCCTGGCAGCGTGCTTTGTTGTTGCGCCGTGCCATCGGACCACGCGCGGTGTGGCCAAGCAGCACTGCCTGTGACAGCTTTGTTTCTCCCTTTGCGAAGGCGTCTGCCTTTATAGGGTCACTGAACCTAATAAAATCGCCGCTAGCTTCCGTGTGCATGCTGTGAAATAATGTGGCGACCTAACGCCGAAGCTTAGCGGGTTGAAGTGGCTTATCGCCGAACGGCGAAGATATGTGCCCTCCGCTACGGCGTTGCCAGCGTCTCGGGACCTCGCGTTCGCGAAACGCCTCTGTGCGAGGCTCACGTGCTGCTGCTCTTTTTCTGCGCAGGCCTTCGTCGTCGACGTCCACGAGAACGACATCACAGTCGCGTTCGAAAATGAGTGAGTGCTTTCTTTATTTGGTACTGCCCTTGTGGTCAGACGCGGCGAGATCTGGTGTGGCTCCTCCCTCGGTGTGCGAGCGAGCATAGCGGGCGCACGCCTGATACGAGATCCTCCGCTTGTTTCCCGCATTGAGCTCTTAACGAAAGTTCGCGTTGACCGAAGTGGATGCAGTCTCTATTTTGGCTCTTGTTGTGCGGAATGTGAAGGCTCGAGAAAGTGAAACTCATCGCTGTGCACGATTTTTTTTGCGGTCAGCCTCTCCGCGTGGCTCCGGCGCGAGCGGGGTGCGCATGGGCGGGATCAACCACCTCGCATGCAGGTTTCGGGCTCTTTTAGCGGCTCTGGTAATTGCCCTTAACGTTGCAGTGTTTGTAGTGGGCGTACCATTACGGTTTTGTTATCTGCACACACAAAAAAAGGCATTGACTTAATTGCGATTCAACCATGTCTGGAATAAAAAAAAAACGTACTGGGAGGTGGGGCGTTTGGGATTCCAAGCTTTGCCTTAGTATTTTCGGGAAACTAGTTTGGGGGGGCTTTGCATAGCCTGGAGGTGAATGTTGCAAAACGAAACAAGCTTGCTTGAAATAATGCGACAAAGCCCTAAATTGCTTGATGCTTATGTACTGTATTTAATATTGCAAAGGAAAAAACGCATCTGCTTTGGCTTTACAGAAGTAACAAACTCGCATGTCACAGGCACTTGGTTGAATGAAAGATGGGAATTTTTTTTTAAAGGCATCCTTCTTTGTTGATATAACCCGAATGAAAACCAACTGATAATAAAGTCATGAAATGTATGGGGGAGGGAGGACATAGATTGCTCTGTTTTAATGGTATTGTAGTACGATAGATGTGATAAATGTAAACTAAATGTCAACTTGCCGCCAGCAGGGACCAAATTCGCAACCTTCGGAAAACTCGCTTGATGCTCTTCCGATTGAGCTGTGACTGCTGTGTCCTCTCGTGCACTTCATGCATTAAAAGGGTCCCTGTGTCACAAATTGAGCTTTTTTTTTTCTTTTCATTTCTTTTGGAACTGTGGGATTCACTGATGTCGTCGTACAAGTGGCAACGCGAAAAACAACACTGGTATAGTTTTATTTAAGCAGAAAAAGCACAATAGTTTGCGACTAGAGCGACACAGAGTGGCTATTTTTGAGATTAGAAGTGATGTTTCATCCCGTGGGAGCGATGACATTGGCTGGGCGTTTTGATTGGTTTGACGCGACAAGGCACATGTGATACTCAAATGGTTCCCGCTAGGCCATGTGTACTAAAAATGATAAATATCACTGCTTCATTTGAAACAAAAGGATTTCCACTTATAAATACGAAACTATGAAAACGATTTCTAAACTATGCTAGGGGCACTGCACAACTACGACCATGAGGAGAGTCTTCCAGTATGGATCTAAAAAACACGGTGGAAATTGCAAGTGCATTTGATGACGGTAGGAGGGTGAAATGCCGAAGAGAACATTTCTTAGTGTTGTCTGCTCGAGGTTTGAACTTTGAAGACTAATGCTAGTTTTTATGCGCTCATTTACATAATGTTTTTTTTTTTTTTGCATTCGTCTCTGTGTTTATTACTGTACGCATTCTTGTGTTAAACAAGGCAGGCGGAGGGCCCCTTCAAGGCATCAAGTCTGCCACAATGAGTCGCTCGCTATGAATAAATGAGAGAAGGAAATGCTAGTTCCCCTCCCCCCACACACACACAGTTGCTTGGGGTGACTTTCAAGTGCGTCAAGTGAGCGAACTGCTTATGTGTATTGGGGCATCCTGAGTGGGTCACACGATAGAGTATGTTCAGTATCAGTGTTTCTGAGCTATTGTTGTTTTACTGCCTTTCGCCACTAATTATAAATGGTTGATCAAGAATTATCGCACAATTTCGTGTGCATTATGTGGTAATGAAAGTGGTGGCTGGGTGTGCTTTTGCCACTTCTACAGCCATAAACACCAAAACTTGTTGTATGTACAGTCAGCCACAAAAGTTTACCGACCAGGTGAGTGCAGGGCTAAGGGCATTTTGTTGTATTTCCACTAAAACAGCAGTGTGATGCCCCAATCGCATCTTTTCGCTAATAAGTGGTTTGCCTGTCTATAATTCCCACCTTTCACTTTTTAACGGCACACGCTGTTCGGAAGTTGTGGCTATGTGCATCTGTTTCAAGAGCAACTTATCAGCATCTCTTATCAGATGCAATCTTTCCCTCAAAGTGAGTCTGCTCAAGGGCACCCATAGAAGCACGCCATGATAACTTTCACTGTTATCAAAGTAGAAGTGGGGCGGTCATGCAGCAGATGAGTGCTTTGCATGAAAACACTGAATAGTGTGCCAGCAGAAAATTTATATACCAATGAATTTAGTTATTCATTAGCATATAAATGAATTAGGGGTATATATATATAAATGAACAGCTTGTGTTATTCGGTGCTCGACCGAATAGCGCGAGCAGGCAGTTTGGCACACTCATGTGGTCTGCAAATTTTTGTGCTTGACTGTACCTGTATGCTTTGCACAATATAATTAATGGCTGACTTGAGGCATTATTTTGAGAACTTGTCTTGAGGAATTAACAGTAAGGGAGCTTCACGCTGGAGTGCTTATCTTGATCGTGTGGTTACTCAACCCCCACATGCGCGCTGTACACTATTCTGCGAAGCAATATAAGCAACTTTAGAAAATGGCATTGGAGCTGCCGTTTCTGGTTGCATGGGCACGTGCATGCCCATGTTCAAGAATTTCTAAGTTCTACACTGTCTCTAATTTACTGAACTTGCAAGATGGCTTTGTGTTTCATGAGCCAGTTGCCCCGCCGCGGTGGTCTAGTGGCTAAGGTACTCGGCAGCTGACCCGCAGGTCGCGGGATCAAATCCCGGCTGCGGCGGCTGCATTTCCGATGGAGGCGGAAATGTCGTAGGCCCGTGTGCTCAGATTTGGGTGCCCGTTAAAGAACCCCAGGTGGTCAAAATTTCCGGAGCCCTCCACTACGGCGTCTCTCATAATCATATGGTGGTTTTGGGACGTTAAACCCCACAAATCATCAATCATGAGCCAGTCAAGGTCGGAACCCTTAAGAAACATTCGTAATCAGTCACTGGTCCCATGTAGCATAACATTGACAACTGCAAATCTATCATCTGCAGATGATAGATGTCTCTCTTTTCTTCACTTCGTGCGTGCGGAGCATCAGAATGCTGCATGCTAACCCTTTGTAGGTTCGCCTATATTTTTGGCATGATGTTATAAAAACTGGCTGCGGCATTAACCTCAAAAAAGGAAGTGAAGGTGCCTGCACGCGATCACATCAGTGAGTGTTTGGGAAACGGTCATAACAAGTGGCATAGAGGAGCACTTGTGATGTTGTGCAGAGGAACATTGTGGGCACCTTATTTCCAGCAGTGGAACAGCACCTGCACATACGCCTTACAAGACTTCGTGAAGTTGTGGTCTGCTCCTGTAAAGCTTGCTTCACCACACACACAAACCATTCTTTGCCAATCGCGCGGTCCCTTTTTCCGCTGTCGAAATGGTCGTTTACTCTAGTTATTCCAAAATATCCTCACTTCTCAAGAGGTATATGCTACCAAGAAAATTATTATCTTGTAACATTATCCACAATTACGCTTACTGAAAAGTGTGGCAGCTTCGTAGATAACGATGTTTCAATGCATTCTTCAGTCAATATACTGTGCAAGTCTACATAAACACAGGATGACTGGGAACTGAAATTGCCTACTTAATAAACCAGAACTGGAATATCTGGCAATTCATTTGACAGTTCTTTTTTTTATATGAATGGGACAGAAATTCAAAAGCTTCCCCAAAAATTGCAAATTTAAAAAGCATTATGGCACAGCCGCCACCTTTCGAAATCGCGCTTAAATAATTTTTCTCGAGTTAAATTTTTCTCGAGACTTATATGAGACAGTAGCCACTTAGTGTTGTGCTAATTGTGACAATTGATGTGGGAAAAAAAGGTTTCTGCAAAAGAAAAAGTAGGACGTATGTGTCCTGCTGTCCCACAAAAGGCTAAATTCTTTAAGTTCCTGTTCCCAGCCGTTACTGGGTTTTTGCAGAACTCACTGGGATGTAAACAAATTTGTCGTTCTTGTTACTGATCACCAGTACGTGTTCAGTCATCGTCACGCACCTCGAAGTTGGGACTTGCCTCCGTTGGGAGGGTTTTTTTACTTTGAGCTTTGCATAGTTACATACACTTCATGAAATACTGACTAGAAACATAGCTCTACAGGTGTCTTTCGCAAACAGTAGTCTGCTGAAATATGAGTTTAGTAATATGATTTGCTGCCCTCGTAGACAGAAACATATTTCATGCATAGAATGGAATTGCAAGGCTCTGTCTAGGTGGAGCCTTACAGGGAAAAAAATTCAAATCTGCAGAATGTACAAAAAGTTGTAACTAACAAAATTTTCACCATGCCATCAGTATGTGATGCTTAACTGTCCTCAAATGTGCTCTTTCTACCTGCTTCATATAATGTTCACATAGGGGCGCTCATTCCTCATTCTCTCATTTACTGTGGCTGAGGGACCTTTTCAAGCCCACATATTGATGCTTAGATTTCCCTTTACCCCACATTTTCTTTTTAACTTGTTTCCTTCACACGGTACTTCGAGTGGTAGCATGGGGGCATTAGTGCATGTGTTGCCGTTTCATACTTCTCTGACATGATCGCCACTACATTATGTACAGCCGCGGCCACGTCTGTGTATAGCCTGCAAGCAGACAGTTCTTGCCCTGGGGGGCGAAACCTCGAGGCAGTTGTGGGCTCTGAGGTGTGCTGTATCATAAGCGTGTGCGGCCTAGCTGTCAGGCTGACCACATCAGCGCCCGATACTGCCCCGAGGTTTTGCCCGTAGAGCAAAAACTGGCTGCTCCTGCGTTATACACAGACGAAGCTGCAGCTGTACATTTCCCCCCCATACATATTTTACGGGCAAGGTATTAGTGAAATGTAAAAGAATGCGCATGTTCACTGATACTGTTGTTCATCTTCGTTAAAATTGGTTATACAAGAAGTTCAAGAAAGTGCCGCATTCACAGTGCTTAAGGTACACAAGTCAAGTGTTCTGCATGCTCTAATTGCTCAAATGGGGCTCATCATCGCTACAGGGCTCATCATCCTAGTTTATCCATTGATCTGGCAGTTTTGTGCTTGAAGTATGCGTGCCACCTAATTGGGATATCTGTTGTGCCCTATGGTTTTATGTTCAAAGCGCATCTAATCACTGTAATGATATGAGCACTTCTGTATTGTTAGTAAATACTTGAGAGCAAAGAGAGCAGCGTGAACTATTTCTTTGTTTGTATTCACCTTTCGAGCTTGCATGGGTTTCCTTGTCTGAGACAAGTCGATGCCAGTTAATAATACTCAGGCCCGCACACTTTGTTCTACATGTGGAAGCCCTGAACTGCTCGCGGGGTGCCTGCTAATATTTTAGACAGTTGCGTCGAGTTCAGTGATGTTTCGTGCAGGGAATTTTTTTTTTTTTCAGCAAGATTTTCGCCTGTCATTTTGAGCCAAAGGGAATCTAGATATTGTAGGAATTTTCAGGAATTGTTAAATACAATGTGCAGTGTACTAACAGTATATGAATTAATAGTCTAGTTTTTGTTCTGCAGCTGTCGAGGGGCTGGTCATGATTTCAA
Source organism: Rhipicephalus microplus (assembly GCF_043290135.1). NCBI lineage: Eukaryota > Metazoa > Arthropoda > Arachnida > Ixodida > Ixodidae > Rhipicephalus > Rhipicephalus microplus. The sequence goes on from NC_134700.1 coordinate 266,933,161, forward strand.
AAGACCCCAGTGCGTGAGACACGTGTAATTAAAGTATGTGTGTGCGCGGATGGGGGCAGAAATTAATACTGTTGTGCAGGAAATATGTTGGGAATTCTGTCAATGGTTACGGGGGAAAATCCCCAAAATATGGAATTTTCATGTCCCTGAAATGGGAACTCTTCGCCGTAGTACCACAACATCACTGGTTGAGTTTGGTTCCTGGCCCATGAGGTGGGTATGCCAATGCAGCAAGGTACTTTGAACATTATCTAAAAAGCAATGAATGGCACTCCCCCCTCCCCCTTTTTTTAATAGGTGCGGGTATTCTTATGTCGAGAGGCAGCCTAAGATATGACATGTTGAATTGTTTGTTGTGGTGCAGCTGGCAGCCACCAAACAAGTTCCCGTTCCAACGAGTGCGACTGCCAGCGAGCACACGTGGTGACGAAATTTTTACCGAAGGCCAGGAAGTGGAAGTGTTTTCTAAAGCCAATGATCAGGAGGCCTCTGGTTGGTGGGATGCGAGGGTCAAGATGACTAAGGGTGACTTCCATGTGGTGGAGTACCTGGGCTGGGACACGGCTTACTCGGAGATTGTACCTTCCGACCGTCTGCGGCCAAAAAACCCCAAGTAAGACAGCCCTCTTAAACTCATTACTTTGGAGCCATTTTCTTTTTCTGGAGCTGCGCCCCTTGCACTTAAAATTGAACCTCCACTCGTACTCTTACCTTTTCAGTTTCCAAGAAACATAGATTCAAAGATTGCATTCTAAAAAAAGTATATAGTATTTTTTTATTTATTTATCAATATTAGTAGTTCAGTAATTCTTGGAAAAATGAAACTTGACAAAAGGCAGCAGTTCATTGATTCACCTGGTGCGGTCGGATGTCATTCCTTGCCTGACAACACATGGCCGTAGCGGTCCGTTGTCATGCGCTGCTGTACAAGTTCTTTTGTGGTCGATTCAGTCGCACATTTTCTCATTACAATATACACCCTCTGTGAAAGAGCAAGTAAACTTCCTTCACTTGAGGATTGAGCCTTTTACATTTGGACCAGAACGAACAAAAGGTGGGAAAGTGTTCAGATCACAAAGGGTTAAAGATGGCCATAGTGTCAAGCTATATGCCTCACAAAATTGCCATCCACATTGTAGCAACAGATAAAATGTATAGATTATTTCACTCCAGACGACTAAAAGTCAATTCTTATTTCAGGCACCGTGCCGCGGTGGTCTAGTGGCTAAGGTACTCAGCTGCTGACCCGCAGGTCGCGGGTTCGAATTCCGGCTGCGGCGGCTGCATTTCCGATGGAGGCGGAAATGTTGTAGGTCTGTGTGCTCAGATTTGGGTGCACATTAAAGAACCCCGGGTGGTCGAAATTTTCAGAGCCCTCCACTACGGCGTCTCTCATAATCATATAGTGGTTTTGGGACGTTAAACCCCACTTATCAATCAATCAATTAATCAATCTTATTTCAGGGCTCTTGGTTCAGCTGGAAAATCGTCAAACTGAAACAAAATAGGTTAGTTCATTCCAGAAGACAAAAGTGAATTCTTATTTCAGGTCTCTTGGATCAGCAGGGAAATCGTCTAACTGAAACAAAGAATAAAGTACTCCAGATAAAAAGTAACAAGAGAATATTTTAAAAATTAGCTGGATTGTCTGCGAAGCTGGGTTTCATAATTGCTAAAGTCAAAAAATATATTGTAAGGAAGCGCTGACCTATTTCACGAAGTCTCATGTTGTCACACATTGAAAAAGAAGAATGAGTAGCATAGAATTTTAGTATATAATACTGTGGTTACTGATTTTGCAGACATTACTCCTCTTTAATGAGTTCTATCAGTGTTTTCTGTTTCATCACAAGCCAGTGGTGAATTCACACTTTCTTCATTGCATGGCTCCGAAGAAATGCGATACATCGAAGTCTCGTATAAGGAAATAGGTAGGTGACTGTAATAAGTTGCGGGAGTCATTTCTGTTAAGGTGTTTGGAACGGGCTATATATACCGTATTTACTCGCGTAATTTTAGCACTCGCATAATTCTATGCTAGCATCCTATCCTAGTAATCCTAGCATGTGTTTTATGTTCAAAGCGCATCTACCGCAACGAACCCTACCGCAATGCTTACAAGCTTTGCGTATGGTATTCAACATCTCGACTATTTGTTTGCACTTTTTGTGCTTCATGGCAAGCTCACATGACGACCGCAACTTTTTTGATAATGCACCAATCTACCACTCAAGCGTTAAAATAAGCCGTCGATAACAAGTTTAATGGCAAAGTATGGCTGCAGTCTCGCTGTTCACATAAGAAGCTACTGTAGAAATGGTAGCCTATGTCTTGTGTTCCTTGAAACATGTGCGAATAACAAGCATGAAAGCAAATCGGAACCGAAGCGAGAATCAGGGGTGCGACCATATTACGGGAATGGTCACGATCTTTCCTGGGCGACAAGCAATTTTTTCTGGTTTCCAGAAACCTGTGACACGATGGTGACCAATGGCCCTTCGCGACAGCCATGGAAACATGAAACTATGTCGATGTTGCTCGAAAATCGCGAACAATTGGGTGAGCCGTATTTGCAGGAAGCGACCGTCGGTTGGCGCGGGCAGTTTCATGACCTTCGCTTGCTGTTTGCTTATCAGCTGCGATGTCTCTACATTCATACAGTTTGTGGACCCTGCTGTGGTACATGGATAATAATAATAATGAAAAAAAAAGGACAGGGGTACGTGCCATGTGCAAATAGAAAGAACAATATGGCAGCGGTGATAAAGGTAGAAGGGAGCGAGCTGTGTTGGCATAATAATAATAAACAGAAGACATTCAACGGGCAAGGAGGTGCCATGTGCCTGTTAGCGGTACTGCAGTGACGAATATAGGGAGTGCGTTTTTTATTACGTGGGAGAAATAAAATCCAGATTTTGCTGACTGAAGTTGGGTGTGCGTTTATTATGCGAGTGCATTCATTACGCAAGTAAATATGGTACTCAAAGATAATACTTGACGTGTTGAGTACCTTTGAGTACCTGATCACTTGCTTGAGGCGAAGGTTATACCTGGAGATGCACAGAAAGTTTACTCGTCCACCATTCTTGACCTGCATTCGCTGCTAGCTTCTAGAACATGTAGCCCAGTCAGTTTACACATGCATCGAAAGTGGAACAACCGCTTTCCACAACGCATCTTTTGGAAGCAGTGACTTTGCCAATGTTTGAAACAATAACTAACGAATAGATGCCATGAGTGTTGGTCTGTTGAAAGTATTGTACAGAGTGCTACATTCCGGGTTGTGAAATTTTCTAATGTGGGGCAAACTATTCACTGGGGCGTAGGTGGCACCACCTAGACTGGCACGGGAAGGGGATCTTGTGGGATAGTGAAGTGGAGAGAAGCCCTGCTCTTGGAGGGAACGGACGCAGTTGACACTGCCGGACCAAACCTAACAATACACATTTATTTAAATGCTTTTAGAATGATGATACTGTCAGCCGAGTTATAACATCAATTATGATCAACACGCTAAACAACACAATATTACACCACACTCAACATGAGAAAACAAACACAAGAACACACTCGAGGCGGCTTCGCCAACGCTGGACTTGCCACGAGGGCCCCTGGCACACAACCTGCAGTGTCGTGCACAGGGGACCCACCGCTACAGACAACCGTTAGTGCCAGCCGCCACCCATGCTTGCTGCCAGGCGTCGCTGCCGGCGCTACCGTTCTAACCATGATGATGATGGTTTGAACGCCACCTACTGCTCGATAGCTGTGAACACTAAATGCGGCTTATGCGCAGAACACGTGCACCAGGAGGCGCAAACTACTTTACCCCCCGGGGGTGTTAGCACCCCCACAAGCTTAATCTCTTTCCTCCCTCAATTTGTTTCAGGTTGCTCTGTCGGGGGTTCTGGTTGCCTCTGCTGTTGGTGTAGGAGAGCAATATTCTAATGGGGGGTGGGGCACACTTTTTATCGTGAAGTAGGGGCATGTCATTTCAGCTGCTGGTATGTCGCACGCTCACCAATGTTTAAGCACCCACATTTTACTTCCCACTTGTAGCTCGCTGTTTTCAAAAAGTACTCTCAATGTCACCAAAATTGAAACAGGACATATTATACTGCTTTAAAGTGATGCCAAAAAATTATCATCCGGTGGCATTGTAATTGTAGGGCCTAATAAAAAAGAGGCACTTCTTCGCACCTTGGCTATATGTGCTTTGAAATTTCTGGTCTCATCTGTGACAAGTGCCGGTCTTTTTGTTTGTAGCCCACCTATCACCAAGAACACATTCACCAAGTTTGAGTTGGATGTGCCTGACGACCTACGTGAATAGTGAGTATCTTAGCCAACTTAAAGTGGTGAGAGAATTTTGGCTGGTTTCTGGGTCAGTTGGCGTGACCTGGCACCTTCGGCCGCGTTTCTTTCTGTGGCTGTGGCAGTTCCAAGGATGACTCTGCCCACAAGGAGTTCAAGAAGGCTATCGGGGCAGCTGTGGTTCGCTACAACCCTTCCAAGGAGTGCCTCATGGTTATCGTGAGTGGGCATCTTTCTACTCTTGCTTAATGATGTGCTTTGTTGTGGTGCCGTTGTCACTCTGACTGCGGGTATCAAGCTCACCTCAGCCAGCGGAGTCACAAAATTTTGTCCCTCAAGGTTCGAAGCCGTGAATAACGTTTAAGGCTCTATACCACCCACAGGTTGAACTTTATTTGTGGTGTTGCAGTTATGCGCGTCTACCAACAAACGCGTAGTGAGAATTTTTCCAACCGATGCCATGGTGCAATAACAGAGTTACACATATTCAATGGTGCAAAGGAGGTCTTTTGTTCATCGGCTCGTCTCTACTTTAGGCAGAGTGGTACTTCTCATCGTGTGAGTACAAAAAGTGGCGAGTGTACCTGCCTCTAAGGGATAAAACAGGTTTGTAAATGATGAGCAGATGACATATTCACATCACAGCAAACACTTCAGGTGCTGAATACTGCCGAATGGTTAGGAGAGAAGGAACTGTTAGTTCAAATTTTAACGCGATAGCGTTAAAGGGCTCATTTCACTGAAATTCTAGCGTTGGCGTTGTTGGTTGTGAGCGAAAAATGACCTTATGCGTGACTGAAAAATCGAGAATGCAACTAAAAATAAATACAGTTAAACCTCGTTATAATGAGACGGGCTATAACGAAATAATGGATATAACGAGCAAATCCTAATTCCCCTTGAAAGTCCCCATAAAACCAATGTATTCAAAACCTCGTTTTAACGAGGCAAAAATTTGCCTGTTATGGGATATAACGAACATATTTTGTTAGGAAGTAAAATTTTGAGCCGATGTCACGACAGTGCACAACGCGAATTTGAGATGGCATGGAACGCGAGATGTGTATTTAGCAGTTCAAAACTCCCGCCATGCACCCTCCAGCAACGCGCGCAAAGCAGACGGCCTGCGCTGTTTCCGGAGGAGAGGTTGCTGCACGTGCGCCGCTTGGCTACCACCAACAGCGGTGAGCTTCGCGAACATCTCGCCCTTTTCTTTTGTGTCTTCTTTATATTCTCCCTCTCCCCTTTCTCATGGCACTGAGGCGCGCTTCCTAATCTTACATACCCCCTTCCCCTTGAGTAACCGGTTCCTAGAGGGCAGCGCAAAAGAGCGCCCCTTCTGCCCCTTTCTCTTCACACTCACTGTCTCTGCAATTGTCGCCGACGTATGCCGCGTTGCTTTTGCGTGCGTGTTTCTTCTCTTTTTCGACCGCTTCCGCCTTATCTTTTATCGTGCTGCGCTCGTGATTCCAGCAACGTGAATGCGCCAGGCGGGAAGCGAAAGTGCATAACGCTAGATAAGAGGGCGGCTATGATAAGAGCCGTCGAATCGGGGACCAAGAAAGGCAACGCGGCAAGAGGCTTTGGCGTATCGACGAGCACACTGTCAATCATCTTGAGCAAGCAGGAGTCCATCAACGACGCCGTTGCACGTGGCGTGAAAGGAAGCGCTAAGAGGATGAGGGCACCTGCCTTTGAAGCGGTCGAAAGGGTCGTTTTTAAATGGTTCTTGGACACGCGGGCCGTGAATCTGCCGGTGAGCGGCGCCTTGCTGCAAAGAAAAGCGAGAGACTTTGCCTGCATCATGGGCTATGGCAACTTCGTAGCAAGTTCGAGTTGGCTCCAACGCTTCAAGGAGCGCCACGACATTGTCGGGAGAGGGGTCTGCGGCGAATCGCAATCTGTCGACAAAGCAAAGGCTACCAAGTGGGCGAAAGAAAACATCGTGCGGCTGCTAGAAATATACTTCGCGGAGGATATTTTTAACGCGGAAGAAACCGCTCTCTTTTTCAAGATGTTGCTGCACAAGACGTTAGCCCTCAAAGGCGAGCCGTGCCATGGCGACAAACAAAGTAAGCTGCAGATCACTGCGCTATTTTGTGCAAACATGACCGGCTCTGAGAAGCTGCCAATTTTCGTAATTGGCAAAAGTGCATCCCCTCGCTGCTTTAAGGGGAAGAGGCAGCTCCCAGTCAAGTACGTAGCTAATCGCAAAGCCTGGATGACCAGGGAGATTTTTTTAAAATGGCTTTGCGAATGGGACGAGAAGCTAGCAAAGGCGAACCGCAAGGTGTGCCTTGTTTTAGATAACTGCACCGCCCACCATACCGCTGCCGTGCTTCAAAACATCGAACTGCTATTCCTTCCTGCCAACTGCACAGCAAAAATACAGCCGCTTGACCAAGGCGTGATTATGTCGCTGATGGCAGGTTACCGCAAGCGTGTGATAGACAAGCTCCTGCTCAACATGAGAATGAAGCGAGACATCGACGTTGACTTGTACTCTGCGCTTGAAATGCTTCAGGCGGCGTGGAGGAGTGTGACGGCGACCACGATCGCAAACTGCTTTCGACTAGCCTCATTTGCCGCTGCACCAGACGCCAGCGATGAGGCATCAGACGAGCCCACTGTGCTGGACGGTTTTGCCACATCAGACGAAGTCGCTGCATCATGGACAGCACTTCGTGACGCCGGTGTCGTGCCTGACAGCGAGTCGTTTTGCGACTATGTGAGTGCGGACTCGGAAGTGGTGGCAACGGAGCAGCTCCTGGATGACGATATTGTGCGCGCTGTCAGTGATCGTAACGAAACCAGTGACGATGACTCTGTCGACAAACAGGAGACAAACGTGCCGACGGCGTCGGAGGCATTAGACGCGGTGGACTTACTGCGCCGCCACTCCGGCGCTCACGAGGGCGGCGAAGATGGCTTGAACATTGCGGCCGCAGCTGAGCGAGCCATCGTTCGCATCAGGAAGATGCATCAGCGTCCAATTACGGACTTCTTTGCAGCTAAGTCTGCCTGAAATGCAAGCTGTGTATTTTGAAGTTCATTAAAACAGGTGCATGACTTTTTCCTTTTTATTTGGGAATGCGGTTATATGGTTGCATACCACCGTGTGGCGGGATGCTATTTCGCCCGCTATTTTTTTGGGGGTAAGTACAGTGCATAATATTTGCGGTAAATGCTTGCTACGGCTATAACGAAATATTGGTTATAACGAGCAAATAGCGGCGGCCCTCCAATTTCGTTATAACGAGGTTTGACTGTAATATAAAAAATCCTCAGTCAGGGTACTGATTGAACCTGGGTCATTTGGGTCCGAGTAGGGATTGAACCCGGATCGTTTGTGTGGCAAGGGGATGTCCTATCACACAGCCATTCGTCTGTTTGTGAATACCGTGAAAATAACTTCCTCTGCTTGGCAATGCAGTGAAAGTAACTTTTGTGCTTTACAAACACATGCGTCCTGTGTACATGCTTCACAATACACCATGAAATATTACAGTAATAATGCGTGGTACAAATGTACATTGCCATCGGGTGTCAGAACATGTGATTATCATTATGGCTTCATGGTTTAAAGCCGGTCGTCGCCCACTACGAAAGGCACATACTTTAAATTTGTGCGCTTGCTCATCTTTCAGTAAACAGAACTGCTTAATGAAACATGCTTTTCTTGTCCCTTCAGGTTCTGTTTAATAAGTTTACTCTATTGTAAGTCTGGAACTGCAGTAGATAGCTCATAACCAATTTACGATATCCGTACAACTAATCGGAGCTACCTGCTTAATTTAATTTTCTATCTCTATATTGCAAAAAATAGTTCTCATTGCCATGGTCCCGCATAACAAAAAAAACCTTTTTTTTTTTTTAATATGTGATGTAAAACTGTCATGTGTGAGCCTGGCTGCCATCAAAAAGGTCGCAGGCTGTGTGTTTGAGACCCCTGGTATGTATGAACTTTTTAAACTATTTCTTGAGAGTGCTGAATTTAGGAATTCTACCTAAACTCCAAACAATACAAAGTTGAGTGAATTCCAGTTATCTCCTTGTTGTCACTTTATGTGGTTCATTTGAAGTGTGTGGATCCAACGAATTTCCTTGTTCAAACTCGCTTTCTTCGACCGGATGGAAGAAATGAACCATAGCACTTTGCTTTAGAGAAATTTGACGTTGGGAGTGTTGCCAGTATCCTAGAGTAAACTCCTAGTTCGGGTATGAGTACCGACACTGTTGAAGCGGAGTACATTAGTAACTATACATGTAAGCTAGCGTGTTCTATGAACATGCAGGCCCGCTCAGAGGCAGCGAAGAAACGGGCTGAAATGATGAGTGAAATATACTACCGGAACCTGCGACAGAAGTTAATCCTGCTCAGCAAGACGGAGGAGGCTGCCCGGCAACTTGAGGCAAGTTCTCTGCTTACATAGCACTCTCCTTTAGTGTAATTCACACAAATATTAGAATCATAAGTTCAAAAATAGTTCTACTCCAATTATGTATACCTCTCTAAGACCGATGCTGTGTATTAAAAGCTTGTCAACTGGGAGAAAATGGCTGAAGGAAAGAATGTTGATTATTGAAAGCATTAAAAGAATAAGCAGATGTCTGTTACACCAGTACACTTTCATTTTTTTTGGTGAACATGCAAGTCTTGTGCCTATATTTTCAAACAGGAATGTAAAAGCCGCAATTTTCGTTACGATAGTTTTTTGCCTGTAAAATCGCCAGTAATTGATAGTTTGTCCATCACAATGTCGTGAGTGTTCTGCCAGCGTGCGGACTGCGGCTAAAAGTTCATCTCGTTTCAGTTTTATGACATTGCGCGCACATTGCATCAAGGCAAAATGAAGCCTTACCGGGTGCAGGATCTCTGTTTTGGCGTATTCATAGTTACCAACTGAAGATAGCGATGTGGATTGCACTGCCCCGTTTCCATGGTCCACGAACGCTGCTTTAAGGGGAGATGCTACTCGAAAAAGGTTTTTTTTTATTTCATAACCCAGCTCCTTGAAATTTTAGGTGTTAGTAAAGCTTGCAGTGCTGATTTCATAACTGCAATTATTTGTTTGATAGCTATAGTAGTTCCGGAGTTACTACAACTTTGATATCAAAATATAGTGTTTTTTGTGCACATAATAAAGCTTACTAAAAATTTTCACACAGAATTGCAAAATGGCTCATTCTGCTGCACTTGAGCAGTACAATACAGAAAAGTACCTCAAACAGAAAATTTATTTGCTACATTAAAAAAAAAAAATTAAAAGTACTAAATGCATATTTTACATCTCTCTATCAGTGTATCAAGTTGTGTAACAAAAAATCTGTGATGTATAATGCAACCTAAAGTAGATACTTGTATTCTAGAGTGGCTGATTAAGCTCTGTGCAAAATTTCATCAAGATAGGACTATTTTATGCCTAAAAAAGATTGTGCACAAGATGAGAGAATTACCTCAAAATGGAAATCGAGAAAAATGCATTTGAAAGTTGTAAATATGTTTACTCATGATTACACAGTGCGATTTGCACAAAACTTGGTGATATCATAGAAGGGACACAGCTAGAGCACCTAAAATTGTCCTGCTCCATATGTGGATCCTTCTCGCCGCTTGAGAAGGGAGTCATCAAGGCGCGCTTTCTTTGCCACGTTCCGCCGATGGGCCCTTGCCTCGGCTGTTTCACACGCAGACATTCTTTCGATTCTCCTCTGGTCGCGGGATCGGCCCAGGGTGATCAGTTGATCTGGTGGGACTACACCAAGCTCCTCTAGCACGTGTTCAAAGCTTGAATGTCCTTTATTGAACCACAACACGGCCATAGCAGCTGCAGTTTCCACTGTTGTCCGGGAGGCAAACTTAGTCTTCGGACACAACAACCAGATTTTGCTGTTCAAAGATTCTGCAGCGTTTTGGGTCTTCCCTTGGATACAACGCACCAGCAACTTTTCATCTGTGAGCCGCTTGTAAATGGGAAGCACAGCCAATCCTTGAGCCTTGGTCAAGATTGGTGTGTGGTCGGGTGGGGCCTCCCCAAGCGCTTCAGCTCGCCTATGCTTGCACCAGGAAGTCGCTCCTTCTGGACAGTATCGGTGGCTGCCTGCTGTGTTGCTCGATGATGAATGGAAATATGAGGCCCAGATGGCACGATGCATTTTCAGAATATCACCTCTGTTGTTTGTGATTGCAATACGGTAATAGTTCTGCAGCTTCTGAATTGTGCCATCTGTCAGCTTTTCCCCTCGTGGAAGTCTTGTTGGCAGTTTCCGAAGTGCAGTGCCTAGACGCTTGGCCACATGGTTTGTGCACTCCTCCTTGTCCACAACAGCTTCACCATATACCTTGGCCTCAGCGACAGCGGTATAAGCTTTGCTGTCCCCATCACTGAGGAACTTGGTGAAGCGCAATGGTGTTGTGTATGAGGATGTCCTGCCCCATATGCACAAAGCTGCCTCAGTCTCCATGGCATGAGAGGAGCACTCTGTATTTTTTTCGCAGACAGGTGTGTGGAATGCTTGCCATATTTCTTCCTCATCACCCAAGTCCTGGTGCCGGCTACAGGCAAGGCAGTAATTCGATAGCACTTCAAAATCTAGGCACAAACCAGTGTCCACAGACACAGCAGTGCCGATGCCATTGTGGCTCTTGTGCCCTCTTTTTTGCCATGTGCCATCATACATGACAGCAACATCAGCCCCATCCACTTTCTCTTTAGTTATCATCCGCGCTTTCGCCAGGTTTTCTTGCACAGCTTTGGTAGCTGCAGCATGAACTTTTTTGCCGATTGCAATAAAAGTCTTATGATGCATAGGTATTGGCAGTCCAAGAATAGCGCAAAAACGCGACAGCTGTTCATGCCCAATGCCTATTGCACGCGCAGCCACAACTACCTTCACATTGACAGCGAAGCTGTCGCGCGAGCTGCCGCTTCGGTAGCTCCAGTCATCACCGGCATCGGTGGGCTGTCTTTCCGGCAGAACACGCCGCGAACTATGCGCGGCAGAAACCACTGACTCAGGACACTCACTGTTATCACAGTGCAGCTCGAGGAACGAAGAGAGGCCCTTATGTTTACTTGCGGTGTCGCGAACGACGAGTCCAGCGGTGTGGCATGTTGGACAAACAGCACGGCTTACCATCGATGTCAGTGCGCCGATGTCACAAAATACTCCGCTCACAGAGCCACAAACACTCTTCGTTCTTTCGCTTTCGAACTGTTCAATCTTTTTTTCTGATGCGCTGATGAACTTGATCGCGGCGTCGATTTCGTCAAAGTTCCCGCAAGCCGCCGTATCCCCGCTGCCTTGATTAGGCCTAGTGGCCCGCGGCTCGCTTTCTTCTACCGCTGCTTTGCGCTTCGGTTTACGTCGACGCCCTTGGTACTTGTTCTTGCTTGCAAACTTTCGTGCTCGGAAGTCTCGCTTCTTCGAGTTATCCATGGTGAACTCGGAAAAACATAGAAACGCACGGCAAGTGCCGATCGTCGCAAGCGCTCAGCGAGCGAGGCCGATCAGATGTAGCCAATGGCGGCCTCGGTAGCGTACCATGTGACCGGTAGAGATGCGCGAAGCGGCTGCAGCTTGGCTGCAAACCGACTTGGAAACGACTGTTTTGTGAAATTCCTCATTAAAATACGAAACTAGGGGGACGCCTGTACACTAGAAGGAGCCTTGATCTACACCACCGAACAAACCCCGATGGCGGACGTCATCGTGTTGCCGAGTGGCGGATTTTCAAAAATAGCCGTCGGATGCGTGAATTCGCGACTTCGGCAGCTACCTTCACTAGCGCAGATCGACTTTTTACCACTTTCTCGTTTGAATTCAGCTATGACCTTTGGGGAAATGATAGTTGAATGATCAAAAGTGATTTTAGCAGCAATATCTCAAAAGTGGAAATTTTCGCAAAAAACGCGATTTTTCGACCCGCATCTCCCCTTAACTCGTAGGCATCACACTCTGAATTAACTGGATTGTAGCCAAGTATGACTATTAACGAAAGTTTGATGCAATTAAACAATGTTATGTGCTGGCTGGGACTTGAGAACATTTCCGATTATCTGAATTGATGAGGGTCACATAGACGAGCTTTTACTGTAAAACAAGTCACCGTACGAGACCCCCTAGTACAGGATCTGCATTACTTTATAGTTCTAGGCAGCCAGCACAAATTAGAGTACTTCAAAGATGCTTGAAAGCAGTGGCTGAACCAAACCTCTCTGGCCTATGAAATGTTGCCTTTTAGAGCCAAAAGTAATGGTATAATACTGTCAAATGTTTCACAGTACGATTGTTTTAGTTTTGAGAGCAGTTTTGGGTTAAAAATGGCATCAGGATTGTAATCTTAGCCAGGCTCATACCTGCCAAGACTCGGATATTTTGGGAAACTCCACAGTTTTGAATATTTCTTATGTTTGTACGGTAGGCTGGAAAATCTTTAGGAAATCTATATTTCTGTGTGTCATCTGGCCCCATTAACAAAAATTCAATCCAACCTGATCAATGCTTTTGGTGAAATTGTACTATCGCATTATAACTTTCACGAATTGGGAGGCATCGATATAAACGTACAGTAGAATCTCGGTGACGCGAATTTGCAAAGTTCCCCTGGCGAATTCCACTGCTTTGTATTAATTCCAGCAGCTTCGTATTATTGAGCTTTCATCTAATATACTATCCCTGAATAGTGCAGGCTTTAGCTCCAGAGCCGAATCACGTTTTTTTTGTCACATTGTTCATATTCATTAATAGTGTGCATAACTAGTTGTGTTGAAGTGTAGTGGTTGAATTGCATTCTTAGAAGCTCTCATTGCTTCCTAGCAGAGGTCAGTAAGATGTGTTCTTGTTGAGGCATAATTTGTGGTTGGAATAATAGTACGCAAGTATGTCACATGAGGGTGCCTGGGTGTGTTGCATTATGTTACCTTCGCACGTTAAAAGAAAAAGCCTTGCATGCCCACACAGCAGCAGCAGCAGCAACAACTAACATTTGTGTCTTCATGGAGCCTTGGCCTGTGGTCTTGGGATTGCTTGCATGTCTATGCTTTAAAGCACGGGCGATGCTGGGAGGTGTAATTGGTTGTGAGTTTGCGTTTGTTAGAAGCTTTGGATTTTCCAACAGTGAGTTTTTCTTTGATAGAAATAGGCTTTGAGTCTTGACCACAGAGCCACCTAGCTAAAGTATTTAATAGGGAATGTGAATACAGTCGACGTACCGTTTCCCGGACCCTCAAGGGACCGCGTAAACGTCCGGAAAATATGGCATTCCGTAAAAACAAATGCATGTGAAAACGCACCTTGTTTTGTAGGTATTTTTCACTGATGCAGAGGGTAACGGCTGGAGTACAAGCTTCCCATTGCATTTCAGCCAATGCATTTTTAGGTGGCTCTGAAAAGAGCCATCTATAAAAACAAAATTCATCGTGGCCGGCGCTACCTCATAAGTCGGCACTTGGGTGCAAAGAAGTCGCCTATTCTCCTTTGCACGGCTTTCCTCTTGCCCACAATCATGTCTGCCTCAATTTCGGTCAGCATCATGTTGCCTCTGTACACCGATGAGTGTCATCAGGGCTCTCGTCAACTCCGAGCTCGTTGGCTGGGCAGGAGATGCCTCTTCGTTCTCGGGTGTCAGAGTCGTCGGAATCCTTCGTAACTTGACGAATGATTCCGTCATCGGTCAAGTCCTCACATACCTCGAGGTCTTTGTCAGCGTCAGGGAAGCCCTGAAAGGTTATCCCGCCTGGAATTGACAAGACGACAGCGCGCAGATCGTCGAAGGCAACATCCGCGGATGGCAGTTCGTCACACACGCTGTCCACTTGGGGCGAGACTCGGCGTCGAGTGTGAAGCCCACGTGGCGGAAACAGTTCCACAGAGTCTCTTGCGTAACCGCCTTTCACAATTCCTTTAGCATGCCGACGGCAGACCTGAGGTCAACAGCGTAGTTCTTCCCGTTGTCGGAGCAAAGCAGCATGCGGCTGAGCACGCGTGATTTGTAATGATGCTTTAAGTTTTGAATCGCGGTTTGGTCCATCGGCTGCTGGATTGCTGTTATTCGGTGACGGAAATTCAATCTGTATAGCCTTTAGGTCCTTGATGTGGCCATGTGCAGCACAGTTATCCACAAACAGAACTTTTAGACTTTGCTGCTTGAACTTTCTGTCCAGCTTGCGCACGTATGCTTCGAATAACTGCTGCATTACCCAGGTCTTCTTCTTAGCTTCATAGAGAAGAGGCAGAGTCACTGCCCCCTTGAAACATCTTGGATGTTTCGACTTGCCTATTGCTGGTAACGGAAGCTTCTCGCTGCCTGACATGTTGCTGCCAACGAGGACAGTGAGCGACTCCTTTCTGTGCTTGCTGCCGCGGCAGAGGTCACCAGCAAATGCAAGCGTTTTCTCTGGAAGCAGCTTGTAGAACGGTCCAGTTTCGTTGCAGTTGAAAATATCGTGTGGAAACTGGTGAAGCAGGGACTGCAGCTTTCCATCCCAATATTCGGCGAAAACGGAATCGTCAACGGCGCCATTTTCCCCGCACATCTTGAACTTCCAATCATTGCGGCTCTTGCAATTGCGAAGCCATCCATCACTGAATTTGAAGTCCTTCACCCACATCTGAAGCGCGAAAACCTCCGCCTTCTGCTTCAGGATGTCGCCTGCCACCGGGATTTTCTTAGCGATCATGGCACTGATCCACACAACATGCGCTTCCTTGAGCTTGGTGAACAGCCTGACTCGCATTATTCTTTCCAGCCCCGATTGATTTGGCAGCCACTTCCACGATCTTTGCCTTGTTTTTGATGAACTATAAAACAGTTTGCTTCGAAGTTCCAAACTCCCTCCCCATCTCTGCCTGCGACCAACCGCGTTAGACTTGTTCTATGATGACAGCTTTCTTTATCGTGAGCCTGCGAGGGGGCTTTGTGCACTTCGAAGGCGCGGTTGACGACGAAGAAGCAGTCGGTGCCATAGCTGTAAACGGCGAATCCGCTCGACAAAAAGTGCAGCACGAAATAGCTAGGAACTCTGTAAATGCTGAAGGTGGGGAAACGTGATCAGCGAAGATAGTGCGCAGCAGCAAACGATCAACCGCAGACACGACCGCAGAGTTGACAAAACAACACGGGAACAAACACAGTGTGGTCTTGCGTGGCTAAGCCGCTAAGCTGCGGCTGGCAATGGATTGACACGTGCGGTTTTGAGGTTACGACAGCCGCAACGGTTGGCGGAGGTGCTGCTGGCCATACCAGTGATGCGAGTATATCGGGTTCAAGGATATGAAAACAACCGATATGGCAACGTCGGTTGTGACTTGGGGTCGGCGATTAACAGTAAAAAGTCCGGGAAGGTTGATGCTGAAGGCTATAAGCGTCCGGAATTTTGGACTGTTTAATACATTCACTCTATGGGGGGAACTTGTAGGAGCCACAGATGAGTCCGCGAAATCGAGCATGTCTGGAATTTTGGGCGTTCGAGAAATCAGACGTCAACTGTACTACTGGAAAAAGAGCTCATTTTCCTGACGGATGTTGTAGGCTACCAAGTTCTGCGTAAACGAGCTGCAGAATTGCTTTGTTATTGGGATCTTCATGTACATATGACCCTCGCATCACAACAGGGTTCACAATAACATTATATTCACAGTAACTCACAACTGTTTAAAATTCTTCAAAGTATGCTCTGCCATGTGCGGTCTGGAAGGCTTTTTTTTTTTAGCTTTAAGGGGAGACGCTCCTCGAAAGCACTTTTTTTTTGTTATTCAACTTAGAGCTTCAGAAATTGGACCACTGATGCAGTTTTTCCTCCTGATTCCAAATTTGTAATCAGTTTTTACATAAGTGCAATAGTTTGGGAGTTGTGTTTCAAGTAATGGTGAAACTTGATAAGTTTTCCGGGAACTTTCGCGCATACTAAATGTTCATGCAGAGAGTTGTTCAATGGCTCCTTTTGCTCCCTATTAGCCATAGAGTGCCGATATCTAGCTAGAAATTGTGCTCCAACTTTGAAACTATGAAAAAAACATCTGTGTAGCAAACTACCCTTTTTTTTCCACTCGACCACCATTAAATTTATTAATAGATATTTACAGCTGATAGGTTGTGCTGATTCAAGTAGATATCGGCACCCTACGCACTCTCCTCAATGTGTGTGCCAAATTTCGTCGTCGTATGACCATTCTAAGTGCCCGAAACACTTCCCGCAAAAAATGCAAATTGGCCAAAATTGCGAAATGAGAAAAACGCGTTTGAAAGTTTGAAAGTCTGTATTTACAAAAATGAAAAACGCAGTAGCACGAAACTTGTGCTGAACACATACACACATGTCCAGAGGGAATATCAGTTGTCTAAAACTCTCCAGCACCGTAGGTTTTCCCTTCCCGGCTGGTGCGGCAGGACTCTTCCACCCGGGCCCTCTTGGCTGCACTGCGACGGTGTGCCCTCGCCTCAGCGGTCTGACGCACATTCATCTTGTGCATGCGCATGCTGTCTCGGCGGTCGCTGAGGGTAACCAGGGCCTCCGAAGGAAGCACCCCAAGCTCTTCCAGCACCTTTTCAAAGCTCGCGTGGCCCCGGTTGAACCACAGGACTGCAATGGCTGTGGCTGTTTCCACAGCAGTCCGGGAAGCAAACCGGGTCTTTGGACACAGCAGCCATATTTTGCTGTTCAGGGACTCGGCCGCGTTCTGTGTCTTGCCGTGGAGGCACCGGGCAAGCAGCTTCGCATCTGTGAGACGCTTGTAGATTGGGAGGACTGCCAAACCCTGGGCCTTGGTCAGGAGGGGGGTGTGGCACGGTGCAGGCTGGCCCTGCGCCTCAGCACGTCGGTGCTTGCACCACGAGTCTGGGCCTGCAGGACAGAACTTGTGACTTCCAGCACCGTCTGTTGAGCACGAGTGCAAACATGAGGCCCATATGGCAGTGTACATCTTGTGGACATTTCCCCGATTGTTCACAATGGCCACCTGAAAGTAAGTTTGAAGCTTCTGGATGGTGGTCTCCTTCAGCTTCTCCCCTCGTGGAAGTGGCGTTGGCAGCTTCCGCAGGCCGGTGCCCAGACGTTTCGCCACGTGGTTGGTGCACTCCTCTTTTTCAATTGGAGTGTCAGGGTACACGTTGGCATCACAGACCCCGTTGTAGGCCTTGCTGTCTCCATCGCTTAGGAAGATGGTGAACCGCAGGGGTGTCTCATAGTCCACAGTCCTCTGCCAAATGCGCACTGCAGCTTCGGCCTCCATGGCATGCGAAGAACAGTCGCAATTCTTCTCACAAACGGGATGATGAAACGCCTGCCATGTTTCTTCATCGCCTCCCATGTCGTTATGCAAACTGCACGCCAGGCAGAAGTTGGAAAGCACTTCATAGTCCAGGCACAAACCAGTGTCCAAGGACACTACAGTTCCCACACCATTGTGGCTTTTGTGGCCTCTTTTTTGCCATGTGCCGTCAAACATGACTGGCACGTCACTGTTACCAGCCACCTCTTTGGTGACGCTGCGTGCCCTTTGCATGTTTTCACAGACAGCCTTCACTGCCGCACTGTGAATCTTTTTGCCGATAGCATGGAAGGTCTTATGGTGCATAGGGTTTGGCAATCCAACTACTGCACAAAATCGTGAAAGTTGCTCATGCCCGATACCGACGGCACGCGCTGCAAGCACCACTTTCAGGTTCACGGCAAAGGCGTCACGCGAACTCCCGCTGTCGTAGCTTCTGCTTGCACCGCGGCCGCCATCTGACGCGACCCGCTTCGACGAGTACGCGGACGAAAGGATGCTCTCCGAGCACTCCGCATTCTCGCAGTGTAGCTCCAGAAACGCCGAAAGGCCTTTCCGCTTTTTATTCGGTGCCCGAACTGCGAGTTTACTCTCGTGACAAACGGGGCATGCCGCGCCTGCGACGACGGCCGTCAATGCACCCAACTCGCACAGCACTACGCTTTCGGCACGATCGGCATTCGGCCTGACGTCGTTTTCGAATAACGCGATCTTTTTCTGCGATGCACTCACAAAATTCACTGCAGCGTTGATCTCGTCGTCGCAGTTGCCATGGTCGACGTTGCCGTGGTCGATGTTAGGCCTACCGGCCGCTGGCCCGTCGCGGACATTTTCGTTGGCGGTGGCTTTCTTGTACGTCCTCCGCCGCTTCCCTCTGAACTTGTTCTTACTTCTGTATTTCCGATGGTCGGCAACGGCCTTTTTCGGGCTTGCCATCGCACGAAAACAGCGAAAAATAACTCCGGAAAACAGTGAAGCGAGCTACGGCAAGAAAACACGGGCGCTGTCAGCCAATGGCGGCCCTGCGTTAGTGGCGCGCGGTTTGAAACGGCGGGAAAAGACTGTTTTTGTTGCTTTTTTTTTAGATTTTTCGTGAACGTACGAGACTTCAAGAACCGGGATCGTGGAGAGTAAGGACAACTCTACACGAGCCAGCGGCCGCAATATGGCGGACAGCTCTCTTCGCGGCCCCGCGAGCACGCGAACAGCAGCCCGTTTTGTGTAAATTTCGTGATGCCGCGCGTCACTGCCGCTCACTCAGACGCGTTTTTCACTGACTTCTGATGCTTATTTCGCTGTGATATTTTCAGATGTCAAAATATAATGTATAAAGATGATAAAGCAACAAAAAACAGAAAAGGTGAAATTTGGAAAAAAAACGCGACTTTTCGACCCGCGTCTCCCCTTAAGTTAATTTATCCAACCACGTGACAAATATGGGAAAAACACATTGTGTACTTGTCAATAGGAGTCTTGTTTTGAGTGGTCGTTTGGATATCTGGTCCCAAAATGCACCACATTTAGGTCAGTCCTGATTTTCTGAAACAGAAAATAGTCAATGCCACTGCTTGGTCATGACTAATGGTGGGCTGGAAGCGTTGCTAATTTGTGCTCGTCAGGGACTCCTGGATGCGCAGAGAGGAGACTGGAAGTATTGTTTTGGTACAAATGCACGATGTTGGCTGTCTTTAGGACAACCCTTCTTCGTCTTTCTAGCGCATCCACATACTGCTAATAGGCAGCTTTCTGTTTGCGATAGGAATCCTTTGTGTACCACATCCTCGCTATTAAAACGACAGCACGGTGTTCACTTTTATTCTCACTCCTGCTTCTTAAAAGGGCTCTGCAACACTTTTTGGGCATAGTCGGAAAGCACTGCCGATCGGTAATAGAGGCTCCCGAGAACACGCGAGCCAAATCTTTTAGTGCAGCACGCGGTCTGGAAGTCACGATAAATTTTCAAAGTCTGCAAAAAATTGCTTTCTCTTCCCTCGACAAATGACAAAAAATGCTCAAAAATCGCTTGTAGAATTCCCATCTATCAGCCATTGGCTGATTTGAACATGGCACGCATGCGGGGACAATCTCACTGAAAAATCCGCATATTCTAAGAGGGGGGGTGGGGGAGTGCTGAAGGTCACGAGGCGCGCATGACGTTTTTTGTTAGCTCCTCCCATCCCTCCCTTCTTAGTTTTTAGCGCTTTCGTCGGGACGAAAGAAGAGAGAATGCGATAGCAGCGTGTGACAAATCTTTGTAACTTCGCTCGTACTGGACGGATTCTTAAAATTTTTTTTTTGGCGTTGAATTTGTGAGGCACTAAGCTCTTCTAGTGAATTAATTTTGTGGAGACTAAAAAAAGTGTTTCAGGGCCCCTTTAAGTAGAGAGGACTTTAAATTGGCCATCTGGTACTTTGGTGAAGCAGAAATGCTGTAGGCCTGTGTGCTCAGATTTGGGTGCACGTTAAAGAATCCCAGGCGGCCAAAATTTCCGGAGCCCTCCACTACGACAATCTCTCATAATCATATGGTGGTTTTGGGACATTAGACCCCATATGTTAATCAATCTTGTACTTTGGTGCTTCTAAGAGTTGTATATGCTACATGTTTCATTACTGCTAAGTGCCAAAATGTAGCTGATGGTCAACTCTTGGTGTTTCTTATGGTCAATCATTGAGTTTTGGAATCTGTTTTTCACACACATTCTGCTTTTTGAAATTGTTGCTAACAGTGTTCTGTAAAGGGGGTTTCAATATTTGATCTCTGCTATTATTTGCACACTTATTGACCATCAATAATTAAAATATTGGGAACATGACACATTTTGATCAGTTTTGCTGGTTGTTTGCTGTCCAAATAGGGGTTTATTATTCGCCGCTTTTCTCCTTAATAACTTCAGCCACATTGAAACTGGAGAATATAATTTAAGAGTCACCTTGCAGGCCAGCTGATTGTTCAACAGGGGTGGGCAAGACCTTTGGTGAGCTATCATTACACTAGGATCTCGGCAAAGAGAAGCCGCTTTTAAACATTACAGCTTTTCCGAAATTAGTTGGCATTTGCGTTTTGGGTACAATCAAATTATTTTTGCTGCACCTGTCTTATACCTAGAACTGCATCCTGAGCAGAGGAATTGCGATAGCTTTCCCCGGAGCGGCATGGAAATTTTCACAGCGGTGAAATTTGGAGGGAGTTTTGTTTGGAATTTGATCTAAGGCACCATGCCCTGGAGCCCAGGGCCTACAAGTCGCTGTATTCGCTTATTCATGCTTAGCTTCTAACAACAATGGAGTGTGACATATGTTGCTGCGAGTCTGCCCTTCTTTCTTGGTTGATGGATTAATCTCGATACACTTTTGCTTAGTGCATCGATTGTCTTGTACACTGCACTGTGGTTTAACTAGTGCCCTCTACATAGATTTGTTAATGGAGCTTGAATTCGCTAGTTGGGCAGAATTTCCCTGTTGCGCGACATTCTGTGTGTAAAAACAGCCAGGAGTCGCGCTCCCGCAGGCAGCAGTTACACCGTTATCAATAGAGTAGGTTACATCATGTAAATTTATTATATGATACATTCATGCTGTTTTCCCTTGCAAATCAAATCCACTTGAGAAACTTTCTTTTGTTATTTCAACGAACATAGTAAAAAAAATTGTATTGGCTCTTTTGGTACAGGAAAAGGTTAAGTTAGTTCGCCAGAGAAGCTGCGAAATTGAGACTACAGTTGTGATGACACATAGTTCTGTCTGCTGTACCATTCATGCAGGCAATTGTAAGTCTTGTAGAATGTTATATATCAAGGCTGTGGTGGTACAGATGCTAAAAAACTCAAAAGTGGTTTCCTGCCACAAGATTGATCATTTGCAACTTATCATCTGAAATTTATAAGTTGCTTTGGCTAGTTGCAAAAACACTAGGCACTGTTATTACTGTGGAGACATGGTAATATTGGTTAGCATATGCTTAATTGTGTACGTATAGCTGCCTTCTAATTTGCATTATGGTCGCAGGAAAATGTCATTACTTTCTGAATTGTCTGTCTTTTCTATTTCTGGCCACTGCGTACCTTGAGTATTACGTCAAGTTCTCAGATTCAGTTTGCATCACTTTATTTTTTAGTACAGCTAACGTTGTGTATGTCTATTTGAGGAAATAAGGACTATACTGCCGGCACTTTCAAGGCATTGAAATGTTTCTCTCGTGGGAACTTGTAGGCTAACTGCAGGCAGTTGTGCTGCACTGGATCCCTTTGCAGCACAGTCTTTTGACTGTTACTTGCAATACATAAGAGCCTCACTCTCCAGCTGCTTGAGTATATGAGAACTGAAATGAACATGCAATTTATTTTAACTGCCACCTCAGTCTCAGCTTGAAGTGTGCTTTTCCTTGTTGGGCACTTGTGTGAAATGAGGCAAGCTGTGTGGAACATGTGCCATATGCTGAGCCGTCAGGGCTGTCACTCTTTAACAGCTGCTGTGCCAACCAGCGTGTGCTTTGCAACGTTTCCCTTTGCAGAGTCGTAAATCTTCTCAGAGAGGGGACCCGAATTCGAAGCAAAAGGTGTGTGTGCTAACCCTTATCATGCCTGTGTGTGTGCGTGTGTGCTGGGCTACAGCATGGTGTTGAGCATGGGGACCCCAGCTTTGTGTGCATGACTCGTTCAGAGCAAATAGGCCTGAGAAAGTGTCCTTGGGGATATAAAGTAACATCCTGCATTGTGTTCTTTGGGCAGATAGATATCATGTAGTTTGGACTTGTTACTTGTATAGTTAAAAAGCGCCCTCAGTTTTGATTTTGTGCCGATAATTTATTGTTTGCACATTCATTCACTTTTCGTACATTTGCAAATGAACGTGTAAGTTTGTTGTTGAAAAGGTATGCAAGCAGCTTTGTTTCATCACCTCACTGTCATGTTTGTCCAAAAGGCTTCATTTGTTCACGTCCTGGTCAGTTTGCTTGAGACATGCACACATATAGACGAGGCACCTGCACTCCATGTGCATTTGCTTGCAGGTGTGCTGTTTGGTAACAACACTTTTTTTGTTACACGAGCGTGCATGAACAGTTATATTAACCAGCGTGTCGTAGGTCTAAATCGCTGAATTTGAAAGCAGGACTGTCTTGGGCCTGCACCAAGGTGTCGCTTAACAGCATGAATATTTTTTTTTTTACAGCAGTAAGCCGACCTGCGCCTGTAGTGATGTTTACTTCTCATTGAAATAGTACAGGTGTGATAGCTTATTGAGTCCACTGTGACATAATCACGCAACACATTGATCATGAAGTGGGCTAGTCGGATAAAATCGTCTCACAAGCTGGATCTTAAGTAGTAATTTGTTCAGGTTGTATTCAACTTTTAGCACTAGTCATCTGCATGGATTCGTCTAAAGAACCAAGCTGATATATCTTGTGGAAGCCAACTTTTAAACAATTGAAGACCACCAGTAATACCAATTCTTACATTGGGCAGCATAATCATTGTTTATGCCTGAGGGATTTCATGGTTGCTCGTGCTTTCAAGCCCCAGCATGCATATGGGCTAGTGCATGATACAGATGCATGACATGTGCTCCACGTGAGTTTTGTGCGAATAGGGCCACAATTTCATGTACAGTAAAACCTTGTTTATGTGTGCCCGGTCTAGAAATACAGATGGTTAAAGTGTAGTTCTGGAAAATCCCCGAATGTGTCTCTATTCAGCCTAATATATTTGCTGACCACTATCCATCATGGCTTGTGCTGTGCCTATTGTTTGTTGCATACTAGGATCACATTCCTTGAAGGTCATAGGGACCACTCAATGAGTAATATGCAAATTTCTCAATATGCACTGTGGGAATCGAGGCTAGCCTGCCACCCCTGCGGGCTAGTTGAGACAGGACCCATGCTAGTGGCCGTAATCCTTCGGGATACGAGTACACTACAGCATTAAAAGGTCTCCTGCCTTCACAGTAAGTATAGAGGCTGGTCAGCCAATCATTCGAGCATGGCTGGGATAAGAATCAATCGGCAAACTGAAGGCGAAATGGTATCCACCTACAAATGCACCAGTACGGTCTAATGTTAGCAGCCCTATTATACTTATTTTTAACTACCTGATTCCTTCTGCACAGGTAGTGTAGTGCTATGTAAATGATGCTACACTGCATTTGTAGACTGCGATCCAAACATTCTGTGCTGCTGTTAACTGCAGCCTTCTTGTGTGAGACCACTAAGTGGACCGGGCAGTGCAAGTTTTTTGCAGAAACGAAAGCAGTTTGCCATTGTCGTTCTGACCCAACATGACGCTCACTCATTACTCATGCACGGCAAAGAGTAGAATAGGCATATAGGAACCTAACTGTACAAACACTCCCTTAGCAAGCATATACAGTAGAATCTCAATGATATGATTACAGTTGATGCGAATTTTGTGATGCAAATTTTAAGGTTGGTTTGGATGGACTACATTATATAACATACTCTGCGATTTGGTGTTATACGGTTTCCCCAGCCACCACTGATGATACGAATGTGTGATTGATCGCTGCATACCAGCAGTGCAATGCGACTTGTCTGTGGGAGGAAGGCTTGTTCACTATGGGCCTCGAAGGGAGTGCATGCGGCAAAACTCATCGGAATTTTTCTCGCTTTAGTGGCCGGAAAAAGACGCCGCGAGGCCGAAATGAAAAAATTCACACTATCTTCCCAGAGAGAACACTAATGGAATGCGAAGCAGCAACGTTGTGAACGGGTTAGACAGGTTGTTGTCGAACCACAGGTGGTCGCATGGGCAGCAACTGTGACCGAAGCTACATTCGAGGAACTCCCATTGAAAGCGAGAGTCGGCCTCGTGTTGCGGGCGGCGTCACATCGGCGACGTTGCCTTCCGCTCAGCTTCCTTGGCTCCCATCTCGTCAGTGTGACCCGCGCGCTGTCTTCGTTCTTGAACGCGATCGGCATTCTCGACTCGCGCCTCGCTGGTGTTGTTGGCCTTTCGCTGTCAACATTCGCGTTTGGCTTCCCTGGCTCCCGCCTCATCGATGTTGCAGGCGCGACGTCGCCATTCGCGAACGCGATTGGCATCACTAACCCTCGCAACGCTGGCGACAACCGGCTTAGGCCTAATCGCTTCGGTGGATGTTTCAGTGGGCGAAGGAGCATCGTCTTCTGCCATCCTTTTCATCGCTGATAAACGAGCCACTCCACTCCACATGCGCTCGAGTGGTGGAGAGGGTGAAGCGATAGAGGTGACGCAGGCATGTTTCAACACGTACATTAGGCGTGCGTCACAGCTGCTAATTCAATATGGCACAAAGGCGTCGGCTGGGGATTGCGTCGGCGCTGTCGAGAAGTAGTAGCACGAGTCATGAGCAACCGCGGCACTTCATTGAGAGATTGTGAAGGCAGGAAAGTTCGAAAGAACGTCGTCGACTTCTTTCAGGAATGAGTAGTTGCCAATAAAGTTTTATTCACCATTAATATCAGCTTTAACTTGTTTTTGGTTCATACGAATTTGGGGATAACATAAATATTTTGCGTGTTCCGTTCAAGTTCGTATGATCGAGATTCTGCTGTATATGCTGTCCAGCGAAAGTTCCGCAGTGAAGGTGTGACCTTAGTTAATGACATGCTGCACGCTACTATAGTTGGATACAGAGGGGCCAGTTCCGCTTACAATTAGCAGAACTGAACTTTTTTTGCAGAGTGATGCTTTTAGTCCCGAAGGTGCCAGGCACACGCTATTTTCCAAAGTAGGGGTGTCTGTCGGAGGCACTGCCACAGGTGGCCTTTGATACTGTGTTGCCCAGTAAATTGTAGGTTTCAGAGAAAACTAAGTTAAACACAGCTGCACTCACTAAATCAGCAAAATGGCAAGAAAATAAAACACAAAACATAACAAGGAAGCATGTTAAAGGGACCCTGAAACGGTTTTAGCGATTTTGTACACACACATTGGGTTGGTAGACCTAAGGGTCATTTAGAGACCAATTTGAGCTCTCTATGTAAATTGTAATTTATACAATGCTTTGAAGCTGCGAATCACTGCAGATAAATGCATATCGCTGCGACTCGGCCAAATGCGTTTTCAAACGTGCATATATAGAGCAACATGCTCTGGTCACTTGACGTCACCGTGGCTGCTGATCTGATAGGCTGTCGTGGTCTGTAGAATGGCTGTCGTGGTCTGTAGAATGTACGGAAGTAAGATTGGCCGGTAGGGTGGAGGCACCTGTCGGAGCAGATATGAACCTCTCCGCGATCATCTCTGTTGCCAGATCGCGTGTGTGATGGCCTGCGAAACTGCGCGCAACCTGTCGTCATGTGATCTCGGAGGTCTAGACTGGTAAAAGCTTATTAAATCAGCGTGTGTGCTCATGAGAGCTCTGCAATCACCAGTGTGCCTCATGAGTTGAGGCTAGGTAGAGGTGAGAAGGAGAGTAGATATAATTGTCCGTAGTGGTTTTGGTACACAGCGTGTTACTAAATTTGTGATGCGAATGGTTTGATGATG
This sequence comes from Rhipicephalus microplus, assembly GCF_043290135.1. Classification (NCBI taxonomy): domain Eukaryota; kingdom Metazoa; phylum Arthropoda; class Arachnida; order Ixodida; family Ixodidae; genus Rhipicephalus; species Rhipicephalus microplus. The sequence goes on from NC_134700.1 coordinate 266,959,239, forward strand.
CTCTAACCTAAACGCTGATAAAACTTCAAAAAACAGTTTCAGAGTCCCTTTAATGTGCTACGGCAGGACATGATTATGCCGTAAAGTGGTGCATAAGATGTTGTATAACAATCGGGGCTTTAAGATGGTTCTCTTAATAGTGTTTACCTCCACTTTAAATAATAGAATGTGTTTGGCATTGAATGTTTGAATGCTGCCCCGCCGCGGCGGTCTAGTGGCTAAGGTACTCGGCTGCTGACCCGCAGGGCGCGGGTTCGAATCCCGGCTGCGGCGGCTGCATTTCCGATGGAGGCGGAAATGTTGTAGGCCCGTGTGCTCAGATTTGGGTGCACGTTAAAGAACCCCAGGTGGTCTAAATTTCCGGAGCCCTCCACTACGGCGTCTCTCATAATCATATAGTGGTTTTGGGACGTTAAACCCCACATATCAATCAATCAAATCAATCAATGTTTGAATGCTCAAGGACAGCAGTGCAGGATTACAGTATTTGCAATTCATTGGTTCAAAGTTGTTACAACAGGTTTTTGTTCGCTTTTGCCTCATTGCCTTAACCTTTGTATAGTTCACGATAGTTGTACTGTCTACTGAAGCGAACTTGACTTGTATATGTAGGTGCCCTTTGGTCGAGATGCATGTGGTCGAAATGAGCATACTTACTTGCATAATTTGCACACCCCCAATAGGTACTGTCGAACACGGATATATCGAACCCACATATATTAAATTCTTAGGTATGTCAAACTCGCAAGTTATCCCCCTCGAAATTCCTTTGTAAAAGAATGGAAATTTGCACAGTTATATCGAACAATATTTTTAGTCGCCTTCGGATGTATCGAACACCGCGCGAGCTGGAAGGTGCGCTTCAGTACTCGCCGTGCCCTGCAATCTCCACAGTGGCGCAACTGGGCACGCGAGTTCAAGGTGCGATTTGGCACTCATAGTGCCCGGCGACCTCTGCGCGGCTCCACACCTCTGTTCAAACCCGAAATGCTCGCAAAAATTTAAGGGCGAAAGGGCTCGGACTGCACTGTCTCGAACTCGCGGAACTGCTTAACTGTTTTTTTTTTTTTTTTGTCTTTCTCATGGTTTCTCCGTGTACCCGTCGGCTCGGAGAGCAGAAATGGAGCCTATGACTTCCTCCTTTCTTCTTTTTTAAGGGAAGATGCAAGTCGAAAAACAGCTTTTTTTTTTTTTTTTTGAAAGGTCAATTTTGTGTTTTCTTGTTTTGTATTCCTCCAAGCCTTCTCCTTAATATATTAAAAAATCAAAGTTGAGTTATTGAAAATCAAAGTTATTGAAAAATACAATTAAAGCACTCAAGGTAGCTCGTAAAAGAGTGAAATTACCCGATTTTAGAGCACGCGGCACTTCGCTCTGCGGCATCTCCGACTCTTGAAATTTCGCGGGCATGTAGGCCTATCCCTCTTCTCCCAAAGCCCACTTCGTCAGAGCGGCATTCACGCTAAAAATACAACAAAAATCATTTTCCTACTGCATTCTAGCATGGCGAGTGGGCCTTGGAAATCACGTGGTATGATCGGAGCCCTGTCATTGGTTGCGAGCATTCCACCGCGTAGTCGGATGCAAGCGCTTTCTTCGTTCTCCTGCTTTTGCCGAGACGTCGACGATTACAACCGTTGGAGTTATTATTTCTGCGCCATAGATGCCGGCGAGAAACACTACTTACGTTCACAGAAGTTCATTACGTGGCATTAGTATGAGGGAAGGCACCCGAAACGCAAGCAGTGAGCGCCGGCGAGAAGTTCGTTTGCTGCTAGGCCTACCCGCGGCAGCAGTGACGCACCCTATTTGGATTGTTCGAGCTTCATTCTCAGCGTCGATGACTTCGTCAGTGCTTCAGAGTGAAAGATAAAGATGTTCGACGACTAAAGAAACTGTCAGGACGCACGCGGAAGCACATTTATTTTTGAGACCGATGCGATGCAGAAGCTCGTCAGCAGCGCAGTATGCTCCCTCCAACTGCAGGCGGTGCGAGCTGTCCATTCGAGTAATGGCAAGTAGACGATAAGGACTGGCATCGTTTTCGAAACTTAAGCGCCGAAATGACGCATGTGCTGCAACTTTTGTTTCGTCCACGTACGCGTCAAGCCGCGGGTATCCGTCATGCAGTGAAAGCGAGGAGACGTCCGCCAGCGGCAGTGTATCAGACAGCTTCGCTGTGAGCGTGAAGTTGGTGGTCGCACTGCGTGCGATCGGCGTCGCACATGAGCAGCTTGTGTGGTTTTGCACAATCATTGGTGTTAAAAAAGTAGTGCGTCACAGGAACTGCCATTCACTAAAATAAAGTGCATGCCGCCACCGAAAACCTTGCACGAGCCCGAGAGCAACGGCCCATCGCCACAGTACCGAAAAAAAAAAAAAAAAAAAACCCGTCGGGAGAAGGCAGCTTGCAGTGACTGTAAGGGTCCAATATATAGTGCTGGGTTATTCTGAAACTGTCAATTTTTTCAGGATAGCTTTGCTGACATTCTCTGTGAATTTCATGCAGATTAGTTGAAAAGTATAGTATTAAACATGTTTTTGCACTGTCAAATCTTTTTCTCAGTTCCTCATTTTTTAGTGTTTTTAGAGCGTGTGCACTATAACTTGTGCGCTTTACGTAGCCGGATTGCAATGAAACTTGGCATGCTTAAAGTTTAACGTGTCCTGAATTCAAATAAACAAGCATATTCAGCTAGATTTCAGAACCTTGTTCCTTGAGTATGGTAAAACTAAAACTCAGCATTAGTGTTTTTTTCTAGGCCAGGACACAAATGTTACACAATGATTCCTTGCTTTATTGAATTCTGCAACTCGTTAGGAGCAACATTTGCTTTCTTTAGAGCTTTCTTGTGCTTACTTTTGTTGCCTAATCTTGCACACAAATGCATTGTTTTTACAAATGCATGGTCTGTGAAGAATTAACTAAATGAGCCATAAAAAAATAAAAGCAGATTTGAAAAGAAGAGCTCAAACTCTATAACTGGTGAAAGCTTCATAGAGGTGTCGCAAATATCTGAAGAAAAAGTTTTTTGAGAAGCATCTCCCCGTAAAATTTTTTCTTGCTGTTTTGCGAGTTTTGATCAGCCAACCACAGCTCGCACCTTTTGCTGTTGCCCTCGCCGGTAACCATCACCTCAAGAGCGCTTCGTTGCTGGAGTGCGCTTCCGTTGTCGCATCGCCTACGTACCGCCGCATGTGCAGCATTCTTCTTTTGCGTGCGTGGGGTACAAAGCTGCTGGCAATTCCTTGAATTGTCGACTTCTCGTATAGCTATGGCCAGTGTCAAAAAGTGCAAGACCCTTCACTTTTGCGACGAAGTTGAAGGCTAATCAGCATGTTGTGGCGGGCGAGAAATGTTTGACCATCGCGGACAACTTCGGGATACCACGGAGCCTCTGAGTACAATGTTTAAGAACAAGGCAAAGGTGGCCGAGAATCAAACGTCGGGAGCCTGTCGTGTGACGGCGGAATTTGCAGAAACCGAGGAAGACAGTGCGCTTAGATAACACGCTTCGCGAGTTGTCGTCCCTCTTTCGGGCAGCGGTTGTACACGAAGTGTCTGCAGACAATTTCGTGGAAGCGGACTGCAATGTTCAGGCGGTTGCAATCCTCGCTGACGAGGACATCGTAGCTGCGGTCACAGGGACCGAGGATGCTCAGGCTCAGTGACAAGGAGGATTGTCTAGACGAGGTGCTGGCTGCACACACGTACTCCACCGCCAAAGTGGCGGTGACATGGAGGGAACCAGGTTGTCGCAACTGGACAGCCTTGATAAGATCAAGACTAACGTCTTCAACTTCATTTTTAAAATGAACTAGCGGGCCAAAAGATTTTTTTCGTGCGAATTAAACATTCTTTTGCGGCATGTGTGCAAAATTAGTTGCCATTCTTGAATGCGCCTTTCGTAGGTGATAGTCTGCTACAGGTAAGCTCTCGGGGGGCCTGTATTCTTTATATTGAATTTTTGATATATCTAATTCACGATCCCCTTCGAACACGATATATACACGTTCGACTGTGCATATAATGTCACGGCTAAAGGCCGGGCAAGAGGACGACGAAGTGATGAGCGCGGACAGCACCCACGGTTGCTCGAGAAAGACGACGTCAAAGCGGCTGCTCCTTTGTTCTGTTAATACAGACCTTGTTTTTTCTAGTCACACCCGCGTCCTGTATCCTGTTATTTTCACGTCGCGACATTGGTGGAGGTGCTGGACTTCTCCAACTGATGCTTGGGACACCTGCGCCCTAGCACTGTTCCCCACCGCAACCCGTTCCTGCAGTGGATACTCCTGTCCACCGCTACAGTCGCCGACAGCGAGGCCTTTGTCCTGAGGCAATCCCCCTCTAACTTCTCCAGCAACACACCGTGCCTGGAGAAATGGCTACCGGAGGACCTTCACAGCTTACTGTTGAGCAGCCTCAAATTCCTGAGACCTTTCACGGTGAGGTCTATGAAGACGTTGAGGACTGGTTAGCCCAGTATGAGCGCGTCACCAAGGCCAACCGCTGGCCCACTGAACAAAAGCTATCGCACGTATACTTTGCTTTGGCAGACAGCGCTCGTACGTGGTACGAGAACCACGAGTCAACGCTGTCTAGTGGGATGAATTTCGGCAGCAAATTTTCGGGACATTCGCAAACACCGACCACGGGGATTCTGCTCTGCAGCTCATCGAGGCAGGCATACAAAAACCGAACGAGAGCGTCGCCATGTTTGCGAAGGACGTGACCCAACTATTTGGGCGGGCTGACCCCGAGATGTCTGAAGGTAGAATACTCCGACATCTGATGAAGGGTGTCAAAGAAGAGCTGTTTGCCGGTCTGCTACACAACCCACCAAACAAGCGTAGTGGAATTTATCAAAGAGGCTACGACAATCGAGCGAGCACTGCAGCAACGGCGCGGATACAACCAACCAAACAACACATCTCCCAGCCTCTGCTTTGACTGCCAGCAGTGAGTGTTCTCTGCATGAGCTCGTTTATAAAGAGATTCGAAACCTCCTTGTGACTCCGCAAGAAAATGCCATGCTTGTGTTGCAGAAGTTGTGCGGCAAGAACTCCTCCAGGCATATGCGCTGCCCGAATCGCTTTCAGACCAGCGGTCTGTGAGCTACGCACCGGCCGTCCGTCGACCCCTTCCAGTGACGTACAACTCGACACCACTGGCCTATCGCGACGTCAGCCAAGGGCCTTACAACGAGCCGTGGGCCCCAGCTTCCAATCCGCCGCTGCTGTATCCACAGCCTAACGTACCTATGCAAGCTTCGCCGATGTAGACTTCGCCGACATCTGCGTCTTGGTCGCAAATGCCCACCAGTCGACCATTCATTCGTAAGACGGACTTGTGACCACTTTGCTTCCATTGCGGAGAAGCCGGCCACGTTTTCCGCATTTGCCCATACCGTGACGTTTTCACATCGTGACAATATATCTATATATATATATATATATATACATACATACACACACCTACACGCATATTGTGTGTATCTTGACCCGCCCGAGCCAGCTCACCGGCGTGCACAAGAAGAGACTTCGAAGCTTTAGGCGGGTACTCCACTGATCAGGCGAGCATAATAGTCGTAGATAAAAAGAGACAGTGAGTGCGAGGCCCATTCTTTCGAGGCTTTGCAAGGACTTCTACCAAAATATGGTTTCTAGGATACCGTACTCTCCCCTAACTCGTTGACTGCTCCATCTCTTCCACCTTGATAATGCACGCTGCAACACAGCACGGACAATTTTTTCCATTGAAGACGTGCGAGGGCCTGTGGCTCCAACTGTTCCCCTCATTCTGTGCATCCGTGCTGCAATGCACCCTTGGTTGATTTCAGAAGTTTAGGTTTCTTCATTCGTCCATCACGTTTTTACTGTTCCTTTGCGACGGACTACGATATCAAGGTTTGCCCAAGAAAACTGGAATCGTGCTGCCACCAAGAACTTCAGTATGCGACTGTCGGTGTGGAAGAAAGCAGAGTGCGTGCTCCGGTATTGTCGTGTCATGGGGCCTGGTTTCTCCTAGCATTGTCGACAAGAACCTCAAGAAAATGGGGCATTTGAACGCGCTCGACGGAACCGAGGACTGCACGCTTTGTAAGAACGGCGACAGCAGGCACTTCGATTATTTCCTGCCGGACCTCTCGACCAGTGAATCCAACTAGACCACGCTTGACCGAATCTGGATGTTTAATGTATGTGCTAATTCTGTTAAATAAGCATGTTCACTTCACTTTTAGCTTAAATGCATTTTCTTTGCGGTTAATTTATGTACAGTGAAACCTGGTTTATTCGAAGTCACTGGGGCCGCGGGAAATCTTCTAATTAAGCAGGTTTTTGAATGAACAGAACAAACAAAAAAAAATTGGGAGACGAGGAACTTCCAACTATTCGAAGTAATGAGGGCTGATCATTCGTTGTGCCGGCTAGTTTGCAGCTTCAAAGGTTATGTTTTTCCACAATATCCCGCAAACATGGAGGAATGGCGGGCCTCACTGCTGCCACGAGGAAAAAAAAAAAACGCTGTCATGGTCTAGTAAAATGTGTGCCTACTGAAAACAAGACTTGCTTCACTACAACACAGTTGTGATATGCCGGCAGCATGTCACTTGCTCCTCACTGTGTCAGCACGTCATGATCGGACCATTTGCCTTTTTTTTTTGTTGTTGTTGTTGTAAAATAAAAAAATTTAATGATGGCCAGTTAGACGAAATGTCGATATGTCTTGGCTGGCAAACATTATCACTGAAGCGCTATAATTTAGTTTTCCAAGTAGGCGTTGCAGCCAAGAACTATGCCAGTGGTGCAAGTGTGCAAATTGCTGGAGCCTCCGGCAATCGGAGGTTTGCATACATCTCGAACTACGAGGAAAAAAAAGAATGTGATTTTTGGTGGTTGAATCATTACGACGCAAATAGCATGCAGTTATCGTCAAGTACAAGTTTGCATCCCCTGATGCTCACTGCCACTACAAACAAATGCGTAAAGTACCTGTTGCAAGGCATTTTCAGAACAAGTTGTCCGTCTGTCACATCCATTTGGTAGTGTGGAGTGGCAGCGCTGAGGAGAATTTCGTAACTATTACAGGGTATACAGCACATGTTGTCTTTCCCTTGGGCGTGTGCGTACCAATACTGTAATCTGCTGTTGCGTCGAGCCGATTGTCCCTGGTTGGTTGCATGCAGTGCGTTGTCTACTCAGCTCACATGCTTGCTGTGCCGTATGTTGCATTGAAGAGTGGCCTCTCCCCATTGCTGACTTATGCGCGGTGAGTGTTCAGTTAACATTGTAATGACAAGCATGCTGCAAGCTGTCCACACACAAACTATGTTCCTGCAATGCGATTGTGGTCCTTCACAAGGAGGTGGCAACATTGAGTCTGAGCACATCTGAGTTGTGCAGTAAACGTGCAGTACGCTTAGAACAGTGCTGTGTGCATTTGCTGTGGTTGTGTTACCGCAACAAGATTTTAGTGCTTTGCCATGCCGTGCCTGATCGTTCAGGAATATTTTGAGTACCTTTTTTATTTTGTTTTATCCACAAAGTGACGAATACTTGAAATAGGTCCCGCGTAAGATTGCAACAGAATAGTGGCACAGTGCGCTTCGGGTGTCTTCTATGAAGCCACCATGGCTTAAGCTTTGGGCTCTATGAGACTCGGCCGGGGATTCTTTACAACTACGCTTTAATTGTTTGAACGTTTGAAGTGGATAAATGTTCAAGGGGCCCTGCAACACTTTCAGCATGGTCAGAAAATTCTGCCGGTGGGTAGTCCAGGCTCCTGAAAACTAGCCAAACATTATAGTGCAGCACGTGGCCCAGAATTTACAAAAAAACTTTGGAGTTGGCTTGAAACTGTTCCTTCTAAAAATTAATGATGAAAATTAATTAAAATTCTCACTTTCCTTTTACAAATTATTCATGGCAATTGGTTGATTTGAGCATTGTGAGCTGCACAGCTACCAAGGTTGCCATGTGTCCGTGTGCTTGCTTGCGATCACATCAAAAGGAAGTTGTGTGTTCGAAGAGATGAAGAAAAAAACTGTGCTAAGGTCATCACGAATGCATAGCGTTAACCTTATCCCCTCCCTGCTACCCCTTGGCTTAGCTTCCAGCGATTTGTCGGGACGAGAGCAAGCAATTACAACTCATTACGTATATCTTGCTCTTACTTCGTGGGTTCTAAAAACTGAAAAAATAAACGTATGTAATAAATTGTTTCAGTAGTTACTTGGAAAAGTGTAGCAGGGCCCCTTCAAAGTTTTACTGTAGCAATCCTTGCAAGTTTTGTGTGCCCTCCCTAATGGTGTGAAAATCAATGTGAATGTGTGGTGATGTGCAGAGCACGCGCCTACAGTCAAGCTCCGGCTTTGTGGAGGAGTTCAGTGTACGAGAGGACTTGATGGGCCTGGCCATCGGGGCTCATGGGGCCAACATCCAGAATGCTCGGAAGTTGGATGGTGTCACGGGCATTGAACTCCAAGAGGCAACCTGCACGTTCAAGATATTCGGCGAGGTGGGCTCGTGTTTTATCCTGCCTCTATTTGTTTCCCCTTGTGTGAGTGAGTCTCTTCTTAACTACGCCCCTGGACACGTTTCGTAGCGATTATGCAAGCACTTTTTTTGCAAAGCTGTCATTTTGAAGGCCCTGATGACTGCAAGTTTTAGAGTGCTTAAAAATTTTTTCGTTGCCGTATTTAACTATGGGAATTACAACTGGGTAGCTGCTTGGGCTGGTTGGTATGCACTCTTAAAGAAAAACCCTTTTTTGTGCGCTAAACTGTTCAGAAAAAAATTAAGATATGACAGAGTGCACTCTGGATAAAAATCTGTCAAATATTTTTTTCTGAAACGTTTAGTGAAAAAAAAAAACGGCAGTCCTTCAAGTATGGGCATTATACTTTTTTGTGCATTTAATCACCATGCTTTGTTTTACTTAAACTTCATTGTTGTTATTGCTATTTTGCAGTGATTTGCATGTGGCATGCTACCTTGAAAATTAGTAGTCTAATTAATGGCAATGTGAACATGCATATCATATTTCTGTAACAAGTCTTAGATTCATTGCATGCGCTTGTCCATGTGAGGAGCAGCCTCCGAATTATCCTTTTTAAAATAACAAGCGAAACTAACAAAGTGCTCAAGAGTAAAGATCATTGCTTCTAGGACAGTTGGTGTAGTCACTAAGTTCTCAGCTCTTTGTTCCAGACGGAGGAGTCAGTGAAAACAGCACGGGGCATGCTGGAGTACGCAGAGGAGTCCATCCAAGTGCCTAGGCTATTGGTCGGTAAGTACTGAATGTGGCAGGCGGAACCTCTTTTTTATTGTATTGCTTTTATTTGCATTTTTTTTTCATCTATCTGTCATTTCATTTTTTAAGCATTTTTAATGTCATTTTGAGTAGTAGCCCAGTCATGAAGTGCGTGCAAGAGTAGCGTTAGAGCTAGCAGTGAAATATGCAGGCAGTTCGAATTCGACAATTATTAGTAGTAGTTTTAGAGACGATAGTCTTTCTTACCCGTGTGCTCAGTTTGGGTGCACGTTAAAGAACCCCAGGTGGTCTAAATTTCCGGAGCCCTTCACTACGGCGTCTCTCATAATCATATAGTGGTTTTGGGACATTAAACCCCACATATCAATCAATCGATAGTCTTTCTTAGGACACTTCGATGCAGAAATTTTGTTGTCTGTCTTTCTGTTTGTCTGTCCATCATGGTTCAGCCACCCGGCGAAGGTTTGAGCCCTTGCTGAACGCCCAGTCATCTTTATCTGGTGACTGCTTTTATACTTGTTAACATTCTTGATAAAAAGGCAAATATTATGCATATCTAAGGCACAACCTCTATACAGAAATATTAGGTAGTGTGTTTGTTTACTAGAAAATGCATAGATGCGGAATCGTAAAACCCTAGCATTTCTTATGCTGCGCTGACAATGCGACGCTTGCTAAGACAAAACAGTGCTACCATCTACCATTGGCTCTGTGTTCTACACAAGCTTTACATCCTGAAATTACTGCCAGATGGCATTCGTGTCTCATGCAGCGGCTCCAGATATGGTATGTTGTGTAAGTATCACCTTACCACAAGAGATAGCTTACATTGAAAATAGTTATGCTCATTCATTCAATCGAGGCCATGCTAAGCCCCTCGGATAGGTACATGTAATAGTTTCCCTGTGATATGGCGCGTGACACATAACTGGGTCCCGCTTTCTTCCTGCAGGCAAGGTTATAGGAAAGAATGGCCGCATTATTCAGGAAATGGTGGACAAGTCAGGTGTGGTACGGGTCAAGATTGAGGGCGACAACGAGAACGAGAGCCCGCGAGAGGAGGTGAGTTCCTGTTTGCAGATTAGGCCTTGTATTCGCATGCAGTCTCTAAACAAAAGTTTGAAGCCGTGGGGCCTTTGAGAGATCATATTTGTGGTGCTTGTTCAATCGCTGCTGTTGTACCCTTGGAACGCTGCATAGCTTGGGGGAGAAACGCGAGGCACTTTCTGTTGGTCACTGATAAGACGTCTTGCAGAGATGAAAACGGCCCAAGAGGTAGGTCTGCCAGTATGCAGCTGCGATCACAGCTCCGGTCGCAATGTTGGACGCCTTTTAAGATTATGTAATGATCGTTTTCTCGAGGAGAGAACATTACAGCTTGGGTACTGGGAAGCTCCGAGGCTAAGGCACACTCGCTGCCTTTAAAAATGGTTAGTGTTTTTTTTTTTTTAAGTTTTTTTTTTCTTGTCGCTGGGGCGACTGTTAATGACAGAAATGCACCCAGAAAAACGGTAGCAAACTTCTTTTGGGACGCACAAGGTGAACAACAACAGTGGCTCCTTGTATTCAGCACCAGCATGGGAGGCAGAAAACAACCATAACCTCAGTTCACAATGGAATTGTCATCAGGTAGAGGTATAACAGTTGCAAAACAACAAATTATGATGGAAAGCGAGAAACTATTTAGGAAGTCTAGTAGAGCTCACTGCTTAGCAATTTAAAGTCTAGTGGGGATGGCACATCACCTTTGATGCAATTTCAACGAGTTTTTCAAGCAGTAGAACTTCACTTGACTGAACAGCAGAAGTCAGGCCTACATTCACATGAAAAGCATGCAAAACAAAAGGTTACAGTTCTGAACTGCGTAAAGGTGCATCTGTTTTTGGGCCCTAGTGCGTGCAGTCCAAGAGTGCTTTATTCCAACAGTTACCCCATTCTACATGGCAAGGAAAAGCGGATGCATCAGACATTATTGGGCCCTCAATGGTGAGCTGTGTTCCATTCGTATTAATACAGGTTTGTCAAAGCATGCCTGATGTTAGGATGGGGGTTGCGAGTGTTCCCTCCCCCATCCCCCTCCCCCTTTTCTTTCTCTGTAATGTGAGGTGGTACGAAGCTTGCAGAAGGGAAAGTTAAAATTCTGCTGGATATTTGAAAATCGAAAAGTTCACTCAAGTGAAGTTTCATTCTGCTGTTTAGTCTGACTTTCTGCATTCGCGGGGAGCACATGCTTGTTTTCCAAGTTGCTTTTGCACGCACCGTGGGTTTGGGAAAGGTGGGCTGGTGCTTGGTGACCTGTCTCTGTCAGCATGTGGCGCTGTTGGGCTGTCTGAAAGGATTGCATGCCCTTTCTTGTGTTGACTGCTTGAGCCGTGCTACTCTTAGTGTAGACTTATTTGATATGTATCTATTGCAGTATTTTGCCAGGCCTGCACATGTTTTGTTTGTGATGGAACATTTATATTGCATCAACTGTGCTTCTTTACGCGCTCTGATAATTTTCACATATGTATCTTGAAAACAAAAATTATACTCTGCAGTGGCTGCTTTAGAAACACATCAGTGCTGCCGTGCTAGTGTGGTCACCAAGAGATATTTTTTTCATTTTCCTTGGGGGACTTTTAAAGCTGTGTGTGTGTTTGGATAACTTAATGAATAGTGACAGGCATGGAATGCTTAATATGAAGGTGAATAAAGTAAAAAAGTGCTTAAGCATAAGGCATAGTGGAATGATAATTTGAAGATGTTGTGGTCAGTGCTTGAAAAAAGAAAAACACGAATGCCTCCTCTTCTTCACTTTGTGCACAAATAGGCTGCCGGTGCTGTGAAATGGCTTCATGATTTCGCTTGCTCATAAAGCATGTACTTTTTTGAATGAAGAAATGTGTATTTCACCAGCAGATGCCATAGTCCTTTAAGGGGAGTTTCAGCATCCTTACAGTCTTTGTGCGTATACAGTATAGACCGCTTATAACGTAAGTCGCGGGAGTCGTGAATATCCGCACTAAAAGTGGTACCGCACTGTAACCAGAACAACCTTTTTCAAGGGCCGCACTTGCGCAAAACGTGTTGAACATGCAGCTTTGCGTGTCCGAAAATCGAAATGTGTGATGCGTGCTTGCTAACATTAAAATGTCTGAATGTTGGAAAAGTTTAACATTCAAAGACACGCTTTGCCAATGAAATCAATGCGAAAGGGTGGAGGGGTCTAACAAATGAAAGCACCATCGCAGAAATTTGCCGGCTACTAGACCACATCGATTAAATGCATTACATAGAAACTGTCGAATCGCGAACAACTATTTGAGAGCTACAGGTGCTGCCCTCGTTTTCGTTAGCGATATGTGTCCCTTTCCCGTCAAGTGCGGCCACCACAAAAAGTTTGGTTGATTCGGTACCAAACCGCAGCTTAAATTCATGCGACCGCTATCGATCGAAGCGCAACCAACACCGATTAGGCCTAGCTTGCTGTTTGGTATGTTGTCGCGGAAAGTTTATCCAAAACGTGAAGATTCGGCATCTAAAAGATTGCACTAGCAGTGAACCAAGAACAGTGTGTGTGATACTGTAACGAACAAATACAGTGCCGGAAACTAAAACAGCTATTTATTAATGGCGAACTTGTGCCCGTCAACTAAATGCTCGATATTGTGGACAAAATACACAAAGGTTGTGAGCTCACTAGTCAAAACCTCAACTTCTTCTCTTGTGTCTCGCCTCGAGCTGCTCCTCGAAAAACCGCCAGCGTTCCTTTTTCAGCGCGTGGTGTGGTGACATGTGCAGCCAGCGTTGCAGGGCGCGTTTGGCTTGTCAGTTGATGTGGCAGAATTCATAGGAGCAGGAAGCGGTGCAAGACTTCGGTAGGTGCCTAACAACATGCGGCATTAGTCCCCCTCTCGAAACGCATCGTCCCGATGCGTACGCTGACGTCGAACAGTTTTGTAAAGGAGTATTTATCTGATGTTTGAGCACATATATCAGTTGTCTCGTTCAGTGCCTTTCGTAGTACGGTTTCATTCGTTCTACATGTACGACTTCTGGGCGATTCCTGCGTCGGGTTGAGCACACTTGCCCTTCAGGAATTACTTCGTAGTTTAGCATGCCTAACCGGCGAAGTACTTTGTAAGGGCCAAAATAGAGCCGCATCAGTTTTTCCGATAGGCCAGGTGCGCGTATAGGCGTTCACACCCACACTTTGTCTCCGGGGTTGTACTATACGTCTCTCCACTTCAGATTATAGCGACTTGCGTCGGAGCCTTGTTGCAAAATGATACGATGTCTTGCCAATTGCCGTGCCTCTTCTGCCCTTTCCATGTAGTCGCTAATGTGTGGGTCACTCTCATTCGAATCGTTGACAGATAACATCGCGTCTAAGGTCGTTGTGACCGTCCAACCATAAACAAGTTGAAATGGCGTGAAGTGTGTCGTTTCTTGTACTGCAGTATTATACGCAAATGTTGCATAAGGCAAAATACTGTTCCATGTCTGGTGCTCAAAGTCCACATACATCGGGATCATGTCGGCGGGAGTTCTATTGAACCTTTCAGTTAATCCATTTGTTTGCGGATGGTATGCTGTAGTCCTTCTGTGGTCGGTGTGGGTGAGCTTCATAGCTGACTGCATCAAACGGGCAGTAAATGCTGTTCCTTTGTCTGTAATGCCAACCTGCGGTGCGCCATGTCGTAGTACAATATGAGTGACGAAAAACTGGGCTACTTCCTTCGCCGTTCCTTTCGCGAGAGGTGATGTCTCAGCATATCGAGTCATGTAGTCTGCTGCTACAACAATCCAGCGCTTTCCCGATGAAGAGAGAGGAAATAGATTAAACAAATCCATTCCCACTTGCTGAAATGGCCCTTTTGGTGGCTCTATTGGTTGCAACAGACCCGCTGGTTTCGATGGTGGTATTTTACGTCTCTGGCAATCTCGGCATGACTTAACATAATGGTGCACCGAATCCCTTAATTTCGGCCAGTAATTCTGGCCGAAATTAGGCGAATTCTGGCCAAAGTGCGTCTACTACCCATATGGCCAGCCGATGGGTTGTCATGACACGCTTCTAAGGTTTCTGCTCGCAGTGATGATGGTACAAGAAGCAGAAACGTCTCGCCAGTGTTTACGAAGTTGCGCTTGTATAGGACGTCGTTCCGGAGGACATAGGATGTCAAACCACGGACGAAAACTTGTGGTACCTTAGTTTGGTGACCCTCCAAGTGACCCTCAAGCTGAAGACGAGCCATCTCCGACACATTCAGAACTCCAAGAAATGGGATGTCTTGTTCTTGGTCAGATGATGGAGACTCAACAGGTGCGCGAGACAGGCAATCCGCGTCATTGTGCTTGAGACCGGACTTGTAGACCACAGTGATGTCATGTTCCTGCAGACGCAGGCTCCATCTAGCAAGTCTTCCTGAAGGGTCTTTGATGTTTGCCAGCCAACACAATGAATGATGATCACTGATTGCTCGAAACGGTCTGCCTTAGAGGTATGGGCGAAACTTGCTGATGGCCCATATAACTGCGAGACACTCTTTCTCTTTCGCTGAGTAATTGGATTCAGCATTCGATAGAGTGCGGCTCGCGTAAGCAATGACCTTTTCTTCTCCATTCTGCCACTGAACGAGGATGGCACCGAGGCCAACGTTACTCGCGTCGGTGTATGTCTGTATCGGCCTCTTCGTCAAAATGGGCAAGTATTGGAGGAGACTGCAAACGGCGTCGCAACTCTGAGAAAGCCGCTTCTTGTTCCTCCCGCCAAGAGAATGGTACACTTTCTTTCATTAGCCGTGTCAAAGGCTCAGCGACCTTGGCAAAGTTTTCAACACAGCGTCTGTAGAAGGCACATAGTCCCAGGATACTTCTGACGGCCTTCTTGTCTTGCGGTTTCGGAAAATTTTCAACTGCTGCAATCTTTTCCGGGTCTGGGCGGACGCCTTCCGCACTAACTATGTGCCCGAGGAACCGAAGCTGACGAAATCGAAAGTGACACTTTTCCGGTTTGATAGTCAGTGCTGCCACGCGAATGGAATCCAGTACCATTCTCAGTCGGTGGATGTGCTGCTCGAAGGTAGAAGAAAAAACCACTACATCGTCGAGGTAGACGAGACACGATTGCCACTTGAGTCCGGAGAGCACATTGTCCATCATCCTCTGGAAGATAGCGGGAGCAGAGCACAGACCGAAAGGGAGCACTTTGAACTCGTATAGTCTGTCTGGGGTCACAAACGCAGTCTTCTCGCGATCTCGTTCGTCTACCTCGATCTGCCAATATCCACTTTTTAAGTCCAATGATGAAAAGAAGTGAGCATTGCGTAACTTATCCAAGGCATCATCGATCCGTGGAAGTGGGTAAACATCACGCTTTGTGACTTGGTTCAGCTTTCTGTAGTCAACGCAAAACCGCAGAGTGTTGTCCTTCTTTTTGACTAGCACTACTGGTGATGCCCACGGACTGTTGGATGGCTGGATTACATCATCGTTGAGCATTTCCTGCACTTGGTTCTTGATGGCTTCCCTTTCTTTTGGCGCTACTCGGTATGGGCGCTGATGCACAGGTCTCATGTTCTTCGACTATGATACGGTGCTTTGCGACGGGAGTACGTCAGACTTTCGACGAGGTGGAAAAGCACTCGGCGAACTCTCTGATGAGGTCAGCAATCTGTTGTTTCTGAGATGATGAGAGCTCTCTGTCAATGTTTACTGACTGGAGTACGTTATCTACTGTCTCTGAAGCTTTATCAAGAGTGCAAACATCCGAGACTTGCACGTACTCATGCAGCGATGCTACGGATGTTCCCTTCGCAACATGCTGCAGCTCATTTCGAAAGTTAGTTAATAGGACATACGCACATCCATCACGAAGGCTCACCAGGCCTCTTGCCACGCATAGTCCTTTTTCTAGTAGCAGTCCGATGTTTCCATCAGCTAATCCGTCACAGTCGCGAAGAACTTCACTCCTCACAAGAACGGTGTGGGGGCTCGGCAAGGAGAACGTGCGCATCGCCACGCCATGCTCTTGGAGTGAACGCACACAGCAGACGCGGTCGGTACAAAGCACACAACATACATACATTTATTAACTAATTTAGACAACGATATCGTCCGCCGAATGATACATCAATTCTAATTAACCCGCTACCATACAAACAACATAACGCAGTGACACACCCAACACACTAACACATACCCAAGGCGGCGTCGCCAACGCCTGACTTGCCACGCGGGACCCCGGCGCGAAGCCCGCGGTGCCGAGCACCGGGGACCCACGCTACAGACAACCGTCCGCGGCAGCCGCCACGCGCAGAAGAGGCTCGCTCGACCCTCGCCCACCACCAAGGCCTGCCTTCCGCCAGGGGCCACCGCCGGCGCTACCATTCTGCCAACAGTGGTACTCAAAGCGAACACAACACCATCTATCGCCACGCAGCGCAGACAACTTTACAGGGGGGGTGTTAGCACCCCCACATTCCCCTAACCTTAAATCAAACCATATCCCGAAATAAAAAATTAGCTACACAAGCTTTAACAAAAAAATGATATCGCACAACCATAATGTCCTTGCACCACGACACCGCCGCCGGTCGACACTGCTGCACTGTCCGGCTAGACTTCACCTCAGTACCGGCCCCGCAACAGCAACGTTGCCGTCGGCGCGACGATCCGTCGCTAGCGCCGGCACGTCTTCCAGTTGCGACCAGCACTCGCGAGGGCACCTGACTGCAGGCAATTGCGCAGGTCCCAGGCATCTCCATCGCCCGGCCTACCGACCGCATTTCTGGCCAGCGACGCTCACGATGTGCAGGACAGCCGGCCGTGGATGACATCCCTCCCGCCGAATACATCAATAACAACAACAAAAAAACTTGAAAGAAAACAATCGAGCAGGTCCTCGGGAAGGGAGCTTCGAGCTTTTCGTCCACGTGGTACGTTGGTCAGTACTGCTAGCTAATACATCGGTGGCGGCCGAGACGCCCATCAAAATAAAACAAAAATCACTTTTCCTAACTCGTGCTCACAAGAAAAAAAAAGTGAGGGGAGCAGAGCGCAACACCTCAATGCCACGATCCACCTAGTTGTGCCTCGTGCGACAGGCGGCTGCGCAGAGCCTTGGGCCTAATGAGTCGCTCGGCAACAACCGGCATACACCCAGCACCCAGCCTAGGCGCATAAGAGGCAGCCGCGAGGAGACCTCCACTCTGTGAGGTGGCCCTATCGCTCGCCGCACACAGCAGCTTACCGAGCGATCGGCGTCCACCGCCCCGGGCGGTGTCACGACGCCTCGGCGTCGAGTTACAATACCAGACAGCAACGACGCCCGGCTCCCTGAGCCCAAAGATATAGAAGCTATTTACAGAAAATCGGACCACCCACGAGGCTTGCGTACTCACTCGCTTCGGGCCTGGCCTACAAACCACGTGCTCTAGGCTTTGCTCACCCCAGGATGCTGACCGCATGGCTCTCGTCCTAATTCAACAACGTTTTTGAAAACTAACAACAAAAAATAACAACACTTGCGAGCAAAAAAAACAAATAGAAAGTCAACCTGCCGACAAATTCAAACACGTTACAAAACCAATCTCCTCGCTTCTCAACAAAGCACACCACCGACGCTAGCAAAGAAGTCCCCCCTAGGCCTACTCTACTCCGGCTCTAACAAAATTCCTGTATTGAACCGCAAAAACTGTCGTCCGATACTCCAAGAGCTCCACGTTGGGCAGCCAGTGTGGGGTCTCGGCGAGACGAACGCGTGCATCGCCATGCCACGCTCTTGGAGTGAAATAGACACAGTTGACGCGATCGGTACAAAGCACACAACATACATACATTTATTAACTAATTTAGACGACGATATCGTCCGCCGAATGACACACCAATTTCGATTAACCCGCTACCATACAAACATAACGCAGTGACACACTAAACACACCCAACACACTAACACATACCCAAGGCGGCGTCGCCAACGCCTGACTTTCCTCGTGGGACCCCGGCGCGAAGCCCGCGGTGCCGAGCACCGGGGACCCACGCTACAGACAACCGTCCGCGGCAGCCGCCACGCGTAGAAGAGGCTCGCTCGACCCTCGCCCACCACCAAGGCCTGCCTTCCGCCAGAGGCCATCGCCGGCGCTACCACTCTACCAACAGTGGTACTCAAAGCGAACACAACGCCATCTATCGCCCGGCGGTGGTCACCACCGAAATAAAGCCTTGGGGCGAGACACGTGCGCCACGCGGCGCAGACAACTTTACAGGGAGGGGGGGGGGTGTCAGCACCTCCACAACAGTCACACTGGAACGTGGCAGCACGGTTACATCTTCATTCACAACGCGGAGAGGTAGAACGATTGGTTTCTCCGCATGACAGAAGACGACGGCATTCTCCGTAAAAAACAAAACCTGGGACTCTTGCAAGTCAATGACTGCATTGTTTGTCTGCAAAAAGTCCATGCCTATAATCAGTTCCCGAGAGCACTCAGGAAGCACAAAAAAGCTGCCGACATACACAAATCCTCTTATTCCTATCCTTGCGGTGCATAACCCCACAGGACTAAGTGCCCTCCAGCGGTACGTATCTGAGGTCCGGTCCACTCAGTCATCACCTTCTTAAGCTTCTTTGCGAGAGCATTACTGACAACGGAATAGTCTGCACCAGTGTCTAGTAGCGCAATGGCCTCGACGTCGTCGATTGTGACTAATATCTCCGAGGTAACGTCGCTACTACTGCACTTGTCCGTCGTTGCGCAACTGCCACCGTCCTGTCGGGCTAACAATGGAGGGTCTTCAGTTGTCAGTATATCAGCGGCCTCACCTCCAAAGGTCGCTGGCTCTAGTTTTCCCGCCGCGGGCTAGGTGAACGTGATCTTCGGAGATTTGATGACGGACGAGGACTCTGCGACCGATAGCGCATCGGTGCTGTCGAACGCGACTCCCGTTGTTGCGTGTCTTGAGGTGAATAGCGTGAAGACAAGTATTCTTCGATTTCGTAGGGCCGTTCACCATTCCGTGGGCATGGTGCATTGACTAGAAAACCACGCAGTCCCGCTCGACGATACTGGCACGCCCGGTAAAGGTGACCTGCTTCTCCGCAGTAATAGCAAAGGGGCCGCCGGTCTACAGTGCGCCATACATCGCTCTTACGTGGTCTTGCTTCCGGCATTGGTAACGGCGTACTCGGAGAAAACGTCGGAGGCATCACAGCAGTCGCAGCCGTCCGATTCATGCGTACGACAACTGAGGCGAAGGCTCCGGTTGTGTGCGCTGTAGTACCTGAGGTTGTGGTTATAGAACCGCTTGCCGCACTTCGCGCATAACGTCGGCAAGAGAGGACATCGCTGGATGAGCTTGAGTCATTTGTATTTTCTGGAGTTCTTTCCTTACGACAGCCCTCACCATTTCACGCAAGAGGTCAATGTTACTCGTGAGGGTTGTTGTCGCCGCGCTAACAGATGAGACACTTACGTCCCTGTTGTATTGGCGCGCGCGCCGCTGCAGGGTCTTTTCTATCATGGTCGCCTCTGATCTGAACTCGGCAAGAGAGCGCGGTGGATTACGCACCAGGCCTGCAAAAAGCTCCTCCTTCACTCCACGCATCAGGTGCCGCAACTTCTTTTCCTCAGCCATGTTCGGGTCGGCCCGGCGGAACAGTCGAGACATGTCTTCAATGTACATGGCGACGCTCTCGTTGTTCCGTTGGTTTCGCGTCTGAAGAGCGGCCTTTGCCTATTCTTTGCGGTCCGTGTTTGGGTACGTAGCAAGAAACTCTCTTAGAAAGTCGTCCCACGATAATAAGGACGCTTCGTGGTTTTCGAACCACGTACGTGCAGAATCTTGTAGTGCCACGTAGACGTAGCGAAGTTTCCTTTGTTCCAACCGTTCAGTCTGGCCACACTTTCGAAACCGTCAAGCCAGTCCTCGGAATCCTCGAAAATATCACTGTGAAATACCTCTGGTATGCGGGGCGGGTTTATGACGATATGCGATGGAAATGATGTCACTTGGGTGGCCATCGCAGGGGCTCCGGAACTTACGTTCTCCACTGGTCTCGAAGAATCGAAGAGGGCACCAAACTCGGGCTGCTCACCTCGTAGGCGACGACTCGTTCATTGGTGTACGGGAGTCAACAGCGCTGGCTCCAACCTTCGGGGTTCTGGGCTATGTTCGCTATGTTGAGATGGGCTTGGAATCATACCCCGCACCTCTACCAGTTTTTAACGAACAAATACAGTGCCGGAAGCTAAAACAGCTATCTATTAATGGCGAACTTGTGCCCGTCAACTAAATACACAAAGGTTGTGAGCTCACTAGTCAAAACCTCGTCAACTTCTTCTCTTGCATCTCGCCTCGAGCTGCTCCTCGAAAAACCGCCAGCGTTCCTTTTTCAGCACGTAATGTGGTGACACGTGCAGCCAGCGTTGCATGGCGCGTTTGGCTTGTCAATTGGTGTGGCAGAATTCATAAGAGCAGGAAGCGGCGCAAGACTTCGGTAGGTGCCTAACAACGTGCGACAATACGAAGTTCGTGTTCATGGCCGGGAGATCAGCAACGACGACAACTCGCCAAGCTTACGTACGACAGCGCACTGACAGCAAAAGTGATAGCTTGCGTCGTAAAACCATAAAAGGTTTTCAATTTACGAACAAGGAAGCAAACAGTATATTAGTATCAGGCTCTCTAACGACAATGTCTTTTCTGACAGGAAACTGTTAAGCGCGTGCAGTTGAGGATGGGATCGCACATGCCACGTTGATTGGTGTGCGGCCAAAGCCACGCTAGCAACGTAGTATGCTGTAGCTGCGTCGTCGGCGCCGGTGCAAAGTCTGGGAGGCGCACTCGCTACCGTCTTTGTCACAATTTCTGGCAACCACATTATAACTGGTCTCTCATATTGGGGGGGGGGGGGGGGGGGGCTGCACAATAAGCAGTATGCGTATACATGTGGTTCTATGGGAGGGTAAAGGGGAGTAAAAAAAGACCCCATTGTAAGCAATTTTGCACTATAAGTGGTTATGTTATAAGTGGTCTACACTGTATTTTGATACATAATAATAATATGACATGCATGAGCCCGGAAGGAATAGTTCATACCGATCTAGCTGTTGAATGCAGTGCAATTGAGTTTTACATTGATGGTGTGAAAATAAATGGCCCTTTTTTGCTGTTTGAAAGTCCTAAATATATTTGGTGCAGTTGTCACATTAGCAAGGTGGCCTGTTTTGCAGGTACCCTTTGTGTTTGTGGGCACAGTGGAAAGCATTGGCAACGCCCGCATCCTCCTCGAGTATCACCTGGCGCATCTCAAGGTGAGCATGCCACCTGGCCCCTTTTTTTTTTTTTTGTACGTACTTGCACATTAATTGATCTTGCTGTGCTCACGGAAACCACTGTCAGGTGGAGACTTCGTGGGTGGGCTCCTCTTTTTGTTGTACCCATAATGTAGAAGCAGACGTAGCTCTTGTATGTAGTGATCAAAACGAATTCATTGTTAGGTATGCCCACTTTTTCTTTATAATATGTGATATAAACTATTTGAATTCAAAATTAAACCAAGGTTCGCTTCAAACATACAAGCTTATATGTTACGCAACGTGCACAACGGCTCAAAAACTTTTGACACACCACCAACACGACCACCTGCTAAATTACAACCAGAAAAACAAATGCACATAAAAAAGAAAACTTACTGGCATATTGATGATGAGGATAAGGCTGGATAAAAAGAAAAGTTGTAGACAGTTTTTTCAGCCAAGGAAAATCACACTGCCTCTGAAACTGGAAGGTTATGTGTACCTCCAATCTTGGAGGCACCACAGCTAGCTACTTACTGTAAGCTGAACTTGACCAAGCCAAGGGAAAAGTCCAACATGATGGCTATCAATATTGAACAGCACAGCTTAAAACGAACAATTTAGTCTGGAAAATTGAACTTTAAGGTGTAAATTTGCCCAAAAGAATTGTCACAAAAATTGGGTGACCCTTAAGCTTCGCTTTTAAGGTTCAATAGGCACACGCGCTAGTGAATAGGCATGTCGCTACGCTATTGAACCTTTAAGGTTCAATAGCGTAGCGACATGCCTATTTTACTTTTACATGTACATTCCTTGATACCATTCTATGCTTGCTTGGTCATACTGACTACTTGAAGTACAGCCGCACCTTTTTTTGCAGCCTAGCTTTAGTGTGCCATTCGCGATGACCCTACCAACAGTGTGCCACACCTCTTTTTTTCTTTTTTAGCCTGTCTTAACACGCTGCAACAAAGCTGTTTCAGTTCAGTGAACTTTCACTTCAACAACGGTTTTTTTTTTTTTTTTTTTCCCCACTGAGGGCTCTCAAAGTTTGAAGTTTCACTGTGTCTTTTGTTCTTGTGGTGCAGGAGGTGGAGAAGCTGCGCCAAGAGAAGCTTGAGATTGACCAGCAGCTTCGGAGCCAGCTGGGTGCTCCTCCGATGGGAGGTGGGGGCCGCCGGGGGGGCCTGAGCTATCACCCTGCCTCTGAGCATCATGAGGGTGGTCCTCCACCACCGGCTATGGGCCGAGGGGGCCGGGGACGGGGCGGTCCCCCTCGAGGAGGAGGTGCCCCCTGGGGCGGTCGGCGCTGGGCTGCTGGGGGAGACGGCGGGGGACGCTATGGCTCCTCTGCAGGTGGGCAGCCGCACAGCCGGAGGGGCAGTGGTATTGGGGTTCGAGGCAGGCAGTAAATGATGCACCTTTAGAAAGCCAAAGTAGTAGTCACTGCAGATGGGGCTCTGAAAGCTAGTGTGGAAGCTCGGAGTGCACAAGAGCGAGATGTAACATATCTTTTGCAGATTCTGTTCAGGAAAAAAAATGTAAATTGACATATGAGCGTTTCCACTTTTTGAAGCTTACGGTCTGAACTAGTTAAAAAAAATGGGTTCTGAAGAATATGTGCAGCCCAATTATTACGAAGGCACACTTGCTAGACCAAGAGCTGCTTGTGTTGCACAACCAGTTTGCATATTGCACCGTCTTACCAGAACGAGCCACAAAGCAAGACGGTCGGCTGCTAAGAAGTGAACCACTTTCTTTAGTGTGCTTGGAACAAATAGAAGAGCAGGCCTATGTGCCCACGTTTTTTATAAAACCCCTGCTTTCTTTTGTCGAAAAGGCATGTGCAGACATACATGCTGAAAGGCACTGCAAAGGGGAAGACTGGGAGGTTACAAAACCGATGTGGAGCTTGGTGCTCAATGCTGTAACTGCTGCTGCCTTCTCTGATGTCATACTAACCAGCACCTTGCCTGTGATGTAACATTCTAGTCTTTCGTGCATCATGTAGTGCTTGACACAAATGGCATTGCGGGTGGCAGCAGTGGAATCTCCCTGGAGTGTGTGCAGGCAATTCGGTTCGCAGTGGATGTGCTGCACCCTGTGCCAAATGCCCCCCGAGGACCGTCGTCGGTGTGCCTTGACAGTGTGTGCGGGACAGTGTGTGTGTGTGTGTGCGCCTGTGTGGTCGGGGAAACCTTGTGCCTGCAGCGGGGGCAAAAGGGTCCGTGTGTATCACCACACACGCCGTGACTGGACACGAAGCCAACTTTGTGTGTCTGTGCCTGGACCATGCAATAAACGAGGCTGGCCTCTTCTGTCACCTGGGCTGTGTGTGTGAGCTGCCTGGGGGGGGAGACCCTTTTGCTCCTGCTGGCCAGTGCGCTGCTTGCTTTGGCTGCTGCAAGGGTCTTCCTCTTCTGAGTGAGTGTTGGGGCTGTAGTTACCTGAATGCCAGCTGATGCACTAACCACTACTAAGTCTAGCCAAGCTTGTTTGCTTGTAATGCAGTTGTCTGCTCTGAGAATTACTTAGCGATGCTTTTCAATTTTGCAAAGAAATGCTAAAGTAGCTGCATGAATAGTAGAGAATACCAACGCCCTGCTGTCTCAAGCAGTGGCTACCATATACAAGACAGCATTCTCGTGTTGCAGTCCATAGTACTGGACCTTGATGGCACTTCAAATTTTCTTGTCATGGCAGTTTACAAGTGAAGCATCACAGATTTTTTGAGCAATGAGACATTTCTGCTCACTACACCATCACTGCCGACTCGTACATAGCAGCATGA
The DNA here is from genome assembly GCF_043290135.1 of Rhipicephalus microplus. NCBI lineage: Eukaryota > Metazoa > Arthropoda > Arachnida > Ixodida > Ixodidae > Rhipicephalus > Rhipicephalus microplus. The sequence continues at coordinate 266,983,591 of NC_134700.1, forward strand.
AAAGAACTCTATTGGTTAGGGTGGCTGGGGCACATCGAAAAAGTTCTCGGTACTGATTTAGCTAGAGAACCACCCTGTTGAGGTGTGCTTCCAGTTAGCTTACTAGCTTGGTCGCTATGATGCATCTCTGCCACAAGTGCTGTCCCTTGCAGGCTTTAGGTCCGACAGACAGAATGGCCCTCCAGAGCTGCCTAGGCGAGGAGGTGGAGGGGGCCGCGATCGCCGCCGAGTGACCGACGAGGACGAGTCGCTGCTGGACAGCCATGAGGTGTCGAGTGTGGCCAGCCTGGACAGGGGCAAGTAGCTCGATTATCGGCATGTTGTCACATCAGTGAAACCCTCTTGCTTCCACACAGGAGGAAGTACAGCCACGGGGTAGTGTGTTATGCACTGTGACATGCTGTGCGGGCAGGTTATGGTGCTGCTGAATAATAAGAGGAAGCAGTGGCTGTGTTGTCACTCATCAGATACCTCAATCTATTGTGGCACCATATTGAAATATCCTTCCTGCTGTATAAATTTTCAGCTTCGTTGTGGCTCATTGCACTTTGTTGGCACTGGATGAGCAGTTGTCTAGTTTAGCATTTGTGGTGGATAATTTTCAACTTGTTGGAGCTGTTATCTAAATTAGCTGATGGCCGTTTGATGTCTTATGAATGTTAATCGTAAGTTTCAAGCTCTAGTGGTATGTTTTGAACTTGGCCGTACTGCATGGTAATTGAGCTATAGAATTCACCCCCTCTGGCATCTACATTGCTCGAATGCAGGCATTCTTAACATCCTGTCAAGTGCAGGAATCTGTGCTTGTATCAAGCTCTATTGTAAATGTTTTTTTGCGTTGGACAATGTGAACTGGTGCAATGCACCAGCCACATGTGCATGTTTTTGTGGTTTACATTGTGCTTACGGAATCATTTCAGGAAGCTGTGTAAAGGGGAGTTAACGCCCAATTAGAGTACAATGTCAATAACAGTGGTGTCTATGGCTAACGCTGAAGGGGAAAAAAAAAAAGCTTGACTCGCTATAACAGAGCCTTATGAAGAATTGTGCTCTCTGAGCACACTGTTGTGTATAGGTTTGTGGCTGCTTGTACAGTGCAGGTAAGGGAAAAAGGAAAGAAAAGTGAGAAACTAAGAGACAAGATAAGTGAGCGCTAGTCTTGTCTTTTTGTTCTTTACTTCTTTGTATTTTGCGCTACTTGCTCAGGAAGAATGCAGCCTTACAAAGTCCCCGGAATTTCTCTTCTTGTGAAGGACGTGCAGTCAGTCATTGGCATTTCACTTTGTGGACAGGCATCGCAAAGCAGTCCAGATTGAGTGGGCAAGTGATGGCCCAACCAAAGGTGGGAACTGCTGGGCCTCGAAACTGGTTTGAAATGTGCAACAGGGACGTCTAGCATATAACAAGCTGTTAACATGTGACCATTACTATACCCGGTGACCACTTCTCTTGGCATTCAAGTGAAGGTTACAGAGCCAAATCATGTGCATCCTACTGCCAGTGAATGTAGTTACACAATAGTGTCCATATTTTCAATGTGAAATATAATGATTCCTCCTTTATTTTCTACTTGGAACTATTTGAAACAGGATGCAGTACACACCAGCAAGACAGTTATATTTATTTAACTTTACAGCGTTGTAGTATGTGCGAGAAAGTCCCACCTTTCTACGTGTACCTCAAACGCTAAGTGGCATCTGCGCCTACATGAAACGCTAATGGTGTGCCCCTGTCGCTTTCCACGGCATTAAAGAGATGCATGCGCCAAATCGGACTCTTTTGTGCAGGGCTACATGTGCAGATGCTTCGTCTCCTAGCTTTTCCTTGAATCCAAACAAAAGTTGTCATCGAGTGTAAGACAAAGTTGTCAATTGAAACATGCCTCAATTTTTGCTGTAATCTCACGAAAGGTGTTGAGGGTTAATGCTTCGTTCTGGCTGTGCAGAGAGTGTGACTTCGACAGAAGGGCCACGGAACCGACGACCCAATCAGAAACGCCGGCCTAGGCGCTATGGTGGCCCTGAGGGAGGTCCCCAGCAGTCCCAATCGCAGCAGTCGCAGCAACAGGCAGGCAGTGGGGACCGAGTGGCCGCACGCAGCTTCTCTGAGCCTCGCGATGCCAAGGAAGGCAATGCGACCCAGCCACTGCCTCCGAGGGACCGCAAGGCATGTGCAGCTTCATTTAGCCCACACATGGTGCAGTAGTCCGCAGCTTGGTGGTCCCATAGAAATAATATTAAGTGTCTGAATTCTTGTAATTAGAAGTAAACCTTATGATTAGTTTACTTTCTATGACTTTTCAGTACTACTCATCTAAACAAGGCGTAGTGGTGGCTTAGAAGGGAGGAGTGAAATTGTCCCCTAAAATTATGTGCTGACCCCTTCCTGATCCCCTTCCTAAAGAACCTCACTCAAATATTGTATGGTACTTGCAACACTGGCTTTATTTATGCACCATGAACGGGTTGTTCGCTATAAAAGTAATCGAGAATTTATTTCTATAATACAGCTTAAATTTTCTGTGATGAGCAACTGAGGTTGTTTTAAATTGAAGGCAATTTATGGTTGGTACCACTGTAGTGCTCATGCTTTCTTGTAGTATTTATTATAACAAAAAGGTGATCATTGTTTGCTAAGGGTTGAGCCACATTCTGGTCATTGGTGTGCTTTTCTATGGGACGACACATTCCATCATGCATGTGTGCGTGCAGTCTGAGCCCAAGGAACGACCGGCCACTCGCAAGGTGAATGGCGAGGTGCGCGCGGACAACACGGCAGCACCTGCTCCAGCAGCAACCGGTGCACCGGCTAAAACCAGGCCACCACGCCAAGATGAAGCCTCCCTGGTGAATGGCGCCAAGTAGGAGGAGACAGAACCGAGACCATGGTCAAAATTTCTGCTGCTCGTGTGTGTGAGAAGAGGAGAGAAAGAGAGCGTAAAGCATGCCGGCTGCACAAATATGTGCCGGGGGCCCCCTGCTTTACATTGAGTGGCATTAGCTTCTCTGACTATTTATTTTTTTGGTTTGTAATGTTCCGCGTGGCATGTTTTTTCTCACCTTGTTCATCCCCCTTTGTAAATAAACTGGAAACGAGAAAGCCCTCCCTCTCGGTCCCCCTTCTCTCTTTTCTGTCTCTCCTGCGCAACACTACTGTTTCTGTGATGCGGGATGAGTGGTGAGGGTTTCGGTGCTCTCTGCCTGCTTCTCTTGGGCCAGAAGTGTCTGCCCTGCAAACGCACCTTTGCTCTGCAGTCACTAGAGAAGACCATCACACACACACTACTTCAGAAGCCTCCTTGACTAAATGCACTAGAGCAGCAGAAGCAGTTCTGAACTAGTAGACAGTGAAGTGCAAAGTGTAGCTGTCTCTTTTTGGCCAGTTTAATATAAGAATACAGCAGCATTTGAGATGGAAGCGCACATTTGCATCAATGTGACAAGTGCCGTCTGCTCAGGCCCACGCATTGCTGCAGTTGCCATTAAAGATGTTGCCTTTTCATCTTGGGGCTACTCTGGTAAGGATAAAGGCCTTTCCTGTAATGTTGCATGTGTGTAGCTTATACAAGTGCGCTTACTCAATGAAGCGAATAAAAAAAAGCCATGGTTACACCTACCTTTAGCTGTCCAGTTTGACAATGTAAGCATCTTTTTCGTAATGTACTGGCAGTCACCTGTGTCACATGTGGGGTTTGGGTTTTGTTCCTTTTTTTTTCCCTTCTCCTGAAAAATTGTTTGAATTCGTGTTTTCAAAAGGCAACTTTTGCCACAGATAACACTTTGCTTTTTGTGACCAGAGCTGTGCAAGGTTTCTTCCCAATTTCTGACCCTCACTAAGGCTTTTTGCATGGCACACGGTGGCCTTTCCACTGCACTATGGAGTGAACCCACCTCTGCATCTCGCCAGAGCATGTACTAGTGTGTGGCACTCGAACATGTCAACAAGGAGACATCGGAGCAGTGCACAGCATCCACTGACCAGCAGTGCCTGAAGTGTAGCCTTGATGCTTCTAGCACCTGAAGACGACACAAAAATGGATGTGCCATTTGGGCCGCGAACAAGCCTCGACCAAGGCCTTGTCTTGGGTGTTATGGCGCCTGCGGCACTTCAAGAAGACAATTTCAGACCCGAAAAAGGATCCCAGAGGGTGTGTCGCCCACACTGAGATGCTAGAGGACCGTGGTGCCACGCTAGCGCGCCGTCGTGTGAGGCGATGCGGAGTTTGTTGTGAACTCGTAAGAGGGGTTCACTTCGTGTAGATGATGACTGCGGCAAAAAACATTACAGTTTGTTTCTTGGTTGTGTGGAGGTTTGTGCTGCCCCTTTTAATTCTATGTGTGTGTGCGATTTTCTCTCAAGTGGACAATTCCCCATATTACGCAATCTGCACTGTAAATATCCAAGCAGCTTGCCACTATGCTCCTGTAAAATAAAAGGAAAATGTTGTGATCCTTGGATCCTTGCTTGAGCTCTGTAGAAGTGTAGGAAAATTCAACTGCAAAATGTTTACAATGGTCACACTGCGTTCAAGGCCATTTGGATGTAGCTAGAGCTCTGCAGTGAATACACTAGTCGGTGCAGTTCTACTGGTGGCACATAAATATCAGTTTGCAGTAATTGAGATTTAGCCCTGCTGAAATAAGCTAGCAGCCCTTTCTTGTCTGCACGCCGTATTGTTAACTGCGTGTGCGTTATCGGCTTTTCCACTGTTTGGTGCGAGTGCTATGTAAAAACAAAATGAGCGTACGTAAGCGTTGTTTTAAACAGAACGCCAATATATGCCTTGTTTTCACGTCGGGAAGAAATAAATTGAACTGCCGTGCACACGTTTAGAATAAGATTTTGACTTAGTTGCACCACATGCTTGAAGGCCAGGTGATTTAAGTGCGCACCATAAATGTGGAGGCTAGGATAAGCAGAAACTACGAGGAGTATGTATGATCCGCCCGACTAATGGCCGATCCTCCAGCGTGGGTAGGTGCCAATGATTCAAGGAGCATCATCATCACGTACTGTAGTAAACTAGCTAGTTCACTATTGTAGGCACACCGCTGCCTCTAATAAGGTGCCTGCGACATCGCACGCTTTCCCATGGAGACGGGGTGTAGTGCTTTTTCCTCACGGAGCGCTTGCAGCCGATACTGCCATTTCTGCTCGACTCGAAAGTAACGCCATCCTAGACACAACTGCGTGGCCTCCGAGACGGCAGTATACATTGCTTTAATCTCGGGCGGCAAGGTTTAAACAAGGGGGATTGAAGAAAACGCTGGAGTGGGAAGTATTGCTTAGGAGTGAAGCCGTGCCTCTGACAAGATGGGTACTGTAGCGGCCATCTTACTAGGGGCATGATATTAAGCAAATAATAATGGAACGTTTCTTTCGCACGCTCAACGAATGTAATTTGGAATTTTTCGCGGATCACATAGTGCACCAAGTGCGTGTTAGTGTTACTAGTTTTACTTAGTGAGCCTTTAATTGGAGGGAAAGTTCTGGGGAAGTCAAGTTACCCCTACTCGTTTCTCGGCGTTATTTCGTCGGAAACAGCTATATTTTAATATATAACTAACGTAGAATTGACACTACCATATCAAAGCCACTTAATCTCTAAGGGAGCGCTATCAGAAAAGAGCATGTTTCCGACATCTTGGCAGTGGCAAAAGCTGGCTTCACTTCTGCTGGCAAGTCATTGCGGGAGCTTCCACTCCAGCAATTTTTTTTTAATCCTCCTTGGGTTTAAAGTGGCTACCGCAACGATGAAATATACGGAACGACTAAAGGTAACCGGAATGCAGCAGTGATGAAAAATAGGGCACTGTGGAATTACAATAGGTATGATATTGTGAGAGAAATATGAAAAGGGGTCATGGTTCCTGGTCTGACGTTTGGCAATGCGGTCTTGTGCGTGAGATCAGAAGTTCAAGCAAGATTGAAAATTAAGCAACGTGGTAGACTTGCTTTTGGAGCTCACGGGAATATACCAAATCGGGGAGCACAAGGTGATATGGGATGGACGTCATTTGAGGGCAGGGAAGATAGCAGCAAGAAGGCCGCTGTGATAGCTCAGTTGTTAGAGCATCGAACGCGTTATTCGAAGGATAGCAGCAAGATAAAATTTGAGAAGCGATTGAGAGAAATGGGGGAGGAGCGTTGGGCTAGGAAGGTTTTCAGCTACTTGTACATGAAGAATGTCAATACAAAATGGAGGAAGTGAACCAGAAAATTGACGGGTAAATACTTAGAAAATAGCAAGGGAACAAACCAAAAAGAACTATCGGTTAAGAGGAGGAGGGCGCGCTGGTCGCCAGAGAGAGCGGACGCGCATCACGTCGGCTCCGTCTTCCAAGAACTTTTTGCCAGTAATTTTCGGTCATTCAGCCCGTGAATTTTACAACAACGCGTGCGGAGAGTGACCAGGATTCCACTGACACCAAAATTCAAGGTGGGAAAGGACTTTTTGCCGGATTTGAGAGGTTTTCAACCAGCGCCCCTTTGGCCCGACGCTCACGAAAGCCGGCCGTCCGACGAGACGCGCTGAGCGTCTCCTCTGACGCGGGCGCTTTCTTCGCCCAACAACGACGGAAGTCCAAGTGAACGGGGAGGATATCTCCCCCGAAGAGTTTCTGGAGGGCACGGATTGGTGCACCATCGGATCTAAGACCCAAGTTAACTGCGTAAACGCGCAGAGCAACACCCAGAACGGAGCCCCCTCCTGCACCGGCGAGGGAGCGGACTTCAACCGACAGCGTTCGCGTCGACAACCGCGTAACATCAAGCAGCAAGTCATTAGAAAGAGCAAAATGCCACTACTCCCACGGAGTGATTTCAAGATCGTGATACGGTCACGAGGAGGCCTCGACGTGGCCACCACTGGAACCGTGCGCCTCGCATCGGCGATTTACCGCGCGGCCAACGTACCGGCTTATGAAGCAGGGGAGGACACGGTGTGTTCCAACAACCATCAAAACATCATCGTCGTGACCACACCCCATGCCTCTCACGCCGATAAGTACAGACAGCTTCAAGCCATCATCATCGGCGACCGCCACCACGAGGTTAGTGCGTACGAGACGGCCCCCGATAACACGGTGAAGGGAATAATCAAGGGCATCCCGTTGGAAGAAGACGCCAAGTCCATTCATACCAGCATCGTTCACGCACGTAACCCTTACGCCCTGGCAGCCAAACGGCTCAGTAACACCACGACCGTCATAGTGGCGTTTGAAGGACCGCGAGTGCCCACTTACGTCAATTATGGCAGCGCTCTCCTTCGCTGCACCTTGTATCGCAAGCAAATCGACATGTGTCACTGCTACGGGAGACTTGGTCACCGCATGGACGTGTGCCCAAAGCCCAAGGACAAAGTGTGTCGTGGTTGTGACGCCCCTAACCCAGGCCCCAACCACCAGTGTTCCCCCCATTGCAAGCTGTGTGGGGGCGCACACATGGATGCGGACCGCAACTGCCGTGTAAGGTACAAAACGCCCTACATCGTGACGAAGAGACAGTGGGAACGACGCAGGGCCAACGAGGAGGCAGAGGCCACTGCCACCAACTATTCCACTAGCAAGCCCCGCTCAAGATCCAGGACACCCAGTCGAAGCCACTCCCGATCTCGTAGCCGCACACCGGGACCCCGAAAGCAGCAGCAACGCCGAGCTCGCAGCCGAACACCTGGACGGACCCCAACGAGGGATGCGAAGACAACTGATTCGGTGAGCTTTGCAGATGCGGTCAAAGGAAAACGCGCAACAAAAGCGCAGGCTGGCGGCAAAACACACACTAAGATAGAGGCGGAGATAGCTCAGTTAACACAGACGATACAAACTATGCAAAAACAAATTGAATGCATGCAGGCACAGATTCACTCAAAGGACGAACTCATACAAAAGCTCCAGTCTGCCGCTCACAGCGAGACTGATCAACAGGCAATGCAGGAAACACAAGAAGAACTCGTAGAGGACGGTGAGGCCGAAGGCCCTGATGCTAAACGCGGACCGGCTATCTCCCTTAAAAAGTCAGTACGTTCCAAGCGTACGCGCGCAGCAACAGGCGACACCCGAGTGAAGGCACTCGAGGCGCGCGTGAGCAGTTTCGAGTAACTATCACCGCGACTATCACGCTTACGATTCAACAGAGCTTGGAGAGCATTTATCTCAGATTGTCCAGATTAAAGGCTGCCAACAGCGCGCTGGTGACGTCGCATAGCGAAGCGGCGCCACACATGTAGTACCACATAACCATGGCAAGACACCCTTCGAAACAAAAACATACAATATGGCAGTGGAACTGCAGAAGTTACAAAAACAAACGAGCGCACCTACAACAATACCTGAAAACGATCCCCGAAGCCCCAGACGTCATCATACTGCAGGAAACAAACGGCCCCGCCAAACTTTCAGGGTACCAGTCTATAACAGGCAAGAAGGAAAATCCAAACGTAACCACACTGGTCAAGCGAGAGCTCACGGTCATCGAACACGACACCCATGTCAACGATATTGAAAACGTCCTCGTAGAGCTAATTCCACCGCGTAAGACGCCCGACAGCATCTTCGTACTCAACGTCTATAGCAGTCCGAGATGCCGCAAACACCGCTTTCACGTCCTCTTCAAACGAGCACTCGATATCGCCCAGGGGCAACAACTCTTCATTGGAGGCGACTTCAACGCGGTGCATACGGCGTGGGGTTACAAACACGATCAGCCGAAAGGCAGGCATTTGTGGGAAACGGCGCAACTCGCCGGCCTCGAGCTGGTCACTGACCCAGCGGCACCAACTAGGCAGGGCAACAGCGTCAGCACCGACACCACGCCTGACCTTACCTTTACGTGCAATACACGAAAGGTGACTTGGAGAAACACCATGCAAGACTTGGGCAGTGACCATTACATTATCTTTATAGAAGTAGAAGGCGGCCCACAGGAACACAATGCCGGTCGCCAAATGAAGATCACCAATTAAGAACTACTACGAAAAAATCGAGACAAGCAACAGATTGAAGACATCAAAAACATTGAGCAATGGACCGAGCAACTTCGGCGCGACATCGAGAGGGCGACGCAAATGATGCCGTCAACAGCTGGGCTTGATAGAATAGACACCCGGTTACTGCACATGTGGCAAGCCAAGACCCAACTGCATGGCCGTTGGAAACGACAACGACATAATAGGAGACTGCGAAAACGAATAGCACAGCTCAACAAAGAAATAGAAAAGCACGCACTTAACCTGCAACAACAGCAATGGAAGAGAAATGCGCGCAGATGGATGGTCAGCTCACTACGAGTCGCACATGGCAGATACTGCGGTACCTTATAGATCCCGCGAACACCAAGACCTCACAGAGGCAAGGCATATGCAGAATCATACACGCTTACGGGGGAACGGAGCAAGATTTCTTACGGGAAGCGGAACTCCATTACATATCCCAAACGCCCCCGCAAGTACATCCGGACTACAGGGGAGAAGGCAACGCCATCCTAGACGAAGAATTCTCAATTTCCGAAATCGAGGCGGCCCTCGTCAAACTCAATACCAAGTCAGCCCCAGGCCTAGATCGAATATCGAACTGGGCACTGCGCAACCTCGATTACAGATCGCTAGAGAAACTCAAAGATTATATTAACGAGTGTTGGGTGCGTGGAAAGTTACCCCAGCAATGGAAAGAAGCGCAGATCATACTTATACCGAAACCCTTCAAGAAATAGCAGCTGCAGAACCTGCGCCCTATCTCCCCAACATCATGTGTAGGTAAACTTATGGAACATGCGTTCCTCTATAGACTAACAGATTACCTCGAGGACAACAACCTATTACCACACACAATGATTGGGTTCAGAAGACATCTCTCCACACAGGATGGTCTTCTGCAACTAAAACATCAAATCATAGAAAATCCTGGGTGCTCAACGAGAGCAATCCTTGGCCTGGACCTGAAGAAGACCTTCGATAACGTTCGTCACGACGCCATATTGCGACAAATAGACAGATTGAACCTCGGAATGCGAGTGTACAACTACGTCCGAGACTTCCTTACGGGAAGAACCGCACGCATGCGAGTGGGACAGCTAGAATCAAATCAAATCAACATTGGAAGCTCGGGTACACCGCAGGGCTCGGTGATCTCGCCGATGCTCTTCAACCTCGTCCTGCTGGGGTTACCCGAGAGATTACATCAAATTGATGGACTGCACCACACGATATACGCGGATGATATTACGATCTGGACGACAACTGGCAGTGACGGAGAGATCGAGGATCACTTACAGGCGGTCATAGAATGCGTGGAAAATTACCTCGTAGGCACGGGACTCACCTGCTCGCCCGAAAAATCCGAATTACTGCTATATAGACCGGTGAAAAAGAGACGCCCGCCCAAAAACTACGTACTTTCAGAAAAACAAGAAATCAAACTAACATCATCAAACGGCTCACCAATCCCTATCGGAAAAATTGAAATTGCCATGGTGGATACTGGAAAACATGGTGGGAGTAGTGGAAATAATAGTGGGCATGGTGGAAATAATAGTGGGCATGGTGGAAATTATGACGGCTAAGGTGGGACTTAGTGGAAAATATGGTGGTTATGCTGGGACATACTGGGTGGTATGGTGTACAGATGATGGGTAAAGTGGAAATGATGGTGGAAAGCAGAGGCTAGATAGTGGGCAATAATGGGACACTCTGCCCACCGTTGCGATAATGCTGGGAAGCCCTAAGCATATGGTGGGTGGTGCTTATTATGGTGGGCTACATGGTGTACCAAGTTGAGAAACTCTTCCCACCATTGCGATAATACTGGGAAGCACTAAGCATATGATGGGTGCTGCTTGTTATGGTGGCCCACATGGTGTACCAAGCTGAGCAGCTCTGCCCACCATCGCGATAATGCTGGGAAGCAGTAAGCAGATGATGGGTGGGCTTAAAATGGCGTGCAATTTATATAGTGTACAAAGCTGGGATCTGTAGACTACATGTTCTACCACCACGATTTCCACCAAAGGTTAGACCTACTGACCGAGCCCGTACAATTGTGTTATCCGTGCTTCCGGGTTTCAGAATACATGATTACGACGATTAAGTATGACAATACAGCGCAGCGATATGGCATCAATTAACCTAATTGAAGCATTTTTCATTGTGTATGGTGTCCGCTCAATAAGCAACAAACATCGATGCGACGCGATTAAATCACTCCCAGAGAACGTAATTAAGTGTCTTCTCACCGACAGCCGCCGGTCACACTCGCCGGCACTTCTGTAGCTTTTGTACGAGAACTCGGACGTGGCAATTCGTGTGCTTGGTGAACCAATATGATAGCGTAATGTTTCCGGCACACTGCGTTCGTTTTGGCCAAGCCGTTATGTAGTTGTTGCTTTAGCGAAAGAGCTACAGCATTGCGCTGGCGCGACCGCCCTCTACATTGCGCGAAAAGCATCCCAATACTCAATCAAATAAATTAGGCGGGCGTATCTATGGAATGAGCCTAGAAGCGTCATAAAGCGTGAACAGATGTCGCCCTTTAGAACGAGCGCGAAACGGATATTAAACTTGGCGGACCCCGCCGGTAAACTATCGCTGCTCCCCAGTCCACTTGGGTTTTTTCTTGAAGTTGTGAATTGCAAAAAATAGCACTAGTGTCATTAACATAGTGGCAATCGTTACAGGCCGCAGTTGCTTGTGTTTAATAAATGTGCAATATTTAGTAGCAGGTGTACATCTTTTCTATGTTGTGTACACGACAAACATAACAGAGTTGAACCTTAAGTTTGTATGGCAACTAAGTATTTAACACGCAATCAACGTCATGTTGGTGTGGCGCAGTAGTTAGCGTCTTCGAATGGGAATTCGCAGGTTGCACGTTCAAGCCTCCGTGGCGCCTTGTTTTTTTTTTTTTTTTACGGGACGGGTGTTTTTTATACCGTTTTTATAGAATTCTTTTTTATTTTTTGTGGCAGTTCGTCACGGTGATTCTGACGTCATTTCGCGCTCAAGTGTTGCCGGCACTGCAGCACCCACCATACCCACCATGCGCCATGGTGGGCGTTTCCCACCATTCACCCACTACATTAATCCACTATAATGGTGGGTGGTGGTTTCCACCATGCCCACCATTCGTTTTTTTCCGATAGGGATCCCAATGGTAAAGAAGATCTGGGTACTGGGGATGATGATTGAGCAGAACGGTGGCAATGGTGAAGCACTGCGCAAGATAATGGCAAAGGCCGCCAGCACGATGCAACTCATCCGACGCATCACAAACAAACATGCGGGCATGCGCGAAGGCAGCGCCATACGACTCATACAAGCCTTTGTTATTTCACAACCAATGTACACGGCACCGTTTCACAAATGGACAGTTGCGGAAAAAAATTGCCCGCAGCTTCCCTCGGGGGAACACTGAGGAGGATGCGGACCATATAATTGGTTAACGGGGTGTTAAAGTGCGACTTACTTGGGTCGATGGCTAAATTGGTTAACGTGGTTGTGAAATGGGGTGTTAAATTGCGACTTACTTGGGTCGATGGCTAAATTGGTTAACGTGGTTGTAGGAGGGGGTGTTAAATGAGTGAACACGTACACACGTATGCGAAAGGGCGGCGCTGGTCGAAGGGACGTCGATCATTGTGTTTGTGGATTCGTTGGAATTCATTTCACCGCGACCTTGGACGTCGACGCGCCGTACAAACCAACCGACGAGCGGCAACTGAGCGAGCGAGTGCCGACCTTGAGTATATATACAGCACGACGGCGCATGCACTGTCAGCTGTTGAATGTTCTCGAAGCGCGACGCCACATGCGCGTCCACTGGAGAATCAGGAGAATTGTAGATGTCGAACGCAGTGTGTAGAGGAGGAAGGGTGCACAGATGGTGGAGGAGTGAAGCGCGCGCGGTGTGTAGAGGAGCAAGGGATGCACAGATGGTGGAAGAGTGGGCGACGGCGCATGCGCGCGCGTCAGCTGTCGAATGTTCGAGAAGCGGTGCGGACGGCGCACTACAAGGCGCGAGTATAAGATGCTCCGCATCTAAAAGACAAGCTTAACGCCCTGATACGCAAGACGTACAAGTTCGCGTTGGGACTGGCGCCCGGAGTTAGCACCAGCAAACTCCTAGAGCTAGGGTTGCATAACACCCTCGAGGAACTCGTGGAGGCGCAACAAGTTTTCCAGCTCGAGCGCCTATCCAAGACCCGCCCAGGCCGACACCTACTCGAAAAACTTGGCATCACGTACCATACGCAGCACGGCATCAAAGTCGAAATTCCAAGATCGGTACGCGAGCAAGTATACGTACCTCCATTGCCTCGCAACATGCACCCCCAACATCATACGGGACGGCGTAAAGCCAGGGCACAACGCATTACTCAAAGCTACTCCAACGACACTGAAGCGGTTTTCACTGATGCTGCGCGTTATACCAATAAAAAGAGTTTCGTGGCGGTAGTTACCGGCCATCGTGGCAAGTACATCACAAGCCTCACTGTGAACACGGCACACGCTGAAGCGGCAGAGGAAGCGGCTATAGCACTGGCCCTCACACAGACCAATGCCACATACGTGATTAGTGATTCGCAAACAGCAATTCGCAATTTTGCCAACGGACGCATCTCGCAAGAAGCGTTTCACATACTCCAACGACATCCCATACATCCAGGAGAGGTCGACTTCGATAATCGAAGGCACCTGTTATGGATCCCGGCACATACCGGACTGAGAACCCCCAACGAAGCGGCTCACCGCGTTGCTCGAGGCCTCACTCACCGAGCATCGCCGGAGGACGACGAGCCCCCGCAGGGAACTGAAGACATCTGGGCATGGGAGGATCGTATGACCACGTTTCACGACATCACCACACATTACCAGTTACAAAGACGCATATACCCATCTCCTCACGAAAGGCTAAACAGAGCGCAAGCGGTACACTTCAGACAATTACAAACAGATTCATACAAAAACCCTAGACTCATGCACGCCATGTATCCAGACATATACACTACTAACAGATGCACGTCATGTGGCGAGGTTGCCACCCTTAGTCACATGCTGTGGGAGTGTCAGGGCCTAATAAACAATTCGAACAGTGCCGATTCATCTCACTCTTCCACCGCCAGCCTCCACTCGCGTTGGAAGGCCGCACTGCTCAGCTCGAACCTGACAGCACAACTCTGGGCTGTCCAGCGTGCCGAGGAAGCCGCTTCGAGACAAGGTCTCGGAACCGCATCCGCGGTGGGTGCCCTGGCCCACTAAAAAACGCCGGGCTCGAATCGTCTGGATTCGACAAATAAAGTTTATGTTCTATCGGTTAAGAAGAAGGTGAAGAAAACGGGGACCAGCATGCGGAGAATTGGCATGGTTAAAAAATTCGCACTAGAGATCCATCGAACTTTTAAGCGGGAAATTTCTAAGGAAAGGATCTATGATAATACTCGGGCTAGTTCTTTACTGTTTGAGGCGAGGACGGGAGTATTGCCAACAAAGACTTATCGGGACAAATACGAAGGGGTAGAGACGGTATGCAGTGCGTGTGTAGATGAGGAGGAAACTGCTGAACACCTGATAATATTCTGTAAAGGGCTTCACCCTATAGTTCAGGATTATGTCGCAGAGTTTTTCAAAGCACTGGAGTTTAGGGACAGCAAGGGCAAAATAGACTTTAAGTGGGTAGAAATAACTAGAAGGTTATCTGATTGATGGCGAAAGTCAAGGCATGAGTTAAAATTAAATCCTTGACTGCAAAGGACCAGTCCTCAACTTCACTATTTAAATGAAAAAAAAAAAACAAATATAAATCAACTTTTTTTGGTTCACTAAGCATTGCGGCTAGGTGGCGCTAGCCGCCACCCGATTTAAAAGGTACAGCCATATCAATCCACCCATCTAACCACCCTTGTCCTAAGCAAGCACGTGTAAGCAAGTGTTGTCACTCTAGCGTCTACTTTTTCCCATGCCGCGTGCACGCTGCAAATTGACCATGCTCGTGTCCGTCTGTGCTCAAACTTTGTAAGCATGACCTACAAAAGCCATTTAACTCCTCGCTGTAGGACAGGAGCAAGCTTGGTAAAACACAAAGGGACGTTCTCCTATGACTCCAAGTAAGTATGGATCACAGCAAAATCCTATAAGTAAGAACAAGACTGTAACAACGCTGACGTTGTGTTTGCATCAACTGCCGGTTAAGGTTTCCCCGATCATTAGTGAATGTAGCTGAATTATTGTGAGAACATGGAAAGTTAGTGCAGCACAGGTAGATCAGAGGTTACTAAAATCAGTCGCAAAGTTGGGAATGTGGAAACGAGTGAATTTGGTCAGTGGTCCGTAGACACCCAAGAGCTCACGGTGTCTGCTATCGCAGGTTTGTGTTTGTTTTTAGCCGAGATGTGTTTTCACTTCCTTCCAAAAAGCGCTGAAATGTCACGCGTCCCATCTGCATTGGACCACATTTCGTTTAAAAAGGTTACGGTAGTGTGTGTGTGTGTTTTTTTTTTTGTTTAAAAAGGTTGCGGTAGTGTTTGAAGTATTTGTATGCAAAGGTGTTTCCACGCACTAATGTTTCGATTAAACGAAGTATTCACGTCTAGCCTTAGCTTCCCATGCTTGTAAGTTGTTTTAAAGAACTGTTCGAAGCTGCCTGTACACACGTCAGCGTGTTCGACAGGGATAATTCCGCTTGCTGCACAGAAACAGCTGCCACTGTGAGGTTTTGATTGGAGAGGCATTGCATTGAGCCTTGTTAATGAAAAAAAAAAATGTGTTTTATTATGAGAGTATGCTGCACTGCTTGTGGAAGTACTTATAAATATAGAGGTACACAGCCGTCACCGCAGGCAGTCGCACTACGCAAGCTGTAATGATGATGGTTTTTGTAATTTCCTGCGAAAGGGTGGCTACTTGGGCTGGTTGGTATTGCATTTTTGAAATAAATATACTTTACTATACTTTATCTATTTAATGATTTATTTAAAAGTACTTTACAAGCCCCATGGGGAGCATTGAGTGAGAGGAGCATCACAAAACAAGGGAAAACAAAAGAAACCAACACGAGTGTGAAAACAGTAAGCGTTAGCCAACTGTGTTTAAATTTACACCCGTAAGTCCCACAGCATGAGCCATACCTTGCAACGTCTTCTTGGACAAGTTGGAGACTGCAGCCGCTGAGGTTGCCTTGAAGGACAATATGTCCACTTTTATTTTTTTGTATGGCTGCTAAAAATATTTCTTGATTGTTCAACCGAAAATAAAGTTTCATATTTAACTCAGTTCTGCGGTAACATTCGTTCTGTGGTACACTATTATAAAACCTGAACTAAACTGAATTGCTTTATCGCTAAACAGTACCTATTTAGTAGTCCAGTTGGAGCCACCAGTCATTTGGCCAAATTTTCATGTATGAAGTCAGCCATTTCAAAAATCATCACCTTAAACACAATGTCAAGTTTTGGCAAGCATTGGAGTCATGTGGATCTGACACAGTCATTGGGTCGTTCGAAATTGACAAGTTTGCTGCCATGAAGTGTGCTTCGTAGGAACAGGAGCGTTGCAACAGCTGTTGCTTCATAGTGGTTTACTTAAAATATCACTTTGTTGATGATTGAAAAACAATAAATGTGAACCACAATATACTTTTGCACATGGTGCACAACTTGTGGTTTATGGTTTGCAATACTGTCTCTCATTTTGAGAAAACATTGTAGGCTGAAAGTTTTCCTGCATGCCAGATTTCAGCACCTATACCATTTTACTTAATAAAAGATGGGCACAGAGATACACATACATGTATCTCTGTACATGTATCACATACATGTATCTCTCACATGGTACTCACTTTTACATGTATTACCAACATGCTGGAGCTTCTTCCCTTGTCTCACTTTAAGTTCATGACAGGAAGACATATTTTTAGCAGGAGATTATTCATTGTGTGCAAAGTTTCATCATGTTTGTTCTTTACCTTAGGTCTTAGTTTGTTTAGTTTCACATATGGGAATTGTGATAAGTTCGCAACTCTATGTGTGCAGTGCATTCTGTGTCTGCTTCATAAAGACGATGCAGCGTAAAAAGCTGTGACACAACATTCATTTAACCTACAACCCTCTAATAAGCACTACTCACTTTTCTCCTTTTAGGCTTTTTCTCGTTCCGAGCGGCACAAGTGTAAAAGTCTACAGCTGTGCTACCGGAGAACGTGCAGGCACCTTCAGCGAACACAACACTGAAGTAGTTGCTGTTGTAAGGAACCCAGAAAACTTGGTGCAGGTGAGTGGTCCAGAGCGAAATTCATCCACCAGCAGAAACTGTGTACAAAGAAAGGCATAAACACTTCACAAATAACTTCTTTCCATGTTACTGACATCACGTGATGGTTGAAAGGGCAAGTCTGTGAACATTGCCCGCATCATAACTTCCGCTTGTGGCACTGCCTTTTCTGGAAAAGGTTTCTACCCACCTGGTGTGTTTGTGCAAAACTTACTTGCAATGTTCAGTGTCCACGCGCTTCAATTTGCCCAGTAATTCAGCCTTGCACTTTAAATTTCTATCATCCTGGTTAGCTCAGATGAAAAAGCAACAGTAATGGTAAGGCATAGCCACTGAGTTGGATGTGTAGGGCAAGATGAATGTTTTGTCAGCTAAAAAGCTTTCTTTCTGAGAAATCCATCAAGATTTTCTTGTAGCTTGCATTACAGACGGGCTGTTGTCAATTTGAATTTTTTCTTTAGTAGATGTGTAAGTAACCGCCATTTATTTTGTTGTCTCTGTTTGCTCCCTTGGTGAAACAATATACCGTGCAGTACTTGTAATATCTGGCAGAAAAGCATGCCTGTCCCTTGTTTGAAAAAAAAAAAGAAAATGAATATCGCAAGGTGCCATCTTTAACAGGAACTTTGTGGAGTTTCCAGCTGATGTTCTGCTCCCTGAGAGATACAATGATAGCATAGTACACTTTTCTCAGTCAGTAACTTGTTTGAGAATGATATATATTTTGAAAAGGTTTCAGTCTAGGGCAAAAAGTGTGTGTGTGTGCACTTTTTTATGCTGGCTGTGTGCTTATGCTCTTTTTGCTGAAAATTGCTTGATTTAAACCATTTCTTATTGGTTGTTTGCGAGGGAAGCTTATGGATATACCCCTAATAAGTCAGTAGAACCAATAATGCTTGTTGTAGACAAAGTAATCTGCCACACTTTAAACAGGAGCGGGAGGTGCTGTGCCAATCTGACTTGTTGCGCCAGGCTGCGCTTAAACGGTAATTTCCGCAACAATTGTCCATTGGAAGAATAAACTGCATAAATTTAGCCGAATATTATCGTTAATCGAGCATCACTGAGCATTGGCCACACAGAGGACGCGGCCACATCCATCACACCATACCCAATGTAGTTTGATCACATGTTCGATCATGATCACATAACTCGCTTCATTCATGGGCTTGCTAGTGCTTGTCTCATCGTTGTTATCGCTGTGGTTTCGCACAGAAGTGGTTGCACCAACATGAGTAACTGTGAATTATTTAGTAATGCAGTAAAGGGGGAGGGCCTGCTGGAATTGCGGCATGATCATGAACGGCATCACGCGTTTACAAGTACAAATGTGCATCTCCTGACGTGCACCATTGCCACCAATAAACAAATACAGTAACACAGCATTTGTTGCCCAAAGTACCCATCAAAGTCTTTTTTTCTTTTTCGCCGAAGTGCGAAAAAGATACGGGGCTGGCACTCCCGTACGATCATTTGATAGCGCGCAGTGGCGAAGCAGAATTGGGAAAATATTGTTACGTAAAAATTACAGGGTCTAGGATACGCATCGACTGATATAACAACAGAACGGATCGGCTTTCCGCAATACATATGTGCGCTTCTCTACTGCTATCTGATACCAAGCGGCAAATGAAAGTTCAATTGTAACACGGAGTGGTTGCATGGACTCGATCATCTCCTGGTTAGTTGCGAACAATGCGGCGCCTATGCTGCCCACGCCGTCGCTGCCGGGTGGCTCACTGTAGCATGCGCGCGAATTTGCCCTGTGAATTGCTGATCTCCACTTCGCTCCAGACTGAGCACAGATGAGCAGAGTAGTTTAATTATGGTGGGGATAACGAATTTCCACCAAGCGAAGCGCATTGTGAATATCTAGTCATCATGAAAACAAGAGATGAGCATAGCTTATTCCTTGTTTTCTCCGAGTTATTTCTCTGTCAGGTGTGATGTTTAATGATTGGAGCACAGACGTGTGCACACACACACACACACACACATTTGTGGGTAGTAAGTCTGGTCAGCTCATGAGTATTAAAGGTTTAGTGAAAGCTATTGTAATTTTTCTTTTCCTAGAAATAATTTCGATTGAATATGATGTTTCAGCCTAGAAAATTGCTCCAAGACTAACTTGCATTGCTTCGAAACACACCTTTTGGTGCTCTGACCCTGCTCTGATGCTCCCATTTTACTGCGCCAAAGCTGCTCCAAAACAGCATTGTTCTTGCTCCCTGAGCTGCTCCAAAGCAGTAAAGTCCACTTCCACCCCTGCTTCATCATGCTTTGGTTAGCTAGTTAGCAAGAACATGTATCATTTGTATGTTGTATTATTCTATAAACTTAACACATGTAAAACTGGTGCTGATGATTATGATTCTTTTTCTTCCATGTGTATCTGCTTAAGGAGTGTTTCAAATAATCTGTCAAATAACTATGGTTAAAGCTATGTTTTGCATGGCATTTTGTAGATGTATCAGTCTCTTAATGGATGCACTTTGCCATTTTTCAGGTGCTAAGTTGTTCTGACGACGGTGTTGTGTACAAGTGGGACCCTTCAGATGGTTCTGTGCTTAAGGTATGACATTCACGTTCTTGTAAATTCCTACTGTGCTTAGTGGAACTTCTTTCATTTTGTGTTAAGTGTGACATCATGGGATGTGTTTCTTCAGATCGTCACAAATTGCATTGAAGCCAGAACTGACCAAAGCAAGTATTTGTATAACTGCCTGCACAGCTTTCTGAACACGAAAGTGTGGTTTTCTATATAAAAGAAAAAGTCCACACAAGGTGAAACGTACCAACTGGAATTTCGGAAAGCAGCGCAAAAACTTGGGAGGCATTTCTAGATCCTGTTGTAGGTGTGCCTTGCAGCTTTCAGCATTTGTATATTTTATGGTTACAGAATTTTAAGCTTTTGATCGTGGACTCATTCACCTTGACTTCTTCAAACTGCTAATGTCCCTTGCTTTGTAAGCAAGCCTCACTGCCTCAGCATAGGTCCCTTCCACCTTAACGGGAGATAGAAATAGACGAACATTACTTAGAGTCAAGCAAGGCTCTGGGAAATAATTGTGGCTATTGGGAGCGGCAACCCTTTTGGAGTTTTAGCGAATGTACTTTTTTTCCTTCATTGTTCAATGGCCCAGATGTGGAGACTGCATGGGAAGGCAAGGCCTACAATTGCTGCAATATATACAGTGAAGTCTCATTGATACTTTTTTCACAGGAACTGGAAAATGAAACATATCATGCAAAAATTGTATTGACGAAAGGAGGGGGGGGGGGGGGGGAATATTCATACTCTCTCAGCTACTCTCTTTTATTGAGCAACATTGTAATAGCTAGTCAATTTGAGCTGCACTTCCGTCTTTTCACCGAAAGAAGAGTGGAGCTGTGGCCTCAAAACCTCTGCGACGTGCAGACCATGGCTTGTTGGAAAGCCGTTTAAGCTAGTATATTAAAAAAAAAAAAAAGTAGAATCTCTGGATATATCGGTAAAGATTTATCTTTGCTATTATTCAATTTTGGGCAAATATCTTGGTCATGTAAAATGCATTGAAAGGCATTGTTTCCAAGAGACGTTGGCTGGGAATAAGAAGACAAATGTGCCCAGCCGAAAAGCATATGCAGAATGTATGAACGAAATTTGACATTACAATAGATTTCATTTGATTGACCTCTCATCTTTAGGGAGCTCGTCTGTAGTAGCTTAGCCACAATTTAGGGGGGGGGGGGTTAAACCATACTTTCGTATGTGAATTTGTATGGGCACGTGTTTATGTACACTTGCAAAATTGGAAAATTTCTGAGAGTTTGAACATCCCCAGCTTCTCCTTAGCTGCGCCTGTGCTTGTCTGAAACACTTTCAAATGTATTCATGAGGAAAAGTTCATCCCCTTTGCCTGGACATCGCCAGTGTATAATAAAATTTCACAAGAACTGGCTTGAGTCATACACAGTTGTAAATGTGGCTTGTACATAGTTGCCTGCACAGCGTGCATGCTGTTCACAAAGCAGTGATTATTAATCTGTGTGTTAACAAGGTAGTATACCTTCCTTATATGCATTAACTGAAAATAATGAGGCATGACAAAACTTACAATGCATTTTGTAGAGTATCGTGTGTTTAGTGTGAATATTGTTAAAGGAGTTGATGAAGTGGCATTATTTTTACTGTCTTAGCTGTAAATTTAAATCAATTGAAATAGCATCATCTGATTTCATGAGACAAATTATGTGGTATTTCAAAAACTACCAGAAGTTCATGGAAAGGTGGAAGCTTAATAAGCTGAAAAGTTAGTGAACACGGAGTGTTGCTAGAGCAACATTTAGACAAGCAGATTTGCCTTTTTGCAGCCTTAAAGATGGCAAGTCTTGTCAAAACGGCTCGAGTGGCACTCGTGCTCACAAATTTTTCATTTCTCAAAGTACGGTATATATTTCACATGTGTTGTTGCTGGTCAAGGGTCTTCATGTCACATTTTGTTCACAAAGAGCAATACTTCAAAGAAAAAAACGTGGGTTCCTTAATTTGGTTTCCTTCATGTGACTCCTCCTGTGCAGAAACATGAGATTTCGATACATGTTGAAGATGGGAAGGAATCCAAGGTGAGAGGCTTCTATGCTCCGCCATCATTTTCCTCCTGGTTTGTCCTCAGGCAGGAACCAGGTAAGCTTGAATTTGTAACGTGCTCTAATACTTCTTTTAGGTGGAATATTGCCCTGCATTGTGTACGGAAAGCTTAGGCTTGTCGTTGGATCATATTTGCTAACAAACTATTCAAATTAGGACAGAAATATTTCCCCAAAAGGTGATATCAAAAATGTCTTACCATGCCTTTTTATTATGTATTGTTTAGCTAGATATGTCGTCCTTATTCATTTCAGAGTATATTCAGTATTATCTGTCACACTTTTTTTGTATTCGCCGTCCTTTCACCAGTACTTGTGTATCTTGCTATAACATATATTTTTTTTCTTGTAAATACTGTTACTAGCCTTGATTCATGTCCAACTTGGTGTAAACAAATTGCCTAAAGGTGGAAGTTGTGTGTCCAATTCTTTTGAAACAGACCTAGCCTTTATACACAAGTACAATTAAATGTTCGTGCACCATCATCAGTCATAAATGACATCATGTGAAATCATAGCCACTGGCACAAATAAAGTGCTGTATCTATTTTTGTGCATGGCATTTTATTCTCTGCCTATTTACTTATTTATTCATCAGCAACGCACTTCATGTGCCACATTTTTTCAATTGGCCAGTGCCACTTGGAACCTGAAATTCGTTTAACACAGAGACGTGTCCAGGTGTCATGTTCCCTTTTGCAGTAATATTGGCAGACTATTGAAGGTAGTTGCATTAACCATTCAGAGGCTGTGTGTTTTTGTTCAACAGATGCCAGCCACGGGACGCTCGAGAGTGTGTCTCGTGATGGTGCAGAAGGCCAGGTGCTCGTGGAGAAGGTTACCCTTGGCAGCTCCTCTCCCGTCGCCTTCAACTCGGAAGGTGGTTTCTATGCAGCCATCTACAAGGCCAAGCTCTTCGTCGGAACTACAGGGCTGCCTTCCCAATCAGCATCTATGTACGATTTCTTGTTTTTCACTTAAAGGGAGATGTGGAGCACTTTTCACCTGCCTCTGAAATTATTAGAATTTGGAGTTAATTTTCCAGGTTGTGTCAGTGCAAGTTAACACTCGTTATGTGATTCAACGGCCAACATTTCGTGCTTCTCTTGTGAAATAGGTCGTTTTATTTAGTTTCACGAGGTTTCAGTTTTGGGTCACCCTTGGTTATTGTCCATGTGTAAATTATTATGTGTCGGTGTCTGTGGCGCTTGGCCGCTGCTATTTCTTACTCTTGCCTTTTCAAACACTGTTGCAGCAGGTTTCGAGCCATGGGTCACAAGAAAGGCGTGAAGTTCTGCTGCGTTACCTGCCACCCCAGTGAGCCATCACTTGCTACCGGTGACTCCTTGGGGCGCATCACCATCTGGTACATTGCTATTGACATCATAGGGAGGAGCGCAAAGTCAGGCTTATACATTGACCTCATGGGAAGGGGGGTTCTGCAAAGAACCTTTGCTTCCCCCTCCCCTCCTGAAAGGGAACCCTAATCATGTCTATGAAGCTTTAAGTAGATAAATTATCTACGTTCACACTGCCTATCTTCAGGGAGGTAAAACTATACTAGTCGCTGTAATCGGCCATTTGTCCAGTTATGTTCTGAACATTGAAAAATGTAGATTCTTGAACTGCAAAGTTGAGATGGCTGGTAAGCTGTGTAATTGAGTTACTATGCTGTGAAATTCTTTTTTTTTTTTTCAATCTTTAATGCAATTATATTCACATATAATGCAAAACCCATGTGTCTGTCATACACCACTGAAGAACAAGACTAAAGGCCCGGATATAAACGCTCGTGAACTTGACACACATCGCTGGTAGAGAATTTCATGGCAGAGAGGGGCAGTCATTGCAACTGTTGTTCTTTTTTTTCTCTCTCTCTTGTATAGTAGCTCAACGAAATTTACCATTCATTCCCGTAGCCAGCTAGAAATCACTTTCCGTTTCCTCTACAAATGGTGCCGCATACCCAAATTACTGCCCCTTATACCAAAAGTCCACAGCTGTTGGCACGTTCGAGCATTGCGAGCGAGACACAGTTAAACCTGGTGATACAAATCTAGTGCAGTCACCAAAAATATTTGTGTCACCAGAAAACGTGGAAAATTTATATGCAACAAAAGGAGGCTGGTGTACATTTTAATTTATTGTTTCTCAGAGCAGCATGAGAAGCTCATGAAAAGCTTTGAATGATTGCCAGTAAAGTTTTTGATGTCAACAATCATACTTATAGTTACCACATTTGCATAATTGTAAGATGGCTCCAATATAGGTTGACACCCCCCCCCTTTCCCCAGAATCGCATGGCAAAAAAAAAAGGGCGGAAGGGACATTTTTTTTTAAAAATGTCCCTAAAGGAAACGAAAGGTGACTTCACGGTTGTGCTTGAAAGCCACGCAAAAAAGCTTGTATTGAAAAAAAAAGAATTACTCGGGTATTATTCTTTAAAAACTTTAGAACCCAAAACTTGTTTTTGATTTTAGGTCGATTTTCCCAACAGATTTCAAATTCAGCAAATAGGTTGACCTAAAATCGTGTAAATACATTAGTAGCCCCTTTGCAGTTTGAGTATGCTTTCTTTTTTGCTTAACACGAGAGTACTGCAGTGAACGTGACTTAAAGCAGTAGTGACACAATTTCTAGCCACCCTGAAAAAGATATTTTTGTTTCCATGGGGTGCACTATCATTGCTCTCTACACATGAAGGCCAGAGAACACACTTAAAATAAAATATTTTACTTCGATTTTAAATTTCTCATCGCACAGCATTTGCTAGCCAGCTCCACTGCAGTGGACGTTATCAGAACAAGTCGACGCAGTTCACTGGGTTTGCGAAATCTGCTTCCCGCATGCAGCCTGAGTCGCAGAAATTTTAGTCTGCCTCTGGATGAGCTTTCAGTTGATTACGTGAACCGCATGCGACTGAAAGCAAACTGACAGCTGTTGCTAGTATGTCGCAAGTTGCGGTCTTCCCGTGAGATCAGACATGTGGACATGGGTTCACTCGTCATTGCAAAGCCGCCCCCTCGATACCGAAACCGAATTAGGATTTAAGCTCGTGGTACTTCAGATATATTCAATGCATTCTCATGCACTACGGCGCTCTCTTCAGGGTTCTCGACACCCATGTTTTAAATGCCAAGCATTTCTCAGTGAACTGCAGACACTTTGAGCATGCTATCTACGTGTCTGTCTCGTCTGTTCGTCCCATTCCATCCATCCGCCTATGTCTGGGCGCTCTCGTGATTGCCTCCTTAACTTTGGGGCAGATCAAAATTAACATGGGAGCGTAAGGGGGTTTTCAGAGTCTGACTGTGTGCCCATGGTATGAATAAACTAAAATTCCTGTCGCGTACGTCGTCAAACGTTTCTTCTTTCACTCTCTTCGCTGCTTCTCCATCTTACTAGTTTGCCTTATAAGCCACGAGACAATATCATTTCAGTGAAGATAATTCACTTAAATGAGAATATGGTCTATTTTAACAAATACATTTTTACTACGCATTGTACCCATCTACCAAAGCTCATTATTACGCAGTTTTATCTTACAAGAAAATGAGTTTGCTTTATTCAAAAATTTGTTATGAAGGTTATTTTTAGCAGCAAGACCGTTGCAAGACCGTTTTTCATTTACTTCGTCCTAACCGGTGTTTTGTTATATCTGTTTTTTATATCGAGCTTTGAGTGTATTGGTTCTTTGTCCTTTCAGGCAGGGCCTAAAAGAGACAAATCCAGTGCGTACAATCCACCACTGGCATACACTTCCAGTTTGTGATTTGGCTTACACTGTTTCCGGTAAGTGACACTGCACATTAATTGAGCGTTTCGAATCTTCCCCTCTTGCATACTAGGAGGAAATACGTTTGGGCACCTGTCACTCAGGAATCACATGTGCTGTGCTAGACTTGTCACTAATGCTTCCCCATAATGCATATCTTGTGAGTTTGCAGTGAAGCCTACATGGGACATTATTTCGTGTAAACAGCCTAATTATTGATTGATTGATTTGTGGGATTTAACGTCCTAAAACCTCCATATGATTATGAGAGAGGGTAGTGGAGGGTTCCGGAAATTTTGACCACCTCGGCTTTTTCAACGTGCACCCAAACCTGAGCACACGGGCCTACAACATTTCCGCCTCCATCGGAAAGCCTAATTAATGGCTACTCTTATACTTCATCTTCTTGTTCACATTACGGCAGCATGCCATAATTACTCATTAATGAATATGCACTATATTTGCTCAGAGTAGGCTTTCTATTTTTCCTGCTTCATAAATTGCTCCAAATCTGAAGCCGGCTAAAGAACCAATGGGACTGGAATATTTTAACCTGGAGCTGCCTTACAATGAAACTGCATTTTCGAAATGAGTGTTTCTCTGTTCCCTGTCTTGCTCTAATCATGCTCGGTTCTTTTACTTGTAAGGTTAACAAAACGAGGGGGACCTTATATTTCTTGAATCAACAGGACAGTGTTGAATTTCAACGGTAAAGTCTGAGCAAGCTTTCCTGCTCATTTTGAAGCAAATGTGCTCCAATAAGAGAGTCCAAGTCGATTCAAAGCGGAACTCGCTCTATGGAGCAAGAGAAGTTGCTCCACCAAAATCGGCAGAATTGATCGAAACTCGGTGTTGTGTACATTTGCCTCCTTGAAGGCGGCCCCCTGTTGGAACTTTTTTTGGTGGTAATGGCGGGCGACATGGACGAGTTGGCTTTTTTTTGTGGAGGTGCTTCCGCTGCTCAATAGTAGTGTCTTCGAGTCGGAAAGATTCACTTCTTGCCCATGTGATTCATCGGATAGACCACTGTGTATGAATGGGAGCTAAACAGCGGAATGATATAAATTGTATGGTCGGTACTTTGGGAAACTCATCCCTGGAAGGTACACCTTCTGCATCCATCTTGCTGCAGCGACGTGTTGTGTTCTAGTCGCGGATCTGGAGGTGTTGCCCTATGCCCGAGTCAAGTGCTCCCTCATGTAGTTTGTTGGCTGCTCCTAACTTTGCGCCATTATAATTCATCTAACAAGTAGTCGAATCGGAGAGGCAAGTGGAGTGGGTATTATTGAAAATCTTTGCAGCATTTCAGACTATCACACTGGGAAATGATCAAAACGTATGGCCATCTTATAAAAAGATATATACTTTCAAACCTCATTATAACAAAGTCCTACCTGCCAAAAAATACTTTGTTATAACTTAAAATTCGTTTTAAACATATTGTTGTAGCATTGTAGCTATGACAACCCTATTTTTCATCTACTTCGTTATAATCAATAATTTGTTATATCTGGGTTTGAGTGTATGTCCTTCCCCTTTTCCACTCTATGCGAAGATCTTTTAGTTCAGCTATCGTTTTTTTGCGGGCAGCTTGGTGGTCACGCACTGTACAGCTTTACTATGCACCAGTACCTGGTGCATAGGGTTAGGTTAGGTGCAATTTCTGTAAAGAAATTGCACCTAACCTAACAATGTGCAAATTCTAGGTTGCACCTAACCTAACAAGGTGCAAATTCTGTAGAAATAGTACTTCAACTTCATTGGCACTACTTCTACCTGGATATTTAACTCTCCTTACCTGTGCTTCATAGACAAATAATGTATGGTAAACTCAGGGCGATGATTATTCAGAGGGTACTTGCACTGCATGCCAGCTTTGTTCAATTCTTTGTTCCTCTAAGTGTGAATTTCCGACATTATAAATTACTTTAGTTCTTACTTGCTGGCATGGCTTTCTATTGTGCATCACTATGTTCTTTTGGGTTTCAGGGAGCTTCCTGCTAAGCGGGGGCGGTGAATGTGTGCTGGTCAAGTGGAGCCTGCCATCAGGAGGAAAACAGTTTGTGCCTCGCATGGGCTTACCAATTTGCCACATCGCCACCTCACCTGATGCCACTTTGATCCTCACAGCACATGCCGACAACTGTGAGAACCTAGCCTTCTGTACTTTACCTTAAAAGTGCAGTGAAATTTACAACCGTGTAAAGTTCCATATTTACTTGATTGTAAAGTGAGAGGCGACTTTTCTTTGCACTGAACAGAACAAGAATAAGGACCACCAATGCAGAGGGAGGCAAGCAGAGGCATGGAAGAGCACATTATTTTTTAGGGGCATGCAAATATTTGAAATTTTGAATATTTTTCTAATAGTGTTTGCTATTGGATTCAGTTTACACTGGAATTTCACTATTCGGACTTATTCAAAGTTTTCAACACAAGTATAGTCAACGCGAGATCGAAAGTGACCCATTTAGGTAAATATGCGTCGCCTTATCACATTTTCGTATTGCAGCAAAACTGCCTTTTCAGGCTTCCCTGAAGACTGTCGCAGATCTATTCACTCAAGAAAACCCTGGTTCCGACATGGAAATGATAGATGGGGCAAAAGTGGGGGCTCACTTAAAGGGGGACGAGGCAATGAAAATTATCTTTGTTATTTATGAAGCTAAAAAAATGAAATTTGGCATGCAGGTGTTGCTTGTTGTGCTGATATCATAACTCAAATTGGTTTTCAACTATGTAATACAGTGGAACCCTGATTATACGACTTTCAGGGGACCACGCAAAACCGTCGTATAATCGAAAAACTAAGAATATAGCAGTGACACTCAGCCTTGCCCAAAAAAATGGGTATAGACCGCCTGAATAAGCTCACGACACGACGTTGTGCTTCTGCTAGAAAGGTAGATTAAATTATTCTTGTCAGGGACAGCTAATGGCGGCGTAACTTTGTAGAAAAAGTTGCGAGCGAATCTCTATTCTAAGTTTAAAAAGAATTGTATCCAATGTGCATCTTACTACCAATAAATAGAGTCCAAAAATTGCCTGCGCGTGAAAACGAAACCGAAACCGTGTTGCCAATAGCCTCCCATCGGAAGAGTCACAGTGTCATCGCTATCACATAATGGCGACAAACACTTCTTTCACTCTCTTCACTGCTTCTCCGTCTTACTGGTTTGGCATATACACCGCGAGACAATATCATTTCAATGAAGATAGGGAATATCATTTCAATGAAGAGAGTGTGTGTAGAATGCCTTTGTGTGCAATTGAGGTGTGCAGGTTGTAATTTGTGGCCTTGTAAAGTGCAACTAGTGATGTCCTGCTGTTAGTATGAATGTCAACGTCAAGTGAAAGTTATCTTTCACAGTGAAAACAGCTGCATCGCGCCCTTAAAGGGAGCACACTATTGTCCGCCACATCAGTTGGGCTTCCACAAAAGTTGAAAGTGGAGAAGAGGCTGAGGAAATAGCATCTTTGCCTTTCACGTATAAAGCGTCATCAGCAACATTTTGGTTGCTCCAAATCAAATACATAATACAATTAGGCCTCTGCATTGCCTCATTCTCGATATGAGGGCTACTGAACACCACCCCACCGGTGCTTTGTCAGCCTAGCGAAAAGAAGTGCTTTCATGTTGCTGTCTCATAAGGATATGTGAGAAATCCTCTTCGGCTCTTTTTTTTTTTTGCCATTTTGCTTCCAACTATTACAAAAATGTAAAAATATTCGAGAAATGCAGGGGTGGGAAATCTGCGCCAACGGGAAATTACTTCGCCATACTGCTCCAAAAGGGTCTTTTTTGTATAATTTGCGTCATTTCTTCACCACTAGGTAGTTTTAGAACCGAAAGTAATGTTGACAGCAGGCATCACAAGTAAATATTACGTGATGGTTGCTATCTTGTACATTTATGGTATTGCAAAAGCACAGAATCAGCTGATCAATTATTCTGATTTCCGCGCAATTGTGGCAGTGCCTTTTGTGGTAACCATTGCCAAACAAACGAAGGCAATGTGGCGACTACCAAAAAGCGCACCAGTATGCCTTATCACCGATAAAAAACCCATACGTGTGTGGCGTAGCACGGCTTTAAGCCTACTGCACGCTTTTAAAAGCCGGCGACTGCCTCAGAGCGCTGAGGCGCCGATCGCTGCCGCCTCAATCGTTGTGCGGGACCGTGTTTAGCGTGCACCGCTTTGCAGAAATGAAAGCAGCCCGCTGTTGCGGAGTTGAGCATCATGGGTCACGGGCTCTGAGACAGCAAGCGTAGCACACTCTTTGATGAGACGACAGCCCAAACTCTCTTCCGTTCACTGCCAGGGCCGCTAGAGCATAGCTTGCAGAAAACTGGCTTGCATCGTCACGTAAACGCAACAGGCTTCTCGCTGCATCTGTGCACGGTCTGAAGCGAAGTGTGTACACCGAGTAGGCAGTGTGCTGCACGCAACTAGCCAGTAGACGATCGGCTCCCTGCGACCGTGCCGTGTCTAAAAAAATCTGTGTCAGTTTTCGCTAAATAGCAGCAGTACATATTTATCACAGACAGCTGACTATTTTCGTTTTGTCGCTATGCCAGTCACTGCATTGGCTGGCTATCCTAGACTCCGCAGTAGTTTCGAAATGCTCTTTGGTGTTGCCACCGTGTGTCATCGGACGGTTGTGCGATAATGCCAATCATTTCTGAACATTAGAGAAAAAAAAAGAGAAATGGCTGAATGGTGGGTACTTCAGGCAAATATTAGCTGTGGCACTGTACTTATTTTTTCTTTAGCGGCGATAGCGCACGTAAAGAAATGCAAATGGTTACTTGGTCATAGATGTGCGCATAGGGGGGACGGGGGGAGTGGAAACCCGTCCCCTGCATTGACATAATAAAAAGGGGGTGATAGGTTTGGGTGCAGTGTCAGATCTATTCATAGACATGATAGGGAGGGGGGGGGGGGGGTGCTCTGCAATGAACCTTCGCCCTCTTCCCTATGAAGGGGAACCCTGGGTATGCTTATGTACGTTCAGTGCATAGTTAGCCAGCCAACATAGTTAATATATGTACATATTAACGAGGACTGTAACGAGCTTTGAATGTGTGTGCGTGCTCTGCTATGAATATCATGCTGCAGTGAGCTTCTTGGTGCAATATCCTTCGCCTCTTCTGTCCCCGTTTCTGTACATAATCTTACTTCTTTTTTTTTCGCTTATTTTGTGGGCTTGCTGCTTTCGTATAAATATATAAATTGAGGCAACATTAAGCTAAATGAAAGCTAAATTTTTTTCTCTGTGTGTCCTGAAAGCTCGTGGTTGCTCCAAACACAGAGCTAGCTGCCGCAAAAGATTTTGCCTGCTCCAAGGGCTGCTCCAAAATTATAAAGGGCATTCCCACCACTAGAATTGTCCGAAATATATGCAGTTCGATTTGCACTCTCAACACTTCAATATTCAAGTTCACTTCACATTCAAAATTTTGCTGTTTCCACAGCTCTACTATTTTTCACTGTCTCAAACTGTGGTATTATACGCCAACCCACATGATGTGCTGAACTTCGTTCACAGGATGCCGATCTGCCAAGCATCATCGCTCTCTTTCAACTGTGTCAGTTCAACACTGCCATATGGCAGTTGCACTGTTCTGTGATAAAATGAGCAACAGGCTACTTCAATTCAATGTGGTGGCCTGACGACACCCGCAGAAAGCTTTTCAGCCGTGCTCACGCCTGGAAAGAAGCTCTTGCTGAAGCCATCACTAGCAAATCGTTGCCTTGCTCATGTCGAGCTTTTGGGCAGCAGTTGATTTGTTCAGCAGTCGCAGTAGCACGCATTTTGAAACGGTCGTCGTAATGAGCACATGTTCCCATTTCAAGGGGAGCCGAAGGGGAGAACGAACACCTCAGGGCAACTGAATCCCTTGCAATTGAGACTGCCACACACAACAACACAAAAACAAAGGCAAAGTAAATGCCATCACAGAATGGAAACAAAGAGAACGGTTACTGGCTCGTAGCAAATGCAAATGGCATTCATATGACACGTGTTGCCAACAAAAATCACATGGCCAAAACTGTAGCCAACGAGACTTGGTTGCATCTTTGCACTTTTTAGACAACATGAATGACTAGGATGGTGCTGGCAAGCTACAACGTGTTTACTTTGCGTTAGAGGATTCTGCACTAATGGCTTTCGAAAACCAGGAGGCTGCCATCTTGTGCTGAAATTAGGATTGTGTGAATAGTGAATTTTAGGTGAAAGTTTGGCCATGTATGTAGAGGACATGACCCGTCTCTTCCACCAAGCAGATCCTGACATGGATAGAGACAAAAAGCTTTGCCATCTAATGTGAAGCATAAAACAGGAACTTTTTGCTACTTTGTTCCGGAATCCATCGTCCACTGTCGCTGAGTTCTGTTCTGAGGCGGCTACAATGTAAAGAACGTTTGAGCAACGAGCGGGGATGTACAGTCGTGATCTGGGCATGGCCTTCGTATACACAGTACGGACTATCTTTGGAAGCAATGTGTAGGGCGTAGCAGATGGTTGATGCGCACACTTTAAATTTACCTGCTGTCATTATTTACTTATCATTACCATCAATGCTGTGTCTTTACTGCACTTACAACATTAGAGCAGCGCTACTACATTTACATATATAGCTCATTTATGTAAAGTGTTAATGTGCTGAGGAAATGGGCTTTTTCTCTGGTCTGGTCGTATACTCCCATTGGTCATTCTCTGCCTGTTGGAGTAAAGTACTTGAGCTTTTACATCACTGCGATTTTCTTCACCTAAAGCACAAGGGTGACAACAAACTCTGTTCCTAAGGGTTTTGTTGACCTTCTGTCTTCTAGGTCTGCGGTTGGTGAGCAGCCAGATGAATGTGGTTCAGCAAGTGCAAGGGCTTGCACTGAGTCAAGGGTCCGCACGTGAGCTGTTGTTTCACGACCCCCGCTCCAGTGCCCTGCTCCTACGAGGACTGCCAGGGCATTTGCAGTTCTACCAACCCCACGAAGACAAGCAGCTCTTCTGCGTTAGTAGATCAGCCTTTCCCTTCCCCCTAGCATTATAGGGTAGTGTAAAGCTGCTGTCATGAAACCAAAAAGCAGTCAAGGCTTTTCATTTGTACTGCAACTCCCTGCATACACTTGGCAGCATATTTCTGTCAATGTGGTTCAAGATTGGTCAAAAGGTTAAAAAAAAATGGCCATGACACCAATTGGCTACTCTATGTTGAATGTAACCAGCGTGTTGCCAGGTGTTGAGTGATGACAATACTGCATTTAAAAATGTTAGTAGTTGTGCAGTAACACTGTTAAAAAAATGTCTCAAGTTTCAATAAAACTGATTTATCTCTCTTCTGTCCATCAGCTCGGAAGCTGGTGACTACTGCACAGTCGTCCTGAAAGATTACATAGTATGCAAATTATGAAATTTCTTCCTAAATATTGACAACCTTTTTTCTTGACGTCTGCACTTATGGATGTGATAAACTTTCTGAGAGTCTAAAAATTTTGGCCTCCTTCGCTGCGGTTTGTCGTCAATGATACTGGACATACCTAACAAAAAATGTGTCACATGACTGCATTTTCTACAGTATGAATGAATTGATGCACCAGGTTGGCGTGAATAAAAATGTATGCACGATCCCTGCAGCTGGACGTGGTGGGCCAGAACTACATGACCCAAGAACGCGAGGGCGGCATTGTCAACACAGAGGTGGTCCTCGCTGCCCTTGCTGATGACTGGCTCGTCACCGTCGAGCACTGGGCTGATGGCAACTTAGGCCCTGAGACTCGCCTGAAGTTCTGGCGTTTTGACCATGTGCTCCAGAAGTGAGTTGGTTTGTGTTATAATAATGATAATATTAATAATAATTGTTTGTGTTTTACGTCCCAAAGCCACAATATGGTTATGAGGGATGCCATAGTAGAAAGCTCTGAAAATTTTGACCATCTGGTGTTTTGAAAAACATAAAGGGACACTGAAGTGAAACAATGAATCATTTTATCTTGATAAATTTTATTTCAAGAGCTCTAATATTGCTAAATTCACCATCATATGTTTTATAAACTCTGCGCCAGAGACTCTAATATCATTAAATTTACTGTAATAAATTTATTAATAGTGGATAAAATCACACTCAAAGTTTGACTAATAAATTACACGTCGAAATCTCCGTGCCTGGTGTTCCGGATCAATGTGTTTTTGTTCTGTTTCAGTAACACTGGCTCAACTAAATCTGAAAAATTATTTTTGAGAAATCCTCTGTAGGCACGGAAACCTGCACTTATCAGTGTGCTACCAAAATGTGGCATGTGGCTTGAGGAATTGTCTTCTTTACTACGGACAACTTTTCTCCAATTGGTGTATATTGGTTCAAGGAATTGTTTTGTAGTTTGCTGCGTGTTTGCTTTTTTTTTGGGGGGGGGGGGGGTTGGTTTGATTGTTGCTACAGTCAATTCGTGGTGCATGGCAACTGTTACCTTTGAATCTTCCCACATGTGCTTGCCCGTGAGCATTAGCCTTCGACTACTATGCACTTGAAATCCCTTTTTTATTGATAAGTTATGTGTTCATTGCCATTCTCTAGAAGGGGAACTTTCTGTTTTTGTTGTCCCTTGATGAGAGGAGCGAATGCACAATGCACCCCTGTGAGGTCTCCACGGGCCCTCTGTAAAGCCTGTTCCTGCCATCCCCGCTCTATCCTTGACAGCTTTGTCCTGGACACAAGTGTCTACGCACCGCACAATGGCCCCCTGAAAGACCTGCAGCTGTATAATCCGGGCAGCGAAAGCAGTGGCGGCACCTTCCTTGCCCTCACAACAGGTGACGACCGCAAGTTTCGTCTCTGGGCACCACAGAATGAGGTAGCAGTTCCTGATGGGCCAGCAGCCGCTTTGCAGAGCCAAGGTGCATACCGTTTCATTATCGTGTGGCAATGTGACATGAGGATAATGTCTCAGCCCAATAGTAATACCTGCAAAGCAGAATTAGTCTGTTTTTATGTGTTACATAAAATGTTACTGTGATACTTTTGTGTGAATTTAAGAAAAAAACATACAATTTCAAATAAGGCAGCCATTTTTTGCTACGGCAGAGGAGGATTAGAACACCACTGACAAAAAGAAAGCAAGAAAAGAAGATTTTTTATTCTGCCTACAACAAATTTTGTGGGCAGAATGGTAAAAGGATGTCATGAAAGCTGAGCTGGAACTACCACCACATAAGTGCTAGAGTGCTTTTTTAGGCCAGTTGACTCATAATAAAGCAAATGAAAAACAGCGCAAAATGCAGGGCAGTGACGGAGACTAATCAAGTGTTTTGTCTGTCTCTGTCATTTTTTTATGTTTCACGCTGTTGCCAGTTTTTGACCGCTTAATGCCTTTGATACTTTATGTGTCGCTTTAGGACATTGCAAAATACCGTAATTACTCGAATCTAACGTGCACCTTTTTTCCGGTTAAGCGAGTTCATAAATTGCATGCGCGTTAGAATCGAGTACGAAAAAAAAAAATGAATACGGTCGTTCTATTGCCATCGGCATTCCGAAATGGCCGCCCCCTACGTGTGTCGGCATGGCGCGTCGGCCATTTCTGCCTATGTGTTTCCCATGTGCGGCACTTCGTACGTGTGCTGAGGAGTTTGTCATTTGGTGTGCATTAGCATCGACGGCATGGAAGGGCCGACTCCAAAAACTCGACGAGTGCACCACAGTGCCGCTTTTAAAAGAAAAGTCATCGCGTGTGCCGAAACGGACGTAAATCGGGCTTCATCGCGGTCGTTTGGAGTTCCCGAAACGTGCGTGCGGGACTGGCGGAAACAAAAGCAGAAGATTGTCGACAGCAAAGCTTCACGCAAAGGCTTCAGTGGACCACAGCAAGGTCGGTTTCCGCAATTTAAAGAGCTGCTCGGCGAGTATGTGCTTGAGCAGCGAGCAACACGTCGGCCCGTGACGACAGAACTGCTCCAAGTGCGGGCTATGCAGTTAGCCTTAGAATAGAAAAAGGGCTGATGCGGAGCAAGTTTGAAGCGAGCAGGTGCTGGCTAACTAACTTTATGAAGAGGAAAAGCTTTTCCCTTCGAAGGCGTCCGGGCATATGCGAAAAGTTTTGCGGAGGAGTACGATGAAAAGCTTCACAATTTTCAGAGGTTCGTCCTAAACTTGCGGCACAACAACGGCTACCTGCTTGGGCAAATCTGGAATGCCGATCAGACGCCTCTTTACTTTGACATGCCTGGCACCACAACTGTCGAGAAGAAGGGGGCGAAGCAAGTTCACGTGCTGACATCGGTCCACGGTAAAAATACAGTGACGGCAATGCTCTGTTACACGTCAGATGGGCACAAGCTTCGCCGTACCTCATATTTAAATGGAAGACGCTCCCGAAAGGAGCCGTTTTTTCGAGTGGTGTGATCGTGCGGGCCAGCGAGAAAAATGGGTGCGCGTTGCAATCGATGTCTTAAGTTTTTTTTTCTTTTTTTTTTTCGTCGTGGAAATCGGGTGCGCGGTAAAATCGAGTAAATACGGTAGCCACTTTGTAATTGTGTGGGCAGGGTACTGGGGTAAAAAGCATTTCCTTAGCCCGCTTCTAAAGGTTGCTGCTACATCAGGCTTGCTTACCGTGTTGCCTCTTCCTCCTTTTCGTCGGCAGTGCATGTGAGCTCGTGGAACTGCATTGGCTCGGGGTCCTTCAGAGGCTTTGTAGCTGGCAAGGGCTCCATTTCCCAAGATGGCTCACTGCTGGCAGTCGGCTTTGGCCGATCAGCAACACTCTGGTCTGAGGACTGTGCCCTGAGGGCTGCATTGGCCCACCCTCAGTGCCCTTCTAGCATCACGTGAGTGTCACCGGCAGTCTTTGGGCTGTACCTACATACCTCGCCTCGGCTCTCTCTCTCTCTGTCGTCCTCTCTGCTTTCTCTTATTTTTGGTGGCCAGTCTCGTAGCCAACTTCAGGCCAGTTTTGGCTTTGTGAGATCTGGTTATCTGTCAGCCACTTCTTTTCTATATGTTTTATAAAGTAAGATAATATGAGGTATTATTTGCCACACAGATAATGCCACTCCTTCTGCTACCAGTTTTAATAGATTTATTGGCTACTTGAATGATTGAGTAGTCATCTGATAAAAGAAAGAAATGTGAATGAAAGATTTGTTCCCAAGTATGTGATGCAGAGCATTAAAAATAGTTGCATTGTTTGCATTTTAATTGCACTAGTGTAGACCATGAATAAGAGATGAGTGAGAATACTTGTTTCATCTTTCTCTGTAAAGGCACTGAGAGATTCGTTCATGATCGCCTGCAAGTTTATATTTTATGGCCATGTTATGCAGATGTTTGGCAGCACTACAGTGGATGGCAAACTACTGTTTACTATACCATGCTTTACTACTGTTTTGTTTACTTGCTCTGTATAGAATTCAGTAAGGTTCAACAAAGTGTTCCAAGTTAAAGATACAGTAAAATCTCGGATATATGAGTGTAAAGGAGGAGCAAAAAATATTCTTAGCGGCCAAAATTTCATTCCTACAAAAGCTAGCAAAATCGGTTTTCATACTATGATATACGCACAAAGCTATTGTGCCCATCAAAAGAATTCCTGTATGTCTGTCTGGGACACAGACAGACAGACCAGTTAGGATGGCATAGCTGGCTGCTACGAACACAGGTGTCAATACTTCACTTGAGGATTTCTGAACCATGGTCATAAATAAATGACAGAAGTGCCAAAAAACTTCCGTGTTTTTTATGGCTTTATCATCTTTAATCTACTGCTACATTAGCCACCTACAATTGGAGCTGTGTAATTGGCATCGTTTGTCGCTGTCTATAATCGGGCTGTTAGTCATTGAGGCTTTGTGCACAGCAGTTGCAGCTAACAGTAGTTCTGTTTTCAAACTGTGTGCTTGCCGTGCAAGTGCCTTCAAAACTACGTCGTTGCTATATTCAATAACTTTTTTTTGGCAGCACTGTGGAAGCTACAGAAGCGAAGCACATGCCTGCTGCTCTAAAAGAACATATATATATACCGGTCATATGGCACCAGAAATTACACTGAACCATCGAAATGTTTCTCCTATTCACATTTACGTGTATATAATTGTGTAAACGTGTTGACGATGCGAACTCGCCGGCCACAAGTTGCCTGCTAGTACTTGCAGAGCAACAAGAATGTGTGGATGCCTTGCCTTCGTAGCCTTCATTTCCATATCGGTATAAGTTGTCGCCGAGTATAGCAACGATTGCGTTAGCAGTGGTTTTGTCTGCTGCTGTTGCTGCATGCAGGATGAATAACTCCATAAGTGTTGGATGCACCTCTGTTTTTGAAGTTTCATTGTCGCCATACATGATCACGTCAATAGCGACCGTGGCTTCGTCCACAAGGATTGTGGCAAGTGATAACCATGTCTGTGTGCACTGGCCACAGGCATGCTGTGGATACTGTAGGTGACATGTTTTATATATCAGATGTAAGACCTCTATTTGGAGGCAAAAGCAATATTGTATATTGCTTTACTCAAGTTTGAGCTACAGTGATTGCCCTTGTTGAAATGTCAATCTGTACTCGCAGGGAACTGTGTTTTGGTCAAGGCGCCTCCTCTCACCTCCTCACAACATGCACAGAAGTAAAGCTGATTGTGTGGGACATCATCTGCCTCACAGGTGGGCCATTACCTGAGCTGTTATAGATTGTTCTCTTCAAGGCTTGTCCTTTGATTGGACGATAGTAAACGAGAATTGAAACTTTTCTTGTCAGTACCACTTTCTTGATAAAGCTGTTGGAAACAAACATCTTGCACTGTACTAGTATAGCTCAAACTGTCATGTGGTGCAAGACTGAGCAGTTTGCATGAATTCAGATTAATTGAAATGCGCAGTGGAAAATGCGAAACAGCTCTGAATCAAATAATTAAGAATGTGTCGGGGACGAAAGCAATTTGATCATGTTTGACCCCTGGAATTCACTTGTGTGTACTGCCTTTTTGTGCAGTACTGTGGGAGCTTGAATGCACCGTCACCTGCCTTGTAGCGGACGTCTCAACGGAAGCAGTGGCAGCATTCTGCAGCAACAACTCAAGTGAGTTGCTCTGCAAATAGCGGAGTGAATGTAATGCTTTTGTTGCCCACTGTGATGACCTGCTCTTGGTCTGCAATCCTCACCGTCTTTCGCTCTGTGTTGCCGCTGCAGTGCTCCTGTTTGAGCCAAGGATCAAGGACTCTGTACAGACCAATGATGTCCCTGCCGAATGCCAGCCAGTCAGAGCAGCCACGTTTCTGCCCAGTGGCTCAGACTCTGGTGATGCCTTGCAGCGGCTCTGCTTTCTCAGCAAAGAGCAGGTGCAGCATTTACAGCTTCAAATGCTACTACTACTTCAGTTTTAAAGGACCCCTTAACTGCTCAGAGGTTGAAATTAGTAGTGGTGTTGTAGTCACGCACAAGTCTTCAATGAAAATGTAGCCACAAGAATTTTTTTGAAATGGTGCCATAATAATGGAATTACACACGTTTGATGATCCCAAAGTGGCCCCCACTCTCTTTGCGGTACACTCCTTTTGTCATCCTGTTTCTACTTCTGGCCAAGTGATCCTCCTCAGTGAAGAGTGTCCAATATCTGTACCTGCGAGCAGACAAGCATGTTCTTTCCGTTCCTGACGTGAAAAGACGAAAGTGTTGTCGTGGCGGCCAGCACTGGGGATGTTGAAAGGACAAAGGATTGTTCTTCATTTTTATTTTGGGCTGCACCCACGGGTCGCAGCACTGCTGCATTTGCCATTGCTAATTGTGACAGCATTCTGAACTCAATGCACATGTTTAATTGAAATGGTAAAATTTATCGGTGGTTGTTTAGGGGCCCTTTAATAGTTCATTGCAAACACTGAACTTCACTGAGCCATCCATTTCAAGTTTACTTTTGGATTTTTCCTCCTTGTCCATGTTAGCATACATCCATGTGATAATGAAATTGAAGCCATGTTAGATTTATATATCTCACTGTTTTGGAAAACAAAAAAATCTGATTGCTAATTGTCTCTGGATTTACTTGAGCCTTGTAACTACTGTAACAAAATAGTTAAATCCACATCAGGAAAGTGATCAAATATTTGCGGTTTCATCTGACTTGGCTAAGAAAAAAAGATAGCCCAACTTATCTTTGTAACTCATGTCTCCTGCGTGGAATAGCTTCTAATGCATGTGTTTTTTAATGTGGTTTGAATGCTTAGTGCAGTCACCACTAACTGTTGTCTCAATTCTCTAATGACCTTAAGTGTCAGCAGGCACTTCACATGTGTTTGTGAAAGTGTAGTATGCTGTCCTATATTATCATTCTTATTTTTTTATGTTCTTTTTTCTTTGTTATAGGAACTCTATTCCTGGGTAGATGACACCAAGGAAAAGGAAGTTACGATGGCACATCAGGTACATAGCACTCCTGCTCTTGATGCAGTGAATCTGTACTCACTAGAAATTTTGGCTGTATCAAGATTCAATCCTTCTCTCCAAATACTGCCAACTAGTATCTTCATGCGCGTAATTTACATATGAGAAATGTTGTTGTAAGCAGTGTGGGCCATTTCAGTAAAACTTATTTTACACAGCTTTATTACAGTCCAGCTGACCAAAGAGTCGTGAGCATACAGCCCTAAACAAAAACTATAGATATGCAATAGCACATTTCAAGTGCCAAGCCTCATTCCTTAAATGCACTTCAGCTGAAGATGCAGAAATAATGTGGCACTTTCTGAGATGCCCTATTTTATAAACTTCGAAAGCCTTAATATATACAGTAGGACCTCATGACCGATATGTTGTTGCGTGGGCTTGAAAATGTATATTGCACACTAGTGTGCACTGTTGTGGCAAATCTGAATACTACACCCAGCATCTAGTGGAAATAAAAATAAGTAGGCGTACTTCTGATTTTGTACATTAATTAATAGAGCAGTGGGAATAGCAAAATTTTGTGTGCGAAGCAAATCGGGATATTGAAGTCTGAGTGCAAATCGAACTGAATATTTTTAGAATGTTTATCAAATTTTTGAACTCTTCGAAGTGAAATTGCAAAAAATTTGGAGAGGACTTGTAAGCTTACTCTAATGAGATGGCAAAATGAAAGTGTTTCTTTTGGCAAGGTTGATGAAGCTTATCAAGAGTGAGGTTATGCAAAAAAAACTTAATTGTAGGTATGTACTTGATTTGGTGTAACCAAACTGTTGCCGACGGCAGGTCACGTGTGAAAGGCAAATATGCTATTTCCTCAGCCTCTCTTCTTCTTTCAACATCTGTGAAAGCCGAACTTGTGGTGTACAAGGGTGTGCTCCTTTCGAGTCCAGAGTTTCAAATCTACCTCCGAGATGTCAATATTGTGAGCGCGACAAGCGAATGACTCTTCGTTCTCTTTAGATATCATCATCACCTGTACATCTTCATCATCTGTAAATATTATTACCAGTGTGATTTAGCTCGAGCCTGGCTGAATAAACCAGTTCCTCACAAGTGGTGGAGGTGGTAAATTTGGGTGTTAAAAAAATCTTTGGCCTTCAACCTTCCTGCCCAAATTTCACGTCCAAAACAGCATTAATTGATCCCCCACATCTGTTGCATCTATCATTTTCACATTGAAACCAACTTTATTTTGAGTTATTAAATTTGCAATCGTAGAGGCCCGTGGTGTCGCGCAAAAAGGTGGCACTTTTTTAGATCTTTAGATGAAGTTCCTCTTACCATATTGCAGCACAGTGTAAAAGGCAGCTTTGCTGCGACACGATTGTGTGATGGGGTGAAGCATATTGCAAAAGTTTGAAGGGGTCATTGTCAATCAAACAGTTACTGCTGTTGTCTTTGGTAAGTTTGCATAGTAAAATTTTGCTGTGAATCGAATCTAATATCAAACACTTTTCAAAAAATATTCGAAAATTCTAATACTTGCTCATTCCTAATAATTCGTGAAATTAAGAGCTTTCTTTAAAAGCCCCCAACACCAAGCCAGAAGGTTTGCCTAGACTAGTCATTGTATATGCTTTGTGTGTCAGGTCACTGGTAAACCAGCCAGTCCCTGATGGCACTTGTCGTCCACTGAGCTATAAATGTACAAAGGCACTGTCTGGCTTGGCATCCTATGTATACTGCTGCTAGCGTGATGGTTACGTAGTGTCGTAGCCTCAAGGCTTGCATGGGCTGCTGTGGTAAAGACGTTGGTTGAATGCACCGTCACCTACCTTGTAGCAGACATCTCAACGGAAGCAGTGGCAGCGTTCTGTCACTTAATTGTATTTCGAGTGCCGAGTCTCATTTCTTAAATGCACTTCAGCTGAATATTGTTGCTTCTAGGTCGTTGCTAGGATTTAAGCAGGCGATGCTGGGTTGTTTCTAAACGTTGACTCTGTGGGATCTTGAAATGGCGAGACCGTCACGCTCTTAGGGTGAACGGACACAGCAGACGCGGTCGGGACAAACCAAGCAAACAATACTACACACAATCATTTCACTGCTTTAGAACGATGATATCATCAGCCAAATTATCGTACATCAATTGTAATTAACACGCTGAGGACATCCTTACACAATAGTAAACAACATGACAAACAAGGCGGTGTCGCTAACGCCTGACTAACCACGTGGGCCCACCTCAGACAGTCTGCAGTGCCGTCCACGGTAGACCCACCGCTGGAAGCAACCGTCCGCGCCACCGCCCCACGCCAAAAGAGACTCTCTCAACTCTCTC
This sequence comes from Rhipicephalus microplus, assembly GCF_043290135.1. Taxonomy (NCBI): domain Eukaryota; kingdom Metazoa; phylum Arthropoda; class Arachnida; order Ixodida; family Ixodidae; genus Rhipicephalus; species Rhipicephalus microplus. The sequence goes on from NC_134700.1 coordinate 267,025,959, forward strand.
GCCCGCCTCAACTCTCAACTCTTCTGCCAGGGGTCACCGCCCGCGCTACCGCTCTACCAACCATAATGATGATAGCGGTGATCACCGCTCGTGAACACGCCACCTGTCGCTCAATATTTGTCACCCCCGAAATACGGCTTCTGTGCGAAACATGGGCGCCACGTGGCGCAAACAACTTTACAGGGGGTGTCAGCACCCCCACAACTCTCAGCACAGAGAGGCTCGAGTTAAACCACAGACGGTCATTGACACTGCGTGGATGTCCGAACCCCTGAGACCGGAACTCGCACAGAAACTGAGAATTCGCCCCTCTTGTAGATCTACAGGCACATACTCATTGACTCATACCTCATATTGCTTGTCTTCTCGCAGCTGCCGTTGCCTTTCCCGTTTCCTGGCATTATTTCTTAGTAAATACTAGGGGTCTTCCGTTTGCTGCCATAACTTCGCAGCCATTTGTTCAGCCAACTGATGCCTGCTTCATTTTTAGTGCACCAGTTGTGAGTAGTGGGACTTACCCAATTTCCGCGGCGCATACTCAATTATGAGGGTAGTTTTCTGTGGCAGACCGCTCAGACAAATTACGGCTAGCGTAAACAGCTTCGTCGTGAAAAGATGACGTCGACTTCGCTCATATGTGTGTGCTGTTCAAAATGAAACTTAGCCATTCTGGTGCGAGTTGTTTACAGAAATGGTTCTCTCATCTGCAGAGCATAAAGGTTGTTGCCAGCTGTCGCTGCAGCTCTTCAAAAAATGCTCATCGCGTAACACTGAACACTGTGAATCAGAGGGCTCTTGACAGCATTCTTAAATTTCTCTTACAAACAATGCCCTTGATGGCTGTGTCCTGATTGTTTAGTCGTCAGATTAGTGCACCTGTTGTTACCTCAAAATGTTCCCCTGCACACCTTTGCCTTGCTTTCCCCTTCATTTTTTCCCTCCTCATCATTAATACATTAAATGCGAGTGGTTTTGGGGACATTAAGCCCTTACAATTAATATTACAACATGCAAAAGCCTTCACACAGGTCGACATATGCTACTACAATGTAAAAACTTAGTAAAATATGTATAACTTCATGTCACTATAAACTTTTTGTGAGAACAGATCTCTGAGGCATCTGTTCAATGCAAGAGGATTCACAAACAAATCCTGGCATCTTGTAGAATCTTTGCTTTGAAATTAATGGGCGTTCCTTCATAGCTAAAACATGTTTTTATTGTCTTCCTTTTTTAGTCTCTAAAACTGGAGTCTGTAGTGCCTCCCACACCATTTGGTGCTCTGGTGGCTCAAGAGATCCGGTCAGCTGTGGCAACCGAGGCCCCTGAACAGCACAGGCTGGGACTTTCTGGCTTTCGAGAAGTACGCCAGGTGCGTACTATATTTTGAGCTCACGTGCCAGCTCACCTTGTGAGCCAACCTTACTACCTATTTGATGTTTCTCTAGATTGTTATTTTTTAGTCCTAAGTCATCTAGCTTATTTGGATAGCACCCTCTAGACGAGTTGTCTTGTTCATTTGGTGTCAGAGATAACTGGCTTGATTCACAGAGCCCTTTGCCACTAATGCTTGTTCATGATCTCTGTTTGAATATTGTAGCTTAGCTAAAAACACATATGAAAAAGCTGAGAGAAAGTGTTCGATTGGCTCAACCGCTGCGCTTTCTTCTGCAACAGCTTCTGGATGTGGCTTCTCACACTTTACCACCGATGACAAGTCTGTACGAAAACTTGCTGTCAGCATTCCTGAGCAATAAAGAACAACGAAAAAGGTAATTGCTTACATCTCTCTCTTTTGATACCAGAATCATCCAATTGTTTCTATTTTTCTACTGCCATACCTACATATGGGGTATTCTGAAGTCACTTTACTTGACTTCCACAGAAACTGCATGCAAACGTCGGAAGTGAGCTTGTTGTGTAATTTCCTATAGTGAAGGTTTAGATTTAGAGCTAGAATTAAAAACTGTGAGGTGAATTTTTACTTGGAATTTTGTTTTAATGCAATAATGGTCAGTGAAAGCAAATTAACACAGCGGATACCTCACCAGTCAGTACACAGGTGCCAGTGTGTACATCTATACAATGCAAGAAATGTAATTGTTTAAAAGTCAAACAGCATAGTCGTCTTGATTTTTTGTAGACTGTTCTCAAAAACTTTGTTATTCCTCGTAATATTTGTACAGCTTTCAAGAGGCAGGTCTGCACTGTAGAACAGCATTCATCAGGTTTGTGAAGTTTGCTAACCAAATAGTCACAGAAAGAACCAAGAAAGAAATAAGCAAACAAGAAGGATTGGTGCGAAAATTTGTGCGTCGGAAAATTAGAGCTGTAATTTTAAGTGTACCATGCTACAACCATGGAGGAATGGATGAAATTGGTCGGGTTGTGCTGTCTTAGTTCTTTGTATTGAGGTACGCTATCATTAGGCTGTGCAGATAGCCTTGGTTGCTTTGTTTGTGCATCCAGACATCATCACTTAAGGGGACAGACTGGTCTTTGGGACCAAAAAGTGACAAAAAATTCATTTTTTGAAATTGATGTATTTGGTTTCTGCAAGTATTTTTCTATCTCTCTGCAAATTTTCACACACTGAGACGTGGTAATTTTCTTGCAATGTCATTCTAACTGTCCAGATTCTCAGAACTGTTAACATGCAGAACTTGCAAAAAAAATGGGGAACCGACTTTGAGGCTTCTTTAAAATTTGCCTAAACCTGTGTTAGAAGCTCTGCTACGAATTTATGAGCACCTTTATGAGGATTGAAAATCGTGCACACCATGATTGTCGCTTTTTGAAGAAGCTGTGTGTTATCAGTTTTTCCATTTTTCTCAAAAAAGTAAATGTACGACTGTTCAATTTTGAGGCCTCAATATCTCAGCAGCCAGGGCAGATACAACAATAATTTTTTTGCAATCGAAACCTGTGTGTGTGTAGAGTGCAAGTATCGGAGCAGAATTTGGAGCACAAGCCCTTTTAATTAATTACTCATCAAAATTGTAACACAATTCCAACTGCTTTTGAAAATGAATAGTTCATTTTGCTATAAAATAACCAAGAAAGGCCTAAAAACAAAAATCTCTTCCATAGTTGCAATACATAGTCATTAGTCTATGTTAGTATATCCCAAATATCACTTTCAATTAAGCACTTTTTTTATATGGAGGCCTTAAACAAAAGGATGTGAAGTCAAGTTATCTCAGGAGCAAGATGAGTTATAGAAAAACTAATTAAATAATTAAAATCAGCAGAAAAAACTGCATAGTACTGTGCAGTTTGATCAAGATCACTGAAGAAATAAACAAAAATTGTCTAAGACCAGTCTGCCCCCTTAAGTAATTTAGTGAGTGTAGCTGTTGGTTAAAAGCACTTGTGTCTGCCGAGAGCTCGTATCGCATGTTGTGAAACATTTTTACTTCTTTCTTTTTTTTTCACCTTTAAAGAAAATGAGAACAAAAATGCAGTCAAGTCTTTCAAATTGTTGGTTGATATCATTTTGTTGAAGGGCTGTACGGACAAAAATTCAATGTGGAATTCTTTTTATTGAAGCCTTAGAAACTGCTGCAGAATACAGTGCTTAGAGAGCAAGTTGAAAAATAAAGAAATAAAAAAATTTATTACCTCACTGCTTAGGCTTCAGAGTTCTTGCTTTATAAAGGGACCATCACAGGGTCACCTAGTAATATGTGATTTTCAGCTAAGTATAGAAGAACAGGGCCTATTATGCCTATACAGACATTAAAAGTGAGCTCTAAAAGGATGTTTCATTGCAAAACAAGCCCTAGATGTCTCCAGCCGTGAACCTCTCCCACTGCCGGCGACCGCCATTTTGCAGGGGGTGTGTGATATCATGAGCAGGAAGGAGCGGAGTCGTTGTCTGCTACCAAGGTTTAAGTCACTGCAAGTCGTACAAATTCATTGCCAAGCTGAAGAAAACTAAAGTGTCTCTATTTCACACACAGCTGACCACGAAAAAGCATCGTTTGCCGAAATGCAGACGCCTGCTGAGCCAGCTGCTTGTTACGACATGGCTCGCCCAGCTCTCATGTTGCGTGCGTGTTTATAAAAATATTCTATTATAAATTAAGTGCCACAATAAATGCACTAAAAATTCGCTAGTTCATTTGTGAATGCACAATTATTAACCCTCAAAACATAGGTTGGGGTTGAAAATTGGGTGTCATGGCCCCTTTGAGAAAACAACACTCGCATTACATTAGTTTGTCAGTGCAGTTTGGCATTGTGCGACTTGGACAGTTCATACTTGAAAACTGTGATGTGGGAAAACTGTCTACAATTTCTTGTGCTTTTTTTAATGTCCCAAATGTCAGAGTTTTGTGGCCTTGATGATAAACTGGTAAACACACAATGTTAGGTAATGTTGATTGATATTTCTGCCCCTCTGCGTGGGAATCACATTGTGCATTAAACTAAATTTTTGATTTCTAGGTGGAAGGAGAGATACTGAACCCTACTTATTGCTAACATAAGTAAGGACAAATGCCTGATATGAAAGTCTGCCCCTAAAGTGCATTGACACTGGAGTGTGAAAATGCCTCTTTTACAGTGCTGTCATTGGATCATGCTTTTTGTAGTGATACAGCTGTGAACTAACTGTGGTCAAACCATACAAATTGAGGATGTTTTAATTTGTTATTGGACACACAGTTTACCCTCACCTGTCTGTTCAGTTGAATGAATACTTGTACCAGAGCTCACACATTGCATTATATTTACAGCTTCATTTTGATCAATTAATCAAACTTTATTTTGTCTGCAAACAATAGTACACTGCATTGTCAATGCAAAAATGGGGGATTACAGAAAAAGCTGCACTTGCACAGCTTGATTTACTTTTGTTTGTCGGAGAAAGACAAGCATGGTTTATGTTAGTGTTTGATGATAGCAAAACTTGTTTGAGTACATGTAATTGAGACTAAGCTTTAGGTCTGTTTTGTGCTTACCTTTTGCAGACTCGGTACGAAGCATAAAGAAGCCACTGCTTCTGATGATGACGAAGCCATGAGCCAAGATGAGTCTGACTCTGATGTGGGCATGGACGTTGATCAAGAACCCCGGGAGTGCAAAGCTTTGGACACGGACAAGACAGCACAAGACAGTTCAACAGACAGTGTCAAACTAGCCAAAGCAAAGCACTTTGCCTGGTTGACTAAAAAGAGATGACACTACATGAAATATAAGGAATTATATCTAGGTTCTCACACTTCACAATTCATCTATTAAAGCATATTTATCATTTTGTTGCTGTGTATGCTGTCTTGTTCTTTGGCAGTGTGTGTAGAGTTGTGAAATTCTTGACAAGATCATAACGAAAATGATAACATACTAAATCACCCATCGGCATGCGCTCTTAGATGGTACTTGGGGTGCCAACATAAGCTCAATTTGTTTTTATTGACATCAGTTTGTCAAATGTGCTCTGTCCATTGAATCAGACACTTCTTTATTGTCTATTATTGAAGTTCATGAGGCAGAACTGATTTCGACGATGTGGGCACATAGGCGGAAGTAACTGCAAGTGCTCCCTGACAAGACTAAAATATTGCCAGCATTTCAGTGCCAAAATGAATTTACAGCGACATAGATTATGTCGTTGTAGCTAGGCTCTTTGTAGCTGGGCTTGTGCAAATATTTGGACAAATTTTAGAGTATTCGAATCATTAGAAATTTCGAAGTACTCAAAATGAAGTGCTAGTTGTACATTATTCCACATGAAACCCTTTGTAAAGCTGGTTGCACTGCAGAGCAGGGGAAATAAACCTTGACTACAGTTATCCAGAAAAAATGCGCACTGCCGCGAAGCCCCACTTGCTCTAACATATAAAGATATGTTACGCTCACATAGACTCATCATCTTTTAAGTTTAGAAGCTTTTTTACTGGCTTATATCCTCTTAAGTGTAGTAAATTTTAAAGCACATTCTGAAAGGCAAATCCTACTGGTATTCAAAGTTGCCTCATCTTCTTTTGAACCGAAAATAAATTTACATATGTTTTGTTTTGGGTGATGACGAATATGCTCATATTTCTGTATAATATGTAACATATACTATTTGAATTCTATTTGTAATTTTCTGACCAAATTGCTATTTGATTCAAATTCGCTTAAAACCTAAAATTTACTTTTCACAAATTTCTAGTTGTTCACACTATGGAAAGCTGAGGCCATTGCAACAATCAGATATATTCTGGAACACCAATTTCCCAATTTGGAACAGCCCTACTGCTGAATGCAGTGATAGATGCACGTGTAGGGACTGTACATGTCCCAACACCAATTTCCCAATTTGGAACAGTCCTACTGCTGAATGCAGTGATAGATGCACGTGTAGGGACTGTACATGTCCCAGAAGTCATGTGGTTTCACAACCATTGAAAGTTTCTAGGCAATTTCTCGAGCTCGTACATAAGAGCCATGCTGCATGCGTGTAACATGGAAGCATGCAGGTAGAGAGAATAGGATCTTTACATGTATTCAGCATGCATGTATTCGATAATTCAGTCATCGAGGCACCATATTCACTTGTGCGGTTAGACAAGATGATGCCCGAGACAAATATCGTCTAAGCTGTATTTCTCGTATTGGCAAACATTGCTTGCATGACAACAAATGACACAGCTATCTCAATGAAATTTATAATTGTTTGACTGCATGTTGCAGTTGTCCTCTTTAGCTTACTGTAGGTGCAGTAACGAAGTATAGAATACAGCAATACTTATTCTGCTTATGTTCAATGTCTAGAAATATACCTTCAAGGGCAGCAGTGAAGAGTGCAAATGTTATTCATGCTAGTCAGTGTTTTGTTTTGCTGCAATGGTGAAGAATAATTATGCAGGAAACTGGGAGCGCACGAGGAACACACACATGAAGCAAAGAGGGGGCACACAGCTCTCGGTTGTTTTGCCCCGCCACGGTGGTCTAGTGGCTAAGGTACTCGGCTGCTGACCCGCAGGTCGCGGGCCCGGCTGTGGTGGCTGCATTTCCGATAGAAGCGGAAATGTTGTAGGCCCGTGTACTCATATTTGGGTGCACGTTAAAGAACCCCAGATGGTCAAAATTTCCGGAGCCCTCCACAACGGCGTCTCTCATCATATGGTGGTTTTGGGACGTTAAACCCCGCAAATCAATCCATCAATCAGCTCTCGGTTGTTCGTAAGTGCTCGTGCTGTGTGCCTCCTCTTTGCTTCGTGTGTGTATTCGTCCCGCGCTCCCAGTTCGCTGAACAATTATGAATTACCAACCAGCCCAGCTTTCCATCCTATTGCGAAGAATAATTAGCTGAGCTGGAAAACTACTTGTTTATGCAAGCATAAAAATTCTGCTTAATTTATGTTTTTTTAGAGCTGAGCTTCGACAAAACAAATGGTAGAAGTCCTAGACAAATTTCCAAGGCTATGCTTTTGTGGCACATTGAATGCAAGACAAGTGATTTTAAGGCGAAAGCCTTCGATGCGCATTAAACGCCAAAAATTGACCGCCGGGGGGGGGGGGGGCGTCAACACATGTGACGAAAAGATCATCACGTGAGTACGTCACTGAATGCTGCACTCGTGGCGTCAAGGCTTGTGACGTCGTCATGAAGTCGTGACATCATTGCTTGGTCAAGGTGGGTTATTCAAGGAGGCAGTGCAAAGCCAGGACAGGCAGGTGCAAAAAGCTTGCAACGTTTGTAATCTGGGGGGCTATGCAAACCACGCTGGTGCAGAAAGCATAGAGATGGCAGAAAGCTTTAGAAGATAGGGTAGGATCAATACATTAATAGAAAGAAATTAAAAAAAAAACTATGGCCCTTTTTTTTTGGTTGTCTGCGACTACTAAAATTTGTGAAAGTTTTATTTCTTTTTTTATTCAAGTAGTTTTGATTTTGCTGTTTTGTAAAGTAGCCAAGCCAAGTACGTTGTGATTGCAGCTGTGGTCAGCGTTTGTTGTGGTATCGTAGTTGTGGTTAGATTGCTGGAGGGAAAATCTGAAATCGCTTGAATAATAAACCAGTGCATTCATATTCGTATTGCTGCTTGCTTTAGTTGACTTGCAGATCTACACTAAGCTAAAGGCTCTCCTAAATCCTCCGAGACGATGTCCTTCCCTTGAGGCGAGTAGCGTCAGTCGCTTGGAAGGAATTCAGCGTGCCGACGAAGATTTGGGGAACATGTTTCACCCTGTTCGTGGCGGTACCCGTGGAGGTGCTGACCAGTTCAACTGGGAAGACGTTAAGGACGACAAATACCGGGAAAATTATCTGGGTAAGTTTTGCCAGTGGTGCCCTTGCATGCGTAGTGTGACGAGCGGCTGGAGTCCGCATGGTTTCGCCCACTTATTGGATTCCCTCGTTATCTGAGAACTCCGTCCAGATCTGCAGCAGGGAATACACTTTTGTCTCAATGCTGGCTCACCGTATGAAATTCAGCTGTTCACGCTGGCACTTGCTTACCACTGGCCTCAGAGGTAGCTCTTACTATGCAATGTGCAAATCGTGTGATCCAATCAATGTGGCAAGACCTGTGCAGGCATCCACAATTTTGTCTGGAGCGCTTGATTAATAACTCAGAAAATGCCGCAGGGCTGAATACCTGAACGCTCTTTGCGAATTCTCTGCGCTTCGTTGTTCTTGCGCCTTCAAATTCTTGCTCCGCCGTGGTGGTCTAGTTAAGGTACTCGGCTGCTGACCCGCAGGTCGCGGGTTCATATCCCGGCTGCGGCGGCTGCATTTACGATGGAGGCGGAAATGTTGTATGCCCGTACGCTCAGATTTGGGCGCACGTTAAAGAACCCCAGGTGGTCGAAATTTACGGAGTCCTCCACTACGGCGTCTCTCATAATCATATGGTGGTTTTGGGACGTTAAACCCCACATATCAATCGTCATCAATCCTCAGATTCTCTTTCTGGCAAGATTCTCTTTCTCCAAACAGAACCTTGCCGAAAACCCTCTTTCTCAAGCCTGTAGCCTGTTACGCGCAAGTTTCAATTTCTTTGCAGCTCACCGTTACATTGCTGTAGGTTGCAGCGCGAACTGTTTTTATGGCTGTGCTACTCGTGCATTTTCACGTTTGCTTCGGTTGAAGAATTTGATAGTGTTGTGGATAATATCTGTGTATTAGCATGAATAGAAGACGTGGTGTCACTCTGTGTGCTGTACTTATGTAGCTCTTCCCGTTCCCTGAACAGGACACTCCCTTCGAGCACCGGTGGGACGATGGCAAAAAGGCAAAGACTTGACGTGGTATGCCAAGGAGAAGCAACAGGCTGCATCAACATCGAGAGAGAGTGAGGTGGCAGCTGCCAAGAAAGCTGAAGAAGAAGCCATGCTGGCAGCATTGTGAGTCTGTTGTTGTCTTGTTGCCAGGTGCACTGAACTGGAATTGATTGAAGTAACAGGTGCACCACTAGAATGCCTACGTGGGGGGCTCCAAGTTAAATGTGATGATTGATCACATGCATCTTTAATTCATGTTTTGTCAAAGTAGACAGATATATTCTTGCATTCCTCATCACCAAAGTGTTGCTGCTGCAACGGGTAATCGAAGATGTAATTTCGCAGTCATGATCTTCTTCATGTGCTCTGCGCAGAAGCAAATGTCTCCGTATTTATTCTATGTAATTCTGTCTTTCACAGTGCAAGGAACGGGGATGACAGAAAAACACATACAGTCTTTCATTGTCGTCCTCATACTTTGCACTGTGAAATGTCTAATAATGCTACATGAACTAGCCCAACATTCAATGTTAGTAACCTATGTAATCTTAAATCCAATAGGGGCTTTGCCACTCCAGCAAAACCGACACACCAGCCACTGAGCAAAGCGGTAAGTGCTTTGTATGTTTCTTCCTATGATTCCACTAACCAGAGGCTGCACTAGAATTATTTGGTGTTCTATGATTTTCGAGCGGTACAACATTGTCTGATTTACAAACTAAAAATTGCAGAAACAGTGTAGTGCAGTAACATATTTGTATATAGATATACAACTTTTTTTTTTAGATTGACAGAAGCTGCATTCACATGAATAATTAAATTTCAAACCTAATAATTTATTATGAGATGAATTAGCAGACATAAAATAATCATGCTAGTATAAGTTACCAACATCTATTTGACATAAAACACATATTTGAATGTCTAAAAAGTATATAAATTCTTGGTGAGAAAATTTCGTTTGGTTGTGATGTGTAGTAATTAGTAGTGCCACATTTTTCATCACTTTGAAAATGCTGACTCGTTTCATCTGTTCAATTTATTGACAATGTCCAGGGGGCAACAATGGGTGATCAGAATAGGGCAGGCATCTGAATGCCATATCGCAGACTGTCATTACCACTAAACAAGCTGGAAGGCTGGTATGGCATTAACAGTACTTTGGCAGTAACACTACACCCAAAACTAGAAGTCCTCTCTTGCTACTCATTTCTGAATAAAGAGCAGGCAAATTTTTATATTAATTGCTTGTCACATTGCTAATTATTCTATGTTATGTTTGTTATTTACCTTGTTTTTTTTTCAGCATTGGGTCTGCTTGACATTTTGTATATTTTTTCACCTGTTCTTTGGTCTGATGTTTGCCAGTATATACCCTATAATACTGAGCAAGTGTCCCCTTTACGATGAGGGATAATTGTATCAGATTTGAAGGGGGGGGGGGGCAGTTTCCCCACTTTCAAATCTCTCGAAAAAGGGAGCGCTCACTGAGGAGGGGTGGGGGGGGGGGGTGGGCTTGTTTGAACTTTACTGTAGTGCATTTGGTCCAGTCATAAAGCAATTCCTCAGAAGGTATGCTGCTTTTAACCTTCCTATAGTCCTCTTATGGACTTGCTACACAGACATGCATGAACCACTGGAGCGCATTATGTGCAGGATATTTATGGAAATTGGTGCCCACATCACACGTTTGGGTCTGCCACGACTGAGATTTACAGCGTCCGTGTGGCAAGTCAAAGCTGTAGCTCAACAACAGAAATCTCGCACTGCTTTGTGTTCGACTTTTCCAGGAGGTGACTGAAGCACTGCGCAGGGGTGATGGCAGCAAAGGCGATGGAGATGGAGACCGTGTCTCAGGCGTAGGTACCAATGCAAGGTATGCCATTCACTTTGCATTACTGCCATCTGGCTTGTGTGTTTAATCATGCACCTAGCCAATTGGCTTTGAGACCTATAACTACTCATGGTTGTTTGGAAAAGCATAGAATAAAATGTTGCGCAAAACTACTATCTTCGGCTCATTGCTTTAACATGAATAAAGAGTGCAGTGTAGACAACATCACTTGTACCTTTGTTATAGTCGTGGATAGTGTAGAGATTTCTTTTGCGCTGTCGTTATCCTTTCTCATCGTACACCATTCACAACTAGCCAGATCTCCTAATGTGGAAAAAGCACCAACCAATGCACTGGTAAAGCACAAAAAATAAAATGATAGGAATGAAATTTCGCTGTAAATCAACTCCCATAATGCTTCCAGAAAGGTCATAAAAGTTTATAATAGCTTGTACTTTATTTCAGTGAACTACCATGTTTGCCATGTTTGGCTTCAGTTGAACTGGTACAAGGCAAGCTTGATTTGTTATAAGTTGGCTGATTGAAATGGGATTGGAAATGTTTCATTTTCCAGGGGTGATTTCTGTACTCGTGGGAAACGGCCGGCCGAAGGTGTGGAGTTTATTTCCCATGCAGCCACCACACAAGATTGCCGGACAGACAAAGAAGAGAGCTCCAGAAAGAAGCACAAGTCAGTATTTTTATGCACTTGCTTGTGTGTGTGGCTTGCTTGTAGAGCTTGCTCTGAATAACCCCGTAACACTGGCACACGAGGAAGTAGTTTACGACCCAAACACAAGTTTTAACTTGGAATGTGTAAGTTTGTTGGCTCTAATATGCACAAAATAAAATTACCTTTTTTTGGTAAGTTTTATTTGCCTTGTAGGTTTAGTTGCTTGCCACTTTCTTATAGTTTCAAGTTCCTGAATTCTCACGATGTGTCTTTTACAGCTCAGCTGGTAATTGTTTCATTGCTCAAGAGCAATATTGGTTGCTTTGGATAAGAACCTTTCTTTTTTTTTTTTTTAGGAAGGACAAGAAATCCAAGAAGCACAAGAAAGAAAAACACAAGAAACATAAGCACCGAAGCCACCGGTCCCCCAGTTGATTCCCAGGGTGTGCATGTAAAGGTTATTTAACTAACCTCATGCCACAGTACAGAAAATGTTTTTGTACAACCTGATTATACTGGACAACTTGCTATGATTATGTCGCGAGAACTATCCCACAAACACAAAAAATAAAAAAATTAAAAAGCCCACTTAGTCCATGTGTGTGTGTGTACTGGTTTCCTTGACGTATCTTCTTATACGGTGTAATTTTTACTATCACAGGAGAGAGGAAAAAAAAAAAAGCATTTTGAAGCACGATCGTTTTAACACCACTGGGAAATAAACGGTATCGAGCCCCGTGGCCCTCTATTAAGTACCTTTTTGCTTACTCTTTATTTGCGTTACGTAAACGTAAGTAGGTGGTTGGCCTTTGTGAGTGGCCCGAGAACCGCTTGCACAGGTTCGTTTCTGACGCAACGAAACGATAAACGAAGGTGCTCGACGGGCGCGAGTCTACACGTCATTTTTGCGTCATCTTTTGCGTCATCACACGCCGTAGCCGATGATACGCCCTTCCCACGGTGGAAGAATACCCCCTCCTTTCCTGCTGCTTTTTGCGCATGTGCGTTTGCTCCACGCGCATGCGCAATGTGCGCAAGTGTGGCGTGTCCTGATCTGCCGGCTGGCAGTGGGTCACCTTCCTTGCATTACTCCGGCGGTAGCGACAGCGTGTTAACCTTGCGAGGTGAGTACCGCTCATCGATGTGTTAATTTTTTTTTTAGTTTACTTAACCAGAACGCGCAAAGTTATAAGTGCTGTGCTGGTCACTTCTGATTAATTCTGTTAACTGGTTTTCATGTGTATACCCTTGAGTTTAATCGCCAGTAGGAGGTCAGTGATAGGCCTAACGAATGAATGAAAAATGTGCTTCCCCGGAAGATAGTTTGCATCAGATTTCAACATACTACTTTCACATGTGATCGGTTCTATTGTCGGGTCTCGGACGAACCCGGTAGTTCGCGCTGTGGAGGTGCTTTGTGGCTTTCGCGTGACTTCCCGATTGTGGTGTGTGCGATTTTTCTCGGCATATTTCTCCTGCCGCACAAGGTGACCGTGACTATAGCGCCCGTAGGAAACGGGTCGCGTACCCGTTGCAACTGCTTTCACTGCCGGCTGAGCAGAGCTGTCGTTCTAGGCAACGTGATGTTTCGTGCAAGTAGTGTACTGTAATCGACGTGCGCAAGCTTGCGTCACCTGTACTGCTTCAGGTGCCCTCGAGTTTTCAAAGGACGTGGCATATACTTTGACCTATAACTGTTAATGACGCATGTATTGATCTCTCGCACCGTCTTTCGTATTTTACCCCGCGGCACTACTGTTCGGTCGCTTCTGAATATTTCCGTTGCTTAAGACAGCGCTGATTTGGGGTGAAAGTGCGGCAAACTGACAAGAGACCGCACTGGGCGCGGAGAACTACTTCTCTGCAAAGCTCCTGTGTATTGCTAGGCGGGTACCGTTTCAATCCTAGTAACGGGACGTTTCACTGGCAAATAACTACAGCGTTAAGTTTGCAGTGCAAGTGTTTCAATGAGAGTCCGGAAAGCGTTAACGTGCAGGCACAATCACTGAACTGCGTCAGCTCCCGACTTCATTTGGAGGGAGGGTGAAGGAGTATGGTCCCAGTTAGTTACACCGATGCTCGATTATGGTCGACCGCTGTGAAGCTACGCGAGATATTGATCTGTTCACGCTATGACGACGTGATCCTTTTCTTGTTCTGTAACTGCAGACAAGCGATTCCTTTCTTCTGTTTTCTCCAGGCCATGGCCGATATCCCTAAGGGTGACCCTGAGAAGGGCAAGAAAATTTTTGTGCAGCGGTGTGCGCAGTGCCACACGGTTGAAGCTGGCGGCAAGCATAAGACCGGACCAAACCTGCATGGTCTCTTCGGACGCAAGACGGGACAATCTCCTGGCTTCAGCTACACAGATGCCAACAAGAGCAAAGGTGAATTTCATTAACATAGTTCTGTGATGGAGCAACATCGCATCACTTGAAAATAGTGCGACTTGGAGAGTACACTTATCACAATCATCATTAGTCTGACCACGACCTCTAGAGTGCAGGGCAAAGGCCTCTCCCATGATCTGCCAATGAACCCGCTCTTGTGCTTTCTGCTGCCACATTATACCTTTGAGCTTTTTCATCTAATCGGCCCACCTAACTTTCCATCTTCCCTTCGAGCGTTTGCCTTCTCTGAGAATCCATTCAGTTACCCTGAAGGACCAGCGGTTATCCTGCCTTCGTGCTACCTGCCCGGTCCGTGTCCATTTCTTCTTGTTAATTTCACCTATGACACCCTCAACTCCGGCTTGTTCTCTGACCCACTCAGCTCTCTTCTTGTCTCTTAATGTTACACCTGTTATTTTTCTTTACATCGCGTCTTGAGTCATCCTCAGTTTAGGATGAACCCTTTTTGCAAGCCTCCAGGTGGACAGTACACTGCACTACACTTATTCACTGACCTTTTTTTTTTCTCTCAAAGGTCAACATTTCATAGGTATTTTTTGAGTGAATGTTGATTACTAAATATACTAAATGGTAAAACTTGCCCACGTCTTTAGTCGTGCCACGTGTATGCAGGCATCTACTAGCAACAACGGTTAGTTTACAGCCGCTTCATTGTAATCTATAATCATTGCATCAAGCAACAGTGGGGACATAAACAGTTCAATTAAAAGAATTCAATGAACTGTTATGCTAAGCTTGAACATTGCCGCGCAGTCGTGCTTGACGTTTCTTCAGCCTTTGAGACCCCTGAACCTCATTTCCAATTCTTCGTATGTATATGTACATAGATTATATTGAACTTTGATTTAACCACAGTTGAACACAGATATATTTAATCTGACTGGGATCGCAATAGAGTTATATATACAATTGGATGTGTGGAATATTTTATATATCCAAAATATAGCCAAGGGGACGTTACAAATGTTCGATGTAAAGAATAATTTGTTACATTTTTATTTATTTATTTATTTGTGGAATACTGCAGGCCAAAAAGGCTCAAGCAGGAGGGGCACAAACACAACCACAAGATCAGTACATGAGTGACACAGCTTCACTAAAATACATCTGTGTAAGAGGAGAGCGAGTAGAAGAGAAACATCGAAACAAAGAAAGCACGCAATCAGTACATGAGTAACACAGCTTGACTAAAATAAATCTGAGTTGGAGAAGAGAGAGTAGAAGAGAAACATCAAAACAAAAAAAATCAAGCGATATTGGGAGGGGGGGGGGGGGGGGGGTCAAGATTCACAGAATTAAACATTGGGTTCATCAAGATTGAAGGTTTGGAGGAAATCAGAAGGCAAGTTATTCCATTCTGTTACAGTTCTCGGAAAAAAGGAAAACTTAAATAAATCTGTCCGCGCAAAATACGGAGTTGAAGATCGGACATGAGAATGACGAGTTTGCCTGGTCGAAACTGGGGTAACGTAATGTGCTCGGTCTAGCCCAAGTTTATTGTTAATTAGTGAGTCCAAGAATTTTAAACGGAGAAGCTGGCGCCGCGATTGTAGCGTCTGGAATTCGTTATCTCGCATTAGTTCAGTAACTGATGTACCACGACCATACTTTGAGTAAATAAAACGCACTGCTCGTCTTTGAATCTTTTCGAGGGAATATATGTTAGACTTAGTATGCGGATCCCATACAATACAAGCGTATTCAAGCTTTGGACGTATTAAAGTGTTATAAGCTAATAGTTTCACTTGCGACGGGGTGTCTCTGAGTTTGTGCCTTAAAAGACACAGTTTACGGAAAGCCGATGACGAAACATCAGCAATGTGTGCATTCCAGGACAACTTATTTGTTATCGTTATACCTAGGTATTTGTATTGACTGACTTCTTTTAAGGGTTGGCTTTTCGAGGAATAGGAAAACTGAAGGGGATTTTTCTTGTTAGAAATTCGAAGGCAAACAAATTTATCGAAATTGAGCACCATGCCCCATTTGTTACACCACGAAAGAATATTGCTAAGGGCAGTGTCGAGAGCGACCTGGTCATCTGGCGAGTGTACATCTGTGAAAATAATGCAGTCTGCAAAAAGTCTTATTTTAACCGGATCAGTAATAGCATTAACAATGTCATTGCAATAAATTATAAACAGCAGCGGACCTAGAACACTACCCTGTGGTATGCCGGAATCTACTGGGAGATGAGGTGATGTCTGTGATATATGTGCGTTCGACATGTTGTGTCAATATGGAAGGTCACGTCTGCTTGTTTAAAACCCAACTTGAGGTGCTATTCAACAGCATCTTTCATCAAAAAAATAAAGATAACGTAAAAAAGTATATCTAATTGTTTGTTTGCTTTGATGACCATGCACATTTTGCAAAGACTGGTAGTGGGCTCACTTTGCATGTGTTGCATACCTTTCCACAGTTCCCTGGTGATAATTAAAGTTCATTGAAAGTGAACTTAATTATTTATTCACTTTTTTGTTTTAGTGTGCACAAAAGCCTTGTTAAACTAGGGTTTAGATGGATTCATGCGAAATGAACGTAATGGTATGTGGGTTTGCATTAGTTTGTTTAAAGTATCTTTAAACAGGAGCCATTAATGCATAAAGTGTATGCCAGGTGATTATAAGTGATCACTGAGTGCATAAGCTGAATAAAACATGAACTTGGGTCAACACATAGGTCCCCCCCCCCCCCCCCCCACGCCATAAAATGTACAAGTGTTCCACACATACAAAGTAGAGCGTGCGCCAAGCAGACGCGTACAACAAAGCTAAGTGTGGAGATCAGTTGGACGAGTCACTGGTCGCTTCAAGAGTTTTAAAGGGGCCCTGCAATACTTTTTGAGCATGGTCAGAAAACCCTGCCGATCAATAGTCGAGGCTCCCGTGGACATGCGAGCCAAATATTATAGCACAGCACTTGATATGTAACTCACAATAAGTTTGTTCTCAAAGTCAGTTAAATATTGCTTCTCTCGACAAATGACATTACAAGCTCAAAAATCGCTCGTCACCGCCATTAGTTGACTTGAGCATGGCACGCTCTGTTGTTACTGGTGCTGCCGCAGACGAGAGCAGACAATGCAAGGGCAGCGTGCGACAAATCTTTGAAACTGTGCTCCTACTGGACAGATTCTACAAATTCGTAAAGCAGTAATCTCCTTAGTGAATTCATTTTATGGCTATTCGGTAAAGTGTTCCAAGGCGCCTTAAAAAAAAAAAAAAAGAAACTTCCATTACGTAAGCTGCACCCCATTATGATGTACATTGTTTCATTGTCTTGTTTTAACTGAGAATATGTGGTATGTGCACTCCATGGCAGTGCCCTGTCATGAGTCACGATTGATACTAACAAAGCTTTCATCATTGTTCATCTAGGTATCACCTGGAACAAGGATACGCTGTTCATCTACCTAGAGGACCCCAAGAAGTACATTCCGGGCACTAAGATGGTCTTTGCTGGCCTTAAGAAGGTGCAAGATCGGGCCGACTTGATCTCCTACCTGGAGCAAGCCACAAAGTAGAAGCTATGAATTGGTTACACCGGTGACAAGCTTGAGGCACTGCCTCCTCCACTCCCACCCATTGCCATGCTCAAGAATAAATTATCACCATTGTTCATCTGTTGGTGAGAGGCAGTGGCTCTTGCTGCAAGGATGACTTAGATGCTGGCCCGCTCCGCCGTTGCAGTAATAAATGTTTGCAGTTTTACCACTGTTATTGACGAATGGAGGCTGATTTTTAGTATCTTGGAAACACGACACTCCTTAGGCTGTTGAAACCACTAGTTTATTTTAGCTTCAAGTACAGGGACAAAGCAATATGTTTTTTTTGTTATACTAAAGTAATATAATTTCCCACTCAATGAGAAAATATACTGTATGCAATACTTTTAATCTAAATGGCATTTGATCTAAAGGCCAAGCCATAGGTTTGATACTAAAGCAATACATGCTCTGGTTGGAAATGTTCGTGCAAGCTGTCAGACCGTGTAGGTGGTTGTAATGGAAAATTAGTTGAGGCGTTTTTGGCTTTGCACTTGAATACAATGTTTATTCACCCAAAAACAGCAACAACTTTCTTGCATATGAATGTAAATATTAGTAAGTTTAAACAGTATTGGGAATCCTCTTTGCAAGTAATGTCTCACTCTGAATAAAACGTTTAGTTAAGATATTACTTGTGCATTGCTTGCTATCACACACGAGATGTGTTCATAGTGTTATATGCAAGTGCTGCGACTGCATTGCCTCAACATAAATGCTAGTATGACATTTAAGTTTTTTGCATGCATGTGATCATATGGGAGCGTATGCTCGCAGACATATTACGTGCACACAGTTTTGCTCTTGATAGCTTTTCAGTGGGCATGTCATTCCCCACTGTCATTATGGCAAGAAATGCTGAAGTACTGTATGAGATATATGTGGAAGATTGCAACTATGCAAGATTCTTGGGCAACTTGGTCATTGAATTCAGATTGAATGAAGGCTGTGTTTCATTTACACAAACGATTAGCCAGCATTAAGCTAGTGCTAGTCCATGCTGGTAGAATGTTCAAAAGTCTTGGGGAGCACCAACATATGCCTTCTCGTGTAAAAGTGTTTTTAGCCCCTTTCTAGCATTATGATGCACAGCGTTCTTGCGGGTCCTTGAAAATGTTGCAAACCCTTGAATTTGAGGTTTGTTTTCAAGGCCTTAAATGTGCTGGAATTTTGGATGTCCTTGAAAATCCTTGAATTTCCTTTTATTTTTCATTAACGTTCTTGCACATTTCACAGACCATTATTTGGGATGCCGTAAATGTAGCATGTGGAACACGTAATGTGCCTATCTTAAAAGATTTGAGAACAGCAGTATCTTCTGAGAGGAACCAACACCATGCATTTTTAATAATGATAATATCTGGGCCTTTACGTCCCAAAACAAGGAAATCATTATGAGAGACATCGTATTGGAAGGCTCCGGAAATTTTGATCATCTGGCGCTCTTTAACATGCACTGATATGTATTGCACACTACACAGGCATTAACTGTTTTGCCTTCATTGAAATGCAACTGCTGTGGTCCGGGTCGTACCCATGACCATCGAATCTGCAGTCAAGCACCATAACGACTGCCCCACTGTGGAAGACAACACTGTGCATTTTTGAAAACTCGCAAGAGGAAGTAGCAGGAGGATTAGAAAAAAATGTTGCATTGAGGAGGAGGACAAAATGCTTACAAAAACAAAAAAAAGATGTTAGAAGTCGCTGTAGCGGAACTAGCAGCTACAGCAGACTCATAAGCAGGAAAGGCAGAGGCAACTAGTGACGAGACATGCATTATCAAGTCAAACAGCCTAATGTGGACTGCCAACACCAAGCACAAGGAGATAGTAGTGGACATTGATATGAGAGCATTGAAATGGGAGTAGCATAATAACTGTTTCTTAGCTTTGCCTATCAGAATACACCATTGTATCTTGTGTCATACTGAAAGCGATTATCTATCAACCTCTAAGAAACTATGATTGAGAGTTCTCTGGAAAGTAAATGTTATCAGAGCCATGTTTCTAATGTTTGCTCCAGCGATGTTACTTTTTTTTGTTGAATTCTAATTATTTAAAGCTGCCATCCTCCCTTGAAAATGCATAAATTGGGTTTCTAACGGACAATGGTCCCTGAAAATTCACACATGTAGCCTTGAAAGTCCTTGAAAACCTTTGAATTGCTGTCATGTAAATGAGCATGAACCCTGGATGCACGAAATTAGTGCATCCAGGGTTACTTTTGTCCTTTTGGGTACTTTTGTAGAAAGTACCCAAAGAAATATATTTGAACGAGGTAACTAGATCTGAAGTGGCTACCTGTTTCTGTTCTAAATTTAAATTTGGCAGGTTGTCTGAGGAGGTTGTTGTTTGCCTTGTTGTGGTGCTGAGCGAAGCTGCAAGGTGTTAGTGACTTTTACCTGCTGTGTATTGAAGAAAGTTCGAAGCAAAGGGAAAAGCACAATACAACTCTTGTGAAATGTACAAGTGTTCCACACATACAAAGTAGAGCACGCGCCAAGCAGACGCGTACAACAAAGCTAAGTGTGGAGATCAATTGGACGAGTCACTGGTCGCTTTCTTCATCCCTGAAGTCTGCTGTCCAGGTGTCCACATCCTCAAAGAGGCGGTGAATCACTAATTCCTCCTGCACATGAGCAAGATCACGTGGGAAGTGATTGTTGTGAATTTTATTGGGTGGACATGAAAACTTGTAGTGCATTGCAAGTAACAAGAGGAATTCACCTCATCTTTGCGACTAGTCTCTTGAATATTTTGGGAGCTATTAGACTTTGTAGGGGGGTGTTACGGAAAACAACCCAAGCATGGTGCAGCTTTGTCGTAGTGGTGGATTGGCAGTCTGATGTGTCAATACAATTCCAAGTCTCGAATTCGTAGCGACGCTTATGAAAACTTTCAGCGTGTGCAGTGTGCATGTACAGTGGTCATACTATATACAACTTTCAGGGCACACACAAGACTATTGTCTGACAACTAACGGGCATTTCTTAACACATTCCGTCGTCTGCTGTACGGAAAGCTACGAGACCTAATGTGCAATCGCAACTGAGCGTGCAATAGCTATACACTCTGTGCAAGCTGCATTGATTATTTTAGCAGCTGTATATTTATTACTTAAATGTACTCTGACTATATTTTTTCCTCCATATGATGAGTACAGCGTCAGCCAATCTTTCAAAGCCGCAGCCGGGTATTATTTAGGGTAACCATGATATTGTGGTGGTCACAGTGCTTGGCTACTAGCCTGAAATTTGTGGGTTCACATTTAGCTGTGGCAGTAACATTTCGATGAAGTCTGAATGCTAGAGGCCCTTGTACTGTTTGATGTCAGCACACATGAAAGAAACACAGGTAGTCTAAATTAAGCAGAGCCCTCCATAATGGCTTCTCTATTAGCCTCGGTTGCTGTGGTATGTTAAAAAGACAAGGAAACTATATTACGGTATAACAAATTAGTTTATATTAATAAATTAGACTTCGAGAATTGTAGCAACAGTAATTTTACCTCTGTAAGTTAATAGATGAGAAAATCAATGTCAGGTATATCACTTTTCAATTTCTTGCTGAAATTTCCAGCGGTGACGTCACGAATTTCGAGATGTTTCTTTCGTACTTTGGCCTCAGTGGCTCCGTGAAAATTTCTGAAACTTGGTATATTAAGTCTCCAGGCCTGTCAGATAACAATGTACTTCAATTTTACCGATTAATAACTACCCAGGCTTTAGTGAAAGCCGCCAAGTGTTTGATGTCTTGGAGACTGGTGCAGGAACTTAAAGGTGGCATTACCATCGAAATTTTCTTTCCTCTTGCACATGTTCTCATAGCCAGTATGGTGTATATGACATCACAAAAGGGAAATGCACTAATACAAGCTTTACTACCACTTTACACTAACCAACCTACTATTCCACATAGGAGGTGGTACCACCAGATCGGTGCAGATCACGGTGTGGAATGTTTGCGCTGTGCTGCAGTCACCATGTCAGATGATGGGATCGATATGGCAACATTCCTAGCCTTGTTGTTGGCATTGATAGATTAAAGCTTAAAGAATGCTTGAGTTCACCTTCATGAGTAGAGCACGATAGCGTAAGCAGTCCACGTTCACATCGTCTTCTCCATTGTTAGTTTCAAGTTACACATCTGTGCAATTACCTAGGCCGTTGCAAACTATCCTAGAATTCCTGCTTCAAGTGCATTTATGCAGTGCTCACTATGCCATAATCCTTCCTTTTTGAAATCGGCAAAGGGCCCACTATGCATCCATACTAAAGTGTGCTGGAACTGTATTCGTACAGTAACAAGTAAACCTACACAGCTGCTTGCTGTGTTGATGCTTTTGCTGCTTATAATGATAAATGCCTTAAGCTCTTAGTAGTAGGTGAGCCTTTAGTACACCCACTTGTTGCACAATTAATATGTTTTATTGCCTATGTATTTATTTATTTTTTGAAGAAGTTCAAAGCAATGGTGTGGCTCTGTGGTAGAACACGTGCTTGCCGTGCAGATGGCCTGGGCTCAATTCTCACTCAAGCCCGAGATTGCAATCATTTTATTTGCATCTCTCTTGATTTTTTGGTCACGAACAGCATTTCATTTTGGCTCACAACCAAAGACACTGACACCAAAATTTATGCGAAACAAGCTCTGTAACGCTATTGCATTAAAATCTCATGCAGATGTTGGTGTACAAAAGCATACAAACCTGTTGCGTTGCTGGTGAGAAGCGGTGGTATATCTGCGGTGGCAGAACGAGCAGGTGGCCCGCCCTGACCTGCACCCGCAGCCAGCGGTCTGACTTGTCGCGTACGTCCAGGAAGCCCGTGCCACGCTCAAAGTAGCGCACTTCCTCGTCGGGATGTTTGTGCTCGCGCCGGAACATGTCGATCTGCAAGCAGCCATGGCATCGTTTACGTCATAGCTGATGAGAGACAGCAGATAGTATGGCAGACTCGGTTTTTGCTCTAATCACCAGTATAGACTTTTGATGTGGTGTTACCGCCCGGATCCCCTTCCTCAACAGAAAAAAAAAAAAAGAAAAATAGTGCAGCTATGCACAGTAATGTGGAGGCTGAGGAAACGGCGGTGCTAGTGCTCTTCTCGTCCTCCTTTTCTTCCACGTCACCCTCAATTCCTTTTTACATGCAAAGCATCATTTGCTCAGGCCTATGCCCCACATTGTCGGCGTCCGCACTCGTACTACGCATGCGCAACTTTCCTCTCCCATGCTACCCCCTCTCGCCTCGCCGACGCAGGGAGTGAGAGGGGAGAGTGAGCGTAATTTTTTCACCCCTTGCAATACTATACTACACAAGACTATTTTATGTCTTACTCTTTCCCTCCTCCTCGACCCGCAGGGCGCGGGTTCGAATCCCGGCTGCGGCGGCTGCATTTCTGATGGAGGCGGAAATGTTGTAGGCCCGTGTGCTCAGATTTGGGTGCACGTTAAAGAACCCCAGGTGGTCTAAATTTCCGGAGCCCTCCACTACGGCGTCTCTCATAATCATATAGTGGTTTTGGGACGTTAAACCCCACATATCAATCAATTCCCTCCTCCTCGCCCATTGTCGTACTATGCTATACAAGAAGTATCCTACTCTTTTCCTTTCTCACACTCAACCCCGTCCCACTCAAATCTACACTCTCTGCCCTCCTTTCCCACACCCCTTCTTCGCCATCACTTCCCTTTCTCAACCCATGCTATAGTACACTACACAATACAGCACCCCCGAGCAGCATAAAAGTATTGCAGATCATTTTAGTGCGACAAAAAAGTTTCCGGACTGTTCATGGCTTTCGTAGCTTGACATCGTTACAGTCACGGTTGGCAAAAAAAAAAAAAAAACATTTCTAAAGCTTTGACATTGCACGGCCAGGTGCTTTTTTTTTTTTTTCAACGGAGCAGTGCAGAAATGCGCGTGTGCCGTTGCTGACCCGCGAGGTGCGTCGAACCGAAAGTCCTTCCTCCGTGTATCCCACAGTTTCCTGCGATTTCCCATTTTAGCGCTCACCTATTCATCACTAGTAATCAAACTAGCTGCAATAACAAAATAACTTTCTGTGCATCAAGAGACGTAATAAAATGCTGCTTGTACGTGTTTCTGATGGATTTATATTTAAATTAAAAAACGACTGTCTGGCGTTACTATAGCGCAAATAATTCAAAAATTGTTTTTGGTTCAATAAGTAGCGTCATCTAGCGGAGCTTAGCTGAACCAAGCAAGCAGAACTATAACCTCCGAGATGGCAAAAATCGTTCAATTGCCGTTGTTGCTACTGTGGTTCCCGCTACTTTCGCTACAATGTACACTTCTGGTACACTCTACTTTCGCTCTGCTGTTACTGGTGTCGGCGGCCGCGTAGTAAAGGCGGGCAACGTTGAGCATGGTAACAGTGACGTCCAACATTCCGCTTTCAGGCGGGGAATTTGAAGTGCGACAACGCGATGTGGACCATTAAAACATGATTTCATCTCAAAATAAGCACTTCCTTGGCATAA
Organism: Rhipicephalus microplus; assembly: GCF_043290135.1. NCBI lineage: Eukaryota > Metazoa > Arthropoda > Arachnida > Ixodida > Ixodidae > Rhipicephalus > Rhipicephalus microplus. The sequence continues at coordinate 267,050,144 of NC_134700.1, forward strand.
GAGTTGCACTATAAGATTTCTGGACAGCTGTTTCAACGATGAACGTTGACTTAGTATTTGACTTCAGTGCCCCTCTAAGCTCCCGATATTCATTTTCTCATCTATTAAACGTATGATGGTGAAATTAAGGACACTAGTTTTCAGAGTATATTTTATCAGTGAAAACTATAAAGTATCAGTGTAAAAACGACACTGATGAGGTCTTTTCAACCTTGTGTTTTGGGACCTGCTTCTATATATATATATATATATATATATATATATATATATATATATATATATATATATATATATATATATATATATATATATATATATATATATATATAAAGCTTACAGTGTGTTTTTTCACTTTCGTGTCTCTTTAATTTTTGTGGGATAGTGTAATATATGCGTCTTAAATTCCTGTATCGTGATTCGTTAGAGTCCGCGATATGTAGCGCACATGCATACCGGTGCAAAATCTTGCATATACTAACTATTTCAGTTAGTAAGTTCATATTTGTCTGTCAGTCAATTCTCATCAATATTTTGTCTAACAAAAAAAAACGAGCCCTCAACTTTACCCTTCTTGCCCACAACTATATAGATCTGCTTCGTATTATATTCTTACCATGCTCACGTAGTCTTCCTTGTTCGGCGAAAGATGGAGGCGGTCCTCGTAGCGAATTTTCTTCCTCTGCCTGATGCACTCCAGCGTGACGATGGCGTCTTCGTACGACGAAGTCTGCATCATTTGTGCGCATACGTAAGAATATGTGGTTTCGATGCACCTTTCCAGCCAGCTTCATAATGATCGCGCTCTTGCGCTCACCGGCCAGTGGGCCGTCTACTTCATGATCATCATGATCATCATGATCATCAGCAGCCTGCAGGGGCGGTGCCAGGATTTCTTTACTAGGGGGCGGGGGTATCCACGAGGAGGAGTTCGTATGTCCAGGGGGGGAGGGGGGCAGGAAGGCGGGTAACTTGCGTATTATTTTACTATTTTTGCTCTTGAGCATAGGAGGATAAGCGAGAATTCCGGAGTTGGGGGCGGGGGTTGATTAAGGTTTCTCATACTGCCCGCTTGCGCCGCCTGTGATAGCCTCACTACGCCCACTGCAGGGCAAAGACCTCTCCCATGTTCCGGCCGCCAATCAACTCGGTCCTGTGCTTTTTGCAGCCACTCAACTACCTGCAAGCTTCTTAATCTCGTCTGCTCACCTGGTTTGCTGTCTCCCCCCTCACGCATTTGCCTTCTCTTAGAATGCAGTCAGTTACCCGTAATGACCGGCGGTTATTCTGCTTACGCGCTACAATGCCCAGCCAGTGTACATTTCTTCATCTTGATATTAAGTATTATATCCTAGACCCCCGTTTGTTCCCTGACCCACTCTGCTCTCTTCCTGTAGTCAAGGTTACACCTATCTCTCCATTGCTCAAAGAGTCGTCCTCAATTTAAGCTGTGCCCTCTTCGCAAGCCCCCAGGTTACTTAGATTTAGGCGAACGTTAAAAATTTCTGGATCACTCCACTATATCGCTACGTCCATCCCAATCATACACTAGTCTTTGGATCTGAAAGACCAACAATTATAGTATCATAGTAGTATATACAGAGGTGTTACAGCATACCTCGTAAATCTCTGCACCATCCCCCATTATCTGCTTGATCCTTTGGGCGTCCAGCACCTTTTCAGGTTCGTTGACGTACCACGCGGTCAGCTTGTTCTCTGGCTTAGGGACCATGACTCGGGGGCAGAAAAGAAGGGCGTCCGTGTCTCCAACGAATGCGCCGAACTCACCGCTTCGATCTCTCGGCGACTACTGATGCCGTACAGGACAGTCGGCGTCGCTGTAAACACGGTCCTTTCGCGTTATCGGTCGGACGTACGCGATAGCGCCTCGCAGGTGCTGTGAAGTTGACGCCGCGCCGGCGGCGTGGGTTGTATCAAAATAAGCGTGCCGGAAGTGTCCTCCTTTATGGCGCGCTCATTCCAAACGCATATTTGGCGACAACAACTGTAACGGGACGGCAACTGGGTGACCGATCGTGAGCGTCTGCCAACTGCGCAATTCTGCGCCGCCGGGCTTTAATGTATGCGCGATGTAGCTGGTATAATCGATCAAAAAGAGCAACTGCGTTAAGGAAAGAACACTATTAGCCTACTGAGGAATAGGGCAGGTTCTGAAGTTTTTCAATTTAGCACGCGTTTGTATACACGTACGGATGCCAACGCACGCTCGAATGTTTATAAAGTATAATTGACCCCCTCCCCATAAAAAAAAAAAAAAATTGGCTATAGGTTCCCGAAGAAAACCTTACTTGTTGTTCCAAGTGCTATAAAACATGTGCCAGTAATTTTTTTTCTTTCGTGAATGACATTTAACTAGTTTAAATATCTTTCATGTGACCCCCAGGTTGTATCATAAACTGCTTTGGCAGTAGCTTTAGGCGTAAATAAGGGACATATATTGGAATAGTTTTAGTCAATGAAAAAAAAAAAAAACAGACGAGAGCTGAGTGCGAATGGTTTCCATAATCTTTAGGACAATTCGCAGTTATTGGAAGCTTGAAATGTTGTGCAATTGTATTGCCATCGCATTTTGAATGGTTTAGGTATAAATATTGTTGGGTTACCGAAACTGAACAGCTGAAAGCCAGCACTCCCCTGTGTTCTTTTGTTTCTCGGCTATTATTAATGATATATTTGTGAGAGTTTTTCATCTCATAACCACGATATGGATATTTAAAACACGGTAGTGAAAGCATTACGAAATTTTGACCATCTGGTGATATAGTTTAACATGCAGCTAAATATAAGTACACGGGTATCTGGATATGCCATCGAAATGCAGCCCCCGCGGCTGGGATTCGACCCCACGGCCGTTGGAGTTAGTGGTCGAACACCGCAACCAATATATAGACCCCAATGGTTCATCTATTCTCGATTTTTCATCATCTTGCTAAAAAAATCCAACAGCTTTTCTGTAAAACTACAGAGTGCGACTGCGCCACAGAAATTGGGAAAATCCTATTACCCATCTCGCTATAGTTGACTAAAAAATAGCCAAGAAATACACGGGCAGTGAACACCGCTTAATATTTCTGTACAGACGTAACCAATAATTGAGGTACTTAAATGAACCAATGGTGATAAAGTTGTAATGAACATCGGGGCCGCTCATTTCAGCTTTCCTGGATAACCATCTGCACAAAGTTCGGGCAGTCATTGCGCCCGTGCTGGCTCATGACGTGGATGATTGATTATTTACGACCATGGTTTTCACCGAGCCGGCCCGTGCTACGACACACGACAAACTTCAACCATAGCAGCTCTGCAGTAAAATCCTGAACCCAACTATACAGTAACTCACACCAGTCTTGCCAAGACACATGATATAACCAATATAACAACGCCATCTTAAGAGAAATATCGATTGTAGTTGTAAATGTGGCTAACTTTCTCTTTACGGCTGCAAGCGAAATGTCAAAAATAGCTCGTGACAGCTCTACTGCTCGCATAAAAGAAGAAGAAGAAAAGAAGAAGAAGAAGAAGAAGAAAAGAAGAAGAAGAAGAAGAAGAAGAAAGAAGAAGAAGAAGAAGAAGAAGAAAGAAGAAGAAGAAGAAGAAGAAGAAGAAGAAGAAGAAAGAAGAAGAAGAAGAAGAAGAAGAAAGAAGAAGAAGAAGAAGAAGAAGAAGAAGAAGAAGAAGAAGAAGAAGAAGAAGAAGAAGAAGAAGAAGAAGAAGAAGAAGAAGAAGAAGAAGAAGGAGAAGAAGAAGAAGAAGAAGAAGAAGAAGAAGAAGAAGAAGAAAGAAGAAGAAGAAGAGAAGAAGAAGAAGAAGAAAGAAGAAGAAGAAGAAGAAGAAGAAGAAGAAGAGAAGAAGAAGAAGAAGAAGAAGAAGAAGAAGAAGAAGAAGAAGAAGAAGAAGAAGAAGAAGAGAAGAAGAAGAGAAGAAGAAGAAGAAGAAGAAGAAGAAGAAGAAGAAGAAGAAGAAGAAGAAGAAGAAGAAGAAGAAGAAGAAGAAGAAGAAGAAGAAGAAGAAGAAGAAGAAGAAGAAGAAGAAGAAGAAAGAAGAAGAAAGAAGAAGATCCTTGTTACTCGGGCGCACCCACAAGGGGGATCGGCCAAGAACCGGGCGGCAGGATCTTTAAGTAAAAGGCTTATGGTTTAGAAAGGTTGCAAGTAGTTCCGGGGAACGTGCACGAGGAGCATCCGCAGAAGCCGTGCTCTGAAAGCGCGTGGAGCTCATTGTGTCAAAATAACGACTTGTCTATAACTTGACAGATGAACGGAAGCACGCGCATAATAACGTGACGTTTTGCGTCCCAAAACCACGATAATATTTTGGCGGACGCTGTAACGGGGGGCTCCGAAAAATATACGCGCACCTCAATCATTTCGTCTCCATGGAAATCGACGAACGGGTTTGCTCGTGGGATGGGAATAGAAATGTTTACGCGTTAAAGAGATGCGTGCGAACGCTCTTAAGAAACCGCTACAACAGCTGTCACAGCTCGTTTCATAACAAGGTCAAAGCGACGCGTCGTTTAGGTCGGCGAGTGGCATGTTTACGAATAGCACAAGTCTTAGCTGCTGATTTTTTTCCCCCTTTAGTTCTGGGTACGTCACAGTTGGTCGCTGTATGTAGTTGCAGTGTTGTCACGTCATACTTGCATATCTCGCTAGCTTTCTTTCTCAGCCACGCAATATATTGTGCGCAGTCAGTATGCTTATTGATTGATTTGTGGCGTTTAACGTCCCAAAACCACCATATGATTATGAGAGACGCCGTAGTAAAGGGCTCCGGAAATTTCGACCACCTGGAGTTTTTAACGTGCACCCAAATCTGAGCACACGGGGCTACAACATTTCCGTCTTCATTGGAAATGCAGCCGCCGCAGCCGGGATTCGATCCCGTGACCTGTGGGTCAGCAGCCGAGTACCTTAGCCACTAGACCACCGCGGCGGGTCACAGTCAGTATGCTGTTGAAATTACTTCCCGAGTTACAAAGTTCGTATAGCTAACTAGTTAAATGTAGTAAAGAAGTCACTGGTGGCTGCAGTCTACTGGACACAATGTGTGTTAGGTTTTTCTGGTGTGACGTATATAACAGTTTATTTATTTATTTGTCTTAGTGCTCGATAACTGGAAGTGTATATGACATAGGGACACCTTCATATGCCTGATAAACTTGATGGTTCGCACTTCTTTATACTGCTTAAAACGGTTTGAACGGGTGAAGGACTATATAGTGTCAATGTCTCCGTCGTTCGAAGTTGTCAGTTGTCCTGACACATATTGCCCAGCTTTTGATCGGTGTTCAGCTTTTGATCAGGTATGTTCCACTGCGTTACTTCTTGAGGCTTGTGCACCTGCAAGGTAGCGGTGCGCTCAAAAACACTTACAGGTTGGCACTTCGAATAGGTACACGCTTGTGTGAACAGGTATCGAATAGGTACACGTTCGGGTAATACAGAGAGCATAACGGCACGGCGTCAGCAAAAGCAGTTACTATTTCCTTTTAGGTATGTTCATAGTTCTGGAACACTGATATTATGCGGTTCTCCTGCGGTTGTATATAGGTTAGCGGCTATAAGGTTGTTTAGCTGCCAATCTCGATGTAGATATTTCAATTCCCAGCCTCGGCGGTTAAATTTTGATGGTAAGTGCAAAAAAAAAAAAAACCGTTGTACTTTCATTTAGGTGCACGTTAAACAACTCCAGAAGTTCAAAAGTATGCCAAGGTGAGTCAACCATAATGGCGTACTTCATAATTATGATTTGGCACGTATATAATATAAGAATTTTAGTTCAAGCTCACACGAATTTTTCGTATGTTCCTTTCTTTCCGTCTCCCTATAATTTAATCCCTCGTTCCCCCAGCGTATATAAAGGATAGCAAACTGGACGCGCGTCTGGTTCACCTTCGCGTCTCTCCTTCCTCCTTCTCTATCTAAACGTTTACCAGCCGTCAATTTTTAATTTTGCCTTTCTAAACAAATCAAGCTATTATATAACAAGATATATTTTAGATAGAAAGTGTAGGTACAAATATTTGGGGTATTATAGTCGCACGATTGTTCTTGGAATGCGCATGTGCATTATGTGGTTGCTAAGGATGCGGTGGCATTGAACTATATTCAAAGGAATTTGAAATGTGCAGATTATCAGCTTAGGAATATAGCTTACCTCACCTGTATTCGACCAATATTAGACTATGCTTGTTCTCTCTGGGACCCGTCATTAGTTGGCTTGATTAATAAGTTGGAAAACATTCAAAACAGAGCAGCCAGGTTCGTTTTGAGTCGGTATGGATGAAATCACGGTGGTACCGAAATGAAAAAAGAATTAAACTGGGGGTCACTGTCATCACGACGTAAAAAAATACATTTGAAGTTGTTATATCCGATATTTCACAATAAAACAGGAATTGAGAGAGACACTTATTTAAAACAGCCAGAGTAGATATCTGAACGTATAGACTATACACACAAAATAAGGCCACACGGGGCCAGGACGAACCTGTACGTGAATTCGTTTTTTTTTTTTGTGAAAACCATTAACGAGTGAAATGGTCTGATGTCTGAGCAAGTGAGCAGTAACAATGAAGATGTGTTTTTTTCATGTTTGTAACCTCCTGCTGTAACGCCTCCGGGCAAAGAGGGCTTATGTATGAATGAATAATACACGTTGAACCACAGCATACGAGTGGCATGTGGCCATGTCGTACATTGTACGAAAACCGCTGGCATATGCGCTGCTGCACCTGTGCGAAATAATGAATATTTGCACGTTACGTTGGATAACGTAAATAAACAAAAGGTTACACAACGTCAGCTTCTCTTACCATCTTTCTACGCCGGCCTCTTCCTTCGCCCTCGATCCTATTTACACCATTTAGTGCTGTGTATCAAACCGTATGCTAATATGTGGTTAACTTCCTGGCCTCTCTTTTCGTCTCTCTTTTGTCAGCGCACGCAGCCACGCGTGGGGTTATCTGAGAACAGTTCTCTCCTTGGGTAGTGTTTGGTAAACAAAGAGAAGCACGCATGACCGATAGGAGCCACGGTGATCCTTTCTTGTTTACAAGGTGCGCCATCGGTGTTGCGTGTTTCACTACAGAGAGAGGCGGTGAATCGCCAGCAAGTCGGCCATTGTCGCATTGCGGGCGAAAACGTAGGTCTCACGAACCAAGATACGAGTGGCGGGGAGATGAGCTCAGTAGCGCGTGGTTTTACATCCTACACTGGTGATTGATTGATTGATTGATTGATTTGAATAAATTTATTTATTGAAGCGGAAAGAAACCGAAATCGCAAGTGACGGTTGCACATGTCGAAGAGTCCAAAGCGCTGGTGGTATTCCAATGGTTGTCGAATACATGCCCTAAAGAATACTTTTGTTCTCGTATAAAGACTATCGTTTAGATGCTGGGGCATAGGAAGAAATTTATCTTTCGGGCAATCATGTCTGAAAGCAAGCATCAACTGGGCCAGTGACAACTCCTATAAATGGTTATAAAAGTTACGTTGTTTATTTGTTGTTGTTGTTGTTTGAAGGGGCCCCGCAACACGTTTCGAAAACGGTCAGTAAACGCTGCCGATCGGCAGTTGAGGCTCCCGAGAACACTAGAGCCAAACGTTATAGCGTGGCACGCGGCCTGAAATTTACAATTATTTCTCACTCAGCTAGAAATCGCTTCCCTTCTCTCTACAAGTGACATCATATGCCCGAAATATTGCGTAATATGCCTAAAGTTCACGGAAGTTGGTTGATTTGAGCGTCAGGAGCTGCATGCTTACCGTGGCCGCCACGTGATGACGCCACATCCACTGAGAAGAAGCTGCGCGTTCTAATAAATCATGAAACAAAGGCCATGACGTGCGCTGACGAAGGGATGCGTCGTCTTTCCCCTTTGTCATTCCCCCGTGCGTAGCTTCCAGCGCCCTCGCTGGTGCTATAGAGAGAAAGCGCCTGAAGCGTGTGACAAATATCTGTAACCACACTCGTACTCGACGAATTCTAAAAAAAATGCGGCAGTGAATCAGCGAGGTAATCTGCTTTTGTAATGAACCTATTAAATGACGACTTGTAAAAGTGTTTCTGGACCCTTCTAAACCTTGGAGCCACGCTAGGAAAAAGGAAAAAGAAAAGAGGTAGGTTCTCCGCCTTGGTTGTACGTAGTTCATCGAAATAATAAGAAGAAGAGGCAGCACAGGTGGATTGTTTGCCTGATCCCAGCTGTACCTGGGGCAAGCCTAACGCCTGACCTGTACTGTGAGACTCGACTGTGAAGAAGCTGCCCGGGCTCAGAATCTGGCAGTAGTATCCTTACTGTTCTTTGAGAGTTCGTTATTTTCCGGTAACAGTATCAGTCTTTCTCTGCTGAAGCGAGTCATTCGATCTTGATGTCATTTTCTTCCCCTGCCAAGGCACTCCCCTTGGTTAGCTTCCACTCCCGCCAAGGATTGGTCGATAGACAATTTGTTACGCAGTAGGTCGAGAAGTGTCCCTGTGGCGCTGGTACCTACAGATGGGGGTGTGGGATAACAACACTTAAATGTTTCCGCACTGAAGGTTCTAAAACGACTGCACCTGAATCGTGGCACACACACAAAGTTTTCTTGCTTCTTTCGGGCGAGAGTGTTCTTACCGCCGGCGCCCGTGTTTGGAGGCATCGCCACAACGCGCAGGCGCAGAAGCGGTGCCGATCCGTTTCGCCACAGGGGCAGTATTCCGATGAAGAACCCAAAGGCGATTCAATTGGAGCTTCGAAAAGCCACTTCGCATTTCCAGGAGATCACTGAGGTCCACCAGTTTGGTCGCGGAGGCATCCTGTGCTGTTCCGCAGATCAGGAATGCATTCGTGGGCTCCTGCAATGTTCCGAATTCGCAGCGCGTCCGGTAAGCCCTTTTATTCTGGCACACCCCGCATGCTCGAAAGGACTAGTCCTCGGTGTAGACACAAACCTGACGCCTGCAGAAGTGCTCGATTTGTTTTCGGTGGCGGGTGTAATTTCAGTGTACAGGTGCACCCGTACAATTGACAACATAAAATCCCCAATGGAATCCTTGATAGTGACCTTTTTAGGAACAGTCCGACCTTCCGAAATTAAGGCATGGCCACTGATCTATAGGATAGAGCCACTTTCCCCTATATTCCTGCAGTGTTTGAAAAGTTGGCGATGTGGACATAGCGTCAGAGGGTGCCGATAAGTTCTTAGATGCCGTCGGTGTGGTGAAAATCATGACAGCCGCAAGTGCAGCTCTGAGAAAGAGAGGTGCTGCTTATGTAATGGGGCGCACCCTGCAGACTCCGCAGACTGTGCAGCAAAAGAAAGGGAGCTTGCCATATTGGATATTGTAGAACGCAAACGGTACTCTCGGATAGAAGCCGTTGCAGAAATGCAGGAGAGATCCAAAGTATATGCAGGTGTTGCTGCACGTAATACCACCGCCATGAATGCCTCTCTCGCAACATCTATCGCAGAAGCCATAGAGAAGGCTATGGAAAAGGCAGTGGAACGCCTCGCAAACAAACTTTTTGAAAGCTTGGCACAATTGGTTTCCAATCAACTATCTCAAATTCTAGGTGTAGCATCTACGAACGATTGGGATCCTCAGACATCATTGGTATCGCTGTGTACGGAAATAGAAAGTGCGAAAACACGTCAGCGAGCGGTTTCTCCTCAGGCAGGGACTTCCAAAACCACGGAAGACGGTGATCTAACGGATGATTCGGAAGCATGTGCAGATATGGATATGGACTCTCATAAGACTCTGAAGCGAACCCGATTTCCCCAATAAAAAAAATTCTTAGCATAAAGCAAAATCTAAAAAAGTATCTATCCAAAAAAGAATTCTTTGAGAACATGTCTAAGAAAAACTTTTTGTGAAAGGACATTTTAGACCAAGCAGTTTCTGCGACGGTTCTGTCGTCAAAATAGGTTCACTAACCATGTTACAGTGGAATTGCAGGTCTATATTTTCCGCAGCCACAGACCTATCATACCTTTCTTCACAACTTTCCCCTGATATTATATCACTGCAAGAAACCTGGCTTTCAACCAGCCAGAAGTTTTACCTAAAAAATTATCGGCTATTTTGATTGGACCAACCTAGCAGAGGTGGTGGGCTTTCTGTCTTGATAGCAACTAAGTTTAGTCACAAAGCTGCGATCTCTTGTCGTTGTTTGACTCCAGATTGTGAAATTTTGATAGTAGACATAATATTACCCGACGGTTCTCCCTTCTCATTTGTAAATGCTTATTTCCCAGCCGGGGTGCAAGACACACGGAATCTAGACAATATGTTCTCTGCATGCAGAAAGGATATATTAATCACTGGAGACTTCAATTCACATCATGTGGCTTGGGGTTTTAAAACAGATTTAAGCGGAGAACGCTTGTGGGAATGGGCTATTGACAAGAGTTTACCTTGTTTAAATTCGCAATCTGCTACTTTTCTCCGAGGTCTCTATAAATCTGTAATTGACTTGACATTTTCAAGCTCATCTCTAAATATATGTTCGTGGCAAACTTTAGACTGTGCTACTAACAGTGACCACTTGCCTATTAGTTTTGTACTGAACTTTCCGAGAATACACGTTGCCAAAAAGGCCCGCTCATTCCTCAAATATGGAGAATTAGAAAAAGACTTGAGGGCCACTTTTGATCGCCGCAAGGAGAGACAAGGTGACCTTACGGCTATAAGTCTGTGTGCAGTGTTAGAAAACTCAGTAAAAGACGCAACTTTTAAATTAAACTCGGCCGCAAGAGGTTCTTTTAGTCCATGGTGGACTGAACAGTGCATGAGGAGCTATAGAAAAAGGAAAGCTGCATGGAAACAACTGCTGGTCAACCAATGTCCAAAACATTGGTGTGATTATATATTCGCAGCAGCAGACTTCAAACGCACAGTAAGTACAGCAAAAGATGGTTATAATATGAAACGACATGATAATTTTTCTAGGGCTAAAAACCAAAAAGCGCTCTTCAGATTTTTAAGATCTCAAAAGATGTTACCACCCGCTGAAAATATTGACTCTTCTGTTCTTTCCCCCCGTGAACTCTCTGATTTAGTAGAAAATATTGCGAAAGGGCTCCAAGATAGATTTATTTCATCTATACCACTGCACATTGTGAAGCCAATGGCAGGCGAGGATTTCGAGGAGGTTAATTTAGATGAGCTGAAAGAGATAATAAGGCACTTATCTCCTTCAGCACCTGGACTGGACGGGGTAATAAATGCAACGATAAAAGTAATATTCGAGATTTCTCCAACTGAAGTACTTAATCTGGTGAATTTTTCTTTGACAAAAGCTTGGATACCTGCGGAATGGAGGCTGTCTAAAGTGATTCTACTTCTTAAAAAGCAGGAAAAAGAATTCGCCTTGGGCAATGTAAGGCCGATAACACTCACGTCAAATATGGTTAAGCTTATTGAAAGAGTTTTGAATACCCAGTAATGAAATATATTATTAATAACGCAATATTAAACCCCAGTCAAATTGGTTTTAGATCCGGTTGCTCAATATGGTGTGCGCATGTCGATTTAGAGAGCCGAATACAACTGGCTTGGCATCGGCGCCAATACTGCGCATTAGTTACTCTAGATTTGGCTAAAGCGCGCGATAGGGTTGAACATTCAGTTTTATTAAAACAGATGGAATATCACCACTTTCCCAACTACATAACTGCGTGGGTGTCGGAGTTTTTAAGAGGGAGAGAATATTACTGCTTTAAAGATAGGTGCTCGTTGAATAGATTTAGGCAGACACGTGGCGTACCACAGGGGGCTGTCCTGTCGCCAGTTTTATTTAACATTTTCTTAAGCTCCATTGCATCAACTAAGGATATTCAGTTAAATGTGTACGTGGACGATATTGCTTTCTTTGCAAGCAATACCGACCTTCAATCCCTATACCAGAGTCTACAAAATTATCTCAATATGATAGAAAGATGGCTTAAGAATATTCATATGACCCTGAACGTAAAGAAAAGTGTGCTTCTTGCCTTCTCTTTTCTGCAGCCTATCAACATCTCGTTAACGTACAGTAATGAGCTCATTCCGCAGGCGAATTTCCTTAAATATTTGGGCATCATATATGATGACAGATTAAATTGAAGAAGTAACATTTATGATGTGTACTCCAAGGCAGCACGGGCCATGGGGTGGCTACGGAAGCTCGCAAACTGTATAAAGCGGGTTTAAGGCGAGATGTGCTAATAATGATATATAAAATTTGTGTGCGGCCCATTATGAAATTTGGATGTGTATTAATTTCTGGCAGCGCAGCTTATAGAATGAGACCCCTAACACTGCTGGAAAGAGAAGCGTTGCCTTTGTGTCTGGGTCTACCAAAATTTGTTGCAAATAACGTGTTGTATATGGAAGCTCGCCTACCTTCTCTGCTAAATAGGTTTAAAATGCTTACTGTGCAAGCATTTTTAAAGATGTTCACACAAAAGACTCTCATTTTACGCTTTCATTCAAGAACCGGCTTTATTTTTCGAAACACGTTGGTCGCGACTACACACCCCGCAAATAATATTTGCACAAGCGCTACTACAGCAACTGAATGTAAAAATTAAACATATTGGTCCAATACACGACCTAAAGTAAATGCTTAGCATACAATTTCATGATATATTTCCTTATAACGCGAAACAATTGGCACATAGGTACTTAAATGACCAGTTAGCAGATTATCTAGCTCACCTAGAGATAAGCAATATCATTGCGACTGATGCATCTGTGTCAAAAGAAAAGACTGGGGTTGGCATCTTCTCTCCTTGTTTGAACTAGTCCTTTTTGATTCGACTCCCAGATTATACCCCTGTATTCATTGCAGAATTATCGGCCATTGTTCTTGCCCTACGCAAACTGCCCTCAAGCGAATCATTAGCAGTTATCATTACAGATTTGTTATCAGTTGGTAATGCACTTTCTACGGCAGTAAATGCAGAGCTGATGAATACATTTAGGCATTTAGTACCGAAAAACATAAAAAAACTGCATTTGCTATGGGTACCGGGCCACCGCGGATTATATTTGAACGAAATGCCGAACTCTTTAGCAGCAGTATCTCTTAGTGGGCCCTTCATCCCAGTTTTGCCAGATGCGGCTTACGTGACAGCGCTAAGGTTCCGAAAAGCTTGTCTGCAATGGGGAAAAGGTAATTTGGATAAATTCAAAGATTTCGAGCATTTGAGGTATTGCTGGTATAAACAGTGGTGTGTATCTCGCCAGTTAGAGGTCACTTATACCAGATTGCGCTGTGCAGTTCCACAACTAAATTATTACCTTAACAAAGCTCGACTCAAGGCGTCACCGCTATGCATTTGGTGCAACGAAATTGAAAAAATTGAACCTTTTTTTATTCTGTCATCGTTATTCTTATTAGAAAAAACATTTTTAGTAGCCCCATTACAAAAGCTAGGAATACCAGTAAATTTATCAGTAATTTTATCACTTTGCGGAACATAATTTGGTTACTGCCACAGAGATATATGCTCTAGTGTGTTTGATTACGTCAACGCAACTAAAAGTTCGACGTGCTTGTGAACCCTAACCTTTTCAGATCTTTTGTTTATAATTCGTAGCTATGGCTAGCAAAAACAAGAGATGGTTTGACCGCTTGCTCAGCAAACATTTTTGTTTTTTGGTAGTATTATTTTTTAAACTACTTTTTCACATTGGCTTCATTTTAATTTTATAGTTTCATTTACGTATCCTGCCGCCCGGTTATTTGGCCCATCCCCCTCTGTGGGTGAGCGCCATCCATCAGAGGTCATCAGCATCAGCATCATCATCAAAATAGAGTACGTACTCTTTGTCATGTATCATTTGTCATATAGCATATTTATCTCGGACCCGATTACTTTGTTAGTTTTGTGCAGTACCATGTTTTGAACGTCTCGCGTTATTTTTTACCGGTTGCTGACCCCATTTCGATGGAAGCGAACTGCGAAAAACCCACGTATTGTGCGGTTTATAAAAAAAAAGAACATCAGATGGTCACAATTTTTGTAGTCCTCCACTGCGGCGTCCTTCAAAATCATAGCGTGGTTTTGCGACATAAAACGTCAGATAATATTGCCATAGTATTAGTCCTTTACCGCTTCTACTTCTTATGTTCCTATGATATGCGTTTTCTGTTCCTTCCGTTTGATGGCCTCATCCCTAAGATGACTGTCATGCTATTTTTGTTTTTCTGTGCTCACCTCTCTCATTTTCTTTTTAAATGCGAAGCATTTCTTAGCGAACTTCGGCGACTTGAGCGTATCTATCTATCTATCTATCTATCTATCTATCTATCTATCTATCTATCTATCTATCTATCTATCTATCTATCTATCTATCTATCTATCTATCTATCTATCTATCTATCTATCTATCTATCTATCTATCTATCTATCTATCTATCTATCTATCTATCTATCTATCTATCTATCTATCTATCTATCTATCTATCTATCTATCTATCTATCTATCTATCTGTCTGTCTGTCTGTCTGTCTGTCTGTCTGTCTGTCTGTCTGTCTGTCTGTCTGTCTGTCTGTCTGTCTGTCTGTCTGTCTGTCTGTCTGTCTGTCTGTCTGTCTGTCTGTCTGTCTGTCTGTCTGTCTGTCTGTCTGTCTGTCTGTCTGTCTGTCTGTCTGTCTGTCTACGACTTTTAGCTCTCCTGGCCATTTCGATAGCGGTATCGATACCAAACTTCGTTTGGCATAACATGACTGCATAAAGAACATATTTGACTAGTCATAATGTGAAAATTATATGTATGTAACGGATAACATGATTTACATTTCGTGGTTCTGCAGCTCTAGCGGTGGTTTCGTTCACATGGCATGTTGCAAAACTGGTATGGTATGGCATGACTGCATGGTGAACACAAGTAACAGACCCTAACATTAAAATCATGACATGCCTGTCTTGTAACAACATGACTACATGTCACGCTTATGATGCGCTCGCGGCCGTTTCTCTAGCGTCCCGTATACCAAATTCGGTATTACGGGACGTAAATGGATGACGAAGGTATACGATACTGGTGCAAACACGATAAATATGAGATGCGTCATGTAACCATACGACTATAGTCGTGTTGTTACATGACTATGACATCATGAGCGTAGCATGTATACATGCTACGCTCATGATGCATTCGCGCCCGTTTCGCTAGCTTCACATGTATACCAAACTTGGTTTTAAGTGACGCGAACATATGACATAGGTAAATGACACATCCAAACATGATAATCACGACATGCTTGTCATGTAACAACATGACTTCGTCCCACACTGATCATGTGCTCACGGCCGTTTTGCCAGCTTCACATATGCCAAATTTGATATTACGTGACGCCAATGAATGTCGAAGGTATGTGACTGGTAAAAGCGTGATAATAATGAGATGCGTGTCATGTTAGAACATGACTACATGCGACAGTCAAGGCGCCAATACATTTCGACGTGTCGCGGTGCACCTGTTCACCGGCGTTCATTTTGTCGCGTCACGCCATCGTTGCCACGCCAGGCGCCGGTCATGCCATATACTCGCAGGGGCACGCTGCGTTGCTTTGACGCATGCGCGTTTTAGCGCGTCCGGCGTCCCTCCGTCACGGAAAGAAGTAGACGCAGCGTTGTCTGGGTAATGCATCGGCGTGAAATGCAGCATGTCGCATTTCACGCCAGTTGCCCTCGGGCCGCGCTGACGGACGCTGGTCTCGCCTGCCGTAAAACGATACAGTGCTCGCGTTTTGCTAACGTAGCGTCGCTGTGCCCAGCGTGCGCGCGCGTCAACGCAACATTGGAGTATATTGGGCCCTTCATTATGCGCTCGTGGCTGTTTTGCTAGCTCCAAATATACCATTACGTGACGTCAATAGATCACGAGATATATGACTGGTGCAAACAAGATAATCCTGACACGCGTGTCATGTAAGAACAGGACAACATACCACGCTCGTAGCGTGCTCGCAGCCGTTTCGATAGCTCCACATATACTAAATTTGGTATTGCGTGACGTTAACAGATGACGAAGGCAAACGACACATCCAAACATGACAATCATGACACGGAAGTCATGTACGGCATCATTTGCCTCCACCTCGTAACGTTGTGCTGATTTTAAAGTGACATATCAACATTTCCCATTCGTGCTTCGCATAACATCTATCCCCACTGTACGTGGGATCTGCCGATTTTTCGTAACCACACATTATCATTGCCCATGAAACCCATTTTGTTTGAGTCAAGGTTTTGGCTGGAATTATTTCAAAGAAATAAAACAAAAAATAATGGTGTTATGTTAGGTCAAAGCTTCAACATCAGCTTAGGTCTGAATGGGTAACATGTTGTAATTATAGTCATCTGGTGTCATAGTTACACAATATTGGTACCTATAAATTGCACTGTCATTGATACAAGCTCAAAGCCTTACAATATTTAGGAGAATTACTCATAACAAAAACAGGAGCACGTACAAAATTTTTAATTTTGAGGGCTCGTATTTTTGTCTGTTTGACACGACCTTAACGCAAGCCAGTAGGTAGTGAAGCTAAGGAAGGTATATAGGGGACGTTAACTGTGCTGTTTTAAGAGTGTTGTAGTAGTTGTGATATTGACTTGGAGAAAGTCTAGCTAGGAGACGAAAGGATGACTTTCTGCCGGCCGGACCGAACCTGCAACCTTCGCAAAAGGAATTCGCCGATCACTGTCTCACCGAACACGGAGCAGTGTGATACGTGCGTTTCCTTTTCGTCCCGTATTTTAAAACTCTTTTATGAGCAGAATAGGTTGTGTTGGCAAGTTTGTCTGCAACCGTACGTAACAGAGATCACAAATTAGAAACGACAAATCACGCACCCGTGAAGCTGGTGTAAATAAACAGTTTTTTCCTTGCTATCAGGAATTCCGGTTATAATTATATTAGTATGATTAGGGTTGTAGTTATGGCTGTACTAATTGGGCTAATAAGCTACGCCTTCACAGACTCTCACATATTCTGCCAATACGATGCACCTCGAGCAGAGGACATGTGGTGGGTCCAAACAAACCTAGACTGCGAATGCTGGCTGCGCGAACCAGTGCTCTGTCCTAGCTTTTTTTCTTCCTTCGTGATAAACGTAGCGTTTCAACCGCTCCCTCGTCAGCTCGGGCGCCAGTCACAACAGCCACAGCATCGGCTGTGCTGGAAGATAAAACTGCTTAGCTGAGTGTTCTTGAGCTCTCTGATGTAGCAAAGGAAAGAAAAGAAGAAACAGGTCTATACTGTACCTGTACAGTACAGAGCTATCACACACTGCAGAATCGGTGACAACAATGATGTGTTTGTGCAAGCGAACAGCTGAGCTGAACTCGCCACGCCCACAGATGTATAAATACGTGACTCGCGCCACGCAAAAAAGTGTCCGGCTATAATACCCGGTAGGACTTATAAAGGGCATTATGTGAATTTAAGTGTCAATGCCATGACATGGTGTCTGAACATTGATTATATCGGAAGCCGATAGCTGATATTCTACCTCCCCCCGGGAAACCAGGATTGCATCATGCGTTCCAGATTCCGTTCATGCCGATTGCGTACACGCGCTGGCTGTGCAGTCCTTAAAGTATTACATCGAAGCTTGCATGTGTGTGTGTGTGTGTGTGTGTGTGTGTGTGTGTGTGTGTGTGTGTGTGTGTGTGTGTGTGTGTGTGTGTGTGTGTGTGTGTGAGTCATCGCTAAAGTACATTTGCACCTTCATTGCGAACACTGAAATTTTGATTAATGTACGTGGCTTACGGCAATTACGTCTTCCAAATACAGCCGACACATTTAGTAAATGTGCATTGTGGTTTTGACAAAAAACAGAGTGGTGTACAGCGACAACCATCATTTTCCGGTGACGTGCGGTAATTGCGCCTGAAAATTCGCGGTTAACGGCCGTTAAAAAGGGCTGGGCGAGTGTACGCTAATAACAGTTTCGTTACGTCCGCGGAAGTAAACAAATAACTGTTTGTAAAAGGTGCGCACGCCCGTCATCAACTGCTTATCGAAATTTGAGTCCGCAACTGTATATAGTTAAGCAGCACAGAATAATAGTCCAGAAAAAAAATAGGTAGTGCCTGCACCTGATTGGCTGCTTTTGTTTTTCATTGTGACATGTAGAGGCAGTGGTTGTAAAATAGGTTATCAATGTTTCACATATTAGACGTGACCATACCTGGCTATCACATGCTTGAACAGTGGGACAAGAACTGATTTTATGTGAAATGACGTCATTTGTCCCAACGTGTTAATAATTACACGTTTGGTTTGAGATAGCAAGACAGAAAATGTAATAATTTCACCCATAGTGATAACGCTGCCAAGAAATGTGCAACTATAATTTTTTATTGACTTAAATGTATTCAAGGTAGTAAAAGTGCATTCTTGCATGAACAAATTGCACATAGGGGCTTGATGTGTGATCAAAAGAAAGTAAATTTTGGAATTTTGTTCATCCGTACTGGCCCTCGCTGTTATAGAAAGTTTTCATACATTGGTGCAATTCAAAAACTAGGGTGCCGCCATTAGCCCCCAACTACTCCTGTGTGCAATTTTCAAAAACACTAAGCATAATGGCTTTGGCACGCTCAAACTTCTGCAATTGCTCTTGTTCACGCTGCAGAACTTCATCCCATAATTTCAGTAAACGCTGAAGGCTTTCTTCACTCTTCTGAAGAATTTCACGGAAGTTGTCGCCCACTTCTTCAACTGTTCTTTGCGCCGCAGTGCCAAGACCTGCAATGGAAAATTATATGCAGATATTTCATACATCCTGCATGACGTTTAAGTTAATTTAGCGTGTTTTTCTCGTCTAAAACTTGCCCAGTGTTCATACATGCAATAGTAGTGTTTACAAAGAAACAGATAGGAAAAGAATAATTTGAAACATTTGCAAGGAGAGGAATTATAAGCTGCCGCCGTAGCAGCACTATCTGATTCCTCATTCTGGCAACGTGTACCAGTAAACATTGTTACACCAAACTTTGTCTTTACCTGAACCAAGTCTGAAAACAGGAAGAGTTTAGGAAAAGAACATGAATGTTTTATGTAAAGCACGTAGGAAAGAGGTCAACATGAAGTTCTGCAAAATGAGAACATCTCGCTTGAGATTCCAAGTGAAGCTCCATATTTGCCGTCTGTGTGTCGCATGAATAGTTTTCAAAAGCAAGTGCTAATTCAATGAAAATATGCAGTTATGTACTAAATTTGTGTTGAAATAGTTGTCTTTGGCTAAGTTGATACATGACACTACGACATTATGCCACGATGATATGTAGTGGAGCAATCTATTGGGTCTTCAGCACGGTTGCTCATTGTTGGCTGTAGATATTCGGTTGTCCACTCCACAGATTGGTTTTGAACTGCTTTATTTTCCTTTTATTTCTATTTATTCCTTGACCTAATTCCCTGTGACACTGTTGCCTTGTGGACAACAGAAATCTTGTCCTCTTCCTAACTCAAACAACTTTGTCCCATACGAATAAATAGACTATCCAGCCACTACTAGTTTAAAAGTAAAATTGGCTCGATGTTTTGAGACCCATCCCTAATCAGTCACCGGTTGAAGAAGAGACTAAATAGGTCTCGATATGCAGAGCCAGTTTTAAATTTTAATATTAAAAACTACAGACTAAAGGTGGCTAGAGAGTCTGTTTATACGTACAATTTTACCCAGCCAGATAGACCTCTGTCAAGTATGCTCACTTTTTCCAATGTATCGTCCCTGCATTCTCGAAACTTCACCATGCTCCAGTGAGTGAACGAAATGAACGTAAATTCCTCTTACTGACCCCTAATAGACATATATCTGGGGTTTAACGTCGCAAAACCACTATATGATTATGAGAGACGGCGTAGTGGAGGGCTCCGGAAATTTTGACCACCTCAGGTTCTTTAACGTGCATTCAAATTTGAGCACACAGGTCCACAACATTTCCGCCTCAAACGGAAATGCAGCCGCCGCAGATAGGATTCGATCCCACGACCTACGGGTCAGCCGAGCACCTTAGCCACTAGACCACTGCGGCGGGGCTTACTGACAACTATTATAATTTATTCTCCCATGTACCTTTGTGCATACATGGACCTTCTCACTCGACTGCTCTGCGATGCATCACTGGCCGAAGAACATGCTCTCATTTTCTAAACGGGTTTTTAAGGGTGTATGCAGACCTTATTGCAGATCGGTGCATCTGCAAGGGGGTGGGATGAGAGGGCATTCAATACTGGCTGCTTTTCTTTCAACCACATGACATGACTGGAAATGGTAGTCAGTAGTGTGTAACGTGCTAAATTGGCTGGCAATCCTGAACGCTGCTACCAAGGCGTGGTAATGAAGCTGTGTAGGTTATTGCTGATATATAAAAAAAGTATTAGCCGAAATTCCACATAAAAGCAGCGCCTGCCCCCCCCCCCCCCCCCATGCACCGAGATTCTCACACTCATTTGGGTTTGCCAACACTTTTCGAAGGTATTATTTTAAGTCAGAATGATCCCGCTGCCTCACGAGTCTCTTGTCTAAGCGTTTGTTGTGTTTTTTGTGTTTTTTTCGCGCGGAGTTATTGCATTAAATACGCGTTTCGTATCTCACGCCATCCCCGAAAGTGCAGTGTCAACGAAACAAGGGAAGACGATGGGTGGCAAAGGGAAGATGGGCCACAGAGCACCTGTACACTACCATGTGGTCGGGGCTGCCAAGGTCTGTACTAATACCTCATGAACGCGTGGGAACGCGTCAGAACGCGCTGCTTAGCGTCAGCCTCAGCCGAGCAAGCCAGATCGCGTGTTGACGCGCGTCGAAAAGAGCTAGCGCTGCCGTTCGGATTAGAAAGCCCGTGATCGACCACACGAGTACGCGTGTACGTGAGTACGCCAAGTTGACGTCATTTCCGGAATGATGATTCGCAGGAAACTCGCAAGAGCAGAGCTCGTGAGGACATGAAACACGGAGGAAAGAAAAACTCCTTTTTTCCTTCTTTCATGGGCCATGGTACTGTGTTCTAGAACTATAGAACACTGTAGCCATGGTAGAGTGTACTAGCTAGAATACTGTAGCCATGGCATGAGTTTCGCCTTCCTCCATGGCATGAATGCTTGCGATTATGGCGTCCTCGTGAGTGTAGGGCATGATCTGCATAAAGAACTCACAGTCGCCTGATCCAGGCGGCCGGGATAAACTGCAGTCAAACCCTGTCTATACCCGACGCGAAGCGGGTGTTTGCCGCGGGTTACAACCTTCAGAATGTTCTCTTTGGGTGGCTGGTGTGGCCTAAATTTTCACGATGTTTATGCTAAGATTCAGATAGCTTGCATGCTACCTAAAAGAAGCATATACGCTGACTGCTTGTGTTATCGGCACGTGGCCACACCCCGAGGCCGGGCGTGGTACACGCGAGTATTTTTCGGGTATTTTTGATTGTGTAATTCTTGCTACATGCAGTACAATATTCTGTTCACGTGTTCAAGGAATGTCGACAACGTTTTCGCGCATTGTTTAAAAATTGTTTCAGGCCTTGTGAGTACTTTTTAGCAGCTACATTTAGCGGCATGAAATTCTAGGCGTCGGCATTAGCGCACTGCATAGCACGAAGTGATGCCACAAATGTGTGCCGCTTACGTTCGATTGCCATCTCGAGTGATGCATCTCCATGGTAACCGTCAGCTTCCTCTTCGGGATCGTCATTATCTGCATCACCTGTGCGAGACGTGCACACAAAATCAGATGCCATCAGACTTAAGTTACATAAGATACACATAGGCATGCGTTAGGTTCAACTTAATGGGGAGGGGGCAGGATTGTATGCAGAATATTTTTTTTTGTTAGGGGGGGGGGGAGGCTATTTTTTGGTCTAAAGTGGGGGGCCGATCACCCGTATCAGCCGGGGGGCAAGAGAAACGCGAGCCCCCTCTCCCCCCCATTGAGAAAAGTTAAAGGCTGAGCCCCCACCCCACCCCCCCTTTCGACAGTGGTCACACTGGGAAAACCAAAAGTAGGGCGTAGTTTTCCATCTCAACAGTAATCACTCAATTATATTCTTACGGGAGAATGGAATTATTATGAGGCTATGTCACAACAAAGAGAAATTTTGCCAACATTTCCGCTGTGGTAATTTTTCTTGTAGGCTCTTATATATATTTATATATGCCCGCTGACGGGTGAGGTGGATGTAAGTCTGCCCCCCCCTCCCCTCCCCCTAGCGAAAGAGTTCGTACGCCACACTGCCGAGCACGCCAATGGGAAATGGTCATTTTGCGCTATGTATGTTTGGGGAAAAAGAATTCGGATTGGGGGCCGAAGCCTGGAGTGCCAACCCTGGCTACCTGACTGGGAGCGCAGGAAGTGGTAGATCATCGCAGTCCCCGCCCCCTCTCCACTAGGTTAACATGTATGGGGCAGGCTTTGCCACCTTTCCCTCTCGTGCAAACGCCTACAAAGATTACAGCAACGCAATACAGGTACGTATACTACAAGTATTTTAAGTTCACCTTACGTACAAGTCGTCACTCCATGGATGCAAAATTACCACTTAATGGTGAATCGGAGAATCATTCGAGCTCACTGAAACAATTGTTTTGTTGTTATGGAAATCGTTAGCTATCTCCATGCCCCATAACGTGCAATTTCCAGGGGCGCACTATCAGGGTTGCGAGTTGTAAAACGAAATTAGGAACAGAGGGCGACGCGCAATCCCCCTGTCCCTCGAGAGTAGCTAACAGAAAGTAAGCCTAAGTACGTTAACACTTGGAAATGTCCAGCTTATGTGCCTAATAAGTACCCGATGGAAACAAGAAGTGTCTCCGTAATACTCCCGAAACAGCACCTCAAAAATTTCATTGTGTAGGTAATCTAAACTTGCAATTGGTATCTAATCTTGCAAGTGATCCAAACCGCAGATCACCGGTGTATTTACTCCATAAACGAACGATAAGAAGGAAACGAAGAACTTCTTGTCTCTGTGTCGTCATGCTGTTCTCGCGCTATAAATATCGACTTGTCATACCAACTAGCCCAAGCTGCCACACTCCATAAACGGGGTTGAAACGACATGCCGATGTTTAACGTAGACCCTTATGAGATTGGCAAATTATGGGAAAGGGTTATTCGCCAGGCGTGTGTCAACGGAAAGCATTTGCGGTTTTATAGTGTACCTTGAATAAATGAATAAACAAATGAATGAATACGTCTTTGTTTAACCACGATAATGAATTATGCCTACATTTACAATACATAATATATAAATATTTGTCTGATGCTTTCTTAACACGCAGCATATAATATTACGGATGAGTGTGTCAGCAGCATGTAATGTTACACTCTATTGTACTCTCAGAGGTAGCAGTGTCATTCATATATTGTTGTATGGCATACCTTCATTCGGTCTCTCCAACAAGAATTCACAGGCGCCGGAGTTTCCAGCTGCTCCCGGGCGCGCATCTTCGCCTGTAAACGTCAAAACGTGTGTTCGGCGGCATTATATTTTAAATGTATTCGCATGCGACGCACGCCGTATTAACACGCGGTGACGTACGCGGGCAGAAACCTTCGCACCCGTAGTCTTCAGGTGATGCCGTCGGCGTTTGCTCCAGTTGAAGCAGCAGGGTCTGCATGGAGACAGTTAACAACCATCATGAGCGACTACATACAACTGCGTTATTGTAAAGAAGTAAGGTTACATTACCGCGTTGTTTTGCCCTTCAGTGCATTCGCCAGAATATTCCATTTGGTGCAACAAGATTCTGATAACTTGTGAGATATCCCAGAGTGAGCACGGCTTCTGCAAACAGCTTACACCTTTTGCAAGCAGACGGCAGCTTACTTCTGTCAGAAACAGGTTAATTGATCGCCTTTTTCATTCCCGATTAGTCTAGCCCGAACAATTTTCTTTTTATAATACTTATATTTTCGCGGTCTGCGACGCCGGCAACGCTGAGCACATTGCCTCCAAGTTTTTCATTGCGCGGCAATCACGGGAGCCATACCGAGAAATCAGTGGGTACGTAGAACGTCTATGAGGTGGCGCTAGCAGCAACATTTGGTGCGTGCGCGCCTCATTTGAAACGGTGAAATATGTTGTTTAGGGCGGGGGGTGGGCAGCAGCACTTGGCAGCTGTGTTGTCATGATACCAAAGCTCAAACATAATACTTTGTGGCTCAAAACGACTTTTTGAACCAATCAAGTAAAGAGGAGGCAAGCGGAAGACTTGTTTTTCAGTTCGTTGAACCGAAGTTACACTGGAAATAAGAGAACACCGGACGAACTTTTCCTCCACGGCACAAACCCATCCAATCTGCCGTCGTCGTGAATTTTTGCTTTCGTTAATGTGGTTTCTGTTCCTCGTGGTAATGAGCGGTGTTTCCAGTTGGATTAGTTGTTACAATATAGTACTGAGTGAAGTGGACAAACACGGATAACAAATTGGACGATGAACAATAAATACTAGCTGGGGTTCAACGTCCCAAAATCACAATATGTTCGTTAGGTAGACCGTTGTGGCAACTAGCGTCTCGCCCTCATTGCAACGCGACCACCTCGACCAGGCTCGAGCCCGTGACTCTAGGGTACGAGCTACATCACCGCTGTGGACAACAACGCGACCGAAGAAAGGCAGAATTTATTGAGCAACCGTAACGCTGATTTCATTGAACAAAAGTTCAGTTGCATGTGCACAAATATACTTGTTCTGGAAATCCATACAAAGGAAACAACGGATCACACTTGCGCATGCACATATTATCCTCACGTGCGTCGCAAACAGCCTACTGGATCCGCTGAAATATTCATACCCGCGCGTATGCTGTGTGGGTGATAGGCGCACCTGTTTCCGCTAACCATGTTCGATATGGATACCAGTGACTTGCCATAAGAGAACTGCCCATGCACGCACCGCAGACAATTCGTGTTGTTGCAGCCTTCTGTTAGGCAATGTTTAGATGATGTCTACCACAGATGAACAGGAGGGGCGTAAATAGAGAGCTTATTTACAGCGGGCGGGCATAGGTTACATGTATGTTCTACGTGAGTGCGTATGTATGCGTGAAAAAATTGTACTCCCCCCCCCCCCCCTTATCCGGCTAAGCCAGCGAGCCTTCGGATTGAGAAAGGAACGCACTGAAAAAAAAAAAAAACATGCAACGGTGTGCCGATGCGTCAGACCAGCGCCTGTTCTGACGTACAACTGATAAAGGAGAGATAATTTGGGAGAGATCGCAGGCGATTCAGAATTTAGATGATGTTATTCTCCTGCGCACCACAACTGTCAATTAACACCCACTTTCTCTCCCACCTGGCTACGCCAATGGTAGTAGCGCTCGTGTATCGTGTTTCTCGTGTACGTATTTGCGCTACATATATTTGTAGTATTAAACGAGTCCATAACGCCAAATTCGCTAAAACTACATAAAACATTTCACAATGCATACGTACCTTAGAAACAGTTGCTTAAGATGTTTATTAAATTCATATGTACATACATACCACACTGGATTATGTTTGTTGACGTGGAACACCAAAATATGACCTCTTTATTAATAACAAATAATTAAACATAAATAAAAAACGAACATAACAACATAAATACAAACAAAATAATTACATATACAAATAACAACACAAATACAAAGCTAGCGTGCTAACTTGCTAGAAATTGGTGTTGTGATAAAAAAAGGTGTATATTGTAAGGAAGTATACTGGAAGTAAAATTGTACATATGAAGAAAAAAAACTGCAGGGTGCTAGTATGGACGTAAAACTTCTTGATTTTAAACTTTCATACGGCCGATACTGGAATATGCCAGTATTGTCTGGAGTGCCCACCAAAAAGTGCTTGTAAATAAACTTGAACGCATACAACGGCTTGCAGCTCGCTTTATATGCTCGAGATATAAGCAGAGCAACTCAGTCACAGAAATGCTACAACTATGTGATCTGGAGACGCTCCACAAGCGCAGACGCAAAAATAGGTTGAAGCTTCTTTTTCAATCATTAGAAGGTGAGTTTAAAATTAACAGAAATGACTACATAGAACAACAACCTGGAAAACGAAGCGAGAGGGTAAACCATACACGAGTAGTGCAACCTTATTTTGCACGAACGAAGGCCTACCGTCATACTTTCTTGCCCGATGTCATTGAAGATTGGCATGGGTTACCGAGTAACATAGTGAATGCGGGTGATGTTAATGAATTTGTGCATTTACTTGATTTACATTTCTGTGACTTATTGTAAATATTTTTGCGATTGTTATTCGTTCCATTGCGAATAAGGGTGTGTGTTTTTCGTTTTTCTTACGAATGCAGAGCGTTCACGGATTTGTATATATGTATACCTGGTTTATCATTGGGAGATATATAGTTATATCCCCAATTTGTTTGTACAGTGTGTCGTACCTTTTCTGTAATGACCCTCAATAGAGGGTTGACAGTATTTCTAAATCAATCAATAAATAAATATAACTAAGACGCGGAATAGTGAGCACATGTGTCATCGAAGCAATTTAGCCCGGAGCGAGTCCTTCAAATATGTTATCCCTGCTTCACATGTAGACATACTTCGCTGTCTGCTGTCAGTGTCGACTCAACTACTCGCCATCTTTCGAGTACTTTTTCAAATTATCAAGGAGCATGCTTTTGAGGGTGTCGATCTTTTGCTTTTGCTGCTCGTTGCGTCGAAAGAGATCGTCGCGATGCGCTGCTACTCGAAGAGCGAGGTTTTCGAAATTCTGGGAAACCTTGTCCGCGTCTTCAGCAATCTTCTCGGCCAGACGACGCACTCTTGCACCAAGGCCTGCGAAGAAAAATTGAGGCGTTTGCGACTGTCACGTGATCCTTCGATCGTCCAACTTATTTAACACAGTAACATTGAACAACATGGAGCGAGTGGGAACAGATATACAGATACAATTTATTCACTTTGTATTTGTGATCACGCTCAGTATAAGATTACTTGGTAATTTTAATAAATAGGCTGAGTCGAGGTGTTCAGGCCCCATCCTCAGATCTAGGTATCAGACTTATTGTAACTGACCCGCCCCCCCCCCAACCCTCCCCTGGAAATATCGCATCCACACACGCACGAAGTCTAGTGTTTATGGTGATCAACTGTTGACCCGCAGGTCACGTGATCGAATCCCGGCCGTGGCGGTCCAATTTTCAGTGAGTCCGCATAGAGACACCCGAACCGCTCCCTCACTTGCCACCACCTTCAATGCATCACAAGCGCGTTTCAAACGAGCTGCTTTGAGGCGGTACAAAGGTCAAGTCAAGGAGCGTTTCTGAATACGGAGGTTACCTTTTTGAGTTTATTTCTATTTTGTGTTGCTCTCTTGTGAACACAGATGCAATATAGTGGTCTTTCCTGTTGCTTCCCAATGTAAAAGGTGTGAGACGTATACAGAGTTCTTCGCTTTTACTCTCACACCTTCCACCAAGTTCCATTGTACTGATGAGAAATAAATAAATTATAATAATATTAATAATAATATTATTATTATGAACGCAACAGACACCTACATACACGCGCCATTTGTAGGGTGACTTACGTTCACTCCTGAACTGTGAAAAGCCATCATTAGCGGGAGAATCTGCAGGTTCTTCGGACTCGTCTTCAGGAAACACTGAAAAAAAAAAGAGAGGAAAGAGAGATACGGTATTACGGTGGGCCACTTAGACATGAATGCGTGGAAGGTCTCAAGGTGTTTTCTGTAAGAGACTACCGCTGAATAACACAATACATGCATTAAAGCGAGCCTTTTTTATTCGTGTAGCCCCCCATCGACTGCACGGTGGTCGCCTGGTCAGTGAAGCCATGGGCTGTGTTTGCTTTTATTGCTAGCGCACATGCACCAGACCACGGCAAGGATAATCCAGGTGGTCGCGATCACTCGATAACCTCGTGTGTACACGTGTAATGTTTCGAAAACAATGCGTTGGCTGGGTACTCAATGTCTGCATGTTCCCTATAGGCTACCTAATAATGGGAATTTAGGTTGGAGATAGCAAGCTGTCATTGAAAATTTTCATTACGATAAAGCACAATTTCGAATAAAAATAAATACATAAATTCCTTTGCTAAGTGTTTTACGGCTGCAGGTACTCGGAAGCCGATGGGCATCCGTTTTTTAATCAGAGTCGAAATCGCGCGGTTATAATGTTTCTATCTTTTTAGGTAACTTACGCTCATCTTGTCTCTCGAACGAAAATCCAACTGCGCCGTGATTTTCCGGCTCTTCTTGAAATTCATTTTCACCTGCAAAAGTTGTACACATGTGAACCAATGCGCAACTTTGCCTACGATCCCTGTTCTAGAGCTGCCTAATAATGTGAATTCAAGCTCATGACGGCGGACTGTTATCTGGCGTTTTCATTATTATAAAGCAAAATTTGGAATAAATAAATAAATAATAAATAATTAAATGCACTATATCTGAGCGTTCTATACTGCTGCGTGCACTCAGAAGTTGATGGGCACCCGTTTCTTAATCAGAGATAAAATCATGCGTTTAAAACGTTTCAATATTTCGGGATAACTTACCTTCATCAGGTCTTTCGAAGGAACACCCGACTGTGCCATAATTTTCCAGTTCTTCAGAAGGCACATTTTCACCTGTAAACGCCGAAAAAAAGTGAACAATTAATTTAAAAGTATGCATAACATTGCAATGACACTGTGAATGGCCGAAAAACTAAAGCTATGGGGCATATTGACGCATCCAAACACAGGTTGACTACTTTTGCATGGAATACGTTGAACTGCTTTTTTGTGCTTCCTAATTACCGGATTAGGTAGGTTTAATTAAATAACTTTTGAAGCAGCGCAGCTCTGCAAAAAAAAAAAGAACAATTCAATGAGGAAGCTGTAGATCGGTTTGAAGAACGTCCGATTAGACAGTTTCTTTAAGTTCTCGTGAGTCTGAGTGAGTCCGGCTTACTTCATAACTTCAAGAACTCCAGCGCTTCATATCAGCTTACCACTTCTGGTGTTGCAATCTATGTTGCGGTAGGCATCGTTATGTGTGCCTGTGTCTACAGTTGTACAAATATTTAGCGCCCCTTCATGACGTTTCGCTCAATGAACAAACAAATTACAACACAGTCACCTTCCATACGCATGATTTTTATAACATCAATTTCCAAGGTACGTGGACTTTGCCCTTTTTTTTTTTCATAAGCGAGGCTGAGTGAGCTCCACAAATTTTTCCGACCCATGCTCATGAAAATTTGCAAATTGCATGATTATGTGGGCCTAGTATTATGCTGCAATGCAATGCACTCACGTAATAGCCTATTTCATCTTACTTAGAATGCCAGATTAGCGTTCATACGTTGGGTCACTTACGTTCGCCCGCCAACGCATAGCCGCTGGCCTGCATATTTTCGCGTGTTGCTGGTTCTACAGCTGCAAAGGTAAGGCAAAATAATAGGAACACTCATTCATAAATATTTAACTACGCAGTAACTTACGTTCGGAGTTGTAGTTTTCGGCTGACACGGACGGCGTTTGTTGCAGCGCGTTTATTTCTGCCTGCGCCGTCTGCATGGAGAGAGTTACTTTGCTGGGACCTCAAAAATGGATACATGTAACTGTTTAAGGTCGCATGAACCTTACCTTCTTGTTGTCAACCTCCTCGACTGCCTCGACGCATTCATTGCGGTCAGCTTGGGACGACGATTCCATGTTAATTTTGCAATAAAACTTGCGAAAAGCTCTTCGCCGAAACTGCTGATACCTCGACTGACGCAGGTATGGAGAACGTCCTTCCGCGCGCAGACGCTGGTGACTTCTGGAACGAAAAGTAGTCAGCGCTTTGATTTTTTTTCTTATTTCTTTTAAAACAATGAAATAGTTCACCTCGCTTCACAAAAATACAAAGTTCGCGGCGATCAGCACCTGCGGACCCGAGCGAAGTTTTCTCGGAAGCGACACGGTTAGCGCCGTTCTCGGCATGGCCTTTGAGATTGAGGCCACACAGCCATCACGGAAGCGTCATTGTGCATACAGACAGTATGTACCGTGGCTTCCGCGAGGTGGCGACACCCGCGCTGCTTCCGCGCTGTTTGCGAGCTCGCTCGGTCACTGCGCCGCTGGCGGAACTTTCGTTTTCTGTCCTGCCCTTCGTTGAAGTACACTGTTCGAGCGAAAATCCTCGGCTACGATAAAAGCTTTGCCCAGCCGTAGTCCCTGCCCGTGCACTACTGTGCACCGTTGCCTGTGTGGTGCGCCCGGGTCCACAACAACACTCCGTTAGGATCGAGGACCCACCCAACGGCATCGCGCGTTACCAGCGTGTGCGCTACGCTGGCTGGCTGCACTGCACCGCGCTCAACCCAATGATTCGCTGTACTTTGTTGGCGCCCACAGTGCTCGTCAGAACCGGGAAGTTGTCCAGCACAGAGGCGCCAAGATTGTAGAGGATTAAAGGGCTCATCGCATGGTTTCGTATCGGTCCGGATTCATCGCCGTCTTTCTGTGGTCGCCCTTTGCGAACGGACTGAAGGGGATCTATGAAGGATCGCGGGGGCGCAAAAACAAAATGTAACGGCGTGACGAGGTGGGCCCCACCGGCGTCAGCCGCGCATTTGTGCCGTTGTTGTCGCTAACTGCCGGAAGATGACGCCAGAGGGTTAACAACCTCTTACGCCTCTCTCAAGTTACATCTTCACACTTTGTTCTAGCGGCATTGCATGATTTCGCATGGGCTATCCAGTGTATACTAGACAGGGTGTGATAATGGGCATGCATACTCATTGAACACTTTCGTAGTTAATGATTGATAAGTACAATCAAAAGAGGGGGGAGGGGGCAAGCATGGCGCTTTTAGTTTTGTTCTTGGCGCACGTGTGAAGTCCGTTCTTTTTCGTGCGTTCATTGTTTTGGAAGCGTGTTCGCGCGATTTTGTCCAAGGTGGCCCATAAGCGCAAGCTTTATCTGTCCTTGATATTATAATTACTTCACCTTTTGGCGTTTTTGTTCGGAGAGACTCAAAATGGCACTAAAGCTGCATGGCCCGCTTTTGTACTGCCTTTCGCAGATAACAAATATATTTGTGCTCAGCCTCGTAGTATACTTGAAAGCGTTCTTTGCACGTTCTGTCCGCCGTCGGATGTGGGCCTCCGCAAAGGGCACATTTCGGCGAGCACTGGTGACGGAGAAGACGACGGCGCCGAAAGCGCGTCAAAAAGTCTCAGCAACAGCTGGCCGAAGAGGACCGGTCAAGGGATTCCAGCGTGGCAAGTGCTCCCAGGCAGGGGCGTTCCGTCACGCCGGCTGGTCGCCGGCGCGACGGAACTCGGAATAGAATCACAGACGGAATAGAAATCACAGAACTTATTCAGGTTGCTTCAACAAATGGCCATCTTATAACTTTCCAGTGGATTCCCGCTCATTGCGGCGTGATGGGAAACGAAGAGGCAGACGCTGAAGCTAAAAATGCCTTAAGCAGTGCCCCCGAAGTACGCATTGCGTTTTCACGAGCTGACACGAACGCCCTGCTTCGCTGCATGATGCGCAGCTACACACTTCAGCACTGGACCAAACCGGAACGGCGACACCAGCGACTTCACAAATGGGACCCGGAAATGAGGTTCCGCATGCCTCCTAAATTGAAACGGCAACTCACAAGCATGATCCACCGCATTCGTCTTGGTGTAGCGTACACCAGACGTTACACACATATCATCGGTCGCAGTGACACCGGTCCTAATTGTGAACACTGTGATGTGCCAGAAACACTTGAGCACATATTTTGTGTCTGCCCAGCATACGCACGTGAACGACAAACACTGATTTCTTCTACTGAACTATATCGCAGTAGGTCATTAACTGATGAGACCATGTTGGGCCCTTGGCCAGACACCAACAGTGCAACTGCGGTCACAAGAGCAGTTATTACCTTTTTAGAAACAACTGGACTATGTGCGCGGCTATAAGATGTGTCTCAGCTAGAAAGAACACTACATACTCACCTCTATATCCCACCATCGTCATCCATTAATCTTTCTTTTCCCCTTTCCCTTCCCCCAGTGTAGAGTAGCAGGCGAGAGCAAGCTATCGCTCAGGCCAACCTCTCAGCCTTTCTGTAAATAAACTTACCTCCTCCACCTCCTAGTGCAATTCGAGAAAGCTTGTGAAATTGAGCTTGTTTGTGTATTATCACGATTAAAAAGAAAAAATATGTTAAAGTCAAGGACAACCAAGACAGCATTATAGGTACTTTATATAAAATTTGCAGCATTTCTTTGCGAACTTTGGCGACTTTAAGGGTATCTATCTATCTATCTGGCCGCTTACGTTTGCGTGTTCTCGTCAGAACACTGCTGCTGACACCAAAGCCCGAACACTCGGAACCAGGCTCCACCTACCTGCCTTCACTTTAGGTGAAGCCCGAACACTCGGAACCAGGCTCCACCTACCTGCCTTCACTTTAGGTGAATCGCCAGCTATCACGATTTCACATTACTTTACCTAATTTTGCGCCCAGCAGGAGCGATGTAAGGCGCTCTTCGCAGCTCGCAACCGGGAATACAGCTCGGGATAGTTAGCTGGGTCAGAAGGGTCGCCGAAGCACAGCAACGTGCGGTCATCTAGAGCGGCCCGAGGGCCCGTCGTCATCCTGCTTCCACTTTCCCTGCCCCACCTGCCCTCAAATGATTCTTCCGAGGATCAAGAAAGTCTCTTACCTACCTCAGGCATATTTCTTCATCTTCTTCACCCACAATGTGAAGACATAATACGAATAGAGATAGCGCAAAAACTTCGAATATCGCAATTTTCTCTTCAGATGCAGCCTTGGGCAGGTATATTTTAAGGGCTTTGAACAACTCTCGCTTAACGCAAGAAAACGACACATCGGAAACCATAACAGAGAACCCGGTTCTCAGTAGCTTGCACTATCCTCCGCCGCGCAAGTGTTTCAGCAGGCGTATAGATCTTCCTTTGGATTGTAAAATAGGGGGAGAGCGCGAACGCAGTCCCCCACTACCAAAAATTACATGCCCCATCTGCCCCAGTTTGGGGTAGTGGCAGGGGTCAGCACGAGCGCAGTGCAATGCCCACGCCTCTCCCTGGGGGCACCGCCATCTTGACCACGGTTACCCCGACACCAGGTAAGTATGCCAGACAACGGGTCGCACTCGGTCAGCACCCATCGCGACGTCTTGTGTCATTCTGGTTAGGTGCAGACGACGGTCGAAGATTACTGTTTTCTTCTTGCATATTTTAAGGAGGCATTTGAAAAAAACACTAATGGCCCACTAATATGCGTCGGCCTATTAAAAAAAAATTGAACGTAGCTCTGATTGTGGATTTAAAAAAGCTCAAGTTTTATCAAATATAACAGCAGTTCTAGCGCAACAAGCACGAATCATCTTTACGCTGCTAGAGGCGCTAGCGCTGCGGTCAATTAACGGATGGCACACGTTTTTTCCAGCGCTATTCATGTTCATGCACTTGTACATGTATTTTCAGCGCCACATCAGCACGTTACAGTCAATAAAAAAATTACAGCACAGTCACTTTCCATGCGCAGGCTTCGCATAACATCGACTGCGAAGATACGAGTGATCTACTAATTGTTTTTTTTTTCTGCGATTCGGGAAGGGATGTTTCGTATATTAGTACATTTTGATAGATCAGTTTTTGTTATTCGAAGGTATTTTTTTTTTATGGAAATCAAGTAGCTAGTTAAAACGCACCCGTCCTTTCGTGTATATGGTACCTTTGTCTTGGAAAAAAAAAAAACTTCATGGGTGAAAGCCAATACGATTTTACAGACGCAACTGTGTATAGAAAACTGTCACGTGAAAGCTGCAGGCAGTTTGAAGACACTGCGCGCTTTCATATTCACCCATCGTTTCGGACGCATCGGTTTGAAAACTTCCAAACATGATAATCACGACATGCTTGTCATGTAACAACATGACTTCGTCCCACACTGATCATGTGCTCACGGCCGTTTTGCCAACTTCACATATGCCAAATTTGATATTACGTGACGCCAATGAATGTCGAAGGTATGTGACTGGTAAACGCGTGATAATAATGAGATGCGTGTCATGTTAGAACATGACTACATGCGACAGTCAAGGCGCCAATACATTTCGACGTGTCGCGGTGCGCCTGTTCACAGCGTTCATTTTGTCGCGTCACGCCGTCGTTGCCACGCCAGGCACCGGTCATGCCATATACTCGCAGACGCACGCTGCGTTGCTTTGACGCATGCGCGTTTTAGCGCGTCCGGCGTCCCTCCGTCACGGAAAGAAGGAGACACAGTGTTGTCTGGGTAATGCATCGGCGTGAAATGCAGCATGTCGCATTTCACGCCAGTTGCCGTCGGGCCACGCCCATAGAGAAAGATATGCCGCGCTGACGGACGCAGGTCTCGCCTGGCGTCAGACCACAGAGTGCTCGTGTTTTGCTAACGTAGCGTCGCTGTGCCCAGCGTGCGCGCGCGTCAACGCAACATTGGAGTATATTGGGCCCTTCATTATGCGCTCGTGGCTGTTTTGCTAGCTCCAAATATACCATTACGTGACGTCAGTAGATCGAGAGATATATGACTTGTGCAAACATGATAATTTTGACACGCGTGTCATGTAAGAACATGACAACATACCACGCTCGTAGCGTGCTCGCAGCCGTTTTGATAGCTCCAGATATACTAAATTTGGTATCAGGTGACGTTAATAGATGACGAAGGTAAACGACACATCCAAACATGACAATCATGACACGGAAGTCATGTACGGCATCATTTGCCTCCACCTCGTGACGTTGTGCTGATTCTAAAGTGACATATCGACATTTCCCATTCGTGCTTCGCATAACATCTATTCCCACTGTACGTGGGATCTGCCGATTTTTCGTAACCACACATTATCATTGCCCATGAAACCCATTTTGTTTGAGTCAAAGTTTTGGCTGGAATTATTTCAAAGAAATAAAACAAAAAATAATGGTGTTATGTTAGGTCAAAGCTTCAACATCAGCTTAGGTCTGAATGGGTAACATGTTGTAATTATAGTCATCTGGTGTCATCGTTACATAATATTGGTACCTATAAATTGCACTCTCATTGATACAAGCTCGATGCCTTACAATATTTAGGAGAATTACTCATAACAAAAACAGGAGCACGTACAAAATTTTTAATTTTGAGGGCTCGTATTTTTGTTTGTTTGACGCGACCTTAACGAAAGCCAGTAGGTAGTGAAGCCGAGGAAGGTATCAGGGTCATTAACTGCGCTGTTTTAAGAGTGTTGTAGTAGTTGTGATATTGACTTGGAGAAAGTCTAGCTATATAGGAGACGAAAGGATGAATTTCTGCCGGCCGGACCGAACCTGAAACCTTCGGAAAAGAAATTCGCCGATCACTGTCTCACCGAACACAGGGTAGTGTGATATGTGCGTTTCCTTTTCGTCCCGTATTTTAAAACTCTTTTCTGAGTAGAATAGGTTGTGTTGGCAAGTTTGCCTGCAACCGTAACAGAGATCACAAATTAGAAACGACAAATCATGCACCCGTGGAGCTGATGTAAATAAACAGTTTTTTCCTTGCTATCGGGAATTCCGGTTATAATTATATTAGTATGATTATGGTTGTAGTTATGGCTGTACTAATTGGGCTAATAAGCTACGCCTTCACAGACTCTCACATATTCTGCCAATACGATGCACCTCGATCAGAGGTCATGCGGTGGGTCCAAAAAACCTAGACTGCGAATGCTGGCTGCGGGAACCAGTGCTCTGTCCTAGCTTTTTTTCTTCCTTCGTGATGAACGTAGCGTTTCAACCGCTCCCTCTTCAGCTCGGGCGCCAGTCACAACAGCCACAGCATCGGCTGTGCTGGAAGATAAAACTGCTTAGTTGAGTGTTCTTGAGGTCTCTGATCTAGCAAAGGAAAGAAAAGAAGAAACAGGTCTGTACTGCACTTGTACAGTACAGAGCTGTGACATACTGCAGAATCGGTGACAACAATGATGTGTTTGTGCAAGCGAACAGCTGAGCTGAACTCGCCACGCCCACAGATGTATAAATACGTGACTCGCGCCACGCAAAAAAGTGTCCGGCTATAATACCCGGTAGGACTTATAAAGGGCATTATGTGAATTTAAGTGTCAATGCCATGACATGGGGTCTGAACATTGATTATATCGGAAGCCGATAGCTGATATTCTACCCCCCCCCCCCCCCCCCCGAGGAAATCAGGATTGCATCATGGCCTTCCCGATTCCGTTCATGCCGATGGCGCACACGCGCTGGCTGTGCAGTCCTTCAACGTATTTACCTATTACACCAAAGCTTCCGCATATATATATATATATATATATATATATATATATATATATATATATATATATATATATATATATATATATATATATATATATATGTGTGTGTGTGTGTGTGTGTGTGTGTGTGTGTGTTTTGCAGTGAGCAGATTTATTTTTGCGACATAGTAAGCCCTGTTAACCCGTCTGCAGTGACTCAGGCATCACTAAAGTACATTTGCACCTTCATTGCGAACACTGAAATTTTGATTAATGTACGTGGCTTACGGCAATTACGTCTTCCAAATACAGCCGACACATTTAGTAAATGTGCATTGTGGTTTTGACAAAAAAAAAAACAGAGTGGTGTACAGCGACACCCATCATTTTCCGGTGACGTGCGGTAATTGCGCCTGAAAATTCGCAGTTAACGGCCGTTAAAAAGGGCGGGGCGAGTGTACGCTAATAACAGTCTCGTTACGTCCGCGGAAGTAAACAAATAACTGTTTGTAAAAGATGCGCACGCCCGTCATCAACTGATTATCGAAATTTGAGTCGGCAAATGTCTATAGTTAAGCAGCACAAAATAGTAGTCCAGAAAAAAAAAAGTTTAGGTAGTGCCTGCACATCATTGGCTGCTTTTGTTTTTCATTGTGACATGTAGAGGCAGTGGTTGTAAAATAGGTTATCGATGTTTCAGATGTTAGACGTAACCATACCTGGCTGTCACATGCTTGCACAGTGGGACAAGAACTGGTTTTATGTGGAATGACGTCATTTGTCCTAACGTGTTAATAAATTACACGTTTGGTTTGAGATAGCAAGACAGAAAATGTAATCATTTCACCCATAGTGATAACGTTGCCAAGAAATGTGGAACTATAACTTTTTTATTTACTTAAATGTATTCAAGGTAGTAAAAGTGCATTTTTGCCTGAACAAATTGCACATATAGGGGCTTGATGTGTGATCAAAAGAAAGTAAATTTTGGAATTTTGTTAATCCGTACTGGCCCTCACTGTTATAGAAAGTTTTCATAAATTGGTGATATTCAAAAACTAGGGTGCCGCCATTAGCCCCCAACTACTCCTGTGTGCAATTTTCAAAAACACTAAGGATAATGGCTTTGGCACGCTCAAACTTCTGCAATTGCTCTTGTTCATGCTTCAGAACTTCATCCCGTAATTTCAATAAACGCTGAAGGCTTTCTTCACTCTTCTGAAGAATTTTACGCCAGTTGTCGCCCACTTCTTCAACTCTTCTTTGCGCCGCAGAGCCAAGACCTGCAATGGAAAATTATATGCAGATATTCGATACATCCTGCATGACGTTTAAGTTCATTGAGCGTGCTTTTCTCCTCTAAAGCTTGCCCAGTGTTCATACATGCAATAGTAGTGTTTACAAGGAAACAGGTAGAAAAAGAATAATGTGAAACATTTGCAAGGAGAGGAATTATAAGCTGCTGCCGTAGCAGCTCTATCTGATTCCCCATTCTGGCAACGTGTACCAGTAAACATTGTTACACCAAACTTTGTCTTTACCTGAACCAAGTCTGAAAACAGGAAGAGTTTAGGAAAAGAACATGAAAGTTTTATGTAAAGCAGGTAGGAAAGAGGTCAGCATGAAGTTCTGCAAAATGAAAACATCTCACTTGAGATTCAAGTTCATATTTGCCGTCTGTGTGTGTCGCATGAGTAGTTTTCAAAAGCAAGTGCTAATTCCATGAAAGTATGCAGTTATGTACTACATTTGGGTTGAAATAGTTGTCTTTGGCTAAGTTGATACATGACACTACGACATTATGCCACGATGATAAGTAGTGGAGCAATATGTTTGGTCTTCAGCACGGTTGCTCATTGTTGGCTGTAGATATTCGGTTGTCCACTCCACACATTGGTTTAGAACTGCTTTATTTTTCTTTTCTTTTTATTTATTCCTTGACCTAATTATCTGAGACACTGTTGCCTTGTGGACAACCGAAAATCCTGTCCTCTTCCTAACTTGAACCACTTTGTCCCATACCAATATATAGACTATCCAGCCGCTACTAATTTAAAAGTAAAATTGGCCCGATGTTTTGAGACCCATCCCAAATGAGTCACCGGTTGAAGAAGAGACTAAATAGGTGTCAATATGCAGACCCAGTTTTAAATTTTATTATTAAAAACTATAGACTAAAGGTGGCTGGAGAGTCTGTTTATACGTACAATTTTACCCAGCCAGATCGACCTCTGTCAAGTATGCTCGCTTTTTCCAATGTATGGTCCCTGCAATCTCGAAACTTCACCATGCTCCAGTGAGTGGACGAAATGAACGTAAATTCCTCTTACTGACGACTAATAGATATATATATCTGGGGTTTAACGTCTCAAAACCACTATATGATTATGAGAGACGCCGTAGTGGAGGGCTCCGGAAATTTCGACCACCTGAGGTTCTTTAACGTGCATTCAAATTTGAGCACACAGGTCTACAACATTTGCGCCTCAAACGGAAATACAGCCGCCGCCGATAGGATTCGATCCCGCGACCTGCGGGTCAGCCGAGCACCTTAGCCACTAGACCACTGCGGCGGGGCTTACTGACCACTATTATAATCTATTCTCCCATGTACCTTTGTGCATACATGCACCTTCTCACCCAACTGCTCTGCGATGCATCACTGGCCGAACAACATGCTCTCATTTTCAAAACGGGTTTTCAAGGGTGTATGCAGACCTTATTGCAGATCGGTGCATCTGGAGGGGGGGGGGGGGACACGTCATGAACGCGTGGGAACACGTCAGAAGGCGCTGCTTAGCGTCAGCCTCAGCCGAGCAAGCCAGATCGCGTGTTGACGCGCGTCGAAAAGAGCTAGCGCTGCCGTTCGGATTAGAAAGCCCGTGATCGACCACACGAGTACGCGTGTACGTGAGTACGCCAAGTTGACGTCATTTCCGGAATGACGTTTCTCAGGAAATCCGCTAGAGCATAACTCGTGAGGACATGAATCAAGGAGGAAAGAAAAACTCCTTTTTTCCTTCTTCCATGGGCCATGGTACAGTGTTCTAGAACTTGAACACTGTAGCCATGGTAGAGTGTACTAGCTAGAACACTGTAGCCATGGCAAGAGTTTTTCCTTCCTCTATGGCATGAATGCTTGCAATTATGGCATCCCAGTAAGTGTAGGGCATGATCTGCATAATGAACTCACAGTCGCCTGATCCAGGCGGCCGGGATAAACTGCAGTCAAGCCCTGTCTATACCCGACGCTAAGCGGGTGTTTGCCGCGGGTTACAACCTTCAGAATGTTCTCTTTGGGTGGCTGGTGTGGCCTGAAATCTCACGATGCCTTTGCTAAGATTCAGATAGCTTGAATGCTACCTGAAGGAAGCATATACGCTAACTGCTTGTGTTATCGGCACGTGGCCACACTCCGAGGGCGGGCGTGGTATACGCGAGTATTTTTCGGGTATTTTTGATTGTGTAATTCTTCCTACATGCTGTACAATATTTGGTTCACGTGTTCAAGGAATATCGACAATGTTTTCGCACATTGTTGAAAAATTGTTTCAGGACTTCTGAGTACTTTTGAGCAGCTACATTTAGCGGCATGAAATTCTAGGCGTCGGCATTAACGCACTGCATAGCACGAAGTGATGTCACAAATGTGTGCCGCTTACGTTCGATTGCCATCTCGAGTGATGCATCCCCACGGTAACCGTCCGCTTCCTCTTCGGGATCGTGATTAACTGCATCACCTGTGCGAGACGTGCACACAAATTAAGATGCCACCAAACTTAAGTTACATAAGATACACATAGGCATGCGTTAGGTTCAACTTAATGGGGGAGGGGCAGGATTGTGTGCACAATCTTTTTCTTTATTTTTTGGGGGGAAGGCTATTTTTTGGTCTAAAGGGGGGGGGGGGGGGCGAGCACCCATATCAGCCGGGAGGCAAGATTAACGCGACCCCCCCCCCCCCCCCATTGAGAAAATTTGGGGGCTGAGTCTTCCCTCCCTTTTGACAGTGGTCACACTGGGAAAACCAAAAGTAGGGCGTAGTTTTCCATCACAACAGTAATCGCTCAATTATGTTCTTACGGGAGAATGGAATTGTTACGAGACTATGTTACAACATAGAGAAATTTTGCCAACATTTCCGCTGTGGTAGTTTTTCTTGTAGGCTCTTATATATATTTATATATGCCCGCTGATGGGCGAGGTGGATGTAAGTTTGCCCCTTCACTAGCGAAAGAGTTGGTACGCCACACTGCCGAGCACGCCAATGGCAAATGGTCATTTTGCGCTATGTATGCATGGGGAAAAAGAATTCGGGTTGGGGCCGAGGCCTGGAGTGCCAACCCTGGCTACCTGACTGGGAGCGCAAGAAGTAGTTGATAATCGTCGCCCCCCCCCCCTGCCCCCTCCCCACTAGGTTAAATGTATGGGACAGGCTTTGCCCCCTTCCCTTCTCGTGCAAACGCCTACAAATATTACAGCAACGCATTACAGGCACGTATATAACAAGTATTGCAAGTTCGCCTTACGTACAAGTCGTGACTCCATGCATGAAAAATTACTGGTAAAGGGTGAATCGGAGAATCATTCGAGCTCACTAAAACAATTGTTTTGTTCATACGGAAATCTTTAGCGATCTCCGTGCCCCATAACGTGCAATTTCCAGGGGCGCCTTATCAGGATTGCGAGTTGTAAAACGAAATTAAGAACAGAGGGCGACGCGCAATCCCCCTGTCCCTCGAGAGTAGCTAAGAGAAAGTCAGCCTAAGTACGTTATAACACTTAAAAATGTCCAGCTAATATGCCTAATAAGTACCCGATGGAAACAAGAAGTGTCTCCGTAATACTCCCGAAACAGCACCCTAAAAATTTCATTGTGTAGGTAATCTAAACTTGCAATGGGTATCTAACCTTGCAAGTGATCTAAACTGCAGATCACCGGTATACTTACTCCATAAACGGACGATAAGAAGGACACGAAGAACTTCTTGTCTCTGTGTCGTCGTTCTGTTCTCGCGCTATAAATATCGACTTGTCATACCAACTAGCCCAAGCTGCCACACTCCATAAACGGGGTTGAAACGACATGCCGATGTTTAACGTACACCCTTATGAGATTGGCAAATTATGACAAAGGGTTATTCGCCGGGCGTGTGTCAACGGAAAGCATTTGCGGTTTTATAGTGTACCTTCAATAAATGAATAAACAAATGAATGAATACGTCCTTGTCTAACCACGATATTAAGTTATGCCTATATTTATAATACGTATTATATTATTATTTGCCTGATGCTTTCTTAACACGCAGCATATATTATTACGGATGAGTGTGTTAGCAGCATGTAATGTTACACTCTATTGTACTCTCAGAGGTAGCAGTGTCATTCATATATTGTTGTATGGCATACCTTCATCCGGTCTCTCCAACAAGAATTCACAGGCGCTAAAGCTTCCAGCTTCTCCCGGGCGCGCATCTTCGCCTGTAAACGGCAAAACGTGTGTTCGGCGGCATTATATTTTAAATGTATTCGCATGCGACGCACGCCGTATTAACACGCGGTGACGTACGCGGACAGAAACCTTCGCTCCCGTAGTCTTCAGGTGATGCCGTCAGCGTTTGCTCCATTTGAAGCAGCAGGGGCTGCGTGGAGACAGTTAACAACCATCATGAGTAAGCACATACAACTGCGTTATTGTAGACAAATAAGGTCACATTACCGTGCTGTTTTGCCCTTCAGTGCGTTCGCCAGAAAAATCCATTTGAGCAACAAGATTCTGATAACTTGAAGATATCTCAGAGTGGGCACGGCTTCTGCAAACAGCTTACACCTTTTGCAAGCAGACGGCAGCTTACTTCTGTCAGACACAGGTTAACCGATCGATTGTTTCATTCCCGTTTTTAGTCTAGCCCGAACAAATCTCTTTTTATAAAACTTATATTTTCGCGGTCTGCGATGCCGGCAGCGCTGAGCACATAACCTCCAAGTTTTTCAGTGCGCGGCAATCACGAGAGCCATACCGAGAAATCAGTAGGTACGCAGAACGTCTATGGGGTGGCGCTAGCAGCGCGACAAGCGCGTTTAAGCATGCGCGCCTCATTTGAAACGGTGAAATATGCTGTTTAGGGTGGGGGGTGAGCAGCAGCGCTTGGCAGCGCTTTTTGTTGCCATGTTTACAAAGCTCAACCATGGTACTTTGTGGCTCAAATTGACTTTTTGTTCAAACTAAACCTGGATGAACCAATCAAGTAAAGAGGAGGCAAGCAGAAGAAGTTGTTTTTCAGTTCGTTGAACCGAAGTTACACTGGGAACAAGAGAACACCGGACAAACCATTCCTCCACGGCACAAACCCATCCAATCCCCTATCGTCGTGAATTTTTGCTTTCGTTACTGTTTTTTCTGTTCCTCGTGGTTTTGAGCGGTGTTTCCACTTGGATTTTTTGTTACAATATAGTACTGAGTGAAGTGGACATCACGGATAACAAATCAGACTATGAAAAATAAATACTAGCTGGGGTTCCACGTCCCAAAACCACAATATGTTTGTTAGGTACACCATGGTGGCCACTAGCGTATCGCCTTCATTACAACGCGACCACCCCGACCAGGCTCGAGCCCGC
The DNA here is from genome assembly GCF_043290135.1 of Rhipicephalus microplus. Taxonomy (NCBI): domain Eukaryota; kingdom Metazoa; phylum Arthropoda; class Arachnida; order Ixodida; family Ixodidae; genus Rhipicephalus; species Rhipicephalus microplus. Next base: position 267,093,050 of record NC_134700.1, read on the forward strand.
AACTTTAGGGTAAGAGCTACATCACCGCTGTGGACAACAACGTGGCCGAAGAAAGGCACAATTAATTGAGTGACCGTAACGCTGACTTTATTGAACAAAAGTTCATTTGCATGTGCACGAATATATTTGTTCTGGAAATCCATACAAAGGAAACAACGGATCACACTTGCGCATGCACATAATATTCTCACGTGCGTCGCAAACAGCCCACTGGATCCGCTGAAATATTTATACCCGTGCGTATGCTGTGTGGGTGATAGGCGCACCTGTTTCGGCTAACCAATTTCGATTGGGAAACCAGTGACTTACCATAAGAGAACTGCTTATGCACGCACCGCAGACAATTCCTGTTGCTGCAGCCTTGCGTTAGGCAATGTTTAGAAGATGTCTACCACAGATGAACAGGAGGGGCGTAACTATTGAGCTTATTTACAGCGGGCGGGGATATGTTACATGTATGTTCTATGTTCGTGAGTGCGTATGTATGCGTAAAAAGGTTGTACTCCCCACCCCCTCCCTTATCCGGCTAAGCCAGCGAGCCTTGGGATTGAGAAAAGACCACGCTGAAACAAACATGCAACGGTGTGCCGATGCGTCAGACCAGCGCCTATTCTGACGTACGACTGATAAAGGAGAGATAATTTGGGAGAGATCGCGAGCGATTTAGATGATGTTATTCTCCTGCACACCACAATTGTCAATTAACACCCACTTTCTCCCCCGCCTGGCTACGCCAATGGTAGTAGCGCTCTTCTAGCGTGTTTCTCGTTTACATATTAATATTCGCGCTACATATATTTCTGGTATTGAACGAGTTCATAACGCGAAATTCGCGAAAACTACATCAAACATTTCACAATGCATACGTACCTTAGAAACAGTTGCTTAAGATGTTTATTAAATTCATATGTACATACATACCAAACTGGATTGTGTTTGTTGACGTGGACCACCAAAATCTCACTTCTTTATTAATAACAAATAATAAACATAGACATAAATACAATAAACAATAAACATAAATACAATAAACATAAATACAAAACAAAAAGAACAACATAAATACAAACAACAAATTCAAATAACAACACAAATACAAAGCTAGCGTGCTAACTTGCTAGAAATTTGTGATGTGATACCCTTATCACTAAAGGAAGAATATTGTACATTGTAAAAGGTGTATATTGTAAGGAAGTATATTGAAAGTAAAATTGTACATATTAAGAAAAAAACTGCAGGGTGCTAGTATGGACGTAAAACTTTTTGCTTCGAAAACTTTCATACGGCCGATACTGGAATATGCCAGTATTGTCTGGAGTCCCCACCAAAAAGTGCTTGTAAATAAACTTGAACGCATACAACGGCTTGCAGCTCGCTTTATATGTTCGAGATATAAGCAGAACAACTCAGTCACAGAAATGCTACAACTATGTGATCTGGATACGCTCCACAAGCGCAGACGCAAAAATTGGTTGAAGTTTCTTTTTCAATCATTAGAAGGTGATTTTAAAACTAACAGAAATAACTACATAGAACAACCTCGTGAAGGAAGCGAGGAGGCAAACCATACACGAGTGCTGCAACCTTATTTTGCACGAACGAAGGCGTACCGTCATACTTTCTTGCCCGATGTCATTGAAGATTGGCATGGGTTACCGAGTAACATAGTCAATGCGGGTGATGTTAATGAATTTGTGCGTTTACTTGATTTACATTTATGTGACTTATTGGAAATAATATTGCGATTGTTATTCGTTGCATTGCGAATCAGGGTGTGTGTTTTTCGTTTATTTCTTAGGAATGCAGAGCTTTCACGGATTTGTATATATGTATACCTGGTTTATCACTGGGAGATCTATAGTTATATCCCCAATTTATTTGTACAGTGTGTCGTACCTTTTCTGTAATGACCCTCAAAAGAGGGTTGACAGTATTTCTAAATAAATAAATAAATATAACTAATACGCGAAATAGTGAGCACATGTGTCATCGATGCAATTTAGCCCGGAGCGAGTCCTTCAAATATGTTATCCCTGCTTAACATGTACACATGCTTTGCTGTCTGCTGTCAGTGTCGACTCAGCTACTCGCCATCTTTCGAGTACTTTTTCAAATTATCAAGAGCCATGCTTTTGAGGGTGTCGATGATTTGCTTTTGCTGCTCGTTGCGTCGCAAGAGATCGTCGCGACGCGCTGACACTCGAAGAGCGAGGTTTTCGTTATTCTGGGAAACCTTGCCCGCGTCTTCAGCAATCTTCTCGGCCAGACGATGCACTCTTGCACCAAGGCCTGCGTAGAAAAATGGAGGCATCTGCGAATGTCACGTGATCCTTCGATCGTCCTACTTATTTAACACAGTAACAATGAACAACATGGAGCGAGTGGGAACAGATATATAGATACAAGTTATTCACATTGTATTTGTGATCACGCTCAGTATAAAATTTCCTTGGTAATTTTTAATGAATGGGCTGAGTCGAGGTGTTCAGGCCCCATGCTCAGCTCTAGGTATCAGACTTATTGTACACTGCCCCCGCCCCCCAACCCTCCCCTGGAAATATCGCATCCACACACGCACGAGGTCTAGTGGTTATGGTGATCAACTGTTGACCCGCAGGTCGCGTGATCGAATCCCGGCCGTGGCGGCCCCATTTTCAGTGAAGAGCGAAAATGTTTCAAGTCCGCATACTTACACCCGAACCGCTCCCTTCACTTGCCACCCCCTTCAATGCAGCACAAGCGCGTTTCAAACGCGCTGCTTTGAGGCGGTGCAAAGGTCAAGTCAAGGAGCGTTTCTGAATACGGAGGTTACCTTTTTGAGTTTATTTCTATTATGTGTTGCTCTCTTGTGAACACAGATGCAATATAGTGATGTTTGCGTCTGCTGCCTAATGTAAAAGGTGTGAGACCTATGGCGTTTTTCCCTTTTACTCTCACACCTTCCACCAAGTTCAATTGTATTGATGAGAAATGAATGATATTATTATTATTATTATTATTATTATTATTATTATTATTATTATTATTATTATTATTATTATTATTATTATTATTATTATGAACGCAACAGACACCTACATACACGCACAATTTGTAGGGTGACTTACGTTCACTCGTGAACTGTGTAAAGCCATCATTAGCGGGAGAATCTGCAGGTTCTTCGGGCTCGTCTTCAGGAAACACTGAAAAGAGAGAGAAAGAAAAGAGAGATACGGTATTACGGTGGGCCACTTAGACATGAATGCGTGGAAGGTCTCAAGGTGTTTTATGTAAGAGACTACTGCTGAATAACGCAATACGTGCATTAAAGCGAGGATTTTCTATCCGTGTAGCCCCCCTCGACTGCACGGTGGTCGCCTGGTCAGTGAAGCCATGGGCTGTGTTTGCTTTTTTTGCTTCCGCACATGCACCAGACAACAACGCCGATAATCCAGGTGGTCGGGATCCCACGATAATCTCGCGTGTACGCGTGTAATGTTTTGAAAACAATGCGTGGGCTGGGTACTCATTGTCTGCATGTTCCCTATAGGCTGCCTAATAATGGGAATTTAAGTTCACGATAGCAAGCTGTCATTGAAAATTTTCATTAGGATAAATCACAATTTCGAATAAAAATAAATACATAAATTCATTTTCTAGGTGTTTTACTGCTGCAGCTACTCGGAAGTCGATGGGCATTCGTTTTTTAATCAGAGTCAAAATCGCGCGGTTAGAATATTTTTATCTTTTTAGGTAACTTACGCTCATCTTGTCTCTCGAACGAAAACCCAACTGCGCAGCGACTTTCCGGCTCTTCTTGAAATCCATTTTCACCTGCAAAAGTTGAACACATGTGAACCAATGCGCAACTTTGCCTACGATCCCTGTTCTAGAGCTGCCTAATAATGTGAATTTAAGCTCATGACTGCGAACTGTCATGTTGCATTTTCATTATTATAAAGCACAATTTGGAATAAATAAATAAATAAATAAATAAATAAATAAATAAATGCACTATAGCTGAGCGTTCTATACTGCTGCATGCACTCAGAAGTTGATGGGCACCCGTTTCTTAATCAGAGATAAAATCATGCGTTTAAAAGGTTTCAATATTTCGGGATAACTTACGTTCATCAGGTCTTTCGAAGGAACACCCGACTGTGCCATAATTTTCCAGTTCTTTAGGAGGCACATTTTCACCTGTAAACGCCGAACCAATGTGAACAATTAATTTAAAAGTATGCGTAACATTGTAATGGCACTGTGAATGCACGAAAAAACAAAAGCTATGGGGCATATTGACGCATCCAAACACAGGTACTACTTTTGCACGGAATACGTTGAACTGCTTTTTTGTACTTCTTAAGTACCGGATTAGGTAGTTTATTAAATAACTTTCGAAGCAGCACAGCTCTGCAAGAAAAAAAAAAAGAAGAAGAATCCAGTGAGGAAGCTGTAGATTAGGTTGAGGAACGTCCGATTAGACAGTTTCTTTAAGTTTTACTGAGTCTGAGTGAGTCCGGCTTACTTTATAACTTCAAGAGCTCCAGCGCTTCATATCAGCTTACCAGTTCTGGTGTTGCTATCTATGTTGCGGTAGGCATCGTTAAGTGTGCCTGTGTCTACAGTTGTACAAATATTTATTGCCACTTCATGACGTTTCGCTCAATGAACAAAAAAATTACAACACAGTCACCTTTCATACGCATGATTTTTATAACATCAATTTCCAAGGTACGTGGGATTTGCCCGTTTTTTTTTTTTTTCATAAGCGAGGCTGAGTGAGCTCCACAAATTTTGCCGACTAATGCTCATGAAAATTTGGAAATTGCATCATTATGTGAGCCTATAGTATTATGCTGCAATGCAATGCACTCACGTAATAGCCTATTTCATCTTACTTAGAATGCCAGATTAGCGTTCATACGTTGGGTCACTTACCTTCGCCCGCCAACGCATAGCCGCTGGCCTGCATATTTTCCGGTGTTGCTGGTTCTACAGCTGCAAAGGTAAGGCAAAATAATAGGAACACTCATTCATAAATATTTAACTACGCAGTAACTTACGTTCGGAGTTGTAGTTTTCGGCTGACACGGACGGCGTTTGTTGCAGCGCGTTTATTTCTGCCTGCACCGTCTGCATGGAGAGAGTTACTTTGGTGAGACCTCAAAAATGAATACATGTAACTGTTTAAGGTCGCATGAACCTTACCTTCTTGTTGTCAACCTCCTCGACTGCCTCGACGCATTCATTGCGGTCAGCTTGGGACGACGATTCCATGTTAATTTTGCAATAAAACTTGCGAAAAGCTCTTCGCCGAAACTGCTGATACCTCGACTGACGCAGGTATGGAGAACGTCCTTCCGCGCGCAGACGCTGGTGACTTCTGGAACGAAAAGTACTCGGCTCTTCACTTTTTTTCCCTCTTTCTTTTAAAAGTTTGAAATAGTTCGCCCCGCTTCACAAAAATACAAATTTCGCCGCGATAAGCGCCGGCGGACCCGAGCGAAGTTTTCTCGGAAGCGACACGGTTAGCGCCGTTCTCGGCATGGCCTTTGAGATTCAGGCCACACAGCCATCACAGAAGCTTTTTTGTGCATACAGACAGTATGTACCGTGGCTTCCGCGAGGTGGCGACACCCGCGCTGCTTCCGCGCTGTTTGCGAGCTCGCTCGGTCACTGCGCCGCTGGCGGAACTTTCGTTTTCTGTCCTGCCCTTCGTTGAAGTACACTGTTCGAGCGAAAATCCTCGGCTACGATAAAAGCTTTGCCCAGCCGTAGTCCCTGCCCGTGCACTACTGTGCACCGTTGCCTGTGTGGTGCGCCCGGGTCCACAACAACACTCCGTTAGGATCGAGGACCCACCCAACGGCATCGCGCGTTACCAGCGTGTGCGCTACGCTGGCTGGCTGCACTGCACCGCGCTCAACCCAATGATTCGCTGTACTTTGTTGGCGCCCACAGTGCTCGTCAGAACCGGGAAGTTGTCCAGCACAGAGGCGCCAAGATTGTAGAGGATTAAAGGGCTCATCGCATGGTTTCGTATCGGTCCGGATTCATCGCCGTCTTTCTGTGGTCGCCCTTTGCGAACGGACTGAAGGGGATCTATGAAGGATCGCGGGGGCGCAAAAACAAAATGTAACGGCGTGACGAGGTGGGCCCCACCGGCGTCAGCCGCGCATTTGTGCCGTTGTTGTCGCTAACTGCCGGAAGATGACGCCAGAGGGTTAACAACCTCTTACGCCTCTCTCAAGTTACATCTTCACACTTTGTTCTAGCGGCATTGCATGATTTCGCATGGGCTATCCAGTGTATACTAGACAGGGTGTGATAATGGGCATGCATACTCATTGAACACTTTCGTAGTTAATGATTGATAAGTACAATCAAAAGAGGGGGGAGGGGGCAAGCATGGCGCTTTTAGTTTTGTTCTTGGCGCACGTGTGAAGTCCGTTCTTTTTCGTGCGTTCATTGTTTTGGAAGCGTGTTCGCGCGATTTTGTCCAAGGTGGCCCATAAGCGCAAGCTTTATCTGTCCTTGATATTATAATTACTTCACCTTTTGGCGTTTTTGTTCGGAGAGACTCAAAATGGCACTAAAGCTGCATGGCCCGCTTTTGTACTGCCTTTCGCAGATAACAAATATATTTGTGCTCAGCCTCGTAGTATACTTGAAAGCGTTCTTTGCACGTTCTGTCCGCCGTCGGATGTGGGCCTCCGCAAAGGGCACATTTCGGCGAGCACTGGTGACGGAGAAGACGACGGCGCCGAAAGCGCGTCAAAAAGTCTCAGCAACAGCTGGCCGAAGAGGACCGGTCAAGGGATTCCAGCGTGGCAAGTGCTCCCAGGCAGGGGCGTTCCGTCACGCCGGCTGGCCGCCGGCGCGACGGAACTCGGAATAGAATCACAGACGGAATAGAAATCACAGAACTTATTCAGGTTGCTTCAACAAATGGCCATCTTATAACTTTCCAGTGGATTCCCGCTCATTGCGGCGTGATGGGAAACGAAGAGGCAGACGCTGAAGCTAAAAATGCCTTAAGCAGTGCCCCCGAAGTACGCATTGCGTTTTCACGAGCTGACACGAACGCCCTGCTTCGCTGCATGATGCGCAGCTACACACTTCAGCACTGGACCAAACCGGAACGGCGACACCAGCGACTTCACAAATGGGACCCGGAAATGAGGTTCCGCATGCCTCCTAAATTGAAACGGCAACTCACAAGCATGATCCACCGCATTCGTCTTGGTGTAGCGTACACCAGACGTTACACACATATCATCGGTCGCAGTGACACCGGTCCTAATTGTGAACACTGTGATGTGCCAGAAACACTTGAGCACATATTTTGTGTCTGCCCAGCATACGCACGTGAACGACAAACACTGATTTCTTCTACTGAACTATATCGCAGTAGGTCATTAACTGATGAGACCATGTTGGGCCCTTGGCCAGACACCAACAGTGCAACTGCGGTCACAAGAGCAGTTATTACCTTTTTAGAAACAACTGGACTATGTGCGCGGCTATAAGATGTGTCTCAGCTAGAAAGAACACTACATACTCACCTCTATATCCCACCATCGTCATCCATTAATCTTTCTTTTCCCCTTTCCCTTCCCCCAGTGTAGAGTAGCAGGCGAGAGCAAGCTATCGCTCAGGCCAACCTCTCAGCCTTTCTGTAAATAAACTTACCTCCTCCACCTCCTAGTGCAATTCGAGAAAGCTTGTGAAATTGAGCTTGTTTGTGTATTATCACGATTAAAAAGAAAAAATATGTTAAAGTCAAGGACAACCAAGACAGCATTATAGGTACTTTATATAAAATTTGCAGCATTTCTTTGCGAACTTTGGCGACTTTAAGGGTATCTATCTATCTATCTGGCCGCTTACGTTTGCGTGTTCTCGTCAGAACACTGCTGCTGACACCAAAGCCCGAACACTCGGAACCAGGCTCCACCTACCTGCCTTCACTTTAGGTGAAGCCCGAACACTCGGAACCAGGCTCCACCTACCTGCCTTCACTTTAGGTGAATCGCCAGCTATCACGATTTCACATTACTTTACCTAATTTTGCGCCCAGCAGGAGCGATGTAAGGCGCTCTTCGCAGCTCGCAACCGGGAATACAGCTCGGGATAGTTAGCTGGGTCAGAAGGGTCGCCGAAGCACAGCAACGTGCGGTCATCTAGAGCGGCCCGAGGGCCCGTCGTCATCCTGCTTCCACTTTCCCTGCCCCACCTGCCCTCAAATGATTCTTCCGAGGATCAAGAAAGTCTCTTACCTACCTCAGGCATATTTCTTCATCTTCTTCACCCACAATTTGAAGACATAATACGAATAGAGATAGCGCAAAAACTTCGAATATCGCAATTTTTTCTCCAGATGCAGCCTTGGGCAGGTATATTTTAAGGGCTTTAAATAACTCTCGCTTAACGCAAGAAAACGACACATCGGAAACCATAACGGAGAACCCGGTTCTCAGTAGCTTGCACTATCCTCCGCCGCGCAAGTGTCTCAGCAGGCGTATAGATCTTCCTTTGGATTGTAAAATAGGGGGAGAGCGCGAACGCAGTCCCCCACTACCAAAAATTACATGCCCCATCTGCCCCAGTTTGGGGTAGTGGCAGGGGTCAGCACGAGCGCAGTGCAATGCCCACGCCTCTCCCTGGGGGCACCGCCATCTTGACCACGGTTACCCCGACACCAGGTAAGTATGCCAGACAACGGGTCGCACTCGGTCAGCACCCATCGCGACGTCTTGTGTTATTCTGGTTAGGTGCAGACGACGGTCGAAGATTACTGTTTTCTTCTTGCATATTTTAAGGAGCCATTTGAAGAAACACTCAGGCCCACTAATATGCGTCGGCCTGTTAAAAAAAATTGAACGTAGCTCTGATTGTGGATTTAAAAAAGCTCAAGTTTTATCAAATATAACAGCAGTTCTAGCGCAACAAGCACGAATCATCTTTACGCTGCTAGAGGCGCTAGCGCTGCGGTCAATTAACGGATGGCACACGTTTTTTCCAACGCTATTCATGTTCATGCACTTGTACATGTATTTTCAGCGCCATATCAGCACGTTACAGTCAATAAAAAAATTACAGCACAGTCACTTTCCATGCGCAGGCTTCGCATAACACCGACTGCGAAGATACGAGTGATCTACTAATTGTTCTTTTTTCTGCGATTCAGGAAGGGATGTTTCGTATATTAGTACATTTTGATAGATCAGTTTTTGTTATTCGAAGGTATTTTTTTTTATGGAAAGCAAGTAGCTAGTTAAAACGCACCCGTCTTTTCGTGTATATGGTACCTTTGTCTTGGAAAAAAAAAACTTCATGGGTGAAAGCCAATACGATTTTACAGACGCAGCTGTGTACAGAAAACTGTCATGCGAAAGCTCAGGCAGTTTGAAGACACTGCGCGCTTTCATATTCACCCATCGTTTCGGACGCATCGGTTTGAAAACTTCCAAACATGATAATCACGACATGCTTGTCATGTAACAACATGACTTCGTCCCACACTGATCATGTGCTCACGGCCGTTTTGCCAACTTCACATATGCCAAATTTGATATTACGTGACGCCAATGAATGTCGAAGGTATGTGACTGGTAAAAGCGTGATAATAATGAGATGCGTGTCATGTTAGAACATGACTACATGCGACAGTCAAGGCGCCAATACATTTCGACGTGTCGCGGTGCGCCTGTTCACAGCGTTCATTTTGTCGCGTCACGCCGTCGTTGCCACGCCAGGCACCGGTCATGCCATATACTCGCAGACGCACGCTGCGTTGCTTTGACGCATGCGCGTTTTAGCGCGTCCGGCGTCCCTCCGTCACGGAAAGAAGGAGACGCAGTGTTGTCTGGGTAATGCATCGGCGTGAAATGCAGCATGTCGCATTTCACGCCAGTTGCCCTCGGGCCCGCCGACGGACGCTGGTCTCGCCTGGCGTCAGACCACAGAGTGCTCGTGTTTTGCTAACGTAGCGTCGCTGTGCCCAGCGTGCGCGCGCGTCAACGCAACATTGGAGTATATTGGGCCCTTCATTATGCGCTCGTGGCTGTTTTGCTAGCTCCAAATATACCATTACGTGACGTCAGTAGATCGAGAGATATATGACTTGTGCAAACATGATAATTTTGACACGCGTGTCATGTAAGAACATGACAACATACCACGCTCGTAGCGTGCTCGCAGCCGTTTTGATAGCTCCAGATATACTAAATTTGGTATCAGGTGACGTTAATAGATGACGAAGGTAAACGACACATCCAAACATGACAATCATGACACGGAAGTCATGTACGGCATCATTTGCCTCCACCTCGTGACGTTGTGCTGATTCTAAAGTGACATATCGACATTTCCCATTCGTGCTTCGCATAACATCTATTCCCACTGTACGTGGGATCTGCAGATTTTTCGTAACCACACATTATCATTGCCCATGAAACCCATCCTGTTTGAGTCAAAGTTTTGGCTGGAATTATTTCAAAGAAACAAAACAAAAAATAATGGTGTTATGTTAGGTCAAAGCTTCAACATCAGCTTAGGTCTGAATGGGTAACATGTTGTAATTATAGTCATCTGGTGTCATCGTTACATAATATTGGTACCTATAAATTGCACTCTCATTGATACAAGCTCGATGCCTTACAATATTTACGAGAATAAATCATAACAAAAACAGGAGCACGTACAAAATTTTTAATTTTGAGGGCTCGTATTTTTCTTTGTTTGACACGACCTTAACGAAAGCCAGTAGGTAGTGAAGCCAAGGAAGGTATATAGGGGACGTTAACTGTGCTGTTTCAGAGTGTTGTAGTAGTTGTGATATTGACTTGGAGAAAGTATAGCTAGGAGACGAAAGGATGGCTATCTGCCGGCCGGACCGAACCTGCAACCTTCGCAAAAGGAATTCGCCGATCACTGTCTCACCGAACACAGAGCAGTGTGATACGTGCGTTTCCTCTTCGTCCCGTATTTTAAAACTCTTTTCTGAGCAGAACAGGTTGTGTTGGCAAGTTTGCCTGCAACCGTAACAGACATCACAAATTGGAAACGACAAATCACGCACCTGTGGAGCTGATGTAAATAAACAGTTTTTTCTTGCTACCAGGAATTCCGGTTATAATTATATTAGTATAATTAGGGTTGTAGTTATGGCAGTACTAATTGGGCTAATAAGCTACGCCTTCACAGACTCTCAGATATTCTGCCAATACGATGCACCTCGATCAGAGGTCATGCGGTGGGTCCAAAAAACCTAGACTGCGAATGCTGGCTGCGGGAACCAGTGCTCTGTCCTAGCTTTTTTTCTTCCTTCGTGATGAACGTAGCGTTTCAACCGCTCCCTCTTCAGCTCGGGCGCCAGTCACAACAGCCACAGCATCGGCTGTGCTGGAAGATAAAACTGCTTAGTTGAGTGTTCTTGAGGTCTCTGATCTAGCAAAGGAAAGAAAAGAAGAAACAGGTCTGTACTGCACTTGTACAGTACAGAGCTGTGACATACTGCAGAATCGGTGACAACAATGATGTGTTTGTGCAAGCGAACAGCTGAGCTGAACTCGCCACGCCCACAGATGTATAAATACGTGACTCGCGCCACGCAAAAAAGTGTCCGGCTATAATACCCGGTAGGACTCATAAAGGGCATTATGTGAATTTAAGTGTCAATGCCATGACATGGGGTCTGAACATTGATTATATCGGAAGCCGATAGCTGATATTCTACCCCCCCCCCCCCCCCCCCCCCCGAGGAAATCAGGATTGCATCATGGCCTTCCCGATTCCGTTCATGCCGATGGCGCACACGCGCTGGCTGTGCAGTCCTTCAACGTATTTACCTATTACACCAAAGCTTCCGCATATATATATATATATATATATATATATATATATATATATATATATATATATATGTGTGTGTGTGTGTGTGTGTGTGTGTGTGTGTGTGTGTGTGTGTGTGTGTTTTGCAGTGAGCAGATTTATTTTTGCGACATAGTAAGCCCTGTTAACCCGTCTGCAGTGACTCAGGCATCACTAAAGTACATTTGCACCTTCATTGCGAACACTGAAATTTTGATTAATGTACGTGGCTTACGGCAATTACGTCTTCCAAATACAGCCGACACATTTAGTAAATGTGCATTGTGGTTTTGACAAAAAAAAAAAACAGAGTGGTGTACAGCGACACCCATCATTTTCCGGTGACGTGCGGTAATTGCGCCTGAAAATTCGCAGTTAACGGCCGTTAAAAAGGGCGGGGCGAGTGTACGCTAATAACAGTCTCGTTACGTCCGCGGAAGTAAACAAATAACTGTTTGTAAAAGATGCGCACGCCCGTCATCAACTGATTATCGAAATTTGAGTCGGCAAATGTCTATAGTTAAGCAGCACAAAATAGTAGTCCAGAAAAAAAAAAGTTTAGGTAGTGCCTGCACATCATTGGCTGCTTTTGTTTTTCATTGTGACATGTAGAGGCAGTGGTTGTAAAATAGGTTATCGATGTTTCAGATGTTAGACGTAACCATACCTGGCTGTCACATGCTTGCACAGTGGGACAAGAACTGGTTTTATGTGGAATGACGTCATTTGTCCTAACGTGTTAATAAATTACACGTTTGGTTTGAGATAGCAAGACAGAAAATGTAATCATTTCACCCATAGTGATAACGTTGCCAAGAAATGTGGAACTATAACTTTTTTATTTACTTAAATGTATTCAAGGTAGTAAAAGTGCATTTTTGCCTGAACAAATTGCACATATAGGGGCTTGATGTGTGATCAAAAGAAAGTAAATTTTGGAATTTTGTTAATCCGTACTGGCCCTCACTGTTATAGAAAGTTTTCATAAATTGGTGATATTCAAAAACTAGGGTGCCGCCATTAGCCCCCAACTACTCCTGTGTGCAATTTTCAAAAACACTAAGGATAATGGCTTTGGCACGCTCAAACTTCTGCAATTGCTCTTGTTCATGCTTCAGAACTTCATCCCGTAATTTCAATAAACGCTGAAGGCTTTCTTCACTCTTCTGAAGAATTTTACGCCAGTTGTCGCCCACTTCTTCAACTCTTCTTTGCGCCGCAGAGCCAAGACCTGCAATGGAAAATTATATGCAGATATTCGATACATCCTGCATGACGTTTAAGTTCATTGAGCGTGCTTTTCTCCTCTAAAGCTTGCCCAGTGTTCATACATGCAATAGTAGTGTTTACAAGGAAACAGGTAGAAAAAGAATAATGTGAAACATTTGCAAGGAGAGGAATTATAAGCTGCTGCCGTAGCAGCTCTATCTGATTCCCCATTCTGGCAACGTGTACCAGTAAACATTGTTACACCAAACTTTGTCTTTACCTGAACCAAGTCTGAAAACAGGAAGAGTTTAGGAAAAGAACATGAAAGTTTTATGTAAAGCAGGTAGGAAAGAGGTCAGCATGAAGTTCTGCAAAATGAAAACATCTCACTTGAGATTCAAGTTCATATTTGCCGTCTGTGTGTGTCGCATGAGTAGTTTTCAAAAGCAAGTGCTAATTCCATGAAAGTATGCAGTTATGTACTACATTTGGGTTGAAATAGTTGTCTTTGGCTAAGTTGATACATGACACTACGACATTATGCCACGATGATAAGTAGTGGAGCAATATGTTTGGTCTTCAGCACGGTTGCTCATTGTTGGCTGTAGATATTCGGTTGTCCACTCCACACATTGGTTTAGAACTGCTTTATTTTTCTTTTCTTTTTATTTATTCCTTGACCTAATTATCTGAGACACTGTTGCCTTGTGGACAACCGAAAATCCTGTCCTCTTCCTAACTTGAACCACTTTGTCCCATACCAATATATAGACTATCCAGCCGCTACTAATTTAAAAGTAAAATTGGCCCGATGTTTTGAGACCCATCCCAAATGAGTCACCGGTTGAAGAAGAGACTAAATAGGTGTCAATATGCAGACCCAGTTTTAAATTTTATTATTAAAAACTATAGACTAAAGGTGGCTGGAGAGTCTGTTTATACGTACAATTTTACCCAGCCAGATCGACCTCTGTCAAGTATGCTCGCTTTTTCCAATGTATGGTCCCTGCAATCTCGAAACTTCACCATGCTCCAGTGAGTGGACGAAATGAACGTAAATTCCTCTTACTGACGACTAATAGATATATATATCTGGGGTTTAACGTCTCAAAACCACTATATGATTATGAGAGACGCCGTAGTGGAGGGCTCCGGAAATTTCGACCACCTGAGGTTCTTTAACGTGCATTCAAATTTGAGCACACAGGTCTACAACATTTGCGCCTCAAACGGAAATACAGCCGCCGCCGATAGGATTCGATCCCGCGACCTGCGGGTCAGCCGAGCACCTTAGCCACTAGACCACTGCGGCGGGGCTTACTGACCACTATTATAATCTATTCTCCCATGTACCTTTGTGCATACATGCACCTTCTCACCCAACTGCTCTGCGATGCATCACTGGCCGAACAACATGCTCTCATTTTCAAAACGGGTTTTCAAGGGTGTATGCAGACCTTATTGCAGATCGGTGCATCTGGAGGGGGGGGGGGGACACGTCATGAACGCGTGGGAACACGTCAGAAGGCGCTGCTTAGCGTCAGCCTCAGCCGAGCAAGCCAGATCGCGTGTTGACGCGCGTCGAAAAGAGCTAGCGCTGCCGTTCGGATTAGAAAGCCCGTGATCGACCACACGAGTACGCGTGTACGTGAGTACGCCAAGTTGACGTCATTTCCGGAATGACGTTTCTCAGGAAATCCGCTAGAGCATAACTCGTGAGGACATGAATCAAGGAGGAAAGAAAAACTCCTTTTTTCCTTCTTCCATGGGCCATGGTACAGTGTTCTAGAACTAGAACACTGTAGCCATGGTAGAGTGTACTAGCTAGAACACTGTAGCCATGGCAAGAGTTTTTCCTTCCTCTATGGCATGAATGCTTGCAATTATGGCATCCCAGTAAGTGTAGGGCATGATCTGCATAATGAACTCACAGTCGCCTGATCCAGGCGGCCGGGATAAACTGCAGTCAAGCCCTGTCTATACCCGACGCTAAGCGGGTGTTTGCCGCGGGTTACAACCTTCAGAATGTTCTCTTTGGGTGGCTGGTGTGGCCTGAAATCTCACGATGCCTTTGCTAAGATTCAGATAGCTTGAATGCTACCTGAAGGAAGCATATACGCTAACTGCTTGTGTTATCGGCACGTGGCCACACTCCGAGGGCGGGCGTGGTATACGCGAGTATTTTTCGGGTATTTTTGATTGTGTAATTCTTCCTACATGCTGTACAATATTTGGTTCACGTGTTCAAGGAATATCGACAATGTTTTCGCACATTGTTGAAAAATTGTTTCAGGACTTCTGAGTACTTTTGAGCAGCTACATTTAGCGGCATGAAATTCTAGGCGTCGGCATTAACGCACTGCATAGCACGAAGTGATGTCACAAATGTGTGCCGCTTACGTTCGATTGCCATCTCGAGTGATGCATCCCCACGGTAACCGTCCGCTTCCTCTTCGGGATCGTGATTAACTGCATCACCTGTGCGAGACGTGCACACAAATTAAGATGCCACCAAACTTAAGTTACATAAGATACACATAGGCATGCGTTAGGTTCAACTTAATGGGGGAGGGGCAGGATTGTGTGCACAATCTTTTTCTTTATTTTTTGGGGGGAAGGCTATTTTTTGGTCTAAAGGGGGGGGGGGGCGAGCACCCATATCAGCCGGGAGGCAAGATTAACGCGACCCCCCCCCCCCCCCATTGAGAAAATTTGGGGGCTGAGTCTTCCCTCCCTTTTGACAGTGGTCACACTGGGAAAACCAAAAGTAGGGCGTAGTTTTCCATCACAACAGTAATCGCTCAATTATGTTCTTACGGGAGAATGGAATTGTTACGAGACTATGTTACAACATAGAGAAATTTTGCCAACATTTCCGCTGTGGTAGTTTTTCTTGTAGGCTCTTATATATATTTATATATGCCCGCTGATGGGCGAGGTGGATGTAAGTTTGCCCCTTCACTAGCGAAAGAGTTGGTACGCCACACTGCCGAGCACGCCAATGGCAAATGGTCATTTTGCGCTATGTATGCATGGGGAAAAAGAATTCGGGTTGGGGCCGAGGCCTGGAGTGCCAACCCTGGCTACCTGACTGGGAGCGCAAGAAGTAGTTGATAATCGTCGCCCCCCCCCCCCCTGCCCCCTCCCCACTAGGTTAAATGTATGGGACAGGCTTTGCCCCCTTCCCTTCTCGTGCAAACGCCTACAAATATTACAGCAACGCATTACAGGCACGTATATAACAAGTATTGCAAGTTCGCCTTACGTACAAGTCGTGACTCCATGCATGAAAAATTACTGGTAAAGGGTGAATCGGAGAATCATTCGAGCTCACTAAAACAATTGTTTTGTTCATACGGAAATCTTTAGCGATCTCCGTGCCCCATAACGTGCAATTTCCAGGGGCGCCTTATCAGGATTGCGAGTTGTAAAACGAAATTAGGAACAGAGGGCGACGCTCAATCCCCCTGTCCCTCGAGAGTAGCTAAGAGAAAGTCAGCCTAAGTACGTTATAACACTTAAAAATGTCCAGCTAATATGCCTAATAAGTACCCGATGGAAACAAGAAGTGTCTCCGTAATACTCCCGAAACAGCACCCTAAAAATTTCATTGTGTAGGTAATCTAAACTTGCAATGGGTATCTAACCTTGCAAGTGATCTAAACTGCAGATCACCGGTATACTTACTCCATAAACGGACGATAAGAAGGACACGAAGAACTTCTTGTCTCTGTGTCGTCGTTCTGTTCTCGCGCTATAAATATCGACTTGTCATACCAACTAGCCCAAGCTGCCACACTCCATAAACGGGGTTGAAACGACATGCCGATGTTTAACGTACACCCTTATGAGATTGGCAAATTATGACAAAGGGTTATTCGCCGGGCGTGTGTCAACGGAAAGCATTTGCGGTTTTATAGTGTACCTTCAATAAATGAATAAACAAATGAATGAATACGTCCTTGTCTAACCACGATATTAAGTTATGCCTATATTTATAATACGTATTATATTATTATTTGCCTGATGCTTTCTTAACACGCAGCATATATTATTACGGATGAGTGTGTTAGCAGCATGTAATGTTACACTCTATTGTACTCTCAGAGGTAGCAGTGTCATTCATATATTGTTGTATGGCATACCTTCATCCGGTCTCTCCAACAAGAATTCACAGGCGCTAAAGCTTCCAGCTTCTCCCGGGCGCGCATCTTCGCCTGTAAACGGCAAAACGTGTGTTCGGCGGCATTATATTTTAAATGTATTCGCATGCGACGCACGCCGTATTAACACGCGGTGACGTACGCGGACAGAAACCTTCGCTCCCGTAGTCTTCAGGTGATGCCGTCAGCGTTTGCTCCATTTGAAGCAGCAGGGGCTGCGTGGGACAGTTAACAACCATCATGAGTAAGCACATACAACTGCGTTATTGTAGACAAATAAGGTCACATTACCGTGCTGTTTTGCCCTTCAGTGCGTTCGCCAGAAAAATCCATTTGAGCAACAAGATTCTGATAACTTGAAGATATCTCAGAGTGGGCACGGCTTCTGCAAACAGCTTACACCTTTTGCAAGCAGACGGCAGCTTACTTCTGTCAGACACAGGTTAACCGATCGATTGTTTCATTCCCGTTTTTAGTCTAGCCCGAACAAATCTCTTTTTATAAAACTTATATTTTCGCGGTCTGCGATGCCGGCAGCGCTGAGCACATAACCTCCAAGTTTTTCAGTGCGCGGCAATCACGAGAGCCATACCGAGAAATCAGTAGGTACGCAGAACGTCTATGGGGTGGCGCTAGCAGCGCGACAAGCGCGTTTAAGCATGCGCGCCTCATTTGAAACGGTGAAATATGCTGTTTAGGGTGGGGGGTGAGCAGCAGCGCTTGGCAGCGCTTTTTGTTGCCATGTTTACAAAGCTCAACCATAATACTTTGGGGCTTAAAACGACTTTTTGCTCAAACTAAACCTGCATGAACCAATCAAATAAAGAGGAGGCAAGCAGGCGACTTGTTTTTCAGTTCGTTGGACCGAAGTTACACTGGAAACAAGAGAAAATCGGACAAACCATTCTTCCACGGCACAAATTCATCCAATCCGCCGTCTTCGTAAATTTTTGCTTTCGTTACTGTTTTTTCTGTTCCTCGTGGTTTTGAGCGGTGTTTCCACTTGGATTTTTTGTTACAATATAGTACTGAGTGAAGTGGACATCACGGATAACAAATCAGACTATGAAAAATAAATACTAGCTGGGGTTCCACGTCCCAAAACCACAATATGTTTGTTAGGTACACCATGGTGGCCACTAGCGTATCGCCTTCATTACAACGCGACCACCCCGACCAGGCTCGAGCCCGCAACTTTAGGGTAAGAGCTACATCACCGCTGTGGACAACAACGTGGCCGAAGAAAGGCACAATTAATTGAGTGACCGTAACGCTGACTTTATTGAACAAAAGTTCATTTGCATGTGCACGAATATATTTGTTCTGGAAATCCATACAAAGGAAACAACGGATCACACTTGCGCATGCACATAATATTCTCACGTGCGTCGCAAACAGCCCACTGGATCCGCTGAAATATTTATACCCGTGCGTATGCTGTGTGGGTGATAGGCGCACCTGTTTCGGCTAACCAATTTCGATTGGGAAACCAGTGACTTACCATAAGAGAACTGCTTATGCACGCACCGCAGACAATTCCTGTTGCTGCAGCCTTGCGTTAGGCAATGTTTAGAAGATGTCTACCACAGATGAACAGGAGGGGCGTAACTATTGAGCTTATTTACAGCGGGCGGGGATATGTTACATGTATGTTCTATGTTCGTGAGTGCGTATGTATGCGTAAAAAGGTTGTACTCCCCACCCCCTCCCTTATCCGGCTAAGCCAGCGAGCCTTGGGATTGAGAAAAGACCACGCTGAAACAAACATGCAACGGTGTGCCGATGCGTCAGACCAGCGCCTATTCTGACGTACGACTGATAAAGGAGAGATAATTTGGGAGAGATCGCGAGCGATTTAGATGATGTTATTCTCCTGCACACCACAATTGTCAATTAACACCCACTTTCTCCCCCGCCTGGCTACGCCAATGGTAGTAGCGCTCTTCTAGCGTGTTTCTCGTTTACATATTAATATTCGCGCTACATATATTTCTGGTATTGAACGAGTTCATAACGCGAAATTCGCGAAAACTACATCAAACATTTCACAATGCATACGTACCTTAGAAACAGTTGCTTAAGATGTTTATTAAATTCATATGTACATACATACCAAACTGGATTGTGTTTGTTGACGTGGACCACCAAAATCTCACTTCTTTATTAATAACAAATAATAAACATAGACATAAATACAATAAACAATAAACATAAATACAATAAACATAAATACAAAACAAAAAGAACAACATAAATACAAACAACAAATTCAAATAACAACACAAATACAAAGCTAGCGTGCTAACTTGCTAGAAATTTGTGATGTGATACCCTTATCACTAAAGGAAGAATATTGTACATTGTAAAAGGTGTATATTGTAAGGAAGTATATTGAAAGTAAAATTGTACATATTAAGAAAAAAACTGCAGGGTGCTAGTATGGACGTAAAACTTTTTGCTTCGAAAACTTTCATACGGCCGATACTGGAATATGCCAGTATTGTCTGGAGTCCCCACCAAAAAGTGCTTGTAAATAAACTTGAACGCATACAACGGCTTGCAGCTCGCTTTATATGTTCGAGATATAAGCAGAACAACTCAGTCACAGAAATGCTACAACTATGTGATCTGGATACGCTCCACAAGCGCAGACGCAAAAATTGGTTGAAGTTTCTTTTTCAATCATTAGAAGGTGATTTTAAAACTAACAGAAATAACTACATAGAACAACCTCGTGAAGGAAGCGAGGAGGCAAACCATACACGAGTGCTGCAACCTTATTTTGCACGAACGAAGGCGTACCGTCATACTTTCTTGCCCGATGTCATTGAAGATTGGCATGGGTTACCGAGTAACATAGTCAATGCGGGTGATGTTAATGAATTTGTGCGTTTACTTGATTTACATTTATGTGACTTATTGGAAATAATATTGCGATTGTTATTCGTTGCATTGCGAATCAGGGTGTGTGTTTTTCGTTTATTTCTTAGGAATGCAGAGCTTTCACGGATTTGTATATATGTATACCTGGTTTATCACTGGGAGATCTATAGTTATATCCCCAATTTATTTGTACAGTGTGTCGTACCTTTTCTGTAATGACCCTCAAAAGAGGGTTGACAGTATTTCTAAATAAATAAATAAATATAACTAATACGCGAAATAGTGAGCACATGTGTCATCGATGCAATTTAGCCCGGAGCGAGTCCTTCAAATATGTTATCCCTGCTTAACATGTACACATGCTTTGCTGTCTGCTGTCAGTGTCGACTCAGCTACTCGCCATCTTTCGAGTACTTTTTCAAATTATCAAGAGCCATGCTTTTGAGGGTGTCGATGATTTGCTTTTGCTGCTCGTTGCGTCGCAAGAGATCGTCGCGACGCGCTGATACTCGAAGAACGAGGTTTTCGTTATTCTGGGAAACCTTGCCCGCGTCTTCAGCAATCTTCTCGGCCAGACGATGCACTCTTGCACCAAGGCCTGCGTAGAAAAATGGAGGCATCTGCGAATGTCACGTGATCCTTCGATCGTCCTACTTATTTAACACAGTAACAATGAACAACATGGAGCGAGTGGGAACAGATATATAGATACAAGTTATTCACATTGTATTTGTGATCACGCTCAGTATAAAATTTCCTTGGTAATTTTTAATGAATGGGCTGAGTCGAGGTGTTCAGGCCCCATGCTCAGCTCTAGGTATCAGACTTATTGTACACTGCCCCCGCCCCCCAACCCTCCCCTGGAAATATCGCATCCACACACGCACGAGGTCTAGTGGTTATGGTGATCAACTGTTGACCCGCAGGTCGCGTGATCGAATCCCGGCCGTGGCGGCCCCATTTTCAGTGAAGAGCGAAAATGTTTCAAGTCCGCATACTTACACCCGAACCGCTCCCTTCACTTGCCACCCCCTTCAATGCAGCACAAGCGCGTTTCAAACGCGCTGCTTTGAGGCGGTGCAAAGGTCAAGTCAAGGAGCGTTTCTGAATACGGAGGTTACCTTTTTGAGTTTATTTCTATTATGTGTTGCTCTCTTGTGAACACAGATGCAATATAGTGATGTTTGCGTCTGCTGCCTAATGTAAAAGGTGTGAGACCTATGGCGTTTTTCCCTTTTACTCTCACACCTTCCACCAAGTTCAATTGTATTGATGAGAAATGAATGATATTATTATTATTATTATTATTATTATTATTATTATTATTATTATTATTATTATTATTATTATTATTATTATTATTATTATTATTATTATTATTATGAACGCAACAGACACCTACATACACGCACAATTTGTAGGGTGACTTACGTTCACTCGTGAACTGTGTAAAGCCATCATTAGCGGGAGAATCTGCAGGTTCTTCGGGCTCGTCTTCAGGAAACACTGAAAAGAGAGAGAAAGAAAAGAGAGATACGGTATTACGGTGGGCCACTTAGACATGAATGCGTGGAAGGTCTCAAGGTGTTTTATGTAAGAGACTACTGCTGAATAACGCAATACGTGCATTAAAGCGAGGATTTTCTATCCGTGTAGCCCCCCTCGACTGCACGGTGGTCGCCTGGTCAGTGAAGCCATGGGCTGTGTTTGCTTTTTTTGCTTCCGCACATGCACCAGACAACAACGCCGATAATCCAGGTGGTCGGGATCCCACGATAATCTCGCGTGTACGCGTGTAATGTTTTGAAAACAATGCGTGGGCTGGGTACTCATTGTCTGCATGTTCCCTATAGGCTGCCTAATAATGGGAATTTAAGTTCACGATAGCAAGCTGTCATTGAAAATTTTCATTAGGATAAATCACAATTTCGAATAAAAATAAATACATAAATTCATTTTCTAGGTGTTTTACTGCTGCAGCTACTCGGAAGTCGATGGGCATTCGTTTTTTAATCAGAGTCAAAATCGCGCGGTTAGAATATTTTTATCTTTTTAGGTAACTTACGCTCATCTTGTCTCTCGAACGAAAACCCAACTGCGCAGCGACTTTCCGGCTCTTCTTGAAATCCATTTTCACCTGCAAAAGTTGAACACATGTGAACCAATGCGCAACTTTGCCTACGATCCCTGTTCTAGAGCTGCCTAATAATGTGAATTTAAGCTCATGACTGCGAACTGTCATGTTGCATTTTCATTATTATAAAGCACAATTTGGAATAAATAAATAAATAAATAAATAAATAAATGCACTATAGCTGAGCGTTCTATACTGCTGCATGCACTCAGAAGTTGATGGGCACCCGTTTCTTAATCAGAGATAAAATCATGCGTTTAAAAGGTTTCAATATTTCGGGATAACTTACGTTCATCAGGTCTTTCGAAGGAACACCCGACTGTGCCATAATTTTCCAGTTCTTTAGGAGGCACATTTTCACCTGTAAACGCCGAACCAATGTGAACAATTAATTTAAAAGTATGCGTAACATTGTAATGGCACTGTGAATGCACGAAAAAACAAAAGCTATGGGGCATATTGACGCATCCAAACACAGGTACTACTTTTGCACGGAATACGTTGAACTGCTTTTTTGTACTTCTTAAGTACCGGATTAGGTAGTTTATTAAATAACTTTCGAAGCAGCACAGCTCTGCAAGAAAAAAAAAAAAAGAAGAATCCAGTGAGGAAGCTGTAGATTAGGTTGAGGAACGTCCGATTAGACAGTTTCTTTAAGTTTTACTGAGTCTGAGTGAGTCCGGCTTACTTTATAACTTCAAGAGCTCCAGCGCTTCATATCAGCTTACCAGTTCTGGTGTTGCTATCTATGTTGCGGTAGGCATCGTTAAGTGTGCCTGTGTCTACAGTTGTACAAATATTTATTGCCACTTCATGACGTTTCGCTCAATGAACAAAAAAATTACAACACAGTCACCTTTCATACGCATGATTTTTATAACATCAATTTCCAAGGTACGTGGGATTTGCCCGTTTTTTTTTTTTTCATAAGCGAGGCTGAGTGAGCTCCACAAATTTTGCCGACTAATGCTCATGAAAATTTGGAAATTGCATCATTATGTGAGCCTATAGTATTATGCTGCAATGCAATGCACTCACGTAATAGCCTATTTCATCTTACTTAGAATGCCAGATTAGCGTTCATACGTTGGGTCACTTACCTTCGCCCGCCAACGCATAGCCGCTGGCCTGCATATTTTCCGGTGTTGCTGGTTCTACAGCTGCAAAGGTAAGGCAAAATAATAGGAACACTCATTCATAAATATTTAACTACGCAGTAACTTACGTTCGGAGTTGTAGTTTTCGGCTGACACGGACGGCGTTTGTTGCAGCGCGTTTATTTCTGCCTGCACCGTCTGCATGGAGAGAGTTACTTTGGTGAGACCTCAAAAATGAATACATGTAACTGTTTAAGGTCGCATGAACCTTACCTTCTTGTTGTCAACCTCCTCGACTGCCTCGACGCATTCATTGCGGTCAGCTTGGGACGACGATTCCATGTTAATTTTGCAATAAAACTTGCGAAAAGCTCTTCGCCGAAACTGCTGATACCTCGACTGACGCAGGTATGGAGAACGTCCTTCCGCGCGCAGACGCTGGTGACTTCTGGAACGAAAAGTACTCGGCTCTTCACTTTTTTTCCCTCTTTCTTTTAAAAGTTTGAAATAGTTCGCCCCGCTTCACAAAAATACAAATTTCGCCGCGATAAGCGCCGGCGGACCCGAGCGAAGTTTTCTCGGAAGCGACACGGTTAGCGCCGTTCTCGGCATGGCCTTTGAGATTCAGGCCACACAGCCATCACAGAAGCTTTTTTGTGCATACAGACAGTATGTACCGTGGCTTCCGCGAGGTGGCGACACCCGCGCTGCTTCCGCGCTGTTTGCGAGCTCGCTCGGTCACTGCGCCGCTGGCGGAACTTTCGTTTTCTGTCCTGCCCTTCGTTGAAGTACACTGTTCGAGCGAAAATCCTCGGCTACGATAAAAGCTTTGCCCAGCCGTAGTCCCTGCCCGTGCACTACTGTGCACCGTTGCCTGTGTGGTGCGCCCGGGTCCACAACAACACTCCGTTAGGATCGAGGACCCACCCAACGGCATCGCGCGTTACCAGCGTGTGCGCTACGCTGGCTGGCTGCACTGCACCGCGCTCAACCCAATGATTCGCTGTACTTTGTTGGCGCCCACAGTGCTCGTCAGAACCGGGAAGTTGTCCAGCACAGAGGCGCCAAGATTGTAGAGGATTAAAGGGCTCATCGCATGGTTTCGTATCGGTCCGGATTCATCGCCGTCTTTCTGTGGTCGCCCTTTGCGAACGGACTGAAGGGGATCTATGAAGGATCGCGGGGGCGCAAAAACAAAATGTAACGGCGTGACGAGGTGGGCCCCACCGGCGTCAGCCGCGCATTTGTGCCGTTGTTGTCGCTAACTGCCGGAAGATGACGCCAGAGGGTTAACAACCTCTTACGCCTCTCTCAAGTTACATCTTCACACTTTGTTCTAGCGGCATTGCATGATTTCGCATGGGCTATCCAGTGTATACTAGACAGGGTGTGATAATGGGCATGCATACTCATTGAACACTTTCGTAGTTAATGATTGATAAGTACAATCAAAAGAGGGGGGAGGGGGCAAGCATGGCGCTTTTAGTTTTGTTCTTGGCGCACGTGTGAAGTCCGTTCTTTTTCGTGCGTTCATTGTTTTGGAAGCGTGTTCGCGCGATTTTGTCCAAGGTGGCCCATAAGCGCAAGCTTTATCTGTCCTTGATATTATAATTACTTCACCTTTTGGCGTTTTTGTTCGGAGAGACTCAAAATGGCACTAAAGCTGCATGGCCCGCTTTTGTACTGCCTTTCGCAGATAACAAATATATTTGTGCTCAGCCTCGTAGTATACTTGAAAGCGTTCTTTGCACGTTCTGTCCGCCGTCGGATGTGGGCCTCCGCAAAGGGCACATTTCGGCGAGCACTGGTGACGGAGAAGACGACGGCGCCGAAAGCGCGTCAAAAAGTCTCAGCAACAGCTGGCCGAAGAGGACCGGTCAAGGGATTCCAGCGTGGCAAGTGCTCCCAGGCAGGGGCGTTCCGTCACGCCGGCTGGCCGCCGGCGCGACGGAACTCGGAATAGAATCACAGACGGAATAGAAATCACAGAACTTATTCAGGTTGCTTCAACAAATGGCCATCTTATAACTTTCCAGTGGATTCCCGCTCATTGCGGCGTGATGGGAAACGAAGAGGCAGACGCTGAAGCTAAAAATGCCTTAAGCAGTGCCCCCGAAGTACGCATTGCGTTTTCACGAGCTGACACGAACGCC
The DNA here is from genome assembly GCF_043290135.1 of Rhipicephalus microplus. Lineage (NCBI taxonomy): Eukaryota > Metazoa > Arthropoda > Arachnida > Ixodida > Ixodidae > Rhipicephalus > Rhipicephalus microplus. The sequence continues at coordinate 267,118,545 of NC_134700.1, forward strand.
CTGCTTCGCTGCATGATGCGCAGCTACACACTTCAGCACTGGACCAAACCGGAACGGCGACACCAGCGACTTCACAAATGGGACCCGGAAATGAGGTTCCGCATGCCTCCTAAATTGAAACGGCAACTCACAAGCATGATCCACCGCATTCGTCTTGGTGTAGCGTACACCAGACGTTACACACATATCATCGGTCGCAGTGACACCGGTCCTAATTGTGAACACTGTGATGTGCCAGAAACACTTGAGCACATATTTTGTGTCTGCCCAGCATACGCACGTGAACGACAAACACTGATTTCTTCTACTGAACTATATCGCAGTAGGTCATTAACTGATGAGACCATGTTGGGCCCTTGGCCAGACACCAACAGTGCAACTGCGGTCACAAGAGCAGTTATTACCTTTTTAGAAACAACTGGACTATGTGCGCGGCTATAAGATGTGTCTCAGCTAGAAAGAACACTACATACTCACCTCTATATCCCACCATCGTCATCCATTAATCTTTCTTTTCCCCTTTCCCTTCCCCCAGTGTAGAGTAGCAGGCGAGAGCAAGCTATCGCTCAGGCCAACCTCTCAGCCTTTCTGTAAATAAACTTACCTCCTCCACCTCCTAGTGCAATTCGAGAAAGCTTGTGAAATTGAGCTTGTTTGTGTATTATCACGATTAAAAAGAAAAAATATGTTAAAGTCAAGGACAACCAAGACAGCATTATAGGTACTTTATATAAAATTTGCAGCATTTCTTTGCGAACTTTGGCGACTTTAAGGGTATCTATCTATCTATCTGGCCGCTTACGTTTGCGTGTTCTCGTCAGAACACTGCTGCTGACACCAAAGCCCGAACACTCGGAACCAGGCTCCACCTACCTGCCTTCACTTTAGGTGAAGCCCGAACACTCGGAACCAGGCTCCACCTACCTGCCTTCACTTTAGGTGAATCGCCAGCTATCACGATTTCACATTACTTTACCTAATTTTGCGCCCAGCAGGAGCGATGTAAGGCGCTCTTCGCAGCTCGCAACCGGGAATACAGCTCGGGATAGTTAGCTGGGTCAGAAGGGTCGCCGAAGCACAGCAACGTGCGGTCATCTAGAGCGGCCCGAGGGCCCGTCGTCATCCTGCTTCCACTTTCCCTGCCCCACCTGCCCTCAAATGATTCTTCCGAGGATCAAGAAAGTCTCTTACCTACCTCAGGCATATTTCTTCATCTTCTTCACCCACAATTTGAAGACATAATACGAATAGAGATAGCGCAAAAACTTCGAATATCGCAATTTTTTCTCCAGATGCAGCCTTGGGCAGGTATATTTTAAGGGCTTTAAATAACTCTCGCTTAACGCAAGAAAACGACACATCGGAAACCATAACGGAGAACCCGGTTCTCAGTAGCTTGCACTATCCTCCGCCGCGCAAGTGTCTCAGCAGGCGTATAGATCTTCCTTTGGATTGTAAAATAGGGGGAGAGCGCGAACGCAGTCCCCCACTACCAAAAATTACATGCCCCATCTGCCCCAGTTTGGGGTAGTGGCAGGGGTCAGCACGAGCGCAGTGCAATGCCCACGCCTCTCCCTGGGGGCACCGCCATCTTGACCACGGTTACCCCGACACCAGGTAAGTATGCCAGACAACGGGTCGCACTCGGTCAGCACCCATCGCGACGTCTTGTGTTATTCTGGTTAGGTGCAGACGACGGTCGAAGATTACTGTTTTCTTCTTGCATATTTTAAGGAGCCATTTGAAGAAACACTCAGGCCCACTAATATGCGTCGGCCTGTTAAAAAAAATTGAACGTAGCTCTGATTGTGGATTTAAAAAAGCTCAAGTTTTATCAAATATAACAGCAGTTCTAGCGCAACAAGCACGAATCATCTTTACGCTGCTAGAGGCGCTAGCGCTGCGGTCAATTAACGGATGGCACACGTTTTTTCCAACGCTATTCATGTTCATGCACTTGTACATGTATTTTCAGCGCCATATCAGCACGTTACAGTCAATAAAAAAATTACAGCACAGTCACTTTCCATGCGCAGGCTTCGCATAACACCGACTGCGAAGATACGAGTGATCTACTAATTGTTCTTTTTTCTGCGATTCAGGAAGGGATGTTTCGTATATTAGTACATTTTGATAGATCAGTTTTTGTTATTCGAAGGTATTTTTTTTTATGGAAAGCAAGTAGCTAGTTAAAACGCACCCGTCTTTTCGTGTATATGGTACCTTTGTCTTGGAAAAAAAAAACTTCATGGGTGAAAGCCAATACGATTTTACAGACGCAGCTGTGTACAGAAAACTGTCATGCGAAAGCTCAGGCAGTTTGAAGACACTGCGCGCTTTCATATTCACCCATCGTTTCGGACGCATCGGTTTGAAAACTTCCAAACATGATAATCACGACATGCTTGTCATGTAACAACATGACTTCGTCCCACACTGATCATGTGCTCACGGCCGTTTTGCCAACTTCACATATGCCAAATTTGATATTACGTGACGCCAATGAATGTCGAAGGTATGTGACTGGTAAAAGCGTGATAATAATGAGATGCGTGTCATGTTAGAACATGACTACATGCGACAGTCAAGGCGCCAATACATTTCGACGTGTCGCGGTGCGCCTGTTCACAGCGTTCATTTTGTCGCGTCACGCCGTCGTTGCCACGCCAGGCACCGGTCATGCCATATACTCGCAGACGCACGCTGCGTTGCTTTGACGCATGCGCGTTTTAGCGCGTCCGGCGTCCCTCCGTCACGGAAAGAAGGAGACGCAGTGTTGTCTGGGTAATGCATCGGCGTGAAATGCAGCATGTCGCATTTCACGCCAGTTGCCCTCGGGCCCGCCGACGGACGCTGGTCTCGCCTGGCGTCAGACCACAGAGTGCTCGTGTTTTGCTAACGTAGCGTCGCTGTGCCCAGCGTGCGCGCGCGTCAACGCAACATTGGAGTATATTGGGCCCTTCATTATGCGCTCGTGGCTGTTTTGCTAGCTCCAAATATACCATTACGTGACGTCAGTAGATCGAGAGATATATGACTTGTGCAAACATGATAATTTTGACACGCGTGTCATGTAAGAACATGACAACATACCACGCTCGTAGCGTGCTCGCAGCCGTTTTGATAGCTCCAGATATACTAAATTTGGTATCAGGTGACGTTAATAGATGACGAAGGTAAACGACACATCCAAACATGACAATCATGACACGGAAGTCATGTACGGCATCATTTGCCTCCACCTCGTGACGTTGTGCTGATTCTAAAGTGACATATCGACATTTCCCATTCGTGCTTCGCATAACATCTATTCCCACTGTACGTGGGATCTGCAGATTTTTCGTAACCACACATTATCATTGCCCATGAAACCCATCCTGTTTGAGTCAAAGTTTTGGCTGGAATTATTTCAAAGAAACAAAACAAAAAATAATGGTGTTATGTTAGGTCAAAGCTTCAACATCAGCTTAGGTCTGAATGGGTAACATGTTGTAATTATAGTCATCTGGTGTCATCGTTACATAATATTGGTACCTATAAATTGCACTCTCATTGATACAAGCTCGATGCCTTACAATATTTACGAGAATAAATCATAACAAAAACAGGAGCACGTACAAAATTTTTAATTTTGAGGGCTCGTATTTTTCTTTGTTTGACACGACCTTAACGAAAGCCAGTAGGTAGTGAAGCCAAGGAAGGTATATAGGGGACGTTAACTGTGCTGTTTCAGAGTGTTGTAGTAGTTGTGATATTGACTTGGAGAAAGTATAGCTAGGAGACGAAAGGATGGCTATCTGCCGGCCGGACCGAACCTGCAACCTTCGCAAAAGGAATTCGCCGATCACTGTCTCACCGAACACAGAGCAGTGTGATACGTGCGTTTCCTCTTCGTCCCGTATTTTAAAACTCTTTTCTGAGCAGAACAGGTTGTGTTGGCAAGTTTGCCTGCAACCGTAACAGACATCACAAATTGGAAACGACAAATCACGCACCTGTGGAGCTGATGTAAATAAACAGTTTTTTCTTGCTACCAGGAATTCCGGTTATAATTATATTAGTATAATTAGGGTTGTAGTTATGGCAGTACTAATTGGGCTAATAAGCTACGCCTTCACAGACTCTCAGATATTCTGCCAATACGATGCACCTCGATCAGAGGTCATGCGGTGGGTCCAAAAAACCTAGACTGCGAATGCTGGCTGCGGGAACCAGTGCTCTGTCCTAGCTTTTTTTCTTCCTTCGTGATGAACGTAGCGTTTCAACCGCTCCCTCTTCAGCTCGGGCGCCAGTCACAACAGCCACAGCATCGGCTGTGCTGGAAGATAAAACTGCTTAGTTGAGTGTTCTTGAGGTCTCTGATCTAGCAAAGGAAAGAAAAGAAGAAACAGGTCTGTACTGCACTTGTACAGTACAGAGCTGTCACATACTGCAGAATCGGTGACATCAATGATGTGTTTGTGCAAGCGAACAGCTGAGCTGAACTCGACACACCCACAGATGTATTAATACGTGACTCGCGCCACGCAAAAAAGTGTCCGTCGATAATACCCGGTAGGACTTATAAAGAGCATTATGTGAATTTAAGTGTCAATGCCATGACATGGGGTCTGAACATTGATTATATCGGAAGCCGATAGCTGATATTCTACCCCCCCCCCCTCGGGAAACCAGGATTGCATCATGGCGTTACAGCTTCCGTTCATGCCTGCGCACACGCGCTGGCTGTGCAGTCCTTCAACGTATTACATCAAAGCTTCAACATTATATATATATATATATATATATATATATATATATATATATATATATATATATATATATATATGTCTGTGTGTGTTTTGCAGTTGGCAGATTTATTTTTGCGACATAGTAAGCCCTGTTAACCCGTCTACAGTGACTCAGGCATCACTAAAGTACATTTGCACCTTCATTGCGAACACTGAAATTTTGAATAATGTACGTGGCTTACGGCAATTACGTCTTCCAAATACAGCCGACACATTTAGTAAATGTGCTTTGTGGTTTTAACAAAAAACAGAGTGGTGTACAGCGACACCCATCATTTTCCGGTAACGTGTGGTAATTGCGCCTGAAAATTCGGGGTTAACGGCCGTTAAAAAGGACGGGGCGACTGTACGCTAATAAGTCTCGTTACGTCCGCGGAAGTAAACAAATAACTGTTTGTAAAAGGTGCGCACGCCCGTCATCAACTGCTTATCGAAATTTGAGTCCGCAACTGTATATGGTTAAGCAGCACAAAATAATAGTCCAGAAAAAAATAGGCAGTGCCTTCACCTCATTGGCTGCTTTCGTTTTTTTTTTTTCATTGTGACATGGGAAGAAGACGAAGCTTTTCCTGAGTGGAACGCTGGTTTCAGTCTCTGCTATTTTTTCTCGTTTTGTTTGGTGCTAGTGGAAGACGCCGCTCTTCTGCCTGCGGAAATGGACGTAGAATCACCAGGGCCTCCACCCATACGTCCCGCGTCGTCTGTGGCCACTCTAAGAAAGCGCTCCGGCCACCCAAGTGATGTCGACAGTGAGGACACGCTCATGTACTCTACGGCCAGTGATGAGAGCTCCGATGAAAGTGACTTTGTGCCCGTGGCAAGACACAAGGCGAAGAGGAGGCTGCTTACGACATCTCTTTCCAAAAGTAAGGCCACCACGAATATTCAAGAGCCCCCGGTTCACACTATTTTGTTTGTCCCGCAGAATGCCGCTGACAGCATGAACCGACTTAATCGCCAGGTCACGTCTATGTCACTTGAGGCGCTCGTTCCGGGACAAATAACAGACGTGAGAATCAATGGCCGCAAGAACGTTGTGGCGATAGACGTTACGCAACGTACTGCTCTCGACGTATTGACAAAGGTGAATGTGCTCGGGAACATCAACGTACGTTCTTTCATACCAGATGGCAAGGACTCAAGGGCAGGCGTTATCTACGACGTTGACACTTCCATCAGCGATATTGATTTTCCCACTCTTATCAAACCAGCGACGGAAGCTACTATAATCTTGCAAGCCCGCCGTATCGGGAACTCACGATGCGTGAAACTAGTTTTTAAAGGTGACAGCCTCCCAACTCAAGTAAGAGTTGGTCATTTTCGACACACAGTACGGCCGTTCGTGCCGAAACCTCTTCAGTGTCGGAAGTGCTGTAAAATAGGACACGTGAGTGCTGTTTGCACAAGTTCTGCTGTGTGCTCCCGATGCTCGGAGTCGCACAACACGGAGGCCTGCCAGGCAGAACATCGCAAATGCGGTAATTGCCAAGGCCCTCACGAGGCGTCATCAAAGCAGTGCCTAAATGTGAAGAAAGAAATGCAAGTGCTGAGGCAGATGGTCAGAGACGGTTCTACCCACAAGGAGGCTGCTGCCAAAGTGCGACGTCGGCGTTCGCGCCATAGGAAAACTCCTAGGACATCCTCTGCCAAGGCCAGGGATACACCGCTACCCCATATCACGCACTCACCACCACAAGCATCAACAAGTGCCAACAACAAGCATCCTCAGAAAGACGTAAGAAACATTGACCCTGACGCGTGGCCAGCGCTGCCGTCAGTGACACCGCCAGTAGAGCGGCAGCAACGCCCACTGAAAGCTACTTCAGAGCGAGTAAGTCATGACAGTCAAGATAACGAAATAATAGACGTGATTAAGACTCTCATGAAGACAATTCGAGTACTCCTGAATAATATTCAGACTCCGGCTGCCCACAGCGCTCTTCAAATATTGGACACTTTGAATCCGGTGCTATCAAATCTACAGAAGCACCATGGCTCTTTCCCTGCAGCCCTTTCGTAAACAAGTGAAAGAGGCATCAATTTTTCAACGGAATGCCCGAGGTCTTAAACCCCGCATTTCGGATTTTCGACCATATGTTTTCAAGAATCAGTTTCCAATTATCGTAATTTGTGAACCACGTCTTCACAATGCTATACGATTTTCTAAATACGAGGCTTTCAGATCTGCAACTCGTAATGAAACCAGTAAGGTCATTGTTTACATCAGGTGCGAACTCACATATATTGAGCATCCAGTAATACCAGACGACAGCAACCAATACGTGTGCCTGACAGTTAAGCGTAAGAACGTGAACTTCACGCTAGTGGCAGTATATATTTCGCCTTCAGGCCGCTTCGACCCAGCAAGATTAAGCGCCATTACATCAGCGACACCTGGGCCATGGATTATTACCCGTGATTTTAACGCTCATCACCCCCTGTGGGGAAGCCAGAAGATGGACCATCGGGGAAGAGATGTGTCCTCCTTTGCATCTGACCACCAACTATATTATTTAAATGACGGCGCTCCCACGTTTTTACGGGGTCTGACATATAGTAGCTGTCTCGACCTAACTTTTGTGTCAAGTAGCCTGAACACCAAGGTGCAGTGGTTTGCGGACAATGAAACGCATGGCAGTGACCACATCCCCACCTATATAAAAATCAAGGGGCTGAGCAAGTCGCAAATCGCGCCCACTTCACGGATAGACTGGTCAAAGTACAGATCATCCACAAAGAAGCAATGCGAGAGAAACCAAGAAGGTTCTCTTGAAAGCCTAGAAGGTATAATGAAGGCCGCTATTCAAGAGGCAACGTTTAATTGTGGACCTTTGCCAGATTTTTGAAAATATGAGGTGGAGTTGGAGCGACTTCGCGCAATCCGTCGTTGCGCCGAACGACGTTATAGGCGCACGAAATCCATCTACGACTTGAGGGAAGTGAGGCGTCTATAAAAGAAGATTCAACGTCGAATCAATGCACTACAGTCGCAACGATGGAAGTCACTATGCGAGTCGCTCGATCCCCACAAACCTCTTTCGCAAATATGGAGAATAATCCGCGTCCTACGAACATTGCCACAACAGAATCGTCCATTCAAATGCCTTGCTCTCCACCAAGGCCGGCGTGAAATTGATTTAGCGGAAGACTTCTGTGCCAGGGTTGCAAACAAGGGGTCCGGGATCAACATGAGTAACCTACGAAACGCGCCGGAGTCCAGAGACACTCGGATGGACAATATGTTTTCTCTAGAGGAGCTTCAGGCAGCATTGGCAGCATGCAAGCGCTCGTCATCGCCTGGACCCGATGGAGTCACTTACACGGCCCTTGCTAACCTAGGACGAACAGCTCGGCGTGCCCTTCTAGCTGTATACAATGACTCGTGGAGCAACGGTTTGGTTCCTCCTTCGTGGAAGTGCAGCCGCCTTGTGCCCCTGCTCAAACCAGGCAAATCGCCTCTGCACATGGCCTCCTATCGCCCCATCGCGCTTGCCAGCTCTTTTGGAAAGGTGATGGAGAGAATGGTGCTGACTCGCCTGGAGTGGTACCTGGAACATAACAATATATACCCCGATGCTTTGACCGGCTTTCGACGTGGGCGGTCTTCCATAGACAATGTTGTTGATCTTGTCACGTCTGTACAACAGCAGAAGAGCCTAAAGAGATTATCAGCGGCACTTTTCTTGGATATTAAGGCTGCATACGACAATGTACTACATGAAACCATCCTGGACGCCTTGGGCAGCATTGGATTGGGAGGCCGCGTTTACCAATGGATCTACAGCTACTTGAAGCACAGAACCTTCTTCGTTCAGACAGAAGATGGCGCAACAAGGCAACATCGTACTTATCGCGGCGTACCTCAAGGTGGGGTCCTAAGCCCCATACTTTTCAACCTTACGCTGATTGGCCTCGTTGACGTCCTGCCACAATCCGTACATCTGTCGATATACGCGGACGACATCTGCATCTGGGCATCAGGGGTCACGCGTCTACACGTACGAGCCAGGCTTCAGACAGCGGCTACACTGACGTGAACTACCTTCAAGGACGAGGACTGGAGCTGTCATATGAGAAATGCTCACTAGTTGCGTTTACGCGCAAGACAATGACGCCATATCGCATCAGAATTAATGGACACACAATCAGCTATCAAAAGACTCACCGTTTTCTGGGAATAATAATAGATCGTGATTTGTCTTGGAGCCCTCATATCGCTTACACGAAGAAGAAACTGACCATGATCACCCACGTCCTAAGGTTTCTTGCGGGAAAATCATGGGGTGCATCGGTACGAGCCATGCTTCAACTGTATGCTGCACTTTTTCTTGGCTTCATGCGCTACAGCCTACCTGTGCTTGGCAAGACCCGCATAACAAACGTACACGTCCTCCAGTCATTACAAGCTAGAGCACTGAGAATATGCCTCGGGCTGCCGAGATGCGCATCCTCAGCAGCGACTGTCGCAATCGCTCATGAACACCCTATCACAACCTACATTCGTGTCCATGCTTTAAGAACGCACATAAGACATGCCACCCGGATTCAATCGCATCACCTCGCCTCCCTTCCAACTTCCAGGCCATGCTCTTCGTTCTGCTCTATTATTGCCCCACATCGCACGGTGATTCCCACGAACTTCACGCACGCAGCAAGACCGTCGTTACCATTGTGGTGTCTACATCCACTGGAAGCCCTGACAGCCATCCCCGGATTGCAAAAAAGAAAAATTTGTCAAATTTGGCCCTAAAACAAACAACATTACTGTTTCTGCATGAGAAACACAGTGGACGCGTTCTCATTTACACGGATGGGTCGGTCACTTCAACAAGTTCAACAGGCGCAGTGGTGATTCCGGAGAAATCCATCACGATAAAGTTCAGGACCTCGCATCTGACATCACCCACGGTGGCAGAACTCGCCGCCATTCGTGCCGCTCTGGAGTTTCTAGTTGAAGAACCGCAACAGACATGGTCAATATTCTCCGACTCCAAAGCAGCTCTCCAGGGAATTGCCTCGCCGTATCGTCATGGACCAAACGAACAGCTAATTGCTGAAATACGACTGCTTCATCACCGGGCTATAGAGAAACAACATGACATAGCGTATCAATGGATACCAGGCCACTGCAGCATTGATGGAAACGACCGTGCAGATGAAGCAGCCCGAACTGCTCATGATGATGCCCCTTGTGTAGCTATACCATTATCAAGAACGGACGCCGCTGCAAGGCTTCGATCACTTGCACGAGAACTGACACTCGCTCAGTGGAATTCACCGGCATTCACCAACGTCCACCTTCATAATTTGGACCCGCACCTACAGCTCCGTCTTCCATCAGGAATAACCAGAGCAGAGGAGACACTTTTGTGCCGTCTGTGGATTGGGGTGGCCTTTACGAATGCTTATTCGTTTCGAATCGGAATAGCCAGAAGCCCGACATGTGACAACTGTGGCTGCGCAGAGACTTTCTCCCATCTTCTCTGCGAGTGTCCCTGCTTCAGCGTGCCAAGAAAAAGAACTGTCAAAAGCTTTAGATAGAATAGACAATCGCCAATTGTCGGAAGAAAGGGTATTAGGACACTGGCCGAGACCGTCCTCTGCACGCAAGGCATTGAGGGCGTTGTTGCGCTTTCTGCGGGCAAGTGGTCTTAGAGACAGACTGTAAACAGCGTCGTGGATCGCCTGATGACCTTCTCTCTTTTTTTTTACAACGTCTCTTTTCTCTCATCCTTTATCCCCCTTAGCCCCTTCCCCAGTACAGGGTAGCCAGCCGGTCTGAGAACTGGCTAACCTTCCTGTCCTTCCTAATTTATTCCTCCTCCTCCTCCTCCTCCTCATTGTGACATGCAGAGGCAGTGGTTGTAAAATAGGTTATCGATGTTTCAGATGTTAGACGTAACCATACCTGGCTGTCACATGCTTGCACAGTGGGACAGGAACTGGTTTTATGTGAAATGACGTCATTTGTCCCAACGTGTTAATAAATGACACGTTTGGTTTGAGATAACAAGACAGAAAATGTAATCATTTCACCCATAGTGATAACGCTGCCAAGAAATGTGGAACTAAAACTTTTTTATTTACTTAAATGTATTCAAGGTAGTAAAAGTGCATTCTTGCCTGAACAAATTGCACATAGGGGCTTGATGTGTGATCAAAAGAAAGTAAATTTTGAAATTTTGTTCATCCGTACTGGCCCTCGCTGTTATAGAAAGTTTTCATACATTGGTGCAATTCAAAAACTAGAGTGCCGCCATTATCACCCATATACTCCTGTGTGCGATTTTCAAAAACACTAAGCATAATGGCTTTGGCACGCTCAAACTTCTGCAATTGCTCTTGTTCATGCTGCAGAACTTCATCCCGTAATTTCAATAAACGCTGAAGGATTTCTTCACTCTTCTGAAGAATTTTACGCCAGGTGTCACCCACTTCTGCAACTATTCTTTGCGCCGCAGTGCCAAGACCTGCAATGGAAAATTATATGCAGATATTCAATACATCCTGCATGACGTTTAAGTTCATTGAGCCTGCTTTTCTCCTCTAAAACTTGCCCAGTGTTCATACATGCAATAGTAGTGTGTACAAGGAAACAGATAGGAAAAGAATAATGTGATACATTTGCAAGGAGAGGAATTATAAGCTGCTGCCGTAGCAGCTCTATCTGATTCCCTATTCTGGCAACGTGTACCACTAAACATTGTTACACCAAACTTTGTCTTTACCTGAACCAAGTCTGAAAACAGGAAGAGTTTAGGAAAAGAACATGAATGTTTTATGTAAAGCAGGTAGGAAAGAGGTCAGCATGAAGTTCTGCAAAATGAGAACATCTCACTCACTTGAGATTCAAGTTCATATTTGCCGTCTGTGTGTGTCGCATGAGTAGTTTTCAAAAGCAAGTGCTAATTCCATGAAAATATCAGTTATGTACTACATTTGTGTTGAAATAGTTGTCTTTGGCTAAGTTGATACATGACACTACGACATTATGCCACGATGATATGTAGTGGAGCAATCTATTGGGTCTTCAGCACGGTTGTTCATTGTTGGCTGTAGATATTCGCTTGTCCACTCCACACATTGGTTTTGAACTGCTTTATTTTCCTTTTCTTTCTATTTATTCCTTGACCTAATTCCCCGTGACACTGTTGCCTTGTGGACAACAGAAATCTTGTCCTTTTCCTAACTCGAACAACTTTGTCCCATACGAATAAATAGACTATCCAGCCACTACTAGTTTAAAAGTAAAATTGGCCCGATGTTTTGAGACCCATCCCAAATCAGTCACCGGTTGAAGAAGAGAATAAATAGGTCTCGATATGCAGAGCCAGTTTTAAATTTTAATATTAAAAACTATAGACTAAAGGTGGCTGGAGAGTCTGTTTATACGTACAATTTTACCCAGCCAGATAGACCTCTGTCAAGTATGCTCACTTTTTCCAATGCATGTTCCCTGCATTCTCGAAACTTCACCATGCTCCAGTGAGTGGACGAAATGAACGTAAATTCCTCTTACTGACCCCTAATAGATATGTATCTTGGGTTTAACGTCTCAAAACCACTATATGATTATGAGAGACGCCGTAGTGGAGGGCTCCGGAAATTTTGACCACCTAGGTTCTTTAACGTGCATTCAAATTTGAACACACAGGTCTACAACATTTCTGCCTCAAACGGAAATGCAGCCGCCGCAGATAGGATTCGATCCCACGACCTACTGGTCAGCCGAGCACCTTAGCCACTAGACCACTGCGGTGGGGCTTACTGACCACTATTATAATTTATTCTCACATGTACCTTTGTGCATACATGCACCTTCTCACCCAACTGCTCTGCGATGCATCACTGGCCGAACAACATGCTCTCATTTTCTAAACGGGTTTTCAAGGGAGTATGCAGACCTTATTGCAGATCAGTGCATCTGGAAGAAGGGGAGGGGGATGAGAGGGCATTCAATACTGGCTGCTTTTCTTTCAACCACATGACATGACCGAAAATGGTATATAGTCAGTGGTGTGTAACGAGCTAACTTGGCTGGCAATCCTGAAGGCTGCTAACGGGGCGTGGTAATGAAGCTGTGTAGGTTATTGCTGATATATAAAAAAAGTATTACCCGAAAGTCCACATAAAAGCAGCGCCTTCCCCCCCCCCCCCCCCCCATACACCGCGATCCTCACACTCATTTGGGTTTGCCAACACTTTTCGAAGGTATTATTTTAAGTCAGAATGATCCCGCTGCCTCACGAGTCTCTTGTCAAAGCGTTCGTTGTGTTTTTGTGTTTATTTTTTTTTTCGCGCGGAGTTATTGCATTAAATACGCGTTTCGCATCTCACGCCATCCCCGAGAGTGCAGTGTCAACGAAACAAGGGAAGACGATGGGTGGCAAAGGGAAGATGGGCCACAGAACACCTGTACACTACCATGTGGTTGGGGCTGCCAAGGTCTGTACTAGCCCCTACCTCATGAACGCGTTGCAACGCGTCAGAACGCGCTGCTTAGCGTCAGCCTCAGCCGAGCAAGCCAGATCGCGTGTTGACGCGCGTCGTTCGGATTAGAAAGCCCGTGATCGACCACACGAGTACGCGTGTACATGAGTACGCCAAGTTGACGTCATTTCCGGAATGATGGTTCGCAGGAAATTCGCAAGAGCAGAGCTCGTGAGGACATGAATCACGGGGGAAAGAAGAACTCCTTTTTTCCTTCTTTCATGGGCCATGGTACAGTGTTCTAGAACTAGAACACTGTAGCCATGGTAGAGTGTACTAGCTAGAACACTGTAGCCATGGAATGAGTTTTGCCTTCCTCCATGGCATGAATGCTTGCGATTGTGGCGTCCCCGTGAGTGTAGGGCATGATCTGCATAATCAACTCACAGTCGCCTGATCCAGGCGGCCGGGATAAACTGCAGTCAGACCCTGTCTATACCCGACGCTAAGCGGGTGTTTGCCGCGGGTTAGAACCTTCAGAATGTTCTCTTTGGGTGGCTGGTGTGGCCTGAAATCTCACGATGCCTTTGCTAAGATTCAGATAGCTTGCATGCTACCTGAAGGAAGCATATACGCTACTGCTTGTGTTATCGGCCCGTGGCCACACCCCGAGGGCGGGCGTGATACACGCGAGTATTTTTCGGGTATTTTTGATTGTGTAATTCTTGCTACATGCAGTGCAATATTCTGTTCACGTGTTCAAGGAATATCGACAACGTTTTCGCACAATGTTGAAAAATTGTTTCAGGACTTCTGAGTACTTTTGAGCTGCTACATTTAGCGGCATGAAATTCTAGGCGTCGGCATTAGCGCGCTGCATAGCACGAAGTGATGTCACAAATGTGTGCCGCTTACGTTCGATTGCCATCTCGAGTGATGCATCCCCACGGTAACCGTCAGCTTCCTCTTCGGGATCGTCATTATCTGCATCACCTGTGCGAGACGTGCACACAAAATCAGATGCCATCAAACTTAAGTTACATGAGATACACATAGGTAGCGTTAGGTTCAACTTAATGGGGGAGGGGGCAGGATTGTATGCAGAATCTTTTTCTTTATTTTTTGGGGAAAGGCTATTTTTTGGTCTAAAGTGGGGGGCCGAGCACCCATATAGGCCGGAAGGCAAAATTAACGCGAGCCCCCCCCCCCCCCCCCCCCCCCCCATTGAGGAAATTTGGAGGCTTAGTCCACCCTCCCTTTTGACAGTGGTCACACTGGGAAAACCAAAAGTAGGGCGTAGTTTTCCATCACAACAGTAATAACTCAATTATGTTCTTACGGGAGAATGGAATTGTTACGAGGCTATGTTAACATAGTGAAATTTTGCCAACATTTCCGCTGTGGTAATTTTTTTTGTAGGCTCCTATATATATTTATATATGCCCGCTGACGGGTGAGGTGAAGGTAAGTTTGCCCCCCCCCCTCCCCACTAGCGAAAGAGTTGGTACGCCACACTGCCGAGCACGCCAATGGGAAATGGTCATTTTGCGCTATGTATGCATGGGGAAAAAGAATTCGGATTGGGGCAACACCACCTAAGTTTTCTAGGTGGTGTTGATTGGGGGCCGAGGCCTGGAGTGCCAATCCTGGCTACCTGACTGGGAGCGCAGGAAGTGGTAGATCATCGCGGTCCCCGCCTCCTCTCCACTAGGTTAACATGTATGGGGCAGGCGTTGCCACTTTTCCCTCTCGTGCAAACGCCTACAAAGATTACAGCAACGCAGTACAGGTACGTATATTACAAATATTGCAAGTTCGCCTTACGTACAAGTCGTGACTCCATGGATGAAAAATTACCGGTAAAGGGTGAATCGGAGAATCATTCGAGTTCACTAAAAGAATTGTTTTGTTCATACAAAAATCGTTAGCAACTCCATGCCCCATAACGTGCAATTTCCAGGGGCGCCTTATCAGGATTGCGAGTTGTAAAACGAAATTAGGAACAGAGGGCGACGCGCAATCCCCCTGTCCCTCAAGAGTAGCTAAGAGAAAGTCAGCCTAAGTACGTTAACACTTAGAAATGTCTAGCTATTATGCCTAATAAGTACCCGATGGAAAAAAGAAGTGTCTACGTAATACTCCCGAAACAGCACCTTAAAACTTTCATTGTGTAGGTAATCTAAACTTGCAATGGGTATCTAAACTTGCAAGTGATCTAAACCGCATATCACCGGTATATTTACTCCATAAACGGACGATAAGAAGGACACGAAGAACTTCTTGTCTCTGCGTCGTTGTTCTGCTTTCGCGCTATAAATATCGACTTGTCATACCAACTAGCCCAAGCTGCCACATTCCATAAACGGGGTTGAAACGACATGGCGATGTTTAACGTAGACCCTTATGAGATTGGCAAATTATGGGAAAGGGTTATTCGCCGGGCGTGTGTCAACGGAAAGCATTTGCGGTTTTATAGTGTACCTTCAATAAATGAATACATATTTGATTGAATAAGTCTTTGCTTAACCACGATATTAAATTATGCCTATATTTGTAATACATATTATATAAATATTTGCCCGATGCTTTCTTAACACGCCGCATATATTATTACGGATAAGTGTGTTAGCAGCATGTAATGTTACACTCTATTGTACTCTCAGAGGTAGCAGTGTCATTCATATATTGCTGTATGGCATACCTTTATCCGGTCTCTCCATCAAGAATTCACAAGCGCCAAAGCTTCCAGCTTCTCCCGGGCGCGCATCTCCGCCTGTAAATGTCAAAACGTGTGTTCGGCGGCATTATATTTTAAATGTATTCGCATGCGACGCACGCCGTATTAACACGCGATGACGTACGCGGACAGAAACCTTCGCGCCCGTAGTCTTCAGGTGATGTCGTCGGCGTTTGCTCCAGTTGAAGCAGCAGGGGCTGCATGGAGACAGTTAACAACCATCATGAGCGACTACATACAACTGCGTTATTGTAAAGAAATAAGGTTACATTACCGCGTTGTTTTGCCCTTCAGTGCATTCGCCAGAAAAATCCATTTGGTGCAACAAGGTAGTGATAACTTGTGGGATATCCCAGAATGAGCACGGCTTCTGCAAACAGCTTACACCTTTTGCAAGCAGACGGCTTACTTCTGTAAGACACAGGTTAACCGATCGATTGTTTCATTTCCGTTTTTAGTCTAGCCCGAACAAATCTCTTTTTATAAAACGTATATTTTTGCGGTCTGCGGTGCCGGCAGCGCTCAGCACATTGCCTCCAAGTTTTTCACTGCGCGGCAATCACAGGAGCCATACCGAGAAATCAGTAGGTACGCAGAACTTCTATGAGGTGGCGCTAGCAACGCGACATGCGCATTTGATGCGTGCGCGCCTCATTTGAAACGGTGAAATATGTTGTTTAGGGCGGAAGGTGGGCAGCAGCGCTTTTTCTTGTCATGTTACCAAAGCTCAACCATGGTACTTTCGGGCTCAAAACGACTTTTTGCTCAAACTAAACCTGGAAGAACCAATAAAATAAAGAGGAGGCCAGCAGACGACTTGTTTTTCAGTTCGTTTAACCGAAGTTACACTGAAAACAAGAGAACACCGGACAAACCATTCCTCCACGACACAAACCCATCCGATCCGCTATCGTCGTGAATTTTTGCTTCGTTACTGTGGTTTCAGTTCTTCGTGGTTTTGAGTGGTGTTACCACTTGGATTTTTTTTTACAATATAGTACTGACATCACGGATAACAAATCAGACTATGAAAAATAAATACTATCTGGGGTTCAACGTCCCAAAACCACAATATGTTTGTTAGGTACACCATGGTGGCCACTAGCGTATCGCCCTCATTACAACGCGACCACCCCGACCAGGCTCGAGCCCGCAACTTTAGGGTAAGAGCTACATCACCGCTGTGGACAACAACGTGACCGAAGAAAGGCACAATTTATTTAGCAACCGTAACGCTGACTTTATTGAACAAAAGTTCATTTGCATGTGCACGAATATATTTGTTCTGGAAATCCATACAAAGGAAACAACGGATCACACTTGCGCATGCACATATTATCCTCACGTGCGTCGCAAACAGCCTACTGGATCCGCTGAAATATTCATACCCGCGCGTATGCTGTGTGGGTGATGGGCGCACCTGTTTTCGCTAACCATGTTCGATTGGGATACCAGTGATACCATAAGAGAACTGCCCATGCACGCACCGCAGACAATTCCTGTTGCTGCAGCCTTTCGTTAGGCAATGTTTAGATGATGTCTACCACAGGTGAACAGGAGAGACGTAACTTTAGAGCTTATTTACAGGAGGTGGGGGAAGGGGGCAAATGTTACTTGTATTTTCTATGTTCGTGAGTGCGTATGTATGCGTAAAAAAAGTTGTACTCCCCTCCCTTATCCGGCTAAGCCAGCGAGCCTTCGGATTGAGAAAGGAACGCACTGAAACAAACATGACACGGTGTGCCGATGCGTCAGACCAGCGCCTATTTTGACGTACGACTGATAAAGGAGAGATAATTTGGGAGAGATCGCAGGTGATTTAGAATTTAGATGAAGTTATTCTCCTGCGCACCACAACTGTCAATGAACACCCACTTTCTCTCCCGCCTGGCTACGCCAATGGTAGTAGCGCTCGTCTATCGTGTTTCTCGTTTACGTGTTAATATTTGCGCTACATGTATTTGTAGTAGTAAACGAGTCCATAACGCCAAATTCGCAAAAGCTACATAAAACATTTCACAATGCATACGTACCTTAGAAACTTTTGCTTAAAATGTTTATTAAATTCATATGTACATACATACCACACTGGATTGTGTTTGTTGACGTGGAACACCAAAATATGACCTCTTTATTATTAACAAATAATTAAACATAAATACAACACGAACATAACAACATAAATACAAACAAAATAAGTACATATACATATAACAACACAAATAGAAAGTAGCGTGCTAACTTGCAAGAAATTGGTGTTGTGATAAAAAAAGGTGTATATTGCAAGGAAGTATATTGGAAGTAAAAATGTACATATTAAGAAAAAAAACTGTCGGGTGATAGCATGGACGTAAAACTTCTTGCTTTCAAACTTTCATACGGCCGATACCGTAATATGCCGGTATTGTCCGGAGTCCCCACCAAAAAGTGCTTGTAAATAAACTTGAACGCATACAACGGCTTGCAGCTTGCTTTATATGTTCGAGATATAAGCAGAACAACTCAGTCACAGAAATGCTACAACTATGTGATCTGGAGACGCTCCACAAGCGCAGACGCAAAAATAGATTGAAGTTTCTTTTTCAATCATTAGAAGGTGAGTTTCAAATTAACAGAAATGACTACATAGAACAACCTCGGAAACGAAACGAGAGGTCAAACCATACACGAGTACTGCAACCTTATTTTGCACGAACGAAGGCGTACCGTAATACTTTCTTGCCCGATGTCATTGAAGATTGGAATGGGTTACCGAGTAACATAGTCAATGTGGGTGATGTTAATGAATTTGTGCATTTACTTGATTTACATTAATGTGACTTATTGTAAATATTATTGCGATTGTTATTCGTTGCATTGCGAATAAGGGTGTGTGTTTTTCGTTTTTCGTTAGGAATGCAGAGCGTTCACGGATTTGTATATATGTATATCTGGTTTATCATTGGGAGATGTATAGTTATATCTCCAACTTTTTGTACAGTGTGTCGTACCTTTTCTGTAGTGACCCTCAATAGAGGGTTGACAGTATTTCTAAATAAATAGATAAATAAATAAATAAATAAATAAATAAATAAATAAATAAAACTAATACGCGAAATAGTGAGCACATGTGTCATCGATGCAATTTAGCCCGGAGCGAGTCCTTCAAATATGTTATCCCTGCCTCACATGTACACATACTTCGCTGTCTGCTGTCAGTGTCGACTCAGCTATACTCGCCATCGTTCGAGTACTTCTTCAAATTATCAAGGAGCATGCTTTTGAGGGTGTCGATGTTTTGCTTTTGCTGCTCGTTTCGTCGAAAGAGATCGTCGCGACGCGCTGACACTCGAAGAGCGAGGTTTTCGGAATTCTGGGAAACCTTGCCCGCGTCTTCAGCAATCTTCTCGGCCAGACGATGCACTCTTGCACCAAGGCCTGCGTAGAAAAATGGAGGCATCTGCGAATGTCACGTGATCCTTCGATCGTCCTACTTATTTAACACAGTAACAATGAACAACATGGAGCGAGTGGGAACAGATATATAGATACAAGTTATTCACATTGTATTTGTGATCACGCTCAGTATCAATGTTCCTTGGTAATTTTTTAATGTATGGGCTGAGTCGTGGTGTTCAGGCCCCATGCTCATCTCTAGATATCAGACTTATTGTACACTGACTCCCCCCCCCCCCCCAACCGTCCCCTGGAAATATCGCATCCACACACGCACGCAGTCTAGTGGTTATGGTGATCAACTGTTGACCCGCAGGTCGCGGGATCGAATCCCGACCGCGGCGGCCCCATATTTAGTGAAGAGCGAAAATTTTTGAAGTCCGCATACTTACACCCGAACCGATCCCTCACTTGCCACCCCCTTCAATGCAGCACAAGCCCGTTTCAAACGGGCTGCTTTGATGCGGGGCAAAGGTCAAGTCAAGGAGCGTTTCTGAATACGGGGGTTACCTATTTGAGTTTATTTCTATTTTGTGTTGCTCTCTTGTAAACACAGATGCAATATAGTGATGTTTCCTGGTGCTGCCCATTGTAAAAGGTGTGAGACCTACAGCATTCTTCGCTTTTACTCTCACACCTTCCACCAAGTTCAATTGTATTTATGAGAAATAAATAAATGAAGTATTATTATTATTATTATTATTATTATTGTAAACGCAACAGACACATACATACACGCACCGTTTGTAGGGTGACTTACGTTCACTCGTGAACTGTGAAACGCCATCATTAGCGGGAGAATCTGCAGGTTCTTCGGGCTCGTCTTCAGGAAACACTGAAAAGAGAGAGAAAGAAAAGAGAGATACGGTATTACGGTGGGCCACTTAGACATGAATGCGTGGAAGGTCTCAAGGTGTTTTATGTAAGAGACTACTGCTGAATAACGCAATACGTGCATTAAAGCGAGGATTTTCTATCCGTGTAGCCCCCCTCGACTGCACGGTGGTCGCCTGGTCAGTGAAGCCATGGGCTGTGTTTGCTTTTTTTGCTTCCGCACATGCACCAGACAACAACGCCGATAATCCAGGTGGTCGGGATCCCACGATAATCTCGCGTGTACGCGTGTAATGTTTTGAAAACAATGCGTGGGCTGGGTACTCATTGTCTGCATGTTCCCTATAGGCTGCCTAATAATGGGATTTTAAGTTCACGATAGCAAGCTGTCATTGAAAATTTTTATTAGGATAAATCACAATTTCGGATAAAAATAAATACATAAATTCATTTTCTAGGTGTTTTACTGCTGCAGCTACTCGGAAGTCGATGGGCATTCGTTTTTTAATCAGAGTCAAAATCGCGCGGTTAGAATGTTTCTATCTTTTTAGGTAACTTACGCTCATCTTGTCTCTCGAACGAAAATCCAACTGCGCCGTGACTTTCCGGCTCTTCTTGAAGTCCATTTTCACCTGCAAAAGTTGAACACATGTGAACCAATGCGCAACTTTGCCTACGATCCCTGTTCTAGAGCTGCCTAATAATGTGAATTCAAGCTCATGACGGCGAACTGTCATGTCGCGTTTTCATTATTATAAAGCACAATTTGGAATAAATAAATAATATTAAATAAATAAATAAATAAATGCACTATAGCTGAGCGTTCTATACTGCTGCATGCACTCAGAAGTTGATGGGCACCCGTTTCTTAATCAGAGATAAAATCATGCGTTTAAAACGTTTCAATTATTCGGGATAACTTACGTTCATCAGGTCTTTCGAATGAAAACCCGACTGTGCCATAACTTTCCAGTTCTTTAGGAGGCACATTTTCACCTGTAAACGCCGAACAAATGTGAACAATTAATTTAAAATTGTGCATAACATTGCAATGACACTGTGAATGTCCGAAACAACAAAAGCTATGGGGCATATTGACGCATCCAAACACAGGTTGACTACTTTTGCATGGAATACGTTGAACTGCTTTTGTGTGCTTCCTAATTACCGGATTAGGTAGTTTAAATAAATAACTTTTGAAGCAACGCAGCTCTGCAAAAAACTCCCAAGCATTTCCCCGAGGGTGAACATGGTTAAGTGCGAATACACGGGGTGATGCTATGAGGGGTATGTATTAATTCGTACTATTATATTTATTATTCACACTATGGTGCCTTTATGGTGTAATGGTTCCTGGGAATCGCAATTTGATCACAGGGGGGAGTTTACGTTAACTCACTGGCGAATGCCGACGGATTTTAACTTTACTCCCCCTCACGACCCGCTCTCGACGGGAGACTGAGAGAGAAGGCGGGCGCGCGAGAGAGAGGGGTGCGCGCGCAGCTGCAGCGGGCGAGGTGAGTGGTGGAGCGAGCGAAGGGAGAGGGGGTATAAGGCGCGTTACTGACATCGATATCAGCGTCGCGTCCTTGGCTTATTCGGTAGAGCGTCGCGCTGCGGCCCGCCAAGTCCTCCTTTCTTTTAAAGATAGAGAGAAGACTGCGGACGCCGCCGACGGCGGTGGATGGTTTGGGGTCGCTTATAAACTGCATTCACACTTCAAAAAAAGAATCCAGTGAGGAAGCTGTAGATTGGTTTGAGGAACGTCCGATTCGACAGTTTCTTTAAGTTTTACTGAGTCTGAGTGAGTCCGGCTTACCTTATAACTTCACGAGCACTAGCGCTTCATATCAGCTTACCACTACTGTGTTGCTATCTATGTTGCCGTAGGCATCGTTACGTATGCCTGTGTCTACAGTTGTACATATATTTAGCGCCACTTCATGACGTTTCGCTCAATGAACAAAAAGATTACAACACAGTCACCTTCCATCCGCATGATTTTTATAACATCAATTTCCAACGTACGTGGGATTCGCCCGTTTTGTTTGTTTTTTTCCATAAGGGAGGCTGATTGAGCTCCACAAATTTTTCCGACCCATGCTCATGAAAATTTGCAAATTGCATCCTTATGTGAGCCTAGTATTATGCTGCAATGCAATGTAACCACGTAATAGCCTCTTTCGTCTTACTCAAAATGCCAGAGCAGCGTTCATACGTTGGGTCACTTACGTTCGCCCGCCAACGCATAGCCACTGGCCTGCATATTTTCGGGTGTTGCTGGTTCTACAGCTGCAAAGGTAAGGCAAAATAATAAGAACACTCGTTCAAAAATATTTACCTACGTCGTAACTTACGTTCGGGGTTGTAGTTTTCGGCTGACACGGACGGCGTTTGTTGCAGCGCGTTTATTTCTGCCTGCACCGCCTGCATGGAGAGAGTTACTTTGCTGGGACCTCAAAAATGGATACATGTAACTGTTTAAGGTCGCATGAACCTTACCTTCTTGTTGTCAACCTCCTCGAGTGCCTCGACGCATTCATTGCGGTCAGCTTGGGACGACGATTCCATGTTAACTTTGCAATAAAACTTGCGAAAAGATCTTTGCCGAAACTGCTGATACCTCGACTGACGCAGGTATGGAGAACGTCCTTCCGCACACAGACGCTGGTGACTTCTGGAACGAAATGTACTCAGCTCTTCACTTTTTTTTTTCCTCTTTCTTCTAAAACAATGAAATAGTTCGCCCCGCTTTACAAAAATACAAATTTCGCGGCGATCAGCGCCTGCGGACCCAAGCGAAGTTTTCTCGGAAGCGACACGGTTAGCGCCGTTCTCGGCATGGCCTTTGAGATTCAGGCCACACAGCCATCACGGGAGCTTTTTTGTGCATACAGACAGTATCTACCGTCGCTTCCGCGAGGTGGCGACACGCGCGCTGCTTCCGCGCTGTTTGCGAGCTCACTGGTTAACTGCGCCGATGTCGGAACTTTCGCTTTTTGTCTTGCCCTTCCCCGAAGTACACAGTTCGAAAATCCTCGGCTACGATCAAAATCTCGCCCGCCCGTAGTCTCTGCCCGTGCACTACTGTGCACCGTTGCCTGTGTGGTGCGCCCGGGTCCACAACAACATTCCGTTAAGATCGAGTACCCACCCAACGGCATCGCGCGTTACCATCGTGTGCCCTACGCTGGCTGGCTGCTTTGCACCGCGCTCAACCCAATGATTCGCTGTACTTTGTTGGTGCCGACAGTGCTCGTCAGAACCGGGAAGTTGTCCAGCACAAATGCGGCAAGGTTGTAGAGGATTAAAGGGCTGATCGCATCTTTTCGTATCGGGCCGGATTCAGCCGCCGCATTTCAGTGGTCGCCCTCTGCGAACGGACTGAACTACGATGGATCGCGGCGGCGGGAGAAAAATGTAACGGCGTGCCGAGGTGGGTCCCACCAGCGTCAGCCGCGTATTTGTGTCGTTGTTGTCGCTAACTGCCGGCAGATGACGCCAGAGGGTTAACAACCTCTCACGCCTCTCTCGAGCTACATCTTCACACTTTTTTCTAGCGGCATTGCATGGTTTCGCATGGGCTATCCAGCATTGACTAGACAGGGTTTGATAACGGGCATGCATACTCATTGAACACTTTCGTAGTTAATAATTGATAAGTAATAATCAAAAGAGGGAGGGGGGCAAGCATGGCGCTTTTCGTTTTGTTCTTTGCGCACGTATGAAGTCCGTTCTTTTTGGTGCATTCATTGCTTTAGGAGTGTGTGAGCGCGATTTCGTCGAAGGTGGCCCATTTCGCGCTATTTTTATCTGTTTTTGACATTATATTTACTTCAGCTTTTGGCGTTTGCGTTCGGACAGACAATAATTGCACTAAATCTGCATGGCCTGCTTTTGTACTGCCTTTCGTACGTAACAAATATATTTGAGCTCAGCCTCGTAGTATACTATATAACTGCAACAATAATAATTAAAGTAAACCATTAGAAGATTGGTTGATAAGTGGGGTTGAACGTCCCAAAACGACCTTATGATTATGAGAAACGCCTTAGTAGAGGGCCCCGGAAAAATTATTTGAAGACGCTCGATATAACCATCTCTTGAATCTTTTCTCAAATAGCTGGTGGTTGAAAACTAATGTGGTTTGAGAAAGCTCCCTTGTTCATGACGGAGAGGTGGAATTTGGTATCATGGACTTGGTCTCGTTTTGTTCAAGGCGCTCAGCAGGGTGTAACGAGGTGAAACCACGCGCTTTTATAAGTGTAGCAGTTGTGTCCACGTCGTGGGCTTACCGCAAACATCGGCTACATTGGCGTTTAAAGGGTAACTCACGAGTCGCGTTAGAGCACAGACGTGAGCGTTATCAAACTGAAATGCACTTTATGGTGCGTTGATGCGAATATCACACCTAACATTCGTTTGCGTATTCGTCCTGTCTCGAGCAACGGTTGAATATAGCTTACTGAAGCATAGGAATACAAATATAATGCTTATCAGACTGACGTAAACCGCAGCCAGAACTTAGACCACAATTAGCGTTAAAGCTACATGACGCCTGTACCAAAGGAAAACTCATGTGATGCTTGTTATTTTCATATGAAATTAGGTATAGTGCGTGTGAGTGTGGGATTTTAAAATAAGATAAAAGTGAGCCCCGTAACTGTCTCTCATGGGGAGGACACCTCAACAGTAGCTCACGAGGGGGGGGGGGGGGGGGGTAAAGGAGGGATTAAAAGGATAGGATTAAATGGTAAAGAAATAGCGAGATGAAGGAGAGAGCGAGGCGCAGGGACAGCGAACGCCAGTACACGACGGAAGTAAGGAGGAGATAGGAAAGATGGACACGGTCGCATGAGTCTGAGGACGGGGCACCACTCGGCGAGAGCTCTTGTCGGCGTCAGGAGATGGCGTAGGGCGAACCCAGTCGGCTAGAGCTGAGCTGTCGTCAGAGAACGGGGGGGGGGGGGGGGCACAACTGCTCGGCACGAAATCCAGAGAGTGAGTGAAAGTAGCCAGCACAGCAACCACATTTAACGCAGCACCGATATTACGCCTGCGTGCAGGGCAATATTTCAGAGCAAATTCAAGACCTCGTAGAATATACCTGACTGCCATGCAGATTGCTTGGGTTCGAGTCCTACTGTGATGCTAATCTTTATTCTTTGCATTCGTTGGTTCGACAATGCCGATGTCTGTTTTTAAGGCTCTTGTGTTTAAATTTAAATTTGTCGGTTTTCGCCGTTCCTGGTTATATATAAACTGCCGATCACCTGTGGCTCACACCCGCATACAGCGGCCAGTTGTGTACGGGTGTGTGTCACACGTGTCTGGAGGAAAGCGTTTGACGATGCACTTGGCAAGATTTCACAACGTAGCTTGGGCTAGCGTGGCACATATTTAAAAAAAAAAAGGACAGGATGACACAGACGTCAAGAAAGGTAGGCGCTAAACATCCACTTGTTTATTTCATGTCCTTAACATCTGTCTTATGCATGTGTTATACTGTCTTATACATGGTCACACTCCAAGATACAATTCTTTATCCGTCAATTCCATTTATGGCGTACTCACACACGTCCCCCATATCTGCTATGGCCTCAGCTTCTTTAATTGCAAGTGTCAGCTGATTCTGAGACCGGCCAATAAGAATGCAGCTGCACAGATTAGGGAGCCCCCATGACCCTTGCGCCGACAACCGCTGACCCTCCCGCTAGCGCATACCTTTCTTGACGTCTGTGTCGTCCTTTCCTTTTTTTTTTCTTCCATACATTTCTTGCCTTCAGTTTCAACACCTTCCATAGGTAGAAGGGCATTATATCAACCTATACGGGCGCGATGCATGGTGGATGCGTGTTTATGGAGCGCGGCTGCTGACACAGAAGTCGCGGGTTCGATTCAGGCCATGTCAGTCACGTTTCGGTGGAGACGAAATACAAGATGCCCGTGAACTGCGTGGTGTCAGTGCGCGTCAAAGGACTCGGTCTAAATTAACCAGATACCTTCACCATAGCGGCTATTATAGCCTGTATTTAAACGTCCAACCAACCACTAAAAGTGACTTTGTATACCTTATCTGACTAGACCAGAAAAATGATTATTTAGAAATCAGGTGTTATTTCCATGCGGAAAATCTACTTACTGAAGTGACAAGGACCTAATTTCCATTTGTTGAATTTTTTTGCTGGAATTCCAGCGCCGTTACGTCACTTAGTGTGACGTCACCGATTTCAAAGCCTTTTCTCATGTTTTGGCCGTCGTGGCGTATAGTGAAGCTTTCTGAAAACTTTCTAGTTTAAGAGTCACTCTCTCCAGAGCAAACTCCAGAGCTAGACTAATTAGACGCCGTTAAAACTGTGACGTCACAGCGAGCAATTGCGGTATAATCACGGTTTCATCGCCACCCGTCAATAGTTTCAACGGGATTTATGGCTTAGGAAGCTTCATCTTCTGGTTTGAATGTAGAACTATAGGTTAGAAAAATTGTTACGTTGAAATTATTTCTAGAAGTCTCCTGGCAACTTCCAATGCGTAATAAAAATGTGCAGTAAGGTACAGTGAGTGGTCTATTGAGCTCCGGAGTGTAGCGGCTGCGAGACGTCAATGCTCCATCCATCCATAGTATTACATACATACATACATACATACATACATACATACATACATACATACATACATACATACATACATACATACATACATACATACATACATACATACATACGTACATACATACATACATACATACATACATACATACATACATACATACATACATACATACATACATACATACATATGGGCCAAAAGTGCGTACGTTTGGCCCGTATGTCTCTGGACGTTATCTTAGGCTATCCTGGAACCATGGGCGTTCAATATTATTCGACTAGATTGCATTCTCGGGGAACCCAGAAGGCACGCGGCAAAGAAGCGGACAGGGTGCCTTCCTCGTGGCATTCTTCAAACTTGTCAGGCATGGTGGATTCATTATCCGACGCGGCGACGTATGCTACGGGGAGGAGAGGTCGTTCAATATTTGGGCAGCGCGGTGGTCCGCCATCTCGCGCCTGCACTGCGAAGAGGACAGAAAGGAAGCGGTCGCGGGAATGTCGCTTGCGAACATCAGAGATCGAATGTGGGTTATCGGGGAAGCGAAGGGGTGTCGGGAGGGAGTGAAGAACGCCGAGCGCGCAGCGTCGCCTGACTGACAGCGAGAAGGATCCCGACGGAGAGGGAACGACATAGTTTTCCCGTGAGTCACAAGCAGCTGCGGTTCCGGGTCGATGATGGGAGCCGGGCCTGTGCCCGCTTCCCTCGCACTTCTCCGTACTCGTTTAACGGGATGCGGGTTCTCCCAGGAAGTGGGCCACCAACGGCCCCGTTTGCGTGCGCGCTGTGCGTCGCCAAAAGCACGCTGCCGCCTGCGGAAGCTGTACTACAATCCTCACAAAAACGCTGCTTTGTTTCGGCCCTCGACGTGACCATCTGTCAGTCTAAATAAAGGAAATAACGTCACCCTATGTTCATAGGAATGAGTTCATTTATCAACAATGAAATAAGTATTTATTACTTATTTACAAATGCTCCAGTCCCAATAAGAAATTTTCGCAGGACTGGATAAGATTAGTAGGGCTAACGAAAACGATAAGAACGAAAGAAAAAAAAGGCATGTGGTACAAAGGCAATGCACGTGTAAGATAAAATACGCCTCAAGTGCAATTGAAACAGCGCATCAGGTACAGCTGTTTACGCAACGAAAAAGAAAACAAGTTACACAATATGGGACATGAACGAATTGAGGGATGGCTGCAACACCACATCGTTGGTGGACAGTTGATTCCAGTCCCTTGTTAATATGAAAAAAAAAGTATTTAAAGCAGTTGTTGCGGCCAGTGAAGGGGGTGATTGTTCTTCATGTCGCTGTGTTGTAGCATAAGCAGCTGAAAAGGAGATGACCTCAGCAATATTTAAGCTGTAGTTTTCCCTACTTAGTTAAAACAAGAAAATTAAACTAAGCACGATTTATGTGTCAAGACTGCCAGACTGGCTCTTATTGCGAAAGCTCTTGTTTATACATCGAACCCCTCGCTTTTGAATGTTTTCTGATTTGTCATATATGTTCTTTTTATAAAAAAGATACCAAAGAATTGATACGTAATCTAATACAGGCTGCACA
This sequence comes from Rhipicephalus microplus, assembly GCF_043290135.1. Lineage (NCBI taxonomy): Eukaryota > Metazoa > Arthropoda > Arachnida > Ixodida > Ixodidae > Rhipicephalus > Rhipicephalus microplus. The sequence continues at coordinate 267,146,947 of NC_134700.1, forward strand.
ATTGCGTTAAATGCAAGAATACGATTCGAACCTCGGAAGTTGTCAGCCTCAAAGCCCGCCTGAGGATGAACAGATTTTGATTGGCAGAATTATACATAGTGTTGATGTGTTTGTTCTATCTGAGGTCTTTACAAATACCTGGATGTTTTATGTGGTCCACCTCAGAGTTCCAGACATTGCGTGCCGAATACTGAAAATGCAGATTGGTACACGGTTGCGTGAAGTTTTCATACAAAGTGTTTTGTCAAACGTTTGATAGTCGTCTGCTAATCACTACACTATTTTACAATTCTTTTAACGGCTTCATTTAGTCACCGTGTCTAGTCGCTCAAACTATCAATTTTTGAATACAATACACAATAATATTCGTACAGTTCATTTTTCATGGCGATGTCGTTAACAGTAATGTTTACAAAAACAGGAAGCAAAAGCGGCCCGAGTTTTGAACCATGTGGAACGCCAGCGTCAATTGGACGCGCCTGAGATGCGTGGCTTTTGAATGAAACATATTGTTGTCAGTTTGAAACGCGAGCATATAGCTAAGTAATAATTTTGGCATTACGCAGAATGACATCAAACTTGGGGAGTAGCTTTTTGTGGGAAGCTTTGTCAAATGCTTTTGCCAAGTCCACTAACATTGCATTCACTTGCTTAGGTGGCCCCGCCGTGGTTTTCTCTAGTGGCACTCGGCTGCTGACCCGCAGGTCGCGGGATCGAATCCCGGCTGCGGCAGCTGCATTTCCGATGGACGCGAAAGGGCTGCAGGCCCGCGTGCTCAGATTTGGGTGCACGTTAAAGAACCCCAGGTGGTCAAAATTTTTGGAGTCCTCCACTACGGCGTCTCTCATAATCATATGGTAGTTTTGGGACGTTAAACCCCGCATATCAATCATCAACTTGCCTACCTGAATTTATTGCCTTAGAGAAATTGTGTACGGTAGCTACTAGTTAAGTGCATGCCGAGAACCCTTTTATGAAATCATGTTGATTGCATAGCAGTGTCTTATTATTTTTTTTAAAGAAATGCACTAATGTGCTTATGTACTCTACGCCCCAGAAGTTTACATGATGTTGAACTCAGCGAGATAGGACCATAGTTCACGTTGTGCTGCTTATTACCGTTTTAGAAACTGGGCTTACTTGGAAAAAATGGGCTTACTAGGATAAATGAACCTTCGGAACTTTTCAGGAGATGTTGAGATAAACTTTGGAAGTTTCTCCTCAAAGTATATGGCGTTCCTTGTCCGAAGAAACTTTAGTTCTTAGCTCGAAGGAATCTCGGAAATTTTAGCAGGTAAAACGTCAGCATCTCTTGCGCGTTAACAACTCTTTTCGTCCTGAGGCGTTTTAGTCGTCTTTTTAATCGAAAATGGTCATGAGAAATTATGGGAGATTGGCCTTTTCGTTTCTTTAGCATATTAGGGACAAAGTGATCTTGCAGTTATTAATAAGATCTTTAAATTGATTACGAAGTATATGTATGTCTGCTCTATACTGCTCCGGAACGAGTCAAAGCTAAACGAAAGCATGTCTCATATAGCAACGTCATCTCCGCGCGAGAAGTTTGGCACGGAAGTGACATCAACAGACTTGTTAACAGAGATGCTTGAGATGCTTTTAGCAGCACAACGGATTGATCGGAAATTTCAGGCAGTACTTCGCACTTCGCCCGCCTTGCAAGGGATTGGCTTAGGGAAAACAAAACGAGGATGGAACAGCTGTTGCCTTGTATTCTTTTGAAACCTTCGACTACTTGTCGCAGATCAAAATAGAAGATTAAATCAAACACTCCTTTCTGTAGCTTATCATTGAAACATTTGGTGTGAAGGTTGACCAATCCACATTTGACATGTTGAAGTCTCCACTCCAGTAACGTTGAAAATCAGCGAAAAAATCAGGTGAAGAATCAAGTGGTCCGTAAAGTGCCCCTATTATATCTAATAGCCCCATGACAGGCTTTACAAAATATTCTCTGTTGGCATAATTTTGAAACGCTCCTTGTATGGTAAAGCTACACCCCCACCTTTGATCTCTCGATCTTTACTGTGCACGTTGTAACCCACAAGCGGCAAACTCATTATCTTTTATGGAGTCATCTAACCGTGCTCTCGTAGGAATAACTATTTCAAGATTATGGGTCAGCAGCATTGCCGCCTTTGTTCAGCATCTTTTTTTAACAACTCCTGCAGCTGACGTTAAATATATTAAGCTCCTGCGGCTTTGGCGCACAACGTCAATTCCGATTTTGGTTTTTTGTTGAACACCTACACCACTGCTTGCATCCCCGAAGATAGCTCACCCTCCATGCGAGAAAGTCCTTGCGAGAAGAAAATGCATCGCAAAAACTTCACAACAGACCGCGCATCTTTTGCGATTAAGAGGATCACTCAAGTTGTCTGTGCGTGCGTGCGTGTGTGCGTGTGTGTGTGTGTGTGTGTGTGTGTGTGTGTGTGTGTGTGTGTGTGTGTGTGTGTGTGTGTGTGTGTGTGTGTGTGTGTGTGTGTGTGTGTGTGTGTGTGTGTGTGTGTGTGTGTGTGTGTGTGTGTGTGTGTATACCCGTGTGCCCAGAGGAGAGCGAGAGAGAAGAAACGTAACTCTATTCAGTTTCTGTATATGTCCTTGAATGCATTTTCCACTTCGGCAGCGTGCGTGTATCAAAAAAGTGTGCGCGTATCAAAAGGCATGCCTGAAAAAGCTGCTGCAGTGCACGACCCTTGAGCAAAACAAAATAATTCAGGCAGTACCACACCGTGAAAACCACCGAACAGCGAAGCTTTAGTGATGATGATAACTGCCGCTAAAAAACAAAAACAAAATCCTACTCCTCATCATCATCATCATCATGATGATCATTTATTTTATTTTAATTATGCACTCACCCTTCTGTCAACGCGACCTCTGTAACGCGTACCTCTATTGCTGCTGCTGCCGCCGCCGCCGTATACTACTACTACTGCCACTACTACTACTACTACTGCTGGTTCCTGTCGTGGTGGTTTAGTGGTTATGCCGCTCGATTGCTAACGCCGAGGTCGCGGGATCGAATCCCGGCTGCGGCGGTTGCAATTTCGATGGAGGCGCAAATGTTTGAGGCCCGTATACTTACAGTTAGGTGCACGTTAAAGAACCCCAGGTGGTCAGAATTTCCGGAGCCCCTCACTACCACATCTCTCATAATCATATTGTGGTTTTGGTACGTTAAATGCCATCAATTACTACTAATACTACTAAATATAATAATAGTAATAATAACTGCTAGTACTGCTACTACTAACTACTACTACTACTATTGCGGTGACGACGACGACCATGGAACAGACTAAGTCAGCTTCGCTGTAATAAACTAAACGTGAAAGCTTGCTAATGACTTGTTCCAAGTGCGCCCTCTCCACCACCGTTCAAGTGCGCGACATACTCGTGTCTATAACGAGCTGGAGCAACGTGTAGAAAATCAAGTACCGTCAGGGTGGGCGCTTTGTGGGCGCCCATGAAAAAGATGGCACAGAACGAAGAGAGGGAATGAAAAAAAAAACGAAAAAAAGGGGGTGGAGGCATAGGATACACGGGACTTAGAAGCTAAGCTAACGATCACAAAAATTCGACCGGGAATCGAGGGAGTCGGTGGGGAAGCGTCCCGACATCTGCGCCTATCGAGCGGAGCGCGGGCGTATAGCACAAGCGGTGCCTGCGCGCATTTGCCAGTTCCCAGAAATTTCGTCCCGGGCCGGGCCCGGGGCAGTTCCCCAGAAGCGTAGCGCTCCGCCTGTGCCCGTGCGTGCGCGCCGGACGGACCAGCTGCGCTTTTCTTCTCTAATTCGAGGCTGCAGGACGCGCTGTCACTCACGCTTATTATGCATACGTTGCGTGCAACCTCGTAAGTATAAAACGCGAGGCGGTCGTTTATATTAGCCCGGGCTTTACTGTATTTTTTTATGACACGCGAGGTTATCTACTTGCACACAACTTTCGGTTTGAAAGAGGTACGCAATAAAAAAAAAACGATTTTTTCTCGTATTAGTAAATTACTTTCGAAATTGCAAAATCACCGCGCGTTTGTCGCAGGAGGCCGTATGCGCTTATTGTTAAGTGAGAAAACGCTCGAAGAGCCATTCGGCAAGCTCGCCACGGGTATACCTTGGAATTTGCGCATCAAATGTCGTGACGTCACATATCTTCATGGCGTCTAGGCCCTATGCAGTTTCGCGGCAATTTCTAGTCTCTCATCAATTTCTCATCTCTCCCAAAAGCGACTGAAGTGAAGAGGATGAAGTATATGTGCTCGGGCGTCTGTTTCTGTGCGCATGCATCTCCGTTCGTGTTGGACCGTTCGACTGCTCAAATCAATCAATTCATAATTAATTAATATGTTTATTTTCTTATCACTTCAGGAAGTAGAGGGCATGGGTAGAAAAAGCTCTTGTCAGCGTCAGTGCTCTTCAGTAAACCGTCGTTATGTGCGCCCATTTCGGCGCGAAATTTATGAGTGAAACTGTGACCCTGATTTTCTCGATTGATAATTCTGTGATTGTTAAACTAACGACATTAGTGTTCTCAGGGTACAATATATCAATCAGAACCGATCCATGTTTCATTTTAGTGTCCCTTATATTTTTGAAAGGTAAAATATGTATCTATGCTCAAGAAAATAGCACAACAATGTCATTCAGGCCTTTTCGTTTAGTTTTGTTGAAAACAAGCTGTTGTTTTTGTTTGTTCTTTTTTGTTTTGTTTTTGTTTTTGCTAAAACCAGCCTGTAGTCCTGATTATTATCGTCTCTGATTATTGTTATTGAAGCTTCTTTCTTTCTTTTCTTTCTTTCGTTCTTTCTTTCTCCTTCTCTCTCCCTCCCCCCCTCTCTCTCTCCCTGTGCGCGAGCGTGCGTGCGTGTGTGTGTGTGCGTGCGTGCGTGAATATGGGCCTAGTCAGAATGTGTTCCTGCCTGCCGCGTATACGTTACATGCAGCGTGTAGCTGCGCGTGTTTGTCATATATGAGCGGAGGGGGTGGACAACATATAGGGGAAAAAAAAAAAAACGAGGGAACACAATATGCGGGGATCGTGGTTAAGGACGACGGCTAATCGTATAGAGCGCTGCCTCGCCGCGTTCATTAGAAACCGAGGCTCGGTTGATTACTGTTGAAAAGCACGAATGGGGGAAAGGGAGGGGGGCGAGGAGATGTTCTTCTTTTTTCTCTTTATAATGAAGGTCGCAAAGGGCCGACTGGGCCGGGAAAATGGCAGGGCGTTGCTTGCTGATGTCGCGGAGTGCTTCGAATCATAGCCCGAGGTCAGAAAAGTTAAAAAAAAGAAAACTGGCAGATTGTGCAAACGTCCGAACGCACTGTAATGAAGTGAGGGAAGCGACATAAAAATGCGGTAGATGTACTATAAGAAGGAAACTGAGCGATCGTTGCCGTTAGCAGTGCTTTCCGAGCGAGAGAGAGAGAGAGAGGGAGGGGAGATGAGAGAGAAAAATCTTGCCATAACCATAAAAGGGAGGTTGTGAAATGAGATAGGGAGAGAGTGAAAATTAGAAAAGGAAGGGGGTTTTTACTGGTCTCTGCTCGTTAAGGGCAGATGGGTCAAGGGAAAATCGAAGGGAAGATAACACGTCGGCAAATTAGTTTTTCATTAAGTTCTTAAAAAAAGAACAGGAGCCCTTTCTCTATCGTAACAAGAGCGCCACCGCGGTGGTCTAGTGGCGAAGTTACTTGGCTGCTGACCCGCAGGTCGCGGGATCGAATCCCGGCTGCGGCGGCTGCATTTTTGATGGAGGCGGAAATGCTGTAGGCCCATGTGCTCAGATTTGGGTGCACGTTAAAGAAACCCAGGTGGTCAAAGTTTCCGGAGCCCTCCACTGCGGCGTCTCTCATAATCCTATATGGTGGTTTTGGGGCGTTAAACCCCACATCAATCAATCGATCTATCGTAACAAGAGGGCGTGCTTGTCTATATCCCTTGTTTCACATCTTTTCTGTAGACTTGCACATTGCTAGCTCCAAATATTTGTTTTTCCTTTCTGTGTGCCTGGAATCGGACCTTCACGCACGTCATTGGCAGCGTGACGCTTATTTTTTACGGGCAACAACGACGGTCATGCGTGGAACAATGAAATGCGACACTTGCGCCGTTCCCCATAGTAACGTCCGGTGGTTCGTTTTTCCGTGAATCAAACAGAAACGAACACGCAGCATTTTATGACGTCTCTTGATGAACGGAAGGTTCTTAATTTAGCGCAGCTATTTAGATTACTACTTAATAATTGTAGGCGGTCAGTATGACGTCATCAGGATCTTTTTGCTAACGTCCTACTCGTGGCGCATGTGCTCTCGCGCATTTATCTTAATTTCTCGGTAAGTAGGGCACTGCTCTTGATAATATTGTCGTTTTAGACGTTGTCAGACATTGAGTTTTCACTGTGACATAAACTGTTATTTGATTTTTGGGTCCCTTTAACTCATTGCCATGAAGCTTCGCTTGAAATGGTGTGACTGAAACGCAAGGCCAATCTGCAGAGCAGGTCGTCGTTAAATGAAAGCGTGTGTCATCCGTGTCGCTATATGACGACACGGACGATGCGGTTCAGAATCGCGGATTTTATCGCGTAAGCTCGCGGAGCGTAGGAATATACGTGCAACGCGCACACAGATGGCTCCGTGACGCAAGCTGTCACGATGGCGACTGTGCCACATTATTTATTGAAGATCCGATGGTGCGGCTGCGAACGGGGTTGCATCGTCAGCAGCGGATTTCGTTCTCATTCCATATTTCGTTCTTATTTTTTATTGCATCGAGCACATTGCATGTGTAGGTTAGGTGGGAAAGGCGAAAAGTTCGCCACAGCAATGACCGTATATGACCAAGGCAAGTAGTTTCGCGAACGTTCTTAAGTGACTGTGTACACGATGCACCGACGAAAAGAAAGTGATGCAGGAACTGGAAAAAAAAAGAAAGATACAGAGGGAAAATGCACCATTTTTGAAAAGGCGTTTTTAACAACTCAACGCATATGGGAGCACGTAATGGCACATTTCTGGAGTTCACGTGTTTTTTGCACACGGCATTTTTGCACGCGACAGCCACGTGAACAGTTCAGAAAACACACAAAAAGAACACAATTACTATTGCAGTGCTGGAAACTTCCAACGACGAAATTGAACTCTTCTCGAAAGCCGGCAACAAGACGGGGCTTAGCACACGCGCCCGCAAGTCAAATTTCTTTCTTAGCTCAATGACAGTGACGTTTTGCTAACAACACTTTCGCCGAAATAGCTTATATCTGTTCAGCTTTCATTACTATAATCTAGTGATTCAAGACTTACCCATGCCTTTTCAAAATCGAGTGGGCTTGAGCATTTATGGTAGTGTAGCAAAAACAGGTATATTAGTCGGCTTGGTATTGAAAATAAATGTTTTTGTTGTCAGTAGCGCCAGTGTGCGTGTGTGTGTGCGTGTGTGTGCGTGTGTGTGTGTGTGTGTGTGTGTGTGTGTGCGTGCGCGCGCGCGCGTGTGTGTGTGTGTGTGTGTGTGTGTGTGTGTGTGTGTGTGTGTTGTGTGTGTGTGTGTGTGTTTCATGGGGGAGTGAAATCTGTCAAGTCTGCCCGCTCGCTTCAAGCGCGTCATCTGTGAGTGACTTGGCCGCATAGCCTCTGAACACGCATTTTTCAGTGGCAGCGGCTACTCGGTGCGTGATGGCGTCGAAAAGCTTGTCAAGTCCTAGCTTTAGCGCATCACTTGAACCGCGTCGCAAAACTGGCGAAACGTAACACTCGCATGACTATATACTTCGTTCGGGGCGTCGGGTTGCCCCGCTGATAAGCTAACTGACGTGGGTAGGAGGAAAAAGAAAAAAAAAAAGTTAATGCGTGCGCCCCATATCAGTGCCGTAGTAAGCGCAAATTTCTGTGCAAGGGAATCCGAATTTAGGTGGCATTTGAACTCCGCCGATGAATCGTGCTTCTTCAAAAGTTCGTTTTTCTCTCGGCCTATTTTATTCTCGTTGCATGTGAGATACTGAAGGGTGACGGTTTTAGTGAATTCTCGAACGATATCGGCTGGTTGGTTGAACTATGGTGTTACAGTGCATTCAACACTTTCGCGTCTGTTGACTTGACTGAATGCATTAATTACTCACCTATAGCCTGTCCTAAATGTTGTAGGCCCGTGTGCTCAGATTTGGGTGCACGTTAAAGAACCCCAGGTGGTCTAAATTTCCGGAGCCCTCCACTACGGCGTCTCTCATAATCATATAGTGGTTTTGGGACGTTAAACCCCACATATCAATCAATCAATTATAGCCTGTCCTTTCCTTTGCCGCTGTCACTGAAATTTATTAAAAATGCCATTGCATTATTCGGTATTTAGTTAATTTTGTTCATATAGCGAAGTCTGTAATGTATGCATGAACCTTTGCCCCTCCCCACTTAAATATACTTTTATACGATACGTTAAGTAAACATTTTAAAACACCCAGAGTGAGCCAGGCGTTGAGATACTCCGCGGAGGAGTGTTTCGGAGAACTTCGTCTATCATCTGGCCTTCTTTAACGTTGACACAAATCGCAGCGTATAGGCGAGCCTCGATCGTTCCGGCTTCTCCTAAATGTGACTCCCGCGTCAGCAGCTGAGTACACCGCAGTGCCGCCATGATGGTATGTCTCCTAAATGTTTTATGCCCAATCGACTACAAGTAATCGACCAGGTGATGACGATAAACACCTATGTATCGGGAACGCATGACGCATATAGTGCAGAATGGCCAGATTCGCTTATGTTCGTTTATCGCTGATTATACTGATAAAGGGATCTAAGCGATCCAGCATAGGTCCGAGAAATGCATTACTATTGACGGGGCTGCGTTCGCTTCGGGAAGGATGCTGTGCTGCGACGACATCCATACGCTCAGACATGAGGGTATACCGCCGAAGGGAAGCGTCCCTTGCACGTATGCTAATCCACTCGAGTCGGGCTTAAGCATGCGTGCGCTTAGTTAGTCAATGACGAAGTCTGCCGCGCTAAGCAATGTGGCCTTATGTATACCATTTTGACATTCAAGGCGCCGCGAAAAGAACGTCGAGTGGTTTATACAGAGACGCGTCTTCGCGTCGCTATTTAGACGATACAACTCTCGAAGATAACCGTTCCATGAGGCGCGAAAAGCGGCTGACGCTGACTGTGCAGGGTTGCCCACAGGTATCTAAAGTAAACATTTTTCAAGACCACACAGATGCTGATGCTTTCTTCCATTCGCTCTAAAGGGTGGCTCTTTTCCGGGTGCTTAAATAAAGTGCTTCGTATTGTATGTACACAATTAGAAAAAAAGCATTGTTCTTACCGTCACCATGATTACACGTCATGTACCAAGCATTTTCATAGTAAATTAGAATGAACGTTCCAGCTTTACTGGCTCAATTACTAATGAAGTGTTTGCCTTGCTTGTGGTCGATCATGCAGTATGTCGCTGACGTATTCAAATGCGACATTTGAATACCACGTTATGCTCGTACTCAGTTTGCATCCATTGTCAGCGGTTCTTGTCATATACACGTTCCGAGGCAAGATTATTGCCCTGCCGCGGTGATCTAGTGGCTAAGGTACTCGGCTGCTGACCCGCAGTTCACGGGATCGGATCCCGGCTGCGACTGCTGCATTTCCAATGGAGGCAGAAATGCTGTAGGCCCGTGTGCTCAGATTTGGGTGCACGTTTTACAAAGAACCCCATGTGGTCGAAATTTCCGGAGCCCTCCACTACGGCGTCTCTCATAATCTTATGGTGGTTTTGGGACGTTAAACCCCACATATCAATCAGAGTCAAGCTAATTGTTAGCGCAGGTTCTCGAGCAATGGCTAGTACCAGTCGTTGTAATGTCACGTTTGAATCTCGCTTCAAGCGTGAAAATTGTGTGGTGTGCGCGATTGGCGTTACCGCGAGCGCTTTATAGGAGCTTGCTCCTTAGAGAGAGAGAAATAGACTTTATTAATTTCCGGCAGATTGCTGGCATGGGCTCCCACCTAGGGGCCAACGGAGAGACCGTGTCTCCCGGCAGCTTCCTTGGCCTGCTGGATCGCCCAAAGTTGTTTGTCCAGGCCCGAACTGAGCAGCGCAGTCCGCCAACGCGCCCGAAGGTCTTCATTGGAGGCCGCGACCCCAGAATTTCTGAATAATGCTGGACATTCCCATAGTATATGGTCGAGAGTGGCTCTGGTGGTACAGTACTGGCATAGATTAGAACTATAGACGTCAGGATATATGTGGTGCATGATGACAGGGTTCGTGTATGTGCGTGTTTGTAGCTGTCGCCACTGAACGGACTGGGCCCGATTTAGCTTGGAGTGAGGCGGAGGGTACTCCCGCCTTTGCAGTCGATAGTGTTGAATTATGTCATTAAATTTAGTGAGCCGATCGTTCCATTCCCACACCGGCGCAGAAAGGTCCGTTTGGGTGGCCGCTTCGTCTGACGTGACTCGGAACGTAAGACCTCGAGCCACGTTGTGCGCCACTTCATTCGGATTGGCCTCCGCGTTACCTAGTGGTGTGTGGGCCGGGAACCACAAGATGTGTACGTATTTGTCCGCCTCGTGAATTTTGCCTGTATTAAGAATCCGCAATGCCTCGGGGGAGATTCTGCCGCTGGCGTAGTTTCTAACGGCTGTCTGCGAGTCGCTTATTACGCATGAGGCGTTAGTGTGGGCTATGGCCATCGCGATAGCCACTTCCTCTGCCGTTTCTACGTTCCGTGTTATGATTGACGCGCTGCTTTTGCATTGTTGTGTGTGGTCTACGACAGCAGCCACGAAGCGGTGACGCTCCTGGTAGCGTGCTGCGTCGACAAAGACTGCCTCATGGTTGCGCCCAAACATCTTTGACATGGTCCTGGCTCTACTGACACGTCTGCCCCTGTTGTGTTCAGGGTGCATGTTTCTTGGTATGGGTGGTACTGTTAGCTTAGCACGGATAGTGCGTGGTATGTCGTGTTTATCTCCGTGTTGAGTGTGGTAAGTAATACCGAGATTACATAGAATCTGGCGGCCTGGCTTAGTCTTGGCTAAACGCTCGAATTGGGAGATTTGTTGCGCCTCAATGAGTTCCTCAAGGGTATTGTGTAAGCCAAGTTGAAGGAGTAGTTCGGTGCTGGTGTTTTGAGGCAAACCTAGCGCTTGTTTGTAAATTTTCCTAATTAGGCAATTGAGTTTTGACTTTTCCGCGGTGAACCATCGGTGGTACGCCGCTGTATAGGTGATGTGAGTTAGAACAAACGCTTGGATCAAACGGATGATGCTGGCCTCTTTCATGCCTTTGTGTTTATTGGTAATGCGCCTAATGAGGCGCATCGTGTTAGACACTCTGGCTTCAATGTTGCGAACTGTCTCTCCGTTGGTACCCTTACTTTCTATGATCAAACCTAGCACTCTGATTTTGTCCACGGTTGGTATGGCGTGACCATCGCTTGTAGTGAGTTTTATATCAGCGTGTGCCTGCGCTTGGGGATGTTGTTTGGGTGGCCGACCTCTAAGTGTAGGGCGATATAGCAGTAGCTGAGATTTCTCCGCCGAGCAGGATAGTCCAGTTCCTTGTAAATATCGCTCGACTGTGTCAATCCCCTCCTGTAATCTCTGTTCAATGAAACCGTCACTGCCGTCGCACACCCAGAGGGTGATGTCGTCGGCGTAAATGGTGTGATGAAGTCCTTGGATGGTTTGAAGTTTTGAAGGAAGACCAATGAGGGTGAGGTTAAACAACATGGGAGATATCACGGAACCCTGCGGGGTGCCCGCACTTCCTATGGTTATTTCGGACGACCTGAGTGCTCCCACAGTGATCGTGGCCGTTCTGCCCGTAAGAAATGCCCTAATATAGTTGTACGTGCGAAGCCCCAAGTTTAGGGTATTTACCTGATTTAGAATGGTGCTATGCGTGACAGAGTCAAAAGCCTTCTTCAGATCAAGACCAAGTATGCCCTTAGTGGAGCGTCCCGTACTGTCTATGATGTCATGCCTAAGCTTCAACATGGCATCCTGCGTTGAAAGATGCCTGCGGAAGCCAATCATGGTGTGTGGGAAAAAATCATTGTCTTCGAGGTAATTTGTCAGTCTAGCCAGGAAAGCGTGTTCCGTCAATTTGCCTATGCAAGATGTTAAGGAGATGGGCCTAAGATTGTCAGTATTCAGTGGTTTGCCTGGTTTCGGAATCAGAATCACCTTGGCCGTTTTTCAATGCGGGGGCAAGATTCCGGTCTTCCAGCAGTTATTAATATAGTCTGTGATATGCGTGATCGACTCATCGTCCAAATTGCGTATCATCTTATTCGTGATGTTATCCGGACCTGGTGCAGATTTGGTGTTAAGTTTTTGTAGGGCGGCACGGATATCCGCTTCGGTGAATTCTTCGTCTAGAGTAGTGTTGATCTGGCCCGTATAATCTGGATGCTGCTGAGTAGGAGCCTGAGAAATATATTTGAGCTCTACCTCCCTAAGAAACTCCTCCTCGGTGCCCTTGTAAGCATGTATTAGTTTGTTGATGGTTTGTTGTTGGGCGGTTTTGCTGTCTTCTGGGTCGAGGAGGAACCGTAGAAAATGCCAAGTTTTACTAAGACTTAGTTGCCTGTCCATCGCATCGCAGGTTTCATCCCAGTGTTGCCGGCTTAGCTGTGTTGCATACATCTCTATCTCTGTGTTGAGGAGTGCTATGCGTTTCCTGAGGTTTCTGTTGTGTTTCTGTGTCTTCCACCTCTTTTGGAGCGATTGCTTTGCCTCCCACATGTGGAGGAGCCGGCTATCGATCTCTTCGAGGTGTGCCTCAGGAGGTACGATTCGGGTGGCATTATTAATATCCTGTTTAAGCGTGTGTATCCAGTCCTCTATGTCGCTGATGGGTTGGACCTGGTTCTCACGTGATTTGCGGAACTGGGTCCAGTCTACCAACTTTAGCTCTTTTCCCGTGAATTTACGTGGGCCACCTTGAACATGTACCTCGATGATGTAGTGGTCGCTACCCAGGTCCTCTAGGGTATTTTTCCAGGTGGCGGCTGATGTGTTTCTCGTGAACGTCAGATCAGGCGTTGTGTCTTTACTGGAGCTAGTGCCCGCACGTGTGGGTGTGCTAGGGTTGGTGATGAGAGTTAATCCCTCTTGCTGCGAGTCAAACCAGAGGGCCCTACCTTTAGGAAACACATAAGAGTATCCCCAGGCAGTGTGTGGTGCGTTGAAGTCCCCCGCTATTAAGATGGGATTTTGGCCAGCGATGTTGAGGGCGCGTTTAAAGAGTGTGAGAAATCTGTGCTTTTTTGTTTAGGGTTGCTGTATATGTTTAGTATAAAAAGGCTTTCCTGTGTCTTGCGTTGCGGAACGAGTTCAATAAATATATTGTCTATATTGGTAATTTCCGTGTCGTGTTGCGTGAACGTAAGGTTTCGTCTAACTAGGGTGGTAAGGACAGTCGTCTCCCCGTTGACATGTCCGATCGAGCGGTAGCCTGCCAATTTAGCGAGACAATGTGTCTCCTGCAATAAAATAATATCGGGCTTAACTTTCCCCTTAAGGTATTGGTTAAGATTTGCTTGCTTATTCGCGTAGCTTCTACAATTCCATTGCCAAATTGTGTAGGCGTGATTTCTAGCTATGATGAGATGCAGGGGGTAGGAATGTCGCCGGCTGTATCACACTGAATGCCGACGAGGAAGGTTGCTTTACATTCGCTGTGGGGTCCAGTCCGCTAGGTGGCAGAGGGGTGATTCTAGCCTCCACAGCGATGAGTCGCTGTTGTAGGTGTTCGTTTTGTTGCTGGGTAATTTTAGCTATAGTCTCTACGCGGTCAGTGAGGGATGAGATCAGTCGGGATGCGTTGCTCATCCACTCATTTAATTCTTTGACTGATTGCTGAACTTCCTTCAGGACTTTATTCTCGGGCGTTACGCGTGCGGGTTTGTATTCATTGGCCTGGGTTTCGGCTCTGCGCTTGGGAGGTGGTGGTGTTGTACCTTCCTCCAATTTTTCACTGGGTGTAACAGCTGAGTGTGGTGGTACTACTGGTGGAGCATGTTTTGTTGTTTTATAGTGGTGTAATTCCTCCTTGAGGGTCCTGTTTTCCTCTCCTAAAGCTGTCATTTTCTGGTTACAATGTGCTAACATCTGCTTTAGCTGTGCTATTTCAGCCTCTAATTTATCAAGTTTGCCTTGAGAAGCGGCCTCCTCAGACCCCGAGCGCGCCCCCTTGACTACGTCTACCCAGCCCACCTTGAAGGTTGCGCCAGGTCCAGGTGTACGGCTCCGAGATGTTGACTGCGACCGGGAGCGGCGCCGGGAGCGGGGCCGGGAGCGGGGCCGGGAGCGGGGCCGGGGGCGAGACCGCGACCGAGATCTCGACCAGGCTTTCTTTCCGGGCTTCCGGGTAGGAGTAGTGTCCCGCTGCTCGAGGCTGTTGTCGACAGGCGTTGGCTTCGTCGGGTAGTCTTCATATCGTTGTTGTTGTCGCTCCCATCGCCGGCGTTTCACCAGGTACGGCGTCTTGTAACGTGCCCTGCACGCCTTCTCGGCCGTCTGGTGGTCGCCGCCGCACAGTTGACAAGTGGGCTGGCATTGGTGATCTTGCGGGGGGTTGGTCGTACCACAGCCACGGCACACGTGGTCTTCCGGGTTTGGGCATACATCTGCGCGGTGCCCCAGGCGACCGCATTGGTAACACGTCTCTATCTGTTTGCGGTAAAGGGAGCACTTCAACATTGCCCCACCGTATCGAACGTATGTTGGCACGCGAAGACCAGCGAACAGTACGATCACCGTCGTTGTGTTGCTGAGGCGTTTTGCAGCGATGGCTGTAGGGTTCCTTGTTGTAATCACATTAGCTGTAATATCTCGGGCAGTATCTTCCAACGGGATATCACGTATCACGCCTTTCGACGTACCGTTTGGTGCTGCTTCATATGCGCTGGTATCGTACGTCTTGTTGCCGACCACAATGCGAGAGATTTTCTGATATCTATCAGCATGCGCCTCGATGAGTGTGCTCACAACGATGATATTTTGCTGGAAATTTGGGCATATTGTGTCCTCATCTTGGGCGTCTCTCGGAATTTCAGCGGCGTGGTAAATGCAAGTCGCCAGTCGGGCGGCTCCATAATCGGTGAGTCGAAGGCCGCCTTTAGGTCGGATGATGATCTTGTAGTCACCTCGGGGCAGTGGAGGCATCCGGCTTAATCTTGTTATTTGACTCAGGCATTGCTCACGCCGTTTCCTGCTGTTATTCCCTCGTTGAGAATCCGCACCGGGTTCTAGTGATTGCCCGCGGGTCGACTTCTTTGATCCTACGGTGCTCCATCCTGTACTTTCTTCGAATTCTTCACGAGAAATGGGTTCTCCCTCCACAGTGACCTCCATGTCTTCTCAAAAGGTCGGACGCGTCAAACGCGCTGACCGGCGTTTCTTGGTGCCCGCAGAGCTAGGCCGGCCTAGGCAGCAGCGTATCTTGCAGCTGCGCTGCCGGTGGCTTGGCAGGCGTTAGGCCTATCTCTCTCGCTAGCGTGGTTGACAAAAATGCGTCGGTAAAGGTGTCAAAACTCAAGTCCCCACCTGGAACTTGGTGCCGGGCGATTCCTGATGACAAGCTGAATACGCGGGTACCAAAGTCTTGTGGGCTTCTAGGTGACTTCCGCTGCAAAACATTCGTTGAAACCGGAGCCGACACGACGCGCGTCCACTCGCTCCGACGAGAGCAGCGTCTCCTCAGCTTGCTCCTTAGCGCTCGTGTCTTTCGTGTCCTTCTTGTCTCTGTGTCGTCGTTTTGTTCTCGCGCTATAACTAGCGTTATGTTCGAGCCTTGTCCGTCCATCCCGCCGTGTGTATAGCAGCCACGCTCCCTCGGGAGCAAATGACAGGGTCGGAATGAAACCGCGATGCGCATGTTTCTCTTCTTGCAGGGCACGCTGGGCAAGCGACGCTACGCTAGCAAAACGCGAGCTGCCACGCGAGACGCAAGCGACGTAGACGCCAGCGGCGTCCGTTGGCGCGCCCACAGTTGGCACCGTTCCAAGAGGCGCTTGCGACTTGCGGTCGAATCCGGCAATTTTCTCGGAGTATAGGGGAGGGAGGGGGAAGACGCTGCCACGAATGTTCGCTAAATAATAATAATAATAATAATAATAATAATAATAATAATAATAATAATAATAATAATAATAATAATAATAATAATAATAATAATAATAATAAGTTTGGGTTTAACGTCCTAAAGCCTTCGCTGCCCCTCATACGGCACGTCTTTGTGTGATGGTCGAGTGGATGGATGTACGGAGAATTCACGGTTTAAGGGGGATTCACATGAGGAAATTTCGCAGCGTGGGTTGAAATCCCGGCTGCGGCGGCTGCATTTCCGATGAGGGCGGAAATGCTGTAGGCCCGTGTGCTCAGATTTGGGTGCACGTTTTATAAGGAACCCCAGGTGGTCAAAATTTCCGGAGCCCTCCACTATACGGCGTCTTTCATAATCATATGGTGGTTTTGGAACGTTAACCCCCTATATCAATCATCGTAATTTCGCAGCGTACGGCGCATCACGTGACGTGCGCGTCATCGAAACGTGTCGTCGTCGCTTCATCCGCTCTCCTCCGCTCGCGGCACGGATGGAAATGTGTCGCCGCTATTTCGGTCCCTCCGTTTGACGGTGGTCTGCTCTCGATCCTGAGGAATTCGCGTCAAATCTGTCAACATTGGTCGGATTGGCGTATAGCTAGCAAGCAGGCTGCCGGCTTCAAATCCACATATTTTAGTTTTGCGGCAACGACCGAATGTGTTTTGTGTGACAGTAGAAGAGGCGAGTGGTTTTTGGTGGTGGATTGGTGGTTTTCATTCACAGCGCGTGGCCTGCAGGACCACATAAGCGCGCTGCATAATAAGCATAGGAGTCGAGAGTATGCACGAAAATTCCGCGAGCGTAGCTCTGGCTGTGTGTATGCGACGTCCCCGTTGCTGCACTGGATGAAACCAATCACGTGACTATTCGGTCCGTGGAGCAGTGGGATTTAGCTCTCGCGTGTGATTAGCTTTACCAGATCTAACCTCCGGAGCAAGCTTCTTCATCGTCATTCTCTTCGTAGATATGAGGTCATTTTTTACGTCGAGAATGCATTCATCGTTTGTGCCCTTCGGGTGTAACAGAACAGCCTCCCGTTGATGAGAGCCATAGCGAGGGTGTTGACGTGCTTTCATTTTTGTTAAAACGGAAGTAAAACATGTACATGTGTATCTATTGACGTGCATTTGAGCGACAGTTAACCCAATTCGTTTCAGCGTTCTCACACATGTTTGATGGTATTCCTTCCCAGACAGGACCGCTGTAACCGCTTCATCGTTTCAGCTGTCAGTTATAGTGTTAAAAGTGCTTCGCTCGTAAGCTAACGCGTCTTTTGCTGCAAGTATTTACCTGTTCCCATTATTCATCGGATAGCGAGGCTCTTGGTGCATACGGGACAGCTTTTGTGCCACATGCATGAGTAGTATACATATGAGAAGGCTTGCTATATATATATATATATATATATATATATATATATATATATATATATATATATATATATATATATATATATATATATATATATATATATATATATATATATATATATATATATATATATATATATATATATATATATATATATATATATATATATATATATATATATATATATATATATATATATATATATATAGCCTGATCTTATTATATAACGTAGCACATGACGCGTACAGCGAACTGTATTTTGCGTAACCTTCACCAGGGCATTTTAATGACGCCGTCTAGCACTCCGTGGGGCATAGGTCTGCGGCTTTTTCCTAAAACTATGTGGTCGTAGTTCACATTGTAGGAGGCCGTCAAACGTTTTATTACAGTGACGGTAGCGTTGGTTTACGGCAGCAGCAAGATAGGTTTTAACGCAGCCCCGCCGTGGTGGTTGGCTAAGGTACTCTGCTGCTGACCCGCAGGTCGTGGTATCGAATCCCGGCTTCGGCGGCTGCATTTCCGATGTAGGCGGAAATGTTGTAGGCCCGTGTGCTCAGATTTGGGTGCACGTCAAAAAACCCCAGGTTGTCGAAATTTCCGGAGCCCTGCACTACGGCGTCTCTCATAATCATATGGTGGTTTTGGCACGTTAAACCCCACATATCTATCTATAATCTAGATTTTAACGCAATAGTGCTAACGAGCTCGTTTCGCAGAAGTTGCGGTGTCGATGCTGTTGTCTGTGAGCGAAATATCGAGAAATACAGATAAAATAGTTAGCCCCGCCGCGGTGGTCTAGTGGCTAAGGTACTCGGCTGCTGAGCCGCAGGTCGCGGGTTCGATTCCCGGCTGCGGCGGCTGCATTTCCGATGGAGGCGGAAATGTTGTAGGCCCGTGTACGCATATTTGGGTGCACGTTAAAGAACCCCAGGTGGTCAAAATTTCCGGAGCCCTCCACTACGGCGTCTCTCACAATCAAATGGTGGTTTTGGGACGTTAAACCCCACAAATCAATCAATCAATCAGATAAAATAGTTACTAAATATCTTACGCTGTAGTGAGAATCGAATCCAGGCTTTCTGCGTGGAAAGCAGGTGTTTTATTTCTATAGCCGTGCAGTTGTCGGAAACTGCTTCGGAAAAGACACCCGATAAAAGCCATGCGGCGGCAGGAGCCTTTCGAACGCGTGTGGTGTTGCGCAGCAGAAGCGCAGAATCGCGCCAGGCGTCAGAACAAGAGAATAGCGCAACGAGCGGTCGTTTCAAAGGCACGCACATTACGAAGCGCCCGCGCATGCTCAAATCAGCAGCATCAAAAGTATCAACAATGTAAGCAGCTGCGTAGTTTTGTGTGTTGCCTTACGGACGCCTGTTGAGCCCCTCACCATGGATGGCAAAGAAGACTTATGGCGTATTGGCGCGACTGCGTGACTGTACTTTCGGAATGAATTTTATAGGATTGCTCGGAACGGCCGATGGTATACGCACCGACGTTTCCGTTTTCTTGCACCATGGTTGCCATGCATTAAGGATCGAAGCTATAGGCTAGCAATTGAGGTGATGTGCACGTGGCCTGATTACGCTATGGGGCTCTACTATTGAAGGCGAAGCTCGAGCGTCCTTTGTTTTTCGCTCGACTCTTATCTCCCATTTTCCTCATTAGGAACATCGGCCTTATTCCAAGTGTAATTGTCAATGAACTGATTCTGTGTCCCAAAACCCCGAATGTAACCCGAACACTTTTTGAGCGTCGTCAGAAAACGCTGCCGATCGCTAGTAGAGCCTCCCGACAACACGTGAGCCAAAAATTATAGGGCAGCACGCGGCCTGGAATTCACAATAAATTATCAAAGTCAGCTAACAACTGCTTTCTCTTCTCTCGACAAATCACGCAATATGCCCAAAAATCACACGTAGCAAGGCCATCTATCAGCCATTGGCTGATTTTGAACATGGCGCGCTCGCTCGTTACAGAGATCGCCGCGGGAGGCCGCTTCTTGTCCACGCGTGCGCGCGTGATAACGCTGAAAAAGTTGCCATCCCTTCCGTGCTTAGCTTCCAGCGCTTTCGTCGGGACGAGAGAAGAGAGAATGCGATTGCAGCGTGTGACAAATTTTTGTAACTCCGCTTGTACTGGACGGATTCTTAAAACTTTTGTGGCGTTAAATTTGTGAGGTAATAAGCTTTTCCATCGAATTCATTCCGTGGTTATTTGAAAAAAGTGTTTCAGGGCCCCTTTAACTCACTGACGTTTAAATAAGAAAGAATAATAAAAGAAACTGAGTTCCGCTGTCTTCTTAAATAGGTGAAGTACCTCCTATGTGCTTGTGTACTTGTTTACGCGAAAGTGCCTAGAGTGGCTTTCCAGGAGTGGCGCGATGCTCAGCAGGCACGCCACATTTCTCGTCTCATTCTGGATAGAATCGCACGCAGACACTTGCTCCGCGATTAGATGCCCAATCGTGTTTGCTGCCATCTTGAAACCGAGATACTGTTCGCCATAGTCGTCACCAAACGAAAATCGCTTTATACTTTGTTGCCC
The DNA here is from genome assembly GCF_043290135.1 of Rhipicephalus microplus. Taxonomy (NCBI): domain Eukaryota; kingdom Metazoa; phylum Arthropoda; class Arachnida; order Ixodida; family Ixodidae; genus Rhipicephalus; species Rhipicephalus microplus. The sequence goes on from NC_134700.1 coordinate 267,166,981, forward strand.
CTTCGCGACGTTTCAGTGGCTTCCGAGTCACCCTGTGACTGTCCGGTCTATTATGGGCAGGGACGATCAATAGTGCGCTTTATAGCTTGCCTTCACAATAGAGAAATTTCTCTTTAATCTCTTCTAGCATGTCCTCGACAAAGGGCATTTCAGCTGTGGGCCACTGAAGAACTGCTGAGGTTTTCTAATTAAAAAAGAACCTGGACAAGCAACCGGCTTTGTGTGACTACGTGTTTACACGCCATATTGATGGACTCTTACTGAATAGACGCTTGTGCGCTTGCTGTGTGATGTGCCATCTTTCTGTCTCTCTCCTCCCCTTCTTTCAATTTTCCCCATCCCTTCCCCATGTGTAGGGTAGCAAACACGTTATCCTCGATTGGATGACCTCCCTCCTTCCCTTCTCTACCATTCTCTTTTGATACATTGGCAGTTTTATTTATTTATTTATTTATTTATTTATTTATTTACAAATACTGCTGTCTCGGGTTTTGAGGCATAGCAGCAGCGATTACAAATGGTTAACGCAGTGGAAAAAAATACAATTCAACACAATACGTGATTAAGCCATTCTTTTTCGAATTGCTCAGCACCGAACGGTCGGCGCAGAGATCCATCAAGCTCATTCGAAAGATATGGGGTGCTAGAAGCAGGCCTGTAGCCAGGAACATTTTTTTGTGCGGGAGTAGGAGGGAGTAACTTGTTGAAGGCCTCGAGAAACTACTGTCCGTAGGTGCGTTTATTCACTTCGTCCCCAAACTATACGCGCCGTGTCTGTTTCTTCCTTAAAGGAATACAAAAGAGGAATTAGGACTTGCTTTAGATTTACAAACTGCACTCTGGCAACTCTAATACCATATGCTTCGAAATCATAACTTAATTCGTAGCCGAGAAAATAAAACTTGAAGTTTCATTTTTAAATTTAGGAATTTGTATTGCAAGTGTTTTGTTTGGTGCTGAATATCTCGTCGCTGAATTTTTGGTATTACTGCGGTGCACTCGTCATGTGATTCTCGGGATCGACTTTCTTCAGGATTGTGGTGCTTCTGTTAATTGTAGCACAGGGGAAATTACGGTGAATAACGCGCTTTTGTTTACGCTTGCTGAGACATCTTTACCGGGGGAAAACTGTTTCGTAGTGTCGAGCAATTCTCATTTAGCGCCGTGGTTTCTATCACGTGTTCCTATTAATCGTGCTGTTGCCGACCTCTCGTTGTCTGGCGCGCAAATTCAAACACTTGCGACGGATTGCGTGAAGAAAAAAAATGTACTTGTGCCTCGTTCTCTCGTGACAGTTGTGAATGGCGCCTCAAGCGTATGGGCTTTCAATTGTTCTTCGGTGCTTGCTGTTCTTACGCGTGATATGAAGCTTGCCGAGTTCGACGGAATCACGTACGGCACTATCACCGTTTTAAGCGAAGAGCAACAGTCTGTAAAAAGCGACCCCCAGAGAAGCAATTCCGAAGAACTGGTCCTAAGAATGATCAGCTAGTCATGAACGCCAAGCTCTTGGACGAGTCCTTATGAGACATCTTTCAGTGTTCGATTTCACACAAGTTCACACGGAGACTTCACTACCGGGTTCTCGTGCTCATCACAGAATCGACACCGGATCTGCACACCCCGTTCGTCAAAAAACGTTACCGCGTGTCGACAGAAAGGGCAGTGATATACTGAACAGGTCACCGACATGTCACGGAGAGGTGTTGCCCAAGAGTCATCTAGTCCGTGGGCAGCGCCTGTGATCTTAGTAAGAAAGAAGGATGGATCATGGCGGTTCTGCGTTGACTATAGTAAACACTGACATTAAAAAGGATGTGTATCCGCTTCCTAGAATTGATGACGTCTTTGATTGCCTGCATTCCGCTGCCTACTTTTCGTCACTAGATTTGCGATCAGAGTATTGGCTAATATCCATGCACCCAAACGACGAAGATAAAACGGCTTTTGTGATACCTGACGGCCTTTATGAATTTAATGCTATGCCATTCGGTCTTTGTAATGCACCGGCAACGTTCGAACGATATATGGACACAATACTTTGAGGACTTAAATGGGAAATATGTTTGTGCTACCTAGATGATGTGGTGATTTTCGGCAGCACACTAAACGTGCATAACAGATGTCTCAGTCTTGTTTTGGATTGTATACAAAAGCCCGGCTTGATCCTAAACTTTAAGAAATGTCGTTTTGGTGAAACGGAAAATTAGTACTTGGACATCTCGTTGACAAAAATGGAGTAAGGCCAGACCCACGAAAAACCGAGGCCGTCAGCTTTTTGGAACCACCGAAATCGGTGCGGGAGCTGAGGAGCTTTTTGGGCCTATGCTCATATTTTCGTCGTTTCGTTCCGAGTTTCGCCGACGTGGTGCAACCCATAACATGTTTTCCTCAAAAGGACGTCCCTTTCAACTAGACTTTAGCTTGCAACGATGCGTTCCGCCAGCGAAAGTTTCTACTAACGTCGTGGCCTAAACTGCGCCACTTCGATGCGTCCTTGCCCACGGAAGTGCATGCTGATGCTAGTGGCATCGGCATCGGTGCTGTACTTGTGCAGCGTCCTCAAGGAGCTGAGCACGTAGTGGCTTATGCCAGTCACTTTTTCAACAAAGCTGAGCGCAACTATACCGTAACAGAACAAGAATGCTTGGCAGCTGTATTTGCGTTGCACAAATTTTGACCTTATATCTATGGACGTTCGTTCACTATCGCTACCGACCATCACCCTTTATGCTGGCTAGGGAATCTTCGTGAGCCGACTGGTCGACTGGTGCGTTGGGCTCTTCGATTTCAGGAGTACGACTTCGTCATCTCGTTCAAGTCTGGACACCGCCACGTAGATGCCGACTGTCTCTCCCGCCTTCCCCTGAAGACGACTGAGTGTGGAGAAGACAGTTTTGACGACTGTTTTGCCTCCATTTCTTCTACATACCCAGACTTAATTACTTTCAAGAAAGAACAAGGGGCTGATATTAGCTTGGAGCCATTCCTTGTCGCGGCATCACGTCCTTGAGCCGCCGGCCGCTTTTGTGTCCGTGACGGCCTTCTGTACAATACAAATTATTCGGCTGAAGGCGCACGCTTCCTTCTAGTCGTACCACGGAGTCTACAATTTGACATACTGAAAGCCATGCACGTCGATGTGACGGCTGGTCATCTGGGGTTCATCAGAACTTTGAATAGGACAAAAGAGCGCTTTTACTGGCCGAGAATGCGGGACACAGTCAAACACTATGTCGCAAGTTGCGAACAACGCCAACGCTACAAGCGGCCTACGACTCCTCCGCCAGGTCTTCTCCGTCCACTGCCATCTCCTCATCTACCATTTGATCAAGCTTGTATCGATATTTTGGGCCCATTTCCACGCTCGTCTAACAACAATCGATCGGTGATAGTATGCCTCGTTACGCAGCAACTGCTGCGGTATACCATGCTCGACAGCGGCGTGCGTGACCATATTTTTGCTTAGATTCATTATTCTTCGGCATGGCCCTCCCAGAGTGATCATTAGTGATCGTGGTCGTCAGTTCGTTGCGGACGCCGTCGAAGAACTGATTCGTCTGTGCAATTCGCAGTTCCACTATTCATCCCCTTATCACCCTCAGATGAATGGGCTGGTAGAATGTACGAACAGAACTCTAACATGTTGGTCATGTACGTATCATCTGACCACAAGGACTGGGTTGACGTTCTCCCCTTCATTATTTATGCGTATAACACGGCCAAACATGAGACATCCAATTACAGTCATTTTTACCTCCTTTACGCACGTTCACCGTTAAGCTGCATCGATACTATTTTGCCATTTGACTTCTATAGCGACTACTCTGTCTCCAAGACACTCTGCCTAGCCGAAGAAGCCCGGCGCATTGCTCGTCTTCGTACAGTGGCTGCGCAACACCGATCGAAGGAAAGCTATGACAGCCGCCGTCAGTATGGTCGCATACGGCAAAGGAGACTTTGTGTGGTTGTGGACGCCACAACGTAAACGGGGCCTATGCGAGAAGTTTTTACCCCAGTACAGTGGCCCATTCGTCATTGTTGATCGCCTGAGCGATTTGACATACGTGGTAGCACGGCTGACATCGGCTGGCCGTCGGTCAATTCGGACCCAGCTGGTACATGTCGCTCGCCTTGAACGGTTTCACCCTAAACATTCAGGGTGATTCATACTGGCCCAGCGGGCTTCGTGTGGGAGCCGGGAAATGCAACGGGTATGAGCCGACAGAGGAGAAGAGGAGGAAGACGTGAATGGTGCAGAGACCGATGCCATTATTACCCGACCATCAACCTCGCCCATGTTAATAAACACCCTTCTAGACTTTAACACCGTAACTATATATATATATATATATATATATATATATATATATATATATATATATATATATATATATATATATATATATATATATATATATATATATATATATATATATATATATATATATATATACACCCCGCGAAACTCGTGTTTGATACCCCTGACCCAAATCAACTCTGAATTGGTTTAAATTAATATGTTTGCACTCTGGGAGCTCTCATCTCATTAATTTCCTTATTATATGTTTATTAATGAAAAAGAAAACCAAGGTCAAAGTTTCATTTTATGATTTTGTGCCGGATTCTTTGTGCGTGATTTCAGATTCTTTTTTTTTGTTCGTGAAACTTTTGTGATATATAAATTTCCTAGAAGCTTGGTATATAAGGTTTACGGCTGCCTCGGGGGACAATGCACTTCCGATTTTAACTGATTTGGATCTACGTACGTTCTAGTAGACGCCGTAAAGATCCATAACGTCGTGGTGTCTGATGCGGGAATTTCGAATATTGGCGCCGCCGCCCGCATTTTATTTTCGTGCGTTTTCGGGCTTACCAGGCGTCCTTTCGAGGGAACAGTGGTGTTCTCGGTATTATGGAATTGTAATCTGTTAAAATGCGAGAAATTGTTCGTCTCTCTGGTATCTCTTTAAAATATTTCAGCAGCGTTCCGAAGCGGTTCACCTCCCATTGCAGCTGCACGTTTATAGCGCTCGAAACAACATGAACTGGTAATATTTACGAGCTGCAGTTCGGTAGCCCTCCCACCTGTCGTGTGCGTAAAAGTATCGTTCCGTTAATTTCCGTGGGTCGTTAGAGATTTTGTGAAAACCCACAAGCGAGAACTGACGCGCTCCACAGCGTACACCGCTTACACCGCTACGTTAATATGCCGCGATTTGAGCGCCCTCCCCACTTTTTACCGATTCGTGCCAACTTTTTGTTCCGTTTTCAAAAATTTTCCCTCCACTACCGACGTACGTTCGTTCTCAGCTTTCTGTCCGCCATGTCTCCGTCCCCGCCGTTTAACTCGTTAACGGTGTGGGCTGCTCTTTATTACTTCTGTGCCCGCAGTAATGGCGCTTTGAAGGGCGTGGCTCTTACTGCACCCAGAGTCTGGAGGTCGGTTGGTGGAAAGACCGGTGCAGGAGAGGCGGCCGTGCGACCACATCGTCAGGAGGAGTGGACGAGCGTTTTGCTCGCCGCCACGTCGACAGCTTTTCAACATCCTTCCTTGTCTCGCACTTAACGGACACGGTTCGCGGGGCCGCCCCGTAGCCTCCTGGTGTAATCCCGTCCTCCTTTCATTCCCTCTTATCCCGCGAACGAAGCAAAACGGCCGCACGAGGCGACGCGCAGCCGCTAGAGAGAGAGAGAGAGAGAGAGAGAGAGAGAGAGAGAGAGAGAGAGAGAGAGAAAACAATGGACAAAACGTGACAGCCACCTCACTCCCCTCCGCGAGCCTCCCCCCTCCAATCGAAGTAGGTCAGGGACGTGTCGTCGTCGTGGGTGCGGTTCATATTCACCTGGAATTTACGCGTGCCGGCGCCCTGAGCAGAATGATTTAGCGGGAAAAACACGTGGTATAGTTTCGATTCAGGTACGCAGGTGTCGTTAGGAACGGCCAAGGTCTGCTGCTTCTGCTCGCTGATTTTCATCTCTAATAGAACAGTCTTTGATTAAAAAAAACAACAAAATACACGGTGGATAGAAATCGTATAACGCAAAAGTCAAACGTGTTTTCACACGAGTAGAGTTCGTTGTTTATCGCACGTCAATGTGGCTCGTACAATCTCTTATTGTGTGGCAGCTATAGCACAGTTTAGTGGCACATCCTCATCCCGACAACTAGCGCCAGAGACAATGATTTAACTCTTGTGGTCGCTCAAGTAGTTAACATAAACCTGGACTCAGTGCTCAATCCAGCACAAGAACGGCATTGACAAGCACATAACACTGGCACCATGTATATATACACTCATTCAAAGCCTCCTCATTTGTGTAGAGAAACGCCAAGGTGACGCCCCCCAGTGATTAGGCAACCTACACCTGTACTCATGCATATACCACGCAGAGCTTCCAAAACGCGAGAGCTGCTGAGTTCGCAGCTTCATCTGTGAACGCGCGAACACCTTCCTGCTGGCATCTCTCTCCTGCATCGAAACCTTCGACTACCGAAGCATTCACGCTCGGCGCCCATTAGTGTCATGATGCTGCGCTCCAGTTCACGCACCGATCCCAGATGGCGACACTGCCCCACGCCACCCAAGGTCACGAAAGGGAAGCACCCGGCACCATTTGTCACCGACCGAGAGGTCGTTAGTTCTACTGCGAGGTCATCCAGATCATTTCCGTGACGGAAATACGTCAGTCGAGTCTTGGTAGACCGCGGCATAAAAACACTTTCGCGTTAAAAAAAAATTACCACTGTCTTCCCAAAGGAAACCCTGATGGGATGCGAAGCAGCAACGTTGCGCACACAGGTGGCGTCACGAATTGAACGGCGCTAACGCGGGTGCGGTGAGCGCTCGAAGATTCGTTTGAAGTGATGGCTGGCGTAGGTCTTGTCGTTTCTTCAGAGTGAACACGGACGCTGGACCGGAGCTGGCGCGCGTTTCGCCTTGACTACCACGGCCTTGTCATCGGTGAAGTGCACGCTGAGAGGTTCTTGCAGACATTCGACGTCGAAGTCGGCAAAGACCAGATCGATGCACGTTCACCTTATCTTTGTGAGTCGTTTCCACGTGTACCGACGAGTCGGCGGTGTAGCGAGTGGTGGGCGCGGTAGCGGAGCGAGTGGCGGTAGCGGCAGGTGCTGGGGGCGAACGGGTGGAGGTGGCAGCTGCAGATTCTGCGGCGAGCGCGTGGCAGCTGTAGGAGAGAGTGACGTAAGCGTGCACTGCGAGGGGAGAGTGACGACAACGCGCAGCTGCGGCGTGACCTACTCGGCACCGCGGCGCGTTCGTACGGACGCACGTACGTGTGGCGTTACACACGTGACTCAAAGAGGTGCTTCGCGTCTAATAAACGAAAAAATGTGCAGATAAATACACTACTTACGACGTGCTTTAGCACTTCCCCAGGAAGCAACGCCGTGCCCTCTAATGTGTTGCAGAAACATGTGAAGCATGTTGAACACATCCAAAGGTCAACAGTGAGTGTAGCGGATCAGGTGCGAAAACTATTTATGATTCTGCAGCCTTTTTTTTGAAGGGCGCACAGAAGTAGCGTCGTTTTTTTCGCCGTATTGCATTTATTTGGTTGACCTCTGGATGCATTAGCTGAGAAGCAGGCTGGTCGGTTCATAGTGCTGCGCCTCTGACGTTGTGCTTGATGCAGCGGAGTGAGGTATACACGTATTACTTTTTATTTAAAAAAAAACCTACGTTACAAAAACCAAATACCGCTGGGGAGCACGTATACATTAGGCGTCTTGCGACATCGCTTCTAAGGCGCCGTAGGCTTCCTTCCACTGCGTGCGTGAAAAACGCAATTCAGCGGCGAGATAAAAAAAAAATCGTCCAAATTGCAATCCACGAACGTGTATTGCAGCGCTTTATGTGTCATTTCTCAGTTACGCAACCGGCATCGAACAACGTTCCCTGCAAACTTTGACCTTGAGAACTCTATGCGCCGCTAGATACGTGTGCGTATACGTATACACGAGCTGCGCGCACTTTGGCATTGACGTACGCCTGTGGAATATAAAGCTCTGGAACATTCTACGAGCCGCGTCCGCCTTTGGTAAATAGCGTGTCGATTCTCCGCAAGAGACCGAACGTAGCAAGCATGCTAGCTTATAATAAAACAACAAACACACGAATGAAAGAGGTGGCCGATTCGTAGAATTGATTTTCTTGTGTCGGTTGAACAAAATGCTGCTCGTTTCGAAAAATGTTTGTTGCTTTCTATCTCTTTTTTTTTAGCCTTTTTTGGGTACGTGTGTGTCAGTTCCCTTTCGCTATCGACTTGTTATTCGCGGTTGTCCGCTGTTTCTGCACGCCGCGATGTTGCGAAAATGAAAGCTTTAGGGCGCTATCTGACAGTTCGTTCCAAAAGCCGTCGGGAATAAGGTTATGAAAGATAAAATCACGCAATACATTCGCTGTCATAAATCAAAGCGCAATGTTTTATTTCGCAAGAAAAAAAAAACAAAGGACAGGAAAGGAGATAGAGGAAGAAATTTTTTTTTTTTTGCAACCGTAGAAACGCAAATAGAAAGTCTCTGAGGCTGAAGACTTCCAAATGTCGCTCCGGCGAGGCTCTTCTCTTCCTCTAGCGTCCACTGTTTCATCTTCCTTTGAACGTTGTGCGCTATACCGCCACGGTGGTCTAGTGGCTAAGGCACTCGGCTGCTGGCCCGAAGGTCGCGGGATCGAATCCCAGTTGCGGCGGCTGCATTTTCGATGGAGGCGAAAATGCTTGAGGCCCGGGTGCACGTTAAAAGAACCCCAGGGGTCCGAAATTTCCGGAGCCCTCCACTACGGCGTCTCTCATAATCATACGGTGGTTTTGGGACGTTAAAGCTCAATAATTATTATAGAACCTTGTCTGCACACCAATAAACATTCGCAGCCTGCGCCCTGCAATGTAAAGGAAATAATAGAGGGCGCTAAACTTCGCCTTAGCGTAATTGGGCCCCGTTCTTGCATCGCCTTCAAAATCGCTTCGCCTCTCGGTGGGAGATTCGACTGCGCCGCGAGGAAAGCAACGTGTGTACGCGCAACGTTGGTCATCCTAAACTGTCCCAGAATGCGCGCGGCAAAGGAATTAGTGAAGAGTCCACGCCGTAATGAACGATTCTGTGAATCAGTGAAGTATATATCCTCTACGCGTCCGTAAGGCAATACGCGCACCTAAGCGACATGCGCGTCTTGGTGAGGTTGCTGCTGATGATAATGATTAATATGACTTGGCGCTTTGTAAGGAGTGGGTTCGGAACTGCCAGTGGAGCAGTCCACTACAACGTCCCCCTTATTCACATCATTGTTCTGTAGTGTTAAACCCCAACAATTATTGATATTGAATTTCGCATACTATGCGAAAAGTAGCTCGTTAATTCACGCTACAATACAAGCTTCGGAACAATTCTTCATTTCAAGTGAATAAATAAAAAATATATTACAGCTGCACGAACAAGCCCCATGTTGCTATTTTGTCGCAGCTTCAATGCATGCAGGGCTAACGAAAATGAAATTACAACAGAAAAAAGAGAAAAAAAAGAAGAGAAAGCGGCACCAGGTAAAGAGTTTCTTGAAGCGTCAAATGATGCCCCAAGAGACTGCTTCTGACGTATCTTCTTAAAGTGCTTTACGTATAAAGTAACGACGTAACAAAATCGCACGACGAAACGTTATGAGATTTGCACGCCCAACTGCAGCATCCTATGACGCACGCGCTAATATTTCGTCGCCGACGAGACGTACATCGGGCCGCTTTCATCGCCGAGCTAATCGCGGATGCGAAACTCTCTCTCGGAATTCTTCGACGACGTCGTTAAACGAATATTTCCGCTAAGGCGCTTAGGCCCAGCTTCAACTTAAATTTCGCGGAGGTTTCGGAGAGACCCTATGTATAGAACAGGGAGCGAGCGCTCGTCACTTCACGTTCGGCTCCACGAGTCTTGCATATGATTAAACCTTATTTAATACCTTGCTCATTTCGAGCGCACTTGACGTCCTGATTCTTCATTGAGCTCGAAGCGTGACGCGGGATCTTGTTCAACTGTGTTATAGTTCGCATTCGGCGCGCGTTGCCGCGCATCTGGCCAACATTCGTCTATGAATAACTCGTCGCTTCTCGCATTGCTCGTCGAAGCATAAGCTCCCCGTTACGTAAGACACATTCGAGTATAGTTCGTGCGTATTCGAGGACCGCAGTCTTGTCGATTTTAAAGGACGCGTGTGACCTCGTTTCGTGCGCCTAGAGTTTAGGTATATATAGTTTATGTCTTGACGAGTCCGCTAGCCTCACTCTGAGTTGTTTTCGGCAGCTTTATTAGCGGTGAAGGGAAGACACGAACTCCGCGTTATGTAACACGTGCATGATGAAAAAAAAAAGGTAAGGCAACATTGTGCGTAGACAGAATACCACAATACAAATGCGGTCAAAGACGCAAACCTATTCAAACCCACACACGCGTGTGTTTTTTTTTTTTTCGTAAAACCGAAGTTTTTGGAAGTGAAATGTTCCCCTCGAAAGACTGACTGTAGTGACATTTTGGAATGCAGGAATAGTTTCTGTAGACATACGCAGCTGCCCAGCGAAAGATATTACGCATAAAACACAACAGGATAAGTCGGAAAACGCTCACTAAAATGTCCTTTCTGATGCCATGTGAGAAAGGAAGTTAAGTGAGCCGCTGTTACCCCTGTTACCCTTTGGTGGAGCTGACACATGAGAAAATCCTGAGATCGTCGCACTGATCTACATCGGGCGGATTATCTATCTATCTATCTATCTATCTATCTATCTATCTATCTATCTATCTATCTATCTATCTATCTATCTATCTATCTATCTATCTATCTATCTATCTATCTATCTATCTATCTATCTATCTATCTATCTATCTATCTATCTATCTATCTATCTATCTATCTATCTATCTATCTATCTATCTATCTATCTATCTATCTATCTATCTATCTATCTATCTATCTATCTATCTATCTATCTATCTATCTATCTATCTATCTATCTATCTATCTCTTCCTCCCTTCTTACTTCTATCAGGCGGCCAGTGTGGCAGTCCGCGGCTACCGCCGCGCACTTCACACTACATGGGTTATGCCACTTACAGAGCTCCCATAATCCTGATTCGGATACCTTCAGAGCTGCCGTATTACGCCATTCCACAGCTGCCTGCGTGGGTCAGGACGAATTTGTTCCGGATAGCGGCTCGCAGCCACTCCCTCGTCTCGCTCGCCAATTCGACTTCCACGCTATTCCTTCTTCTAGCGTATTTCTTCATTTGCGAATGGCTATGCCGAGTGCGCCCAGCATTTTCTTTTCTTTCTTTCTAGACGGTTCTCTTCCGTTTTTCTGCGCGCTGTCCAGTTCGCCGATCGTGTTATCCATCGCCGCGCAGCTCGGTGCGGAAGGGGAGGAGGCGGATGTTGCCATGGCGGCGCGTCCTTCTCCCTCTTTTTCCGCCTCCCGTTTCCCGGGGCGACGTCCTTCAGAAAGATGCCGGTGGAGGAGAAAGCGAGCGCGCAGCAGAGGTTTCACTTGTCGGAGTGGCTGCACCTGCACTTCGTGAAGTATAGAGTGATGACAATTGCCGAAAAGTATGACACGCATGTCATAATTTTCATGTTAGGTTCTGTCGCTTGTGTTCGTCATGCAATGATGTCATACCATACCACTATTGCAACATGCCATGTGAAGGAAACCACCGCAACAGCTGTAGGATCATAAAAATTAAATCATTACGTTCATGACACCTATATCATGATTTTCATGTTATGACTAGTCAAATATGTTCCTCATACACTCTTCTTATGCCATACCAAGTTTCATATCGATATCATTATCGAAACGGTCAGGAGAGCTAAAAGTAGGGGGTAGATAGATAGATAGATAGATAGATAGATAGATAGATAGATAGATAGATAGATAGATAGATAGATAGATAGATAGATAGATAGATAGATAGATAGATAGACAGACAGACAGACAGACAGACAGACAGACAGACAGACAGACAGACAGACAGACAGATAGATAGATAGATAGATAGATAGATAGATAGATAGATAGATAGATAGATAGATAGATAGATAGATAGATAGATAGATAGATAGATAGATAGATAGATAGATAGATAGGAATGAGTGAATGAATGAAAGTACGTAGGCACGCAACTTCATGGGGCTGCCGTTCTATGCATGCATCTTTCAGGAAAAATTAAATAATTTTTCATTATATTCAGAAACGTCTTTACTAAAGTAAGATGAGGGCGGGTGTCCCTGTATCGGCATCAGGATAATTTACGCTTTGTACGCCACTTTTTGGTAGCTGACATCTCAGTACTTTAAGCACATATATCAGTGAGGGTGAGCGAGAAGAGCTAGCTTTGAAGGTGGGCCCGTAGCTGGGGGAATAAAGGGCCGAAGCTTCACGCCCCCGTTCTCTCTAGTTGGCACATATCAATATCAAAAGAGAACTTCTTTGACGCAAGCAATACGTAAAAACGAAAAAATAGAGGAGGAAAGAAACAGACTGGGCCAATCTGTCTCATTTCTTACCCCCTTTTTTCGTTTTTTTTTTTTGTAGTGATGTTAGCGCAAAAGAAGTTCCCTTCTTATTTTACTATGACAGCCCCGAAGCGTGCTTCACCTCACAACTTTCTCTCCTTGTAAGGAAGCTCTGCAGCGTGGCTTAGACCACAGAAAGCACATAAGCGCCTTATCAGCTTCTCCGTATGTTCCTAGAGTTTTGCAGAGTAGTTTCTTAATCGTACGTTTACCACATCTACTAACCTTGAAAAAAAAAAAAAGAACGCCTTGCCTGCGCGGAATGCACAGCACAGTCGCAGCGGAAGCTGGAAAAGAAATATTTCGGAGCCATTTTAAACACTATTCGGGTAACTGATACAATCACACTTGCTGGCTATCCACTACGTCTTAAATATTCATAATTTTTGTGTAGTAGACAGGTATTCACCATGTTATCCTTCGTCATTCTTCAGAAAAGCGTGGTATCCGCTTTACATTGGCAAGGAATTTTGTGCAAATTTTCTATGCACCGGCTGTCGACGATGAAGAATTATGTCTGAAGTGGGTATGCGCCACAGTTAATAGGTGATCGTGAACAAGCTTTTGTAAGGGGTTGAAACATCGGACGACCAACTCGGTACGCAATTCGCATTGCGTGTCGACTGGTTGTTCCGTTGCTGTTCCTAAACACTGTATTATACTCATACTAACGCGATGCTTTTCCCGACATCAAGCCTGCCTAGGGCAAGCTTGCAACGTAATTTCAAGCAGCGGCCTGACTCTGTAGTAGAATACTGCGCTGGCACGTTGGGGGCCCGCACTGAAAACCCGCTGTCTCCTTAAAGTTTATATTTAATTTTTATTTAAAGTTTCTTTTTCTCATTTCGTGCGATAGTACTTACGGACACCGGCGGCGGCGGACAAGTTCAGCGCCGCACGTGATCCGCTCTGGGATTTCATAACAGCTTTCCATGTGAAAGAGCAGCCCTTACGTTCTTTTGGCGGTCGTGAAAGAATTCGAAAGCTCTGCGCTCTCTATTTTCTAGATGTGGCTTGCGCTCTTTCAGATGATGCCAGCTACAACACGCAAGGAACGTTGCGAAAGCCACACATGCAACAGGCGCTAAGACAGAATTAGTTGGCCACTGCCTCGCGAAAGGACACGTGTTTGTTTCGTGTTTTAGTGCCGCGTGCGCAAGCAGCGTCGGGTTCCCGGTACTGCTACTCTCTAATCGACACTGGCACTGGGCAATGATGGGGCCCACGAAAATTTGTAGAATCATGGCTAATCCGTCGTAATCAATCTGAGTGCAAAAGTAATCGTGATTCCGTGCAGAATGTTTTTGGCAAGACATAATAAGTAATATGTATACCTTCATGGGATGTCAGTTGTGTACTGACGATACTACCCGCATAGGTGGTGAAACTGCTATACTTTCTATTATTTTTAGTAAACCCAGTGATCAAAAACGTTGAGTATCTTTCAGCTGTATGTATTAGACCATCGCGTCTGAGGTCACTGTGAAGAAATGGCAAGGGGGAGGATGAAAGAGAAACTGGAAAGGTTACGCTGACCTCATGATCGAGATTTCTGCACAAGGCCGTTGGATTAACGTCTCACTGCCGCTCCGTTTGGGGAAGATGCTCCGACAGCGAGGAAGAAGGTGATGCGGCAGTGTTCCCGCGGAGACAAGGCTACCAGGGGGGGGGGGGGGGGGAGGTGAAGTGGGAGAGGGCTGTTCGGAAGAGGCGGGGGATCGCAAAGGACGCTCTGTTTCCAAAAATAGCTCATCGCGCTGGCTGCGCTCTCCGTGCGCATCGACTCCCGGGAACTCGGTCGAGCGACGGACTATGTCGCCGCGGGCGGAAGTGGGCGGGGCAGCCGTGGGAGATGGCGGGCTTGCGAGGGAGACAAAGGAGGCCACGGCAAAGTCCCTTCTCCTTCATCATTTTAGCAAGAATGATGCCACGCCGCGCGAGCTGGGGAGAACGGTGCAGGACGAGGCGACGGCGGCGGAACGGGGTGGAGAGGGGGCAACGTGGTGCTTCCCGCACGGCTTCTGAGCTGCGCCGGCGCGGGTCGGTTGCGTAAGAAGCCGCCTCGTGCCCTGTTGGCTTCGCCGTCGCGGGGTGAGAACGAACTCATCTCATCCTCCGCTCGAGTCACCCTAATGTCACGCGCGGTAGATATAACAGAGTAGCGGGCACGAGCTAATCTCTTAAACTGTATTTCCCACGTTTGAACACTGACTGCAGTGAATGAGGCGATGGAATAGATGATTGATTGAATAATTGATTATTGCATTGATATTGTCCGGCATTTATAACTCACGTCAGTCTGTCGCGTGATGTTATGAAGTATGAGCTGCCCGTTTTTGTCTGAAGGGAGTAAAGTAAGACGGTAGTCAGGGACTGGAAGCAGTTATGTGATTTATTAGGTTCAACCTGCCAAAGTCACCGGTGAGAGACGGATGGAATCACGGATAGTTTCAATAGCCGTCTCTTAGAGTATCAGATAAATCGTTCGTTTAACGTTTTGGTTGTTCGTTAACTGGTGGTGAAGCTGGTCTCCTGTGTGGCCTCCAGCGCGTCACGCTTTACGGAGAAGAGAAGAACAAATACAAAACGACGAGTCAGATGGCGTTACGTAACGCTAACTGCCCGCTAAAGATCGGACGCACGAACTGTATGAAATACAGCGAAGGATGATTTCTGTAGTGGACCCAGGGAAACGTTACGTAAGGTGTTCAGCCTGCAAGGCACTTGATCGCGAAGCTGTGCGTTGATCTGCTTACGTTTGGTTAAAAAGAAATCGCTTGGTTAAATCGGAATAAACAGTGTTGCTGTTTCTGGTAACCTTACAGCACGCAGTATACTTGGCGCCAAAATTATTTTTATTGCGTATTCGAAGAACGAGCATATGTCAGCAGTACGCAGCTCTTGTTTTGTTCCGAACACGTTTTATTCGGAGACATTAGTTTGGGTGATTGACTTGTGCGCGAAGGAGGTGTTATCCATGATGTAGTTGAAAAACGCACGCAACACACGAGGTTCGCATCGTCAAACACATTATGCGGCGGTACATTATCTTTTAACCGTTCTTTGAGGGCCAATGCTGCTTCGCTCAATCCGCGAAGGCGGTCGCCTGTTGCGCAACACGGTGCAAAAGACGGGCTTTTCGCTGCTGCAGCGCCACCGCCGCCGCTGTTGCTGGGTTTCCGACGCGGCCTCATTTCAAGGGAGAATGGGAAGGGAAGGAACGGGCTGTGTACGGAAGGGAACGGACGCCAAGTTGACGGAGTGGTAGGCCGCCCTCTAGACTTGATAACGGCCGCGGGAAGATGAAGTGGAAAAAACAAAAACAAACTATGACTGACTTTGGCTGCCCTGAAAGAGAAATGCCGAGAGGAGAGGATAATAGGGAAGGTAACGGGCGTGCTGGGATGGGAAAGAGTGGGCAGAGTTTGGAAGCGGGTGAGAGGCCAGTCAACCCAGTGGAGAGTGAGAGAGGCGACATTCATCGCTGCAGCCTTTATTTTGCCATCGCGGAGGGCGCATGCCATTTATCGCTCTCGCTCTTGCGCGGGTCGCGCATTGAAAGCGCGTTATCGCGCATGCGTACACTGTTGGCGACAAGCTAGCCCGCCAGGTTTCACGTGCGCTGTTTTCCAAAACGCCGGTACACTTGCGTTCGCCTGTGGTTGCTCAGGCGCCTTCTGCGTGATGATCGATGATAAAAATTCATTACCCTTTGAGACCTTTGTTCTTCAGTGCTCCATAGATGTGCATACCGCGATGTTTTGATCTCGTGTCAATCGCTCTTCTTGTTTTCTCACTTCGCACGTTTATTTGCGTCGAAGTTATTATTATTATTATTATTATTATTATTATTATTATTATTATTATTATTATTATTCGGAAATCTATGTGCCAAAACCACGATATGATTATCAGAGACGCCGTATAGGGGAGGACTCCTGTAATGTAGTGCGTCTGGTGTTCTTTAACGTCCTCGGACTACACGGGCCTCTAGCATTAACTTTTTTCAAGGACTGCGGTATTGCTAGCGGCTCCAAATTGTGATGGCGTCCCGGCGTCCCCAACGTTTCAGTGATTACGATGTTCTTTTCCCCTTTCTTCTCCTCTTGTCTCTCCAATCTTTCGACTCCCTTTCCTTAGTTCAGGGTAGCTAACCGGACGCTGCTGAGGGTAACCTCCGCGTCTTGTGCCTTTCTGTTCCCGTCGTACCTTTTTTCCCCCGTTTATTCTTTTCTGCGTTTTTTTCTTCTTCTTTCGCTTTCGCCCTGTGTTGACTATGGAGTAGGCGTACGCACAGCCGTGCAAAATAGGGTCTTGTAAACGGCTTTTTCCTAGCGTTGCTCTCTCGTCGTTGCGTGCCGTTATTCAGCGACCGCCATATTGTGAGTCTTTCTAGCTTGCTGTCCTCTGATATACTTGCACTACCAGTGTCGCTGCCATTACGCAATTGTCGTTCGTGGCCTTGTGGTTATCGGATGACAGAAACGCCGAGTGGACGCGAGGAAAAGACTGACGGCGATTCCGTGGAAACGGCATATTTGCTCCTCTTCAGCGCTCGAGTGGAGGTCCTTCAGGCTTGTTGATACCCTCGTCTGCGTCGCAGGCCTGAGCGCGCGTCGATGGTTGCTAGGCGACGTAATGAGGTTATTTATACCTGTTCCAGGCTTCCCTTCCGCTCTTTTGTGTTCGCCTCGTAACCGTGAGCATGTTGTTCTAGCTGTTTGGTAAGGCCTTTGCTATTTACTTCGTTCCCCTCCTTCGATATCCTACAATACACATGCTCGTATATATTGGCCTGTTCAAATCCTCGTGTCATGGACATCGCTTCGGTCTCTTTTGTTTTCCATATAGTGTCTTCGAGAATTGGTTTTCTCGTTGTTTATGACTTATTTTTTCGTAGCGGTTCATTATGTTATGCGGACCAACGATGGGAAAGTATTCGATATGTGCTAAATAAGCCTTATACGTGAAAGGTATTGTGAGGACCCTTTTGTTGTCTCGTGGTGAATGTCCATCACGAGTGCTTGCTGGTGTGTGCCTCTGAGGTAGCCGCTGGTATAATAAGCTTTTTTAAACGAAAGTGTTGTATATGTATATAACGCATTAACCGCAAGAGTCGCTCGACAGCTAATTGCGTTCTCACTAGTTACGGTTTTCGGCTGCTGACCCGGAAGACACAGATTCGATCCCTGCCGCGGTGGTCGCACTTCGGTGGTGGTCCGCGCGCACTGTACGATGCCAGGCCACTTTATTACAGAATCTCGGGTCTCTCAGGCGCCACCTTCATGGGTTCAAGAAACCCGAATGGCGCGCGTGTGTAGCTAGCGTCGCTTTGAGACGTTCAATTCTAAGAAACCCAACCAAACGACTTAATGCTTGAAGCCTTCACGCTGTAGCTGTAGACGTGGGTTTGTTACGATTAGGATCGCTCGCCAATTTCAATTTCGACATCAAACAGTCCCGTACGCTTTTATTTTATTTCATTTCTGCGAATCTGTCCGATACATCCATTCATTGTCTCTTCCTATAGCTGTTGTCGTTCATGTGTGCACGGTTGATAAGTCACGCCGCGTACAGAATGTGCTACACATCGTAACAGACACGGAGAAAGTTGTCTTCGCGACTGGCTTCTTTTCCACGCGGATTATAGCAGTCTGTTTGGGAAAGTGCATGGCGGAAGAGAAAGATGAGAGAGCGAGAGAGAAAACGAAAAGAGAACGAAAAGCTCGCGTGAGCTAGGATGCCGAAGCGTCCATGTTGATTAGGGCAAAACACGGCCCCCCTGTTTGCTCGTCTATAAACGGCAACGAGACCGAGCCACGCTGTCGCGTACGCATCTGTGGGTGCCGTGGGAAGCTCGCCCTGTGCTTTGAGACATCGGGAGTTCGTTTTCGCTATATATAGATTTATCAGACCTTATTTATTTATTTATCCAGCGTCATATTCTGTCTCATGCGGAGTATATTCCTGGAAATAAAGCCTGGCAGAGAGTGCGGCTGTTCCTCGGCTTATCGTCGTTTTCTGTCTTCACGACAGGAAAGCGATGAGCCGATAAGCCGTGACGCAACCGTTGCTTAGGTGATGGGGGACGCTCAGATAAGGACAGTCTATCACGGCGGCGGCCTTAGAAGCCTCATCAAGCGCGATAACTGACCATCGGCGTCGACACTAGTGATGCGAAAAAGTCATCGCCTGATGATGCCACCGTATGTCGTCACAAATGGTCAATGTTTGTGATGTCACTGCAACGTTATCGTGGTGCCGCATAACCTCTGTCGCGTGATCATTTCATCACGTGACATCGTCACGGGATGAGGTCAAAGTGGGGTTAAGGTCAAAGGTCATGCGAAACCACTTTAGGCGCAGGAAACTGGGGAGGATCGCTACATCGACGGAGAATAGAAAAAAAAGAAAAAAAAAACTTGGTTGGCCCATCTTTTTAGGAACGAAAGTGAAACATGTCCTCGCAGATGTAGTTGAGCATTACGACTGCGGCTACCCTCTGGTCTTTCCAGGGAGGAAGGTACAATGTTTTCCCGTCTGTGTCTGGGCGTAGCCTTTACCAATGCCTACTCATTTACGATCGGGATGGCTGACAGCACGGAGTACAGTGACTGCGCCGTCGATGAGGCTATTGAACATCTCTTATGTTACTGCCCGGTATACACAAACGAGAGGCTCCACCTCCGCAGTGTTCTAAATCAGCTGGACGTAAGTGACTTCACTGTCGAGAAAGTACGCACAGCCGTGCGTACTTTCTCGACAGTGGTACTTTCTCGACAGTGCCATGGTCGTACGCACAGCCGTGCGTACGACCATGGCACTGTCCATCCCAGTTCCGAAAGGCGACGAAAGCGCTGTTCACGGTTTTGTCAAAACACCGGCCTGTTTCATCGTTTGTGATGTGAAACTGTTACGCGTCGGCCCAGTCAGTGACTTTTTTCTCCTGCTCTATAACTCTCCTTCCCCCTCTCCCCTTCCCCTGTGCAGGGTAGCCTGCCGGGGCTCAGCCCTGGTTTATTCTCCCCGCCTTTCTGCTTATTCTTTATTTCTCTCTCTCTCTCCCTCACTTCTCATGTTTCGCCACAAGTGCGAGGGAATGAATGCTGCAGCAACAGGTAGAAATGTCACGTGAAGAACGGCCAGCAGCTCGAAACTTGCATCACACACCACAAGCAGAAAGCACGCACGAAATGGACATACACAGAACGAGCGCGGACAAACAACTGCCACTGCTCGACACTTGAAGCACGCTGCACAAACAGAAAGAGAGACGAAACGGACGCACAAGTATACACAGGACACGCGCGAGCAACTGTCACAATTTTTACTTCATGTGTAATTGTATATATAGGGCAGCGCAAACCCTTCGTAAAAACGGATGCAGCAATGGCCGAAGTGACCGTCGGGCTTTCACTGTAAGTGCAAAACAAACTTGCGGTGGAAACACAAGGGCACAAAGCGCCTCAATCCCGAGATTTCCGATGGAGGCGAAAATGCTGTAGGCCCGTGTGCTCAGATTTGGCTGCACCCCCAGGTGGTCTAAATTTCCGGAGCCCTCAACTATACGGCGTCTCTCATAATCATATGGTGGTTTTGGGACGTTAAACCCCACATATCAATCAATCAATCAATCAATCAATCAATCAATCAATCAATCAATCAATCAATCTGTGTTTTTGAGTGCAGAGCTGTAAGTTACATTGTGTGTATGTCATCTTGTTTCTGCGTGTCACTGAAGTGGTTTTGTTATACGAGACAACTGTATTCACCTGTAGTGCTGTTAACTATAGTATCCAAGAAACTTCCCTGTTTCAATCGCCGAACGAAATGAAATCGTTGAACACTTTTTCTAAATCCACCAACGCTAACGGCTCATCGTGTCCCTAATAAGATGGCAGCCGCAGCCGCCATCTTATGGTGTGTACGACTACACTCCTGGGCCTTGATTTCCACTCCAGCAATATATCTTTTTTTTTAAACCTCCTTGTTTGAAACGCTGGCTTGACCGACGCACCGTGTTCAAGAATGATTAAGCAGCCAGTTATATTTTGCGACTCGAGAAACGCAGTCCTTGTGGCAGCTCGGTAAAATTGTATTTATACGTACATTTACCTTAATGCATTTGGTGTGCAAAGTTAAATGACAGTTAAATGTGGTGTGTGTGTATTCAACTGCATTTGTGCGTCTCACGTCGCGACTACGGTGGCCTCAATGAATTGCTTGCGATCCATTTATAAAGTACGGCAAGGCGCACGACAGTGCGTGTTGAGATGCAGTACCCCACTCATTGTTTCGTTTAACCTGCGCGTGCCGGCGCGAAGTTCTTTGAAGCGGTGATCGTTTTGGGAACGCCTCATGAGTCGCATGTTGCGTTGCCTTTGACAGCCGCCTGTTCCGAATGTTCTCTCGTACGTATGCTTCGGGCTGTATGTGAGCGTGTATTTGTGTAGATTTCAATCCGCATCGTGTCACTCACATGCTGGTAAGCAGAAACCGTTGTTTGGTTCGCAGCGGCGTTGACATAGTTCTAGATTGCGTCCTGATCAAAATGGTATAGTAGGGCGCGCTGGCTTTGTTATTCGCGCGCGCGGCCTGGTGCTGACGCTATTCTACTGCCGTCATTCTACTAACACGGGTACGCAAGAAAGCACGGAAGACAAAAAAATGCCGGCTCTATTTATCTGCATTTTCCTCGTGCAACCATAGCCCGTTCACGCTCATTGTGTATGTATTCTGGTAACTACAGTCACATGCAGGCGGGCTCGCTCTTAGCGTGGGTTCTTTCGTAAGAAAGTACGTGTGCGAAAGGCGAGTCTTACCTCACGAGCGCCTACAATGAACACGCAAACTGCGGAACGCGTCGCTAGCGATTGCACACGGCATGCTGCGCAGTCGATGGGCGCTCAAGTTGCTGCCCGTGTCCGCCTGCGCTCTTTTGCGCCCTTCGCTCGCTTTCTCGGCCGACTCGCGCGCTGCCCTATACTGCCTCTATAGATAGTGCTACACTCTCAGTGCGCTGACGGTACAGACGTTTCGTTTACCTCGGAGGTTTCGCCATGGATCGTTGGCGGCTGTTTTCCGGTTCGCGCTGGTGTCCCCCGGCCCCTCGAGCACGCGATGACCGATCGTCGCTTTTGTCCGCGCCGAGCGGCTGATTACCCGCGTGTGTCTGTGCATGAGAAACGGAATTACGCGCCCAGTTCGCGTTGAAACCTTGCGTTGAATCGCTGCTCGGCTAGCCCATCCCCTCGCCTCGTCATTTTTCGCCGTCCCCGCGCTGTTTGAGCCGCGACACCTGTCAGTGACACGACGGCGATGACGTCGCAACTGCGTTCTTTCGACACCTCCACAGCCGGCGCTGGCGTGAGCTGTTCGCGCCTGCAGGACGTCTCCACACGGCCCATTGTTACTTTGTGGGGTACACAACTATAGCGGAATCGGTGACGCGAACGCTTATCAGAAGTTTGTACGTGTGTTTCTTTTTTCGTTGTTCAGATGCTTGCATGGGGTTTGTTTCGGCGAAAGTTTATAGCCGTTACAGGGAAAACGAGGCTCGATGGGGGATGACCAAGTATAGAAAAGAACGAGAAAAGAAGGGCAAGTCATTGTTCGCCATGCACACAGGCGAAACTATACGTTACATTCAGTACAGAGTGACAGAGAAAGAACGTGCCAATGGATATGAAGAAAATACGTGCACTCACTCACTCACTCACTCACTCTTCCCCGCTCGCACGCATGCTCGTCAGCTAAAACCCACAGCTGTGTAAACGACATCAATGAATGAAAAACGCAGCCGATAGTGAAAAAATAGATTAAAGTGATGCCTTGGTCTGGTTTTATTGAGCGTGTCAACTTGAAGATAAGCAATCGGACATAGATATAGATACGAATGTGTCAGAGTCTTCTTTCGCTCTTCAGAGTGCGCTGAGCTGAGCTGGTTTATGGTTCATTTTGCGGCAGGTAGAGAAAAATATGCAAGAAAAGGCAGGGAGGTTAACCAGACGCAATACCGGTTTGCTACCGTGCATTGGGGAAGGGATGTAGGAGAGAAGAGAGTGTGGAGAGAGAGAAGAAAGGTACACACAATCACGAGCACACTCGGGGGAGCACACACAGTCTACAGGCGGTCGCTCAGGTTTGTTGTATTCAAGTAATGTATAGGAGCACTCTAGTCGCTTTCTGCGCAATGAAGGCAGACGCCCAAGGCCCCAGAATCTTGTGCATACAGAATGGTCTATAGAGTCCAGTTGGTTCAATACCATGCGGAGCTGGCATCGCTGTGTGTTGTAGCAAGCGCAGCTGCACAGGACGAGTTCGATGGTCTCTTCAGCTCCGCAGAAGCCGCATGTAGAGGTGTCTTCCATACAGCATGGCAGCGTGACGGCGATAAGGCTAAAGCACACATATACGGGACAGTGCTGCGTCCCGTCATCTGTCGTTCTCGCCTGCTATGGTTGCATGGTGGTTATATTGCTCGACTGTCGACGTGGAAGGCACGGGATCGAATAGCGGCTGCGGCGCGCATTTCGGTAAATGCTGCAGGTTGTACTGGGCACGTTAAGTCACCCCAGATTGCCGAAATTCCCGGCGCCTTGCATTATGGCGTCTTTCCTAGGAATAATCGTGGTTGAGCGACGTGAACCCCTCCAACAACTATTCTGTGATCCTGCGATTCTTAAAGTAAAAAGAAAAGAAAAGTGAGCCCCGTGACTGTCTGCATCAGAGTGTCTGTCTGCAACAGTAGCTCACAAGGGATGGGGGTAAGGAGGGATTAAAAAGAGGTTTACAAGGTATATATAGAGAGAGGAAGGAGGGGGCGAGGCACAGGGACAGTGAGCGAAGGAAGTAAAGAGAAGATAGGAAAGATAGACACAGTAGCAGGAGTCCCATGCAGGACGGGGCACCACTCGACGAGAGCTCTTGTCGGCGTCAGAAGATGGCGTAGGGCGAGTCCAGTCGGCCAGAGCTGCGCTGTCGTCGGAGATCGCGAGGGCACAACCGGTCGGCACGAAATCTAGCGAGCGAGTGTTACGTGTCATTCTTGTTTATTGACTCCAAGGAACGCAACAGCTCCAATGTTCTTTTGTCAGACCGAAAGCGTGTGCTCACAAGTGTTCCTCGATGCTATATGTATGTAACATCTTGACGCGGCTGCTTTGCCGAGTTTCCTGCCAAGCGTTCGTGCAAAGCGTGCGCACATGCGTCCATCTATACCATAGGGCGTCGTGCCTAATGCTATGTTCGGCCATTATGTACCTTCCATTGGCTTACATGTATAGATCTTTCTCGGCGTTTGATAACGTCCAGCGCCATCTCATCATCTCCGCGTCGCACGCAAATGCGCACTCGTGTTCGCATCGTTCTGAAGCTTGTTACGCATGCACGCGACGCGAGAGGCTCCCCGACGCGTTGTGCTCGGAGGCAGCTTTGCAGCTCTTGTGCAATGCCTCCTCTAGGAGGCGTTGTCTTGTGCCACTTGTCACGTGACCATAGAGGGTGGTGCCGAGCTTTGCGTTGGGTGGAGCCTCGCTTCGTGACGTCGCTACAAGCGCCTCAGAATGTCGACGGTGCCTAACGCTGTTAAAAAAAAAAAGTCACAGCTTTGCCGCAAAAGCGAAGCAATGAACGCGATAGCAACAATTGCAAAGGTCACGCGGAGAATAGAAAGCAGATCGAAATGTGCCCCGCGTTTCCCGCGCACAAATTACGCACGAAACGTACTGACAGGTATGGACGCACGCGAAAAAGCGTTTCATTTGTTACTTCGCTGAGTCTGAAAAGCGCGCTTTTCTCGAACGGAGACTGCAATGATTGCAGTGACCTTTGTGCGCTCGGTAACTACAGCAGAATCGTTCTACGTAAAGCCCGAGGCCCGCCAAGACGTACGATTCTCCCCTCCTCGCCACCGCGATATAAGGGCGCGCGAGGAAGCATCGCTCCCCTTCGCTAAGCCGGGCAAAGTATGCGTATATATAGGAGATTAGAGCGGGCGCCGCTGCGCGATGTGGTGACGTGCGCTCATTACGCCATCTTTCTGGTAATGTTGAAAACACAGCCGTGGTAAGTGGCAGATATAAATAGGTCCCCACGTTCGTTTCCGCGTGCCGGAGTAATTTTTTCTGCATTTTTTCTTGAATATATATATATATATATATATATATATATATATATATATATATATATATATATATATATATATATATATATATATATATATATATATATATATATATATATATATATATATATATATACGGTGCATGTCATCGACGCCGGCGCCAAAATTCAGCTGAGAGTATTCATATATTTGCTATCGCAATCTGCTTGCCGTTTTCATGCTGGTCGTCACCAGTTACCGGAGGCTATGGATATATGCTTGCCCTCTGGGGCTTGCATATGTGCAAAGTTTCGGCTGCACAACCATGTGTAATTATCGATTACAAGCATACCTGCAAATGTGTTTTTTTTTCGATGTTATTTCGCTTAGGCCGCAGCCTGGTCTCTTTACAGAAAGAATAAATATCTCCAGTGCCACTTGTCGATTTTTATTATTACTTTTTTTCGCTCTTCTCTATCCTCCTCGTGGGGAATCCTGTGTACTTCGTTCAGGAAATCATTGGCACTCCATGCTGATAATTTATCTTCACGAGCAATGCTGCGTACAGGCTGTCGGCGGCGGTGGAATGTGGTGGTGTACAAATAACGCGAAGTGCTTACTGGTAAGGAGCGCTGGTTTGTTTGTGCGTAATTTAGCACCCGTCTTGCGAGCTCGGTGTTGTCATCCAGCCTTTATCAATAATTTTTATAATATCCACACGAAACGGGAGCTTAATTGGGGCCTTCAGTGACGCCCGGCTACTTCTTGTCGGTTAGCAAACACGCTACTGAGTAAACAAGTGGAGGCCTGTTTATACGTTTACATACATTGGCAACATCCACGTGATTTATACATGGGCTTTCGGTATAGCGAGCCTGCTTATGTGATCAGCTCGGAAAAGACGAGATTATACGCTGCGTACCCGTCATGCTCCTCCTCACCGTTCTTTCAATTTTCTTCCGCAGTGGCGTACGGGGCTGATGAGAGCGCTGCCTTCGTAATCGTGGCTCGGCTGCAACATCTGTCCCCAGGTGGAGCCAGCGGCAGCGCGTAGCCATGGCGGAATCCACCAAAGGTGAGCCAGCGCCGACTAAGTTGTTGTTCTCCAAGGAGGTTAAAGCAAGATTTGGGCTTTTTTAAGCAGGATTTAGGTGTTCCAATTCTGAGACAGCACGTATACAGTCTACGCAGACTGCTTAGAAGACAGCACCGAGCCCATGCCGGCCGAGAATTGGAACACGTCTGGACTGATTTTACGCGACGAGGCGCCATCTCGCGTCGAGAAGAAAAAAAAATTGCCCGCAGCTTCCCTCGGGGGAACACTGAGGAGGATGCGGAGCATATAATTGGTTAACGGGGTGTTAAAGTGCGACTTACTTGGGTCGATGGCTAAATTGGTTAACGTGGTTGTAGGAGGGGGTGTTAAATGAGTGAACACGTACACACGTATGCGAAAGGGCGGCGCTGGTCGAAGGGACGTTGATCATTGTGTTTGTGGATTCGTTGGAATTCATTTCACCGCGACCTTGGACGTCGACGCGCCGTACAAACCAACCGACGAGCGGCAACTGAGCGAGCGAGCGCCGACCTTGAGTATATATACAGCGCGACGGCGCATGCACTGTCAGCTGTCGAATGTTCGAGAAGGGGGAGAAGCACAACGGCGCATGCGCGCGCGTCAGCTGCCGATGTTCTCGAAGCGTGACGGCGCATGCGCGCTACATTATACAGCTAGCGAATGTTCGTGAAGAGGAGAAGCGCACGCGGTGTGTAGAGGAGGAAGGGTGCACAGATGGTGGAGGAGTGAAGCGCGCGCGGTGTGTAGAGGAGGAAGGGATGCACAGATGGTGGAAGAAGGAGGAGGAAGCTTGCGGACGGCGCCGCACTACAAGCCTCGAGTATTAGATGCTCCGCATCTAAAAGCCAAAATAAACAAACGTAACAGTTGTATTTTGCGCCTTAATATGTATTAAAATCTAAAGAAATTGAACGTTACTCACATTGAACGTTTGGAGAAGCGTCTGCTTGTGTGCAGACGACCATTCCAGCGAGATTCGATCTATATAAGCGATTCGCTGAGCCGCCATCTTGTTTAGACAGTTAGACAGCAAAGTAGCCTGCATCGTATTTGTCTACGATGCGGTCTTCTCGGAGCTGTCTATTTTCTCGGCTACGTGAGAATCGATTCATATGTGGAGTTTAACGTCCCAAAACCACCATACGTGAGAATTGAAGTGAGACTCAAGATGGCCGCCGTCCATCTAGCAGTCTATTTAGCCGTCTACGGTGATTATTGGAACACACTCTAAGTCGTTGTTCTCCAAGGAGGTTAAAGCGAAATTTATTTAAACTGCGTTGTTGTTCACGTCTTAGCTGTGGTTCATACCCACTGTTAAGTTCCACACGCAGGCTGCTATTTTAACAGCGGGGGCTATTGACGCGATGGCGTTTAAAGAGCTCGTTTCGCAGAAATACCGGCGACGTTGATTGTGAGCAAAAAATATATATTCTTGTGTGCGACCGAAAAATCAAGAAGGATGGCAATAAAATAAATAATAAAGTTCTTGGTTAGAGGGGGAACCGAACCAGGTTCGTTCGCGCGGCAAGCGGGTATTTTATCACACAGTCGCGCGTCTGCATGCGACTTCGGTGAAAATAACTTCCTCTGCTTGGAAATGCGGTGAAAGTAACTTTCATGCTTTACAACCGCTCACGGTCTTGTATACATGCTTCACAATACAACATGAAATATTGCAGTAATTATGCGTGGTACAAGCGTACATTCCCACTGGGGTTCGGCACAATAGATCAAACGTGATGGTCAAAACATGTGCTTATTATAATGACTTCATGATTTAAAGCCGGGTATACCCACCACTAAAGGCACACACGTTATACTATGCCTATTCCCTTAAGGCCACGTATTGGGTGCACAGCACGTTCGAAAATATTTAATGAACTGGATTTCATGTTTGAAGTACGCACTCTGTAGGTACAGGATATCGATATATCACGTGGGACTCTTAGAGGCGAAACTATGGGATCCCCCAATTTTTTAAGCTCGCCGTTGGTCCGTGCGTCGTTGACCTGGCTTGCTTAGCTATGAATCAGAGACCTCAAGCAATTATAAGCTAGCGGTATATATTGAAATAATTAACAAAAAAACATAATTAGCTTGGTAATTATTAACTCGAGGCAGTTGTTCGTGTGGAAAAGTTGTAGGACGTGATAATTTAGGGCGTATTCGTTGTTTAAGAATCCCCCAATATTGTCCCCAAACACATGTAATACGGTAGTAATCGAAATTCGAGGCCCCTGTCTCGGCGACATGAACGCGCCGGGCCCTCATGAAATGCTGCATCTGTGTTACGTCAGACCAACTTGATACGTGACGTACGACCTCTGAACAAAGGCGCGTCGCAGCACAATCTTGTCAGAAAATATGACAAGTCGTCCCAAGATACCCGCGATGGACCGATTGTGTACAGCTTGTCTTGTCTTGTCTCCTAGGAGATCTTGGCTCATACCCACATGGGGGATTGGCCACACTGTACCTCATAATAAATCATTTTTTTACAACGCTTGCTAAAAAAATAAAGAGAAATTAGATAGGAACAATAATAATGTTCCTTTGAAAAAACGTGAAAAATTGCAGAAGAAAACCAGATTATATAAAACAAATTAACAAGAATGAGGAAAGGGGAGAAAGAATTGGATATATATCTGGCAGTACCACTAGCAGCGTATCCTTCCGGTTGCCTCAATGAATTTATGTAGCGCTGACAGAATCTTACTGCATTACCAAGTGCATGCAAAAAGTTTTCTTCTAAATGTTCCAGGGCGTGCAGCAATACACAATTATGAGCACATCTTATTGTTGCATATCTACAACAGGTAACCTCTGAGACCAATCCGCCCGAACAACGCATTTACGCACTGACTCAGCTCGTATACAGTTTCTCCGCAGATATCCCGAATAGCGCTGCTTAATTTTTCTTAACGACATTTTGATGTAAACAGATCGACACGAGAAGAATTTAAATATGCGGTATATCTCGGCTTCTGCTTTTAGAGTGAGTCTAGGAATTTGATTTTGCTGTGGGTGTAGCATGTCAAGCGGAACTTGTAATCTTAACGGTATATATAAAGATACATTTTTTTGTTTTCGTTTCTTTTACAGCCAGTCACTGTGAAGCCCGCATTTAAAAACAGCATTTGAAAATCGTGGAATGTACTGCCGCCGCATTATTTTAGTCTTCACTACTGAGCAAGATGATTATTGCGCACATTAAAAGAAGGGCTAACTTTGAATGTTCCGCATCGTCATTATGCCTTCTAAATATTGATGGAGCAAGAATTTATTCATGCCTTGAAGCACAGTAAGTATGATTGTGAAGCTTCTCGTTATAATGTCAATAAAGGCGTCGTCTTTTGTTAATATTTTTTGTTCCGTGAAGTGTTAACTCTTGTATCTACCTGACGCTTGGTTATGCTGTGAAAATGACAATTTCGAAGATTAAATCTCTTTCGCTCTGGACGATATCCTTTTGTACGTACGTTCATACACAAGCGTACGAGTACAAAGGGTGATGCTTGCTTAAGGGCGGATTTATTTCGATTGCGCCTGCAGCTAGTGTGCAACAGGCAAGCGAAACCTGTGCCGAGATTTTCTATTTTCATTCTATACGTCACGCGGACTTGTCTCAACATTTATTACGTGCCTTGAGTAAAAAAAAAAAGCCTTAGATGCTTCATAAAACGCTAAAACTGACTGTTGATGTCAGCGTCAACAGGAGGGAGAGAGAGAAATAAACGTTTATTCTAGAAACAGTGTCGACAGTGTTCCGAACAATGCCCGGTATCAGCCTGAGGTGAGAGGGCTCCCGTTTCCAGGAACTCTCTGGCTTCGATTGCCCTCTTGGCCCTGGCGACGAGTTGCCGCTGGTCTTCCAGGTCCTCGAGAACGAGCTTGGCTGCCCACGTTTCCATTAGCTGGTCGTCGTTCGTTCGCCCTGCTTCAGTGTCACTCGTCTCCGGTTGCATATTGCGCCTTGCGTGCCACGGCAGCATTCGAGTGAGGCAAAATATGATCATCGCGTGATACGCAACTGCACCGTCACGTGATTACATCATCTCATGACGTAGCCAATTGTTGATATTGATTGATATGTGGGGTTTAACGTCCCAAAACCACCATATGATTATGAGAGACGCCGTAGTGGAGGGCTCCGCAAATTTCGACCACCTGGGGTTCTTTAACGTGCACCCAAATCTGAGCACACGGGCCGACAACATTTCCGCCTCAATCGGAAATGCAGCCGCCGCAGCCGGGATTCGAACCCGCGCCCTGCGGGTCAGCAGCCGAGTACCTTAGCCACTAGACCACCGCGGCGGGGCCGTAGTCAATTGTTGAAAAGTGCTCCGATGCCGGAGGCAGAGCCGTACCAGATGAGACGCGGAAAACGTGCACTGGCTCCAATCTTGGAGGCAATGCAAGGACCACGTTATGCGCAGAGAGTTATCGGAGAACGGCGGGAGAGGACCAATGCATCGACTGAGCATATGAAAAGTTGGCATTCGCCTTTAAAGTGGTTTTAGGCAAATGTACGAGGTACCCCAGGGAGAGTTAGCGACTTAATGGTCTGATATAGCTTCCGTTGGGGTTTATATCAGCGGCTGACTGATTAACTGGGGCGTCACGTGATAACACTTAACTGTATTACCTCACGCGGAATATAACGGAAGTGTCTGACAGCACAGAATCCGACAACAGAAGTGCCACGGACGTGTACTTACACGTCACCAATCCTTGACCGCAATGCGTGCTAAATAACCTCACGAGTATGTAGCGCTGCACGTGCAACGTCAACTATCGGCGTGCGTCATACCGCCTTGTGCCCTGTTAGGTGATCCCCGCAGAGTGCACTAGGGTGCCTGAATGGTTTCCCTCGCCCGCCGCTCCGTACAGGGTGGGGACAACCGCGTCGTCTGCTAGAGCGTCCGCCATTACATATCTCACCCCAACGAAACACACTGCCTGCGCGCGCGTATGAGGAGAGTTTGAGAAGAGTTTAGTGCGAGAAATGGTATTTCGCGCTATAAAAAAGCAGTCTGAATATGTGCGTCTGTCATTGGAGACTGTTTGCAGGATAAATCTACATTAATTCATGAAGCGCACGCCTTTTCCTGTTACCTAAACTCACCGCACTCCTCAGTGGCTGTGCAGCGTGCCAGCCACTCAGTAGTGCTCGCATTGTACGCGTTGAACTTACTTCATCCTGCTTTTTCCCCCGCCTTGCGTGCCCTCGCAGCTCTGAATAATCTTGCGGGAATGAGATTCAGATTTGTTACACAGCTATTTTTCTGTTATAGCTGGTTGAGATAGTGAAACAGCGTAAACATCAATTGAATCTCTCGTTTTTATGTGACCACTGAGAAAAAAATCTTACTAAGTTATTGGAAAATACAAGATGAAATGCAGTAATAACGATTTTGATGCCCTATACCTGTTCAGTTTTTCTACTTTCCATAGATATATGTAAGCGAGCAATCTAATTATCCGAGAAGTATCACTCTCGTATTCTGCCTCTGTGACGCTGTGTCGGTATTGCTTCGACCGCAATAATATTAACTTACCATAAACATTCTCCAAAGATCACAACCTTAGTCAGCTTAAAGATCACAACGCTGTTTTTATCTAAGAATGTGATATTGTATAACAAATAAGAAAAATGTCTATGAACTTAAGGAGGAGGATGAAGAAAGGACAGGGAGGTTAGCCAGTTCACAATGAACTCAAAATATTTTAATCAAACAATAAGTGTTCTGAAAGAAAAAATAATAAAATTTATAAGTGACTGGTCCAGTTCGGCTGGTCACGGAAGGCTTACCCCAGCGCACGTCTTGCTTCCGTGTTCATTGACGCCGTTTGAACTAACGTGGCGCAAATGCACGCGAAGCCTCAGTCTTGCATAATTCGCAATAAGGAGTTTTGCTACGGCGTCACTGTGCTCGGAGCAAGTCTTTACGCAAGGGCGCACCATCTCGTTCAAATAATCGGTCACGGCCTTCAACGGGGACCTTAAGCGCAGCAAGCCCTCACTCCAACTTATGATGCCCCTGAAATGCTCTTCACACGACTTGAGTGTCAGCAAAACATCCTTGCTGGGATATGTGAGGTTGCCACCTTCACTCCTGTACTCCTTCAGAATAGTCAGAGTTGCGTGCTCGCTTTCAGTTGAGCCTAACAAGGCAGAATTACAATGCCCGCATCCCGCTACAACACTCAGCATACCTTTTAAAAGGAAGCCGCCGATGTAGAAAAGGATGTTGCATTCGTTTTCTTGAAGTTCTTCAATGAACAAAATTTCCGAGTCATCAATGACATCAGCTTCCACCTCCCCGTGCTCTTGTTTGCCTTTTGCAAGCATGTCGGCGAGGTACTTAGCATCGTCGACTTCGTAGCTTGACGTTCCGGGTGCATGAAGGAACTGACTCACGCACACAAGCTTCAGGGCACACTTTAAGTCATATGCGTTAGGAACAGGCTTCCTGATGCGCACCACCGAAAACAAATTTTCGAGGCAGTCTTGCAAGATTCTGCTCGTGAGGAAGAATTCGTATCCTTCACTGCGCAAGAGAATGTCTTGGAGACGAAGAACGACTTTTGTTGTTATTAGTAAACCTGCTTGCGAAGGCTTCCACTGTGCCTTGCTTCCCATCTTCATTCCTTGAAAAACTTCGAGGGCCGAGTTCAGTAGCTCAATTGATTCGTGGTACCTCCGCATGTCTCGAAGGCTGAGAGCAACTGATGGGTGGCGGGAAGACATTAGCGTGTACCAGTTGAATACTAATTCTAGAAACCAAGCTGTTGTCTCTGCCTCCGGCTCTATCGCGTCCTCTTTAATTAGGTACCGAATCGCTGCAGGAGCTTCCCTGAAGAAGCGGACAGCAACTCCCACTTTCATTTTTGTGAAATGGCCTCGCGAAATGTGTAACTCTGAGAGCCTCGGGGCGACTTTCAGCTCTCGTTCAGCATCATACTTAATTACACTGCGCACATGGTCCACGTTCACTTCTTTTGATGGCAGATTGTGCTGGCATACTGTTGCATCACTCAGAAAGAATACTTCCGATGAAAGCAACTGTGACTTGACATTCTTCAGCACGTGTGCAGCATCTGCTGTGAAAAACAATTCTTTGTCTTCCAGACAGGGGTGAGGCACTGAACATACAGTAATGGAATTCCTGTGGCTGGAGAATCCGAGCTCGCGCCACATAGCCCGATTAGAAGCCCCCATGTCGCAAGTGACGACACGGATTCTTAAAGAGATTTCCGCGCAGAGCTGCACTATCTTCATGACGTAGTCCTTGAGGATACTACCCTCTACATGACTTCCGGTGAAGTGGTAGGCAATCACTTGCTTCCATCTCGTATTCAGGCCTCCTACCATGAACACTAGTGCGTGATGTGCAGGTTCGTCTGGATTTTCTGGCATAGTTTGCCCCCCCAACACCACATCCTCAGCGCGATCGAGCTCGTACCCGCGAGCAATCTCCATTTCATCCAAGAACAAAGCACAGTCTTTTTCAATGTCTTGCATGTTCTCTGCTTTGATTTTGAGAACATCGATGACTTCCGTCAAAATTCCGGGAAGAAACTTGAGGCCCTGAAGGCGACGTGCAAGGGTTTTTCCGGATGGCAAGGGGTAGCCCAGATTTCTTAGTGTCTGGTAACCAGTTTTTCCACAGGAAAACTTAATCTGAAGCGCCTGCTTGATTGTTTCTGCAGACCAAGTGCTTCCCTTATTACTCTGGCGCCCAAGAGCCTGCAGCTGGTCATCATTGAGGAATTTCAAACGCTGTCCGAATAATTCCATTTTGGTTTCCAATTTTTTCACCTGTTTTTTTAGTGCTTGAATGGTTGAGGTGGCTTTCCGATGGACTTGATGTAGCTGAGTGTATTTTCTGCCCATATCGGAGAGCTGCTTATTTAACTGCTTGTTTTCACGTGCCCCGTCAGGTGCATCGGCCGAGATCACAACTTCTTCCCTTTCCATAATGTGCGGTACTGAATCAGGCGTCTGAGAATTGCAGCTTTGCGGTTGCTGTGCGCCAAGACTGTCTGTGCGTGAATTTAAATTCGCCTGTGCACTTGTGAGTGGCGTACAATTAATGGCCGTAGAGTTGTCACCGCGTGTTTCTTGGCATGCATCAGGCAACACAGCAGGTCCTGCCCTGTCCTTTGGCGCCTTCCTTTGTGGAGGCAAGCCTGCAGTGCAAAAAAGGACAGTCACAAGCTGCAAGTATTACAAGGTAGCCAGCTCTAATCACAGGCCTGTACTGGATTTTAGCAGTATTATAGGTTGCAGACATATGCCTTTTCTCAGGTCGCAGGCACGTACCCCGACTTTCTTAATATCCTCAAACGAGGAATTCCACGGATCATCCTAATTTTTGAAACTAAATCATTTTAGCCTTGTACTGTTGCCACCTGTTAGGTTCATACAGAATCTTTGACGCACAGTGAAACAGTAACTTACCCCTGAAAGGGAACACCGTTGGCACAGCGTTCGGCTTCAGTTTTATCCACTGGTCAGCTCGGTGCTGCTCGAAATGGCTTGCTTCAAAATGTGCCTGTAAGTCCGTTATGAACCATGAATTTTAGCTTAGCTTAGCCTAGACAGAATTACTAGAAAGACACAGTATACCACACAACTTTTATTGAATTTCGTGATTTGCAATAAACGAATGAAAAACACTTTTCTGTAAATACGCAATTTAATAACAAGCAGCCTATTTTGTTTATACATATAGTGACTAAAAACTGGTACAAACTTCAAATACTGCGGCTGCGCCACACGTTTCCATAGCTGCACTTTTAGAGATCGCAAAAAAAGAGAGAAAAACTGCAACTTAGACGTGAAGCGTTTACAGCACCGACAAAGTGACCCACAGACACGTATACACATTTAAAAAAACAAGTTTCAAAGTTCTCGACGAGAAAAGAACACATGTCGGGATACTCACACTGCATACACACGAGGACTTCGTAGGCTGCCACTTGTCTCGCTTAATCTTCACCATCCATAGCAGCCTTCTTTTGGGCTCTGTCGGAAAATGGTAGAGTTTCCAACCATTTCTGGAGTTGTTCGTGCACATGGGCACGCAGCACCCAGTCATTTCCCTAAAAAAGTATATGACAGAGCGGCCACAGCTCCTTCTTTGCTCCCGTCGCTATGCGAAGTGAGATCTGCAATGGCGGCGGCCGTCAGGAAAAACCGGTCGCGGCGGCGAGCACCCCGTCAAACAATGTCCCCACCCTGCAAGGAGCGGCGGGCGAGGGAAACCATTCAGGCACCCTAGAGTGCACGTGCGCAGGGCGCTTCTCAGCTGACAGCGGGAAGGGCATCCCTCAAGGTTTTCCGCGATCTGGGCTGCCGCGCTTATCCGGCGTGCAGATCGCGAGGCCGCCTGATAAGAGCCGCGCGCCGTCCAGGCGCCGCCGCGCACTCGACTACGGGGCTCGTCTTACTGCGAAACCGACGGGCACTATCTGCTTTGCGTCTGTTGGTTACTAAAATCCCTGCTATTTCCAGCTTAGTGGATGGATGTGTGCGTGTCTTCTGAATAGTGTCTCGTGACCGCGAGAGATAGTGTTGACGTCCTCCTTTCAACCCGTTTGAGTAAGGAAAAAAGTAGTGCAAGGACAGTCGCATCTGATTGTGTGTCATTTGCGCAAGATCGGCTGCTCTCCTGACAAGCAGCCACTCGAGAGCCATCCATCACCGCTGTGCTCTTTGATGAGGGGATTTCCGCGCCGTTGGACAGTAGAAAAACAAGCCTTGCTTCTTTATCTGCATATAAACAGTGAGTCGGCACATTATACGCGCGCATGCGTATGACAGCGTGATGCCCTCGAGAAGGACAGACAGGGTTGCTCGCGGGATCCTGCATGTGACGTGTACCTTCCGCGCCTTCGTTTGTGCGGCTGTGGCGACTGTCGTTCGTTATCGCGCTTTCGATTGCGCTCGTCGTTGCGCGCTAAAAGGCGTACGTGGCGTTTGTAAGCGCTAGTTACGTTAGGTTGTCGATTTAGGAACACTGCATATGCTAACGGCACGTCTGTTGTGTTTGCTTCGTTTTTTTTTTTTACGGTATCTCGTCATTTGGGGGACAGAAATGCCTCAGGAAAGAGAGAGTAGAAAAATATAACACGGGAAAATAAACGACTGCGGTTAAAGCTGCGGTGTTGACCTCGAGGTTCGTACGTAAACAGGACGTCGCCGCCACTCTGAGCGTTTTGACAGTAAGGTGTTCAGGTCGGGCTACTAAGCCAGACGATGGCTGGAGGAGGGGTGGGGGGGGGGGGTGGAGTCGAAGTTTTAACGCTTATTTTTTGGTTGTCCCTCACCGACTGGCGGCGTCGCGCTCCGTGACGCAATCCCTATAGGCGTTGCAAAAACTAGCGCGCCGCAAGCCCGGCCAACCCAACCTCGAGTCTCCCTCACTGGTCTTCGTATGCGCTTCAGTGGAAGAACGCGCGACAAACACGGCCATCCGCGTTTAGAACTTCGTCCCTGTTCTCGTCTCGATTGCCTCTCGCTGAGGCAAGACGAGAGGACTGGGCCACCGGCACCACGGCGAAGAAGAAGCCACCATGCGAAACAGCCGAGGAGGAGGAGGAGCAGTGGCTCGTTGCTTATTGCGCCTTTGTGTGTGACGACCAAGGCGACGCGCTGGCGGTTTCGTCCATATACGCTTCTATTTATAAAGATACGCCGAGTGAGAGCGTGAAGAAAAAGGGGAGGAAAAAAACGGGGGTGGCTGCATCGCCGAGCGTTCCAAAACATGCGGGCCGCGTGAGAAGAGGGCACGTCTTTCATAGTGGCAGCATGCATCGTTCCGGCGAGTGTCCCTGACGAAATCCGAGGGGACGTGGCGGTGGTGGTTGCCATTTTTGGCGTCGAAGTTGACGTCGCTGTCGAGGCCAGCTGTTGTGTGTCGTATGTTGGGGCGAAAGCAAGACTTTGCGTGCGTTTTTGGGTTAATTTCGTATCAGAAATAAGAAATTTTGTTAGGCGAAGTTTTTTTAGTTACACACAGTGGGTGGGGAAAAAGTTGTGTGTGTGAGCTCAACGTCCAGTCTATTAGACTCAAGTAACTAACTTTTCGGTAAATTTTATCGCTGCTACTACTGACACTACCCCCGGCGTGGTATCCCAGCACTAAAAGCCTGTTTCACTGATTGCGAGCGATTTTTCCGCAACAAAAGAGCGGCAGCCGTCGCACGAGCCCAGCACAGGCTTTCGGAGCGTCTACTAGACGCTTTGATGAACATCGACATAGCTGAAAAATTTCGCTCGCTGCAGAGCGGCGGATAATTGGGGCCGCAGTGACAAAGGAAGCACGTGACGGCATTGGGGCGTGGCTGGCATTTCAGGCCACGGCGGCTCAATGTTTTCGATCGATATGTGGGGTTTAACGTCCCAAAACCACCGTATGATTATGAGAAACGCCGTAGTGGAGTGCTCCGAAAATTTCGACCACCTGGAGTTCTTTAACGTGCACCCAAATCTGAGCACACGGGCCTACAACATTTCCGCCTCCATCGTAAATGCAGCCGCTGCAGCCGGGATTCGAACCCGCGACTTTGGGGTCAGCAGCCGAGTACCTTAGCCACTAGACCACTGCGGCGGGGCGGCGGCACCATGTCAATAGCGGTGAAACGCAAGAGACATCCGTGCACCTGCAGCACTTATAGGTGCACGTTTAGCAACTCCTGGAGGTCACCCACAGCGGCGCGCCTCATGGTTATACACAAAGTGGTTCTAAGAGAGAAAGGAAGGGATAAGTGAGCCCCGTAACTGTCTGCTTCAGCGAGCGACACCTCAACAGTAGCCC
Source organism: Rhipicephalus microplus (assembly GCF_043290135.1). NCBI lineage: Eukaryota > Metazoa > Arthropoda > Arachnida > Ixodida > Ixodidae > Rhipicephalus > Rhipicephalus microplus. The sequence goes on from NC_134700.1 coordinate 267,204,565, forward strand.
ACAAGGGATGGGGGTGAGGAGAAATTAAAAGGATAGAATAAAGGTGTAGAGAGAGAGAGAGAGAAAGAGGCGTGAGGTGGTAAGCTAGAGAGAGCGACGATAAATCGAGGGGATAGGAGAGATAGGAAAGATGGAAACACGGTCACATGAGTCCGAGGACGGGGCACCACTTTCGAGAGCTCTTGTCGGCGTCGGGAGGTGGCGTAGAGCAAGTCCAGTCGGTCAGAGCTACACTCTCATTGAAGGTCGTCGGCGTCAGGAGATGACGTAGGACGAGCCCAGTCAGCCAGAGCTGCGCTGACGTCGGAGATCGCGAGGGCACAACCGGTCGGCACGGAATCCAACGAGCGATACCGCAGTTTTGGCTCGTGACACCTTACTTTTACACTCCTCAGTCCGCCTCTCAGTGGGCTGCTGACCCGAAGGTAGCGGGTTCGATCCCGGCCGCGGAGGTGACACTTCGGTGGAAGCGAAGTAGTTCAGACCTGTGCGCTGTCAGTGCATGTCAAAGAACACCAGATCGCAAAATTTCCGGAGCTCTTCATCATGGCGTCTGTCATAATCATACTGGGGTCTTTATTTATTTATTTATTTATTTGCAACATACTGCAGGACCACAGGGCTCAGGCAGGAGGGGTGACATTACAGAACAAAATACAAAATTTTCAAAAGGTAAAAGACAAGAACAAACACAACTCAATTCGTACTTTGCATATCAGTAATTGTGTCGATCGACTCGACTGATTATAGCAATGATGTTGGTAGTGCGTTCCATTCGTTAATAGTGCGAGGGAAAAAAGAAAATTTTAAGGTGTTAGTTCTTGTTTCGGGTGAGGTAAAGCCCCACAATTCGTATTATTATTATTATTATTATTATTATTATTATTATTATTATTATTATTATTATTATTATTATTATTATTATTATTATTATTATTATTATTATTATTATTATTATTATTACGCTTCTAATGAAGTGGTATAGCATTTTATCTCGCCGTTGGAAGATTCTGCTTTATATGGTCAACGAGCAATGGGTGACTCGACAAGAAACATGCAGCAACAGCAGCTGGTTACGCGCCTTTTATATGGTTTTCTTGTTTCATTTCTGTTTTCTTTTTCTGCGAAGTATTTAGTTTCTCAAGTGCACCTGGTTAATTTGGCGTTGGCCAGCAGGCTTCACTTACAGCATGTTCATTGTCAGGCTGATTCAGATCAGATTAAAAACTTTATGAAACGTCTGCATATTAATGGTGTGGGCCTGGACCGCAACTACAGGATTCGGCCAATGGTTGCTGGCTCTTGGCGATTTTCCCCGGATGGCTCCAGACTTGGTATGAGTCGGAAATATTTCTTGCGAACAACTCGGAGTTCGCAGGCTACTTGACATTTCATCAGGAAGCAAAGTAATCACTGATACGGCGCTATAGTACGAGTCGCACCGCTCTGTCCATTGTACGCTTTTACGCTGCGCACTTCACCTGACGCTTGTGATATATTTTTCTTCTTCGAATACGCACCCGACCGATAGAGAAAGACAGTGACGAGCAGCAGCTTGTGCGAATGCGAAACCATGATGCTAAAGTTCACAAAGGCTTACTTGCGACTATTACCGCCATAGAGTTTCTCAAAATTAACTAGAGGGCACTCTGGCGCTGCGATCGTTCAGCGACCATGGGAATGATGGGTAGTACACACATTTGCCTAGTCTTCGTACTTGCGGGCGGCGAATCGTACTTGCGGCTTTGTTTATTGCTGTGTTTCGATTTTGTTTTCAAAGAAAGATTCAACCCTTTTGAACTTCGTGACCCAGTTTGGAAAGGTAATTCGAAAAAAAAAAAAAGGGTGGTGAAGCGCAATTGCTGAACATTTGCTCATTTTTGTTTCAAGAGAAAACAGCTTCAAGCCACACGAACACACACGGAGCCAAAAGCAGGCCAGAAGTATGAAGTTTAGACAAATGTGTGCACTACCCATCATTCCTATGCTCGCTGAAGTGCCGTGCGTTGCAGCTCCCTTAGACACTAGCGCCAGAGTTCCCTCTAGTGTATATTAGGAAAATCTATGATTACCGCTACAGCATACAGAGTGGTGGGCAACATTTATTTCCACGCGTGCAGTAATGAGTTCAAATCGCGTTTGCCCATACAACGTCGCCTTCGTTCACAGTGCTCGTGCATATATCTGGAGACGGGCATACGTGGCCTGCGTCGTTGCGTTACGGCACTGGCATGTGATCGTATGCGCGCGCTTCCGTTTTCGCACGCCCACGCGGTGACTGAAATGCAGCCGCATGCAGTGGCGAGTCGCTTGGACGATGGCCAACGAGGAAATCCCTCTAGCATCGAGCGAGTGGCTCGAACCGTGCCCGCAGCATGGTGCAACTCCTGTTTATACGCCGCGATGCTGTCGTATGTCAAGGGGCGGAAGCTTTGTGTGTTCCCTCGTGCATCCGCTTAGACGACTGCAGATCCGCCTGCCTGTTTACACACACTCCATCTGTTGCGTATCGCCCTTCCCAAGACGGTGACGGACGAATGAAACTATACGAGAAACTGGTGAATAGATTTACCGTATAGCTCAGCCCTCGTATATACTGCGCGAATGTGGTGAAAGTTGGGATGCGTGCGTCTTCAAACCCTGATTGTGACCGTGGTTATTTCCATCACTGATCTTTGGCCGAACAAGCAACAGTGGGCAGCATTGACTGCTGCCCAGCATTGACTCGAAGTGTCAGTTTGTGCTTGTCCGGAGAAAACTAATGAAAATAATTGGGATTTCGCGGCCCATCACCGCGACGTGGTGATGAAGGACGCTGTGAGGGATGGCTTAGGTAATTTTGACCGTCTGGTGTTCCTTATCGTCTATCTAAATTTGGGTATACACATGCATAAAGTATTCCGCTTGCCGGATCCAAAGCGGCCGCCATGGCCGTGATTCGCTCCCGATAGCTTCAGGTCCGCAGTCGAGCTCCATGATGAACCACTACACCACCGCGCCGGGTGGCTGCACGGATCATGGGGTACTGTACTGAGGGCTCCGTGACCCACTGCAAGCTTTACACAAATGGGTTGTCTCTCTCCTTTACCACCTAATGAAAACCAGCAGATAATAAAGCCAAGGCAGGCATATAGGGTACGCCAACTGTACTGTTTGAAGGGCATTGTAGCAATTGGGATACGTGAATAACGTAAAGTGGACGAGAAGACATCATGCCGCCGGCTGGGCCCAAACCTGCAACCGTCGCACTATGCGCCCAATGCTCTTACCGACTGCGCTGTTGCGGTGGTCGTCGCCTCGTTCACTTGGGGGGTGTTTATGTGCACGCAAACGTGTGGGTGTTAGCCAGCGTCGCTCGAAGCCATGACGGTGAGTGTGGAACACTTTTCTCTTCTTTTTTCTTGTCAGGTGGCGTCTCGTATAGCATCAATGAGGGGCTGGAGAGCTGACCTGGAAAAAAAAAATGGCAGCATATCCACGGAGTGAATGATGGGGAGTGGGGCGAAGCATTCGTCCGTCCATTCGTTCTTGCTTCCGTCCGTTCCTGCGTACGTCTGTGTAACCGTCCATGCGTCCATCCACCCGTCCGAGCGTGCGTCTGTTCGTGCGTCCGTCCCTGCGTTCGTCCATGCATCCGCGCCTGCGTCCGTTCATGCGTCCATCCATGCATCTGTCTGTGTGTCCGTTCGTCCATCTATTCAGCACTCCAAGTACAAGTACCAACATCTCGCATCTTTTCATCATATATTCTTCATATAGAAGCACCGCCATCCAGCGGACATTTCAAGGACTAAACGGAAGGTGGCACATGCACACTTTCTTACGGCTTGCGCTTCGTATCTACTTCCCACCTTTAACCACCTCGAGTTCATGGTATATACTAGTTAACTGTATTCATGGTTATGCGGCCCAACGCTCGCTAAACCTTTCTAAATCCAAAGAGGTTACACCCAGCGAGTATTACGTAGCAACCCTTCCCTGTCAGATCGTGCTCAATGTACATGCCAATGGCTGCTAATGGGGATCGCAGCGTGCGCGTTACCTAAAGGCCGAATGCTCCTGTCTCTCATTCCCCCTTAGCAGCCATTAACATGTGCATTGAGCACTATCTTTTATTGTTCAACAACGCACAGAAGAAATCTCTCACCGGAACCACCTTGGAGGTCAAAATCGTAAGGACCGCTATTTCGGGTATGTGCCACAGGTGGTTACGTACTACGAGGGACGCACAAGCCACGCCATAAGGAGCTTCGCCCCTAAAAACAAAGAAAAGCGTTTTAAATAATGGCGCAGGAAATAAGTTACCGCCACAGCAAGAGGGCTAGAGATCACTCACGAGAAGAAACAAAAAGCTGAGAAGTTAACTTTGGTGGGACCGGCAGACTCCTGGCACTAAGAAAAGAAACTGAAAGATTGAGAGGGATGAGTGGGGGGGGGGGTAGAAAAAGGGGGTAACGATTTAGAGCACAGGGTACTCTACCTAAGACTCTACTTTGAATTTTAAATGAACTTATGCAAAGAAGCGTCCATTGGTTGACACAAGAATTAAGTCATACTGACTGACGCATCTCAATGTAGCGCAGTATAACGCTGCAAAGACCGCATGATCCCCTGTCCCAAGATCCACTATTTTGTAACAGCCATCAGCTCAGTGCCCTAACTTTGTCTGAAGGCCGATATTTCATTTTCATACGTACGCCACACAGCGGGTATCCTATTGTTTTTTGCATTTTTTAGTCTTATTTTTTAAACGCTTCTGTCTCTAGAATGTCTGTGAGATACATGGGCAAAGGGGTATCTTGCAGGCATTAAAGGGGCACTAAAGAAAAAGATGATTTTTCGCTAATTAGTAAACTAGTTTCACAACACCGAAGACACCCCCTTTACATTGATATACCTCTTTGTAAGCGAAAAAACGCGGAGAAAGAAAGCACTCGTGTCAACGCCACCGTCGAATTCCAGCACCAAACATTATGACGTCACATATTTTTCCGACGTATGCTAGGTCATACGAGGTTCCTAATCACTAACAAGGTAGTACATTATCCTCAGAAGGGGCCACAAACTTAACATAACAAGTTTCATAAAACTTCGTTGAGTCGGTGTCGCCAAATTCGAAAAATGCATTTCGAAATTCGTGACGTCTGGTGCCGAGATTTCGGCACAACATATGAAACTCTCTACATTTTCTCCTCTATTATGAAACACGTGATGGTGAAATTAGCGGTGCTAGAGTTCTTAGTGTACCATTTTCCAATTTAGGCTGATTCATTTCCTCTCATTGGCGGCCCTTTAACAGAGCGTTGTAGTGCCCTATTATGCGCAGCCTATACCTTGTCGCTTCCCAATATCACTTCACTTCCACCACGAACAAGAGCCAGTTGTCGCTCTCCGGGTCCAAGATCGCCGCTAGCCGAGGTCAGTGTCCTCGCGAAGAGACGCTCACAGCGACGGTGGCATCTCTTTGCTGAAAGGAGAGAGAGACGGGAAAACGTTGTGTGCCGTGTAGCAACAGTGGCAGTCGCGGCATTTTTGCGAGTCTGCAGCGACGGCTGCCCCGTGCCGGCAGTCCACTGCAGCAGGAGATACATTCCGAGCCGTGGTGCTCGGCTCTATCTCTTCCGGTCGTGATTGGCGCGCTCCGCCGCCATGCGACCTGCGGTCGTCGCGCTACTGCTGGCGCATCATCGTCGTCAGCCTGGGTGATAACCTCGGAGTGAAGGACTTGGCCAAACTCTTCTATGCAGCTTTCTATGTGGAATATATATATACCTCCAGGCCTGCGCGAATACTCAGCATGGTCACAACGAAAGCTGTATCCGGGAACGGTCTTCCTAGAGACCGCTTGTAAACTATATTGGAGTGACTGCTGCAAGTATACTTGAGTCGTGCCACGACGCCATAACCCATCATAACTTTGCGAAGCAGAGCACCCACTATGCTGTTATTATGCTATTATTCATCATTCTGTGGAGAAACGAGGCACCCTCTGCGCGTCTGAAAGGTATTATGTGCGCTTTGTTTACTATGTAGGTCCGCTGACGATGAAAAATTATGGCTGAACAATGCTGGCAGAAAAAAGTGCACTACGCTTTTTTGGCCAATCCCCCTGAGTGGGTGTGAACCATAATTTTAAAACAAACAAACCAACCATTTGTAATAGGTGGGGAAGTTTAAACCACTTGCTCAATTCGCACCGTGCGATGCTGTGACGCCTGGCGTTGTTTTACTCTTCCATCGAGCTATGCTATCAGCTGTTAACGTGCTTCCTCTCCCGAAGACGCGCGTGTCTTTCTTGCGCATGAGTTTCAAGCACCGGTGCGGCACTGTGGTAGATACTCCGTGTGTGTTTGTGTGTTTTCGCTTCCGTCCCGCTCTCTTTAATTCTCTCATTCCCATTGACTCACTTTTCTGTCTCCCATTTCCCCTTCCCCAGTGCAGGGTAGCAAACCAGACACTTGCTTTTTAATTAACCTCCCTGCCTTTCTTCATACCATCTCTCTCTCTCTCTCTCTCTCTCTCTCTCTCTCTCTCTACTCCTCTGCCACACAGAATGGCTTGGTTCAAATCCCGCTCGATCCTGGATTTCGTTTTTTCCTCGTTGTGCGCAATAGCTCTCACGGACACCGGCTAAGAATAAGGAGACGGTGAAAGACAACGCCGCCAAAATCGGCCGTTGTGGTCTCATAACATAGTGAGAGATAGCTGAGCTATAGTTAGTAGGTATTATTGCCAAATAGACAGTCAATACACTGTCTCGACTTCTCTTTTTTGTCTGTGTCTTGCACTATCTCTCTCTCTTCATCATAACGACTTTCGTTGTATAAAACGGCCTCAGTGGACATTTTCGGTGGCCGACGCGAGCGGCCGCATGCATGTGCGGTTCATATCAGTCAAGCAAAATTGTTTCTCGCGAAATTCATATTTATTGGCCTACAGTTTATGCACGAAGCGTATCAATGAACTCTGTCAGATTTTACAAGTTTCACTTAACAAACACGTTAATAGTTTACTCTGCGAGTAAAACAAGCGTTTATAATTCAATCCTCGTGTAAAACATTACCGGCCTCACATGGAGCCTGATTGTGATTTCACTACTTGATCGCGATTGGATCAATACGCAAGATGCGTAAGCCAGCAAGCTGATCGCGCTTGATAAATCCAATCTTGGTGTAAAGTGGCCTGCGTGATTGGAATGTAATTAACTCTGCATATCGTACCTTCGCCGGCATATTTCTTCAGATATGCTGCGGCATCCCTACCACGTCAGCATAACATTTGAGAACGTCCCAACCGAGAACCTTCGCATCAGCAGCTAAATTTATTGTATCATTATACGCCTCGGAGAATTGCCGGGAAGTGCATGAAATGGTTATGTGCAATCATGTAACGTGACAGCGACAGTCTTAGTGAATGTGTGAAACGCTGAAAGTTCGGGCAAAGACGCATATTCATATTGGACTGATTGCAATGTAGAACGGGTCTAATGTATCTGTGACTACTACTACGATTATCACTATCACGGTAGTAAACTACTACGATGCAGTTCACGAGGCAGTTTTTTACGCTGGCCTACACAGCCTTGTCGTTCCTCGTCGCAATCCATATTTAATGGGTAACGCCTTCTTTACTAAACGTAAATATTAGCCTCTCTGGTGTAAGCATCCAGTCCACAGATCAATGTGTGCTGGTGTCCTTGAGAGCCGACCAGTACACAAAGCTTCCTCTATTGTTGGGACATGTTTTAGGCACCGCGCAGGCGTTGTTCATTATGCATGCACACCACAACGCCGCACAGCGAGTGACAGCGAGGAGAACGCAAAACGCTATGCGCTAAACAATAGACGAACACCCACGGAGCGTCGTCGTCAAATAAGTCGATGCCAGAAAACGCGCGTTCTTAGCGCACTCGTATAAGTGACGGTCCCCGGTTCGGTCTCGCTGTGTGACGCGGTGAGGCTGCGCTGCCAAGCGCCTAGACACGACGGGAAAGAAGCAAGGCGGCGTCATGGCCGAATCTGGCGAACGTGTTGCGCCTCGACGCAGCTAAAAATAGTGGGCGCGCCACGCGATGCCGATATGTTTGCCATTAAGTATATGCTGCATGACTTGCCGTCCCTTGCCGCTGTATTTTTCCGCTTCGCTTTTTGTGGCGTATGCGCGCGTGCTTGTTTGTTCCTTCGAGAGGAAAAGCAAATGAATATATATAAGTAGGGGGAGGGGTGTAGCCCGCATTATATTTTGGTATGAAGGCTTAAGAGACATTGATTGATTTGTGGGGTTTAACGTCCCAAAACCACGATATGATTATGAGAGACGCCGTAGTGGAGGGCTCCGGAAATTTTGACCACCTGGGGTTCTTTAACGTGCACCCAAATTTGAGCACACGGGCCTACAACATTTCCGCCTCCATCGGAAATGCAGCCGCCGCAGCCGGGATTTGAACCCGCGCCCTGCGGGTCAGCAGCCGAGTACCTTAGCCACTAGACCACCGCGGCGGGGCAAGGCTTAAGAGACAACTAAACAGTATAGCAATATGGGCTTTTTTTCCTATGGTAAATTTTAGAAAAAACCAATTAAAAATGTTAAAGATGAGCCCACAAGAGGCTGGTCGAAAAGATGTAAATACAAAGCGTTAGACATATTTAACAAACAAAAACCAAGCTGTAAATAAACATCAACAGCTACATTCCCCAAATTTTTCATGTAGTGTGCTAGTATTAAGTGTTGAAGTGTTCAGAGAGTGGTAGAGTGGGAGGTAGTGTTAATGTAGTGCGTGAATTAGTGTTCGAGCTGGGATAATCTTGGTAACCCCGAAGTTCAACATTCGAGGCTATAGAGGTCAAGGTGTGTGTGTTTGTGTGTGTGTGTGTGTGTGTGTGTGTGTGTGTGTGTGTGTGTGTGTGTGTGTGTGTGTGTGTGTGTGTGTGTGTGTGTGTGTGTGTCCTGTACAGCAACCGAGGCGTCGTGCGCACTTTGGGTGGCGGGCGAGAGATAGTTTCTTTTGAGATATACATTGAGGAGTACGCGTCTCTGTTTAAGCTGCGTGTGTTTCTCGCGCTGGGTTGTATTGTTAGCTTTGCTACCATCCTCTTATTGCTTCATTTGTAGCTTGTATTTTCTACCCTCCATTCGGCAGCAACCACAAAGGAACCTACTAAACTACACATTAATTAGGTACACATTAATTTTGCTGTGCTTCTTTTTGGATTCGTGAATATCTTTTTGATGCACTTCGTAAGAATGCTTATAAAATGGAGACGTTCACAAAAGTGGGTGTGGAGATAGCGAGCGCTTTGCTGTTGAAAACTTGCTGGACGGTACTTCCACTGACTTATACATTTCTTTTTAAATGTGACATCTACTTCAAAAGTGTGTCGCACCAATTGTGCATAAACTTCACACCCTTGAGACGTACCGCAATGGTTATATTCTGCGTTTGTTTATAATGGGAGGCGCTGTTTTCTAGCCCGGCTCTAGATAGTGCGCTACGACTTATATTAAACGAGCTGAGCGTATGGCACGCGCCAGTAACAGGGGGCACCGCCCCCTGGTACTGGTGATTATATAAAGATCATATAATAATCTTTCAGTTACTACAACTACTTATATTACACTATTACCACTACTTGTTGACAGTGATGCAGAATAAGTCTTTTTTTTTTTGCTGCCAGCAAACGCCAGATCTCGCGCAATAGTCGTAGGATGGTCCTGCGGAGATGACAAATTAATCTACATAATGATTTAAGTTGCAGAATCAACATGGGAGCGTATGGTAGAGATTCCGCCAGCGTACTAACGTTTCACGCTATGATGTGCTGTGACATGTGTCGATATAATGGCGACCACTGCGCGCAGGTTTGTGCGCAGTGATTGCCACAATAGTATACCATTCCTGCACAATTCGCGATGATTTAGTAGAGGTAAAAGCGCTGAATTTTCATATTGTGGCCTGTCGTGCTCCGGGGTCATTCGTATTGGTAAATATTTATCGATGTACGAAGTTCAAGATAAAAATATCCTCGAGCGCGAAAGTTGTGGTGTGATGCAAAGGCTTTCTTCTCTTCGTAGTGGCCCTATTTTAGTTGCGCTCGAATACCAAAAGCCCGACAGTTTTCTCGCATTTGACGTCAGAGCTAAGAGATCCAGTCGCAAAGCCCGTCGCCGTCAGATGGATGCTGCATACGAGATCGGCGCCAACAACAATGGGTGCCCACTGTTCCTGCTTTCATGTCTGCAGGGCCGTGAAAACTTATACCCGGCAGGGGGAGCACTGCAACCGAGTGGTGCTCGCTCGGTTAATACGTCTAACCCAGAAGACTCCTACTTATTGTAGACCGTGTCGCAACTCGGAACACAGACACACACGAGTGGGAATGGCTGAATTGCACCGGTTGGCCGCAACCTCGTGCTGTAGGAATAAAAGAGAACTGACTGCTCGGCTGTGAAAAAAAAAAAAGTTAAGAGACACAAGCGTGACAGAGGCAAGAGGAAAAATATAGGAGGTGCGCAAACGGCTTCGCGTGTGTCCCCTGGCTTGCGTCCAGAGCGAAACAACAAGAGCATGCTCGAAACTGAGCCCGTGGTTTCGCGGGCTGCTGTCCTCGAGAGGCGAGTGATCCTCGAACGAGATGAGAGACGGTGCGTCTGCAGGCGCCTCTCGAAGCGTTTACCCTCCTTCCGTCGCGCCTCCCGCAGTGTAACCTTTGCACGGGGCGTCCATGTTTGTCTGGGCTGCGCCCGTATCCTGCGGAACGAATGGGACCATGCTTGAAGGCGGGAAAGAGAGGCTGCTGTGTGACCCGGACGTTCACGGGGCATAAGGCGCTTTGCGAGGTCTGGTCGTGACTTGGCTTGACTCTTGTCGGATACGAGCGGAGGGTGGCATACGCGGCTCTACCCTTTCGCTGGCGACGTTGTGTTTTTTCAAGCTACGCGTATCCTTTTAGAGGGGGAAGAAGTGTTGTCTCGCTGTTAATGCCTCTAGTGCTGCGAGCTTCCTGTCGACGGGTGTATGCCCTCTTTCGTGTGTTCTCACGAAAGGACATTGCGGACAGCCGATGAAACTTGAAGCTGTTCACCTTTCCTACGTTGCCCTCGGAGTGATGCATGTCTATATTAGGTGACTTAACGGGAATAATGTTTCTGTGGAGGCGCCTGAGATCGGGCCACTCACACGACCGTTTGGAGTCGACTCTAGCCGCATTAATTTTATTTACGCATCGCACATGTAGCAACTGACATATTCCATCAAAAGAGAGGACCAATCAGAAAGACAAGATAGCTCGCAGGGTTCCTAATGCAGTCTTCTTTATCTTCTAGGCCGATGTATTGATCCTCCCCCTGCCCTCTCCTGACTGATGTGACGTCGCAAGCGGCGTTGTCATGATAGGGTACGTCGTGGTCTGGGACTCATTACACGATGATAATTTTGGCATCACTCGTACGCACAATGACTGCGCCGACGGTCAGTTTTAGGGTTTTATGAGTCATTTGATGCGTTCACCTTAAAAGGGCACACCATTTTAGTAGAATTGGAAAATTTGACGTGTCAGTGGGGCCTGTTGCGCCTTTGTGTAGCGTGGTGCGGACTCGGGCCATCCGAGTCCCCGGAGAGGACGAGTAGAGAAGCCGGAGAAGGAGAAAAAAATGTTTATATACAGTATTTACATGGTAGCGTGGTACAACATGAAAAGAGAATCACCCCCGAGCGCCTCTGCGCTAGCGTTTTTATACATCGTCCGCCTTCCCAAGATCCCTTGCAAAGATAATTTATGCGCAGGATACTCCAATGAGATCGTCGTCTTCCTCTCCGGCCCCGAAGAGGGAAAGCCAAACACCGCCTCCCTCTGAACCTAGGAAAGGGGGCAAGGCATGCCCAGTTCGCTGTTTGGTGAGGGAGACCCCACGCGCCAGCGTGGCACCACAGTGAGATGACGTGGAATCCCATGCGCAAAGTCGCTCCCTGATGCAGCCAGGTTGACTCAAGCAAGGCAGAATACCCCGTACAGCTGCTGGGTCGACGCTGCTTCGGAGTGTTGCTCTCGGCGGCTGACAAAAGCTTGGCCAACGACTTTTGTGTCAAGAGGAGCCGGCGACGTGGTTTTTCCCGATTGTCCGCGTCCGTCGCCGTCCCGGTGCAGGGTTGACTCATCAACAGCTGCCAGGTGCCAGCAGGCCGCGAAGACCACGTGGAACTTGGGCGAGGCACAACAGCACCCCCGCCGCCAGATGATACATCGGGAGGTCGAGTTGTTCCATGCAGCTCGGCCGGGTCGATGTCGGCGACGTTCCGGCAAGGCTCTTGCTTTCTCGAAGGGCCTGGTCAAACTGGAATGCTCCAAGAGCTGGCCTCTGCGCCCCGCTTCGGTGAAAAGTGGGTGACAAGCTCCAAGAAACGACCTTTGTCAGCCACACACAATGCGACAAGCACCGCGTGCACGCCACTCTCATCGCCAGGCCTCAGATTTTACAAAGCAAACATCTTATCTTAATAACTTAAGCTCAAGGAAACAATGTGCATACCAATCGGGACAAGTGTCCAGTAACTCTTTCATACGTAATTTCATTTGGAATCGAGATAACATTATAATCAAGCTAAACAAGCAAACTGTAGAGCTCGGGACAACGAGGGAGTCAGTAAAAAATTTCTCTATGCCCTCACTGTAACACATTGAAAAAAAAAAGTACACATTAACTAGGTAAAGGTAAACAAAAAAATCAAACAAACCTTCCGCGTCTTTTGACGAGTCAAAACGCTCGACTTAGGGCGTCTGCATTTGTATGAAGGCCACCTCTCTTGTAGCGCACCTCGAAATTGTGCTGCTGCAGTGCTATGCTCCATCTGAGCAAACGACCATTCTTAGGTGACATTTGGTGTAACCAGGTTAGTGGAGAGTGATCAGTTTCTATAATAAACTTAGAGCCAGCAACATAGCAGCCTAGTTTTTGTACGGCCCAAACAATGCAAGCACATTCTTTTTCCGAAGTGCTATAAGCCTCTTCCCTGCTGCTCAATTTGCGACTCAAATACAAAACCGGCCGCTCCTCTCCACTCTGGTCCGTCTGACATAGCACTGCTCCTAAACCGCGTTCGCTTGCATCACACTGAATAGTGAAAGGTTTTGCAAAATCCGGTGCCCTCAAGACGGGTTTCTCACTCAATGCGTGCTTCAGCTTCTGAAAAGCGTCTTCCTTTTTAGAGTCCCATTGAATGTTCACAGGTTCGGTCTTGCGTAAACTATCTGTCAAAGGGCTGGCAATCTCGGAGTAATTCGGGACGTAATGCTGATAGTAACCTGTGAGGCCGAGGAATGCTCTCACCTCGGTCTTAGTGCTGGGACGACGATAACCGACCACCGCGGCTACCTTGAGTTCGGACGGTTGACGACGCCCATTTCCTACAATGTGCCCTAAATAGCTTACTTCAGCACAGCCCAAATGACATTTCTCTCTCTTTACCGTAAGACCTGCATTTTTGATCCGTTCCAAAACCATCCGAAGGTGTTCAACATGGTCTTCCCATTTGTCCGAAAATATCGCCACATCGTCTAGGTAAGGCAGCGCAAATTTCTCGAGCCCGTGGAGAACCTTATCCATCAGGCGGCTGAAACAATACGGTGCGTTCTTGAGCCCAAAGCTCATCATCAAAGGACGAAAAGTGCCCAGGGGTGAGATAAAAGCAGCGTATCGACTCGCGCGCTCTGTCAAAGGGACCTGCCAATACCCCCTAACAAGGTCTAGCGTAGAAATGTATTTCGCCTTAGACACTGTCTCTACCCTCTCTTCAATGTTAGGAATAGGGTAAGTCTGGTCGATTGTTACAGAGTTCAGGCGGCGATAGTCCACGCATGGCCTTGGATCACGGCCCGGAATCTCAACCAAAATCAAAGGCGAGGTGAAATCACTGTCTGCTTCGATGATAACACCTAGGTCGATCATGCGGCGAATTTCGGCCTCTAGTATCTCTCTCTGTCTAGGTGACACCCGATACGGCTTACAGCTGATCGGCTTGTTAACCGTCAGCTCAATGTCGTGCTTAATCACATCCGTTTTGCCTGGCTTCTCGGAGAAAACGGTAGCGAATTCCTGTACTAAAAGCTCTAAATCTTCCTCTTGAGCCTTACTTAGGGTGTTCCCTGTGTCTACCCTATCTGACAATGTGCTGCTGACCGTGCCATCGGAAAGACAAAGGATTTCCGCGCCCTCGTCCTCAGGAACATTGAGTGCAAGGTTTACTACTGCTTTTCGTCGCATGTAGGGTTTCATTAGGTTACTGTGATACACTTTGGGGCATTTCCGGCCCCACTTTACCTCGTAGTTGGTGTCTGAAAGCACTGACATCACTGTCGCTGGTCCCTCCCATTGTACGTCCAGCTTGTTTTTTCTTGAAGGGCACAACAGCATCACCTCATCGCCCACTCTAAAGACTCGCTTTCGAGCTGACTTATCGTAACGGGCCTTGGAAAGCGCCTGTGCTGCGCGCATGTTGCTCTCCACCACTTCGCGTGTAGTCCCCAGTCGCCCCAATAAATCCAGTACATAGGAAACCACATTAGGGTCCTCCCCATATCCAGTCCATGACTCTCGTATCAAGTGCAGCGGACCTCTCAAGTTCCTGCCGTAGACAAGTTCAGCCGGACTAAAACCCGTACTCTCGTGTGGGGCCGACCTCAGAGAAAACCTCGCAGCTGGTATACACCCCTCCCAGTCACTTTTATGCTCAAAGCACAAAGCTCGCAAAACGCGTTTCATGACCGAGTGCATGCGTTCCACAGGGTTCGACTGTGGATGGTGAATAGAGCTATGCGCGATTTTTATCCCGCAGCGTTCTAGGAATGTAGTCGTAAGGCAGCTTGTGAACACACTTCCGTTGTCACACTGTATCTCCGAGGGAAAACCCACCCGAGAAAAAATAGACAACAATGCGTCCACCACGCATACTGAACTCAACTCTTTCAGTGCGATTGCCTCCGGGAACTTGGTGGCAACGCACAGCGCGGTCAGGACGTACCGATATCCTGATTTAGATGGAGGCAGAGGCCCCACGATGTCAATCACGAGCCGACGGAAGGGTTCTGTGATTATTGGCACTAGTTTCATTGGTGCCTTCCATTTGTCTGTTGATTTTCCTATCCGCTGACAAGTGTCGCATTCACGGACAAACATCTCTACATCCTTCCAGCACCCGGGCCAGTAGAACTCCTGAGCCAGCTTAGCTTTCGTTTTCTTTATACCTAAGTGGCCCGCCCAGGCGTTGCTGTGGGCCAGGTCGAGAATGTTCCGCCGGTATTTTAGTGGAACTACCACTTGGTTGTAGACCCGCCCTTTAGCGTTCTCATACCTGCGATGCAACACCTCGTTTTGGGTGTAGAACGAAACGTTCTTTCTAGAGTTACCTTCCTTATGTATGGCATCTAGCAGCATAGAGAGTGCGAGATCCGCCTTTTGATCGACCACTAGCGTTGCACGGTCGGTTCTGGCTAGCTGACACCAACTGGTGGACGCGGGTGTTAACACCGAGCCTGTCACCAAGTCCTCGTTTTCGGGCGTTAGAGATATTTCCTCGCTGTTGCCGACCATAGCCCCAGTTTCCGTCTCGACCACTCGCATGGCAGACTCATTTTCCGTCGCAACTACCTCAGGTTTTCCTACACTGCCCTCGGACGTCTGTTCCCCAGAGGGTGAGCTGCTCAGCTGTTGCGTCAGCTCGCGCGCCTTCGAACGGGTAAGGGCCATGCAAGCTATTTCGGTGGCAAATGATTCTCCACGTGTTTTTAACATTTCCTCAGACTTATTTGAAAATAGGTAAGGGAAGTGCTCCGGAAGGTTGGCTGAAATTGCTGCTTCCGTACACAATTGGCCGAAAGGGCCCTCGATTTCAACCCTCGCTATCGGTAGGCAGACGCTTTGCTTTTCTGCCACTTGCCGAATCCAGGCACACTCTCCTATATAGTCTTCGGAAGATACGCAACTTGGATGCGCTACATCCATTGTGGCCGCCGAGTCCCTCAATACCCTACACATTCGGCCGTTCACTGAGAGTGTCCTCATGTAAGGCTTCAACAGCTTTAAGCTATCCTCTGACTCCTGAATTGTGGCAAATGCCATGTGCCTCTTACAGCTCCTGGCCATGTGGCCCTTTTCTCCGCAGCTGTAGCAAACAACTGGCTTCCGCGCTTCTAACGCATGCGCTATGTCACCCGGCGCCTTTGAACCTGATGAAGGTGCCGCCTTAGTCCCCTCACTGTCCTTTCCCTGCTGACTGTCTAATAACTTGGAATTCTCGGGTTTCCAGTTATTTCTTGCAAACCTCTTGCGTCCCTGGTTTCCCGACCAGCTTTCTACCTTTTCATTTTTTTCCGAAGTTCGTGGTGTACTGCGGAGACTACGGCGTGAGCAGTAATCTTCGGCGAGTTCTGCTGCCCTGTTCATGTCTACGTCTTTCATCCTATCCTGCACCCAAAGCCTTACCTCCTCGGGAATTCCCCGGTAAAACTGCTCAAGTACCATCAACTCAATGACCTTGTCATGGTTGCCATAGACTTGCGCGCTTTTGAGCCACTCTTCAAAGTTGGCTCTAATTTGGTAGGCATAGTCTGAATGAGATTCGTTGCCCCTCTTAGAGTGCCTGAACCGCAGGCGGAAAGCCTCTGTCGATAGGCGACATTTTCGTAGCAATGCAGCCTTTACCCTGTCATACACCTCGGAGTCCTCTTTATTCATTCTTGCGATAACATCGGACACTTCGCCTGGTAGTACGCATATCAGTTTTTGTGGCCAAGTCTCCCTACTAAACCCTGCATTTTCGCATGCTCGCTCAAAATGCACGAGGTATAATGCAATGTCGTCACCCGCCTTGAAGGTGTGGATTAGATCCTTTATCTTTGATTCTCCACCCCCTGAATTTCGATTTCCCACGGACATACGAAGCTCCAGTTCTTTCAGACGGATTTCATGTTCTTTATCCTCGCGATCCCTCCTTATTTCCTCCTCTCTCTGTTCACGGGCTAAGCGCTCACGCTCCTCTTTCTTTGCCAAAATGGTTTCTCTGGCCTCAATGGCCTCTTCTAAACTCACTTCCTCTTTTCCCAAGTGCTCCAAAATTTGTTGTTTTCTTTTAACCGAGCCGACCGAAATATTCAGCTCCTGACAAATTTCGAGGAGTTCTTGGACCTTAAACTTCTCCATCTTAGATATGCACACCGTTTCTCTTCTAGGGTAATTTTGCCCACGAGCCACCCAATTCTTGGTCTGCGAATCAAAATTTACCACAATCACCCTACCACGTTACCGACCATCTGCGCTAACGAGTCTGGCGAAAAGAAGAGCAAACACGCGGCACTCACCACTTCGATGCAGCCGACGCAGGCGAATCCCATAAGCTGCCAGCCACTGTTGCGCCTTTGTGTAGCGTGGTGCGGACTCGGGCCATCCGAGTCCCCGGAGAGGACGAGTAGAGAAGCCGGAGAAGGAGAAAAAAATGTTTATATACAGTATTTACATGGTAGCGTGGTACAACATGAAAAGAGAATCACCCCCGAGCGCCTCTGCGCTAGCGTTTTTATACATCGTCCGCCTTCCCAAGATCCCTTGCAAAGATAATTTATGCGCAGGATACTCCAATGAGATCGTCGTCTTCCTCTCCGGCCCCGAAGAGGGAAAGCCAAACACCGCCTCCCTCTGAACCTAGGAAAGGGGGCAAGGCATGCCCAGTTCGCTGTTTGGTGAGGGAGACCCCACGCGCCAGCGTGGCACCACAGTGAGATGACGTGGAATCCCATGCGCAAAGTCGCTCCCTGATGCAGCCAGGTTGACTCAAGCAAGGCAGAATAGAGATTGTGGTTATATCAGAAGAAAAGAAAAGAAAGGTGCCGACCCGTAACTGTCTCTCCTTACGAGGACACCTCAACAGGTCAGCAGAGGAATGGGATATGGGGAATAAAAGATATAGAGAGAAGGAATAAAAAGAATAGAAGGAAAATAGATGGATAAGAAGCCGCCAGCCAGCGAGAGGAAAAAAAGAAGGAGATAGGAAAGTGGAGATCCGGTCGAAGCAGTCCAAGGGCGGGGTGCCACAATGCGAGAGCTGCACGGCATCAGGAGACCGCGGAGGGCGAACCAGTCGGCGGGAGCTACGCTGAAGTCGGAGATCGCGAGGGCACAACCGTCCAGCTTGAAATCCTCGCTGGGTCGACGCTGCTTCGGAGTGTTGCTCTCGGCGGCTGACAAAAGCTTGGCCAACGACTTTTGTGTCAAGAGGAGCCGGCGACGTGGTTTTTCCCGATTGTCCGCGTCCGTCGCCGTCCCGGTGCAGGGTTGACTCATCAACAGCTGCCAGGTGCCAGCAGGCCGCGAAGACCACGTGGAACTTGGGCGAGGCACAACAGGCCTTAGACTAGGGACATCCAGCCGGACAGACTGCGATTTTCAACCTTTTGTTACTTACGGAGCACTGCGGTTGTAGCCTGTCCGGCGGTATCTGTGCATAATAAAGTTTTTCTACTGCTGCTACTCACGTTACACATCGTTCATTAATGAATCTGCTTGACCCACTCTCCACTTTTCGTCAAGGGGTTGTGTCGTGTGTAGTGCGGACCACTTTATCGAAGAAGAACTGATGAAATGGTGCACTTACACTGCTAACGATACGTCATCGCACACTGCGGACTAAAGTCGTCGTTTCAGCCGCAGAGTCCTGACATGATGCATAAGCATTTGGCAGCAAGCGACGCTGTTCGTAGACATCTGTTTAACGTTTAAGCATATTCTTGGCGGGCTCCTCTGGCAAAGCCGCGACAGTAGCGTAACGCCTGGTGTGTGTGACGCCCTCTGATCGGAAAAGAATTTGTTATTTGGACAATTTGTGGCATTACCTAGCTACATAATTGTCAATATTATGGCGTGGCTTAGAGCAAAAAATAAAGTAAGTACTAAATATCAGTAACGATACATAGCGCTTGTAAAAAAATACACGGGGAACATGTACATGTATAAATAGTGAATAACAAGTCGAACCCACGACTCACCGATTGTGTCGGGACTCGAATACTCGATCTTCGCAGTGTGTATACGTGCCGGCACGATCAGAAACGCACGTTCGAATATTCCGTTATTGGTACATATGTGCAGGGCTCGGCAACCGTTATTCCCTCGGCGAGCTTTCATGAACATCGACAGAAGGCGTATCAATATAGTTTTGAGATCGCCTAAAATTGATCAATCTTTATATTCAATCAAGCACGAGAAACATAGACAGACGTCTATTTTAAAGTGCTAGGCAGGGTAAGGAAAACAGCCACAGTTGCTACAAATAACGCGTCATATATTTTCCTTGGCTTCATTGTTTGTAGATTTCATTTGGATGGTGTCTGACAAATTAAAAACGAGCCCCGAAACTCCTTCTTATGTTCGTTCTCACAACATACAGACAGTTGAGACGTTTGATACATCATTTCTCTTCGATACTCAGAGATAACTGGAAGCAACCGTGGGATGGGCATGCTTCTGGCCTCGTTCGATCTATATGCTGAGGCCTAGAACTTCATGGGAAGAGAGAAAGAGAGAGAAAAGGGGGCGTGTGTGAGAGGTGAATTTATGAATTACCTTATACAGCGAAGGTCAGCTATATGTGTCCAGTGGACAACACGTGCGCTATTTACTGCCGGTACGTCGGCTGACCAAGAAGCTGCAGGCATGGGCCATCTATGCGCAGCACTGGGAAGTTACACGTGGTACGCACGTCTACCACGAATGAACGCCCTGTGATTGACGGCTGCGAGGGCCCCTGCATTCTCGACCGTCCAGCGCTTCCGATGTCGGCGCGGTCAGCGCGTTGCTTCGAGCCTCGCGTGCGGTCAACAGCACTGCTGCCTAGTCGGCGCGACGTGCGCGGTGCTGCTGACCCTCGCGAGGCCATGTCAGCGCAGCGCCGAAATCAACAGGAAGCTGCGCCGGGGACGATCCTCGACACGCGCGCCGTGCAGCGATGCCTGAGATGCTTGCTGATTCCTTCCTTTCTCCCGCGGTGCGTCGTCATTCATTGTGACGTACGGTGTTTTCCTCGGCAAGTGCGTTGCCCGAGGTCAGCGATAAGTATACAGAGGGATTCAGATTGTGGGACGCATTCTGCTTGCGTCACCATATTGGCGCAGTCAGGGGGTGGCACGTACTCCCCCCCCCCCACCAACCGAAATCTTTTTTTCGCCACCTGCCCGACCGGCCTCCACTTTCGATCAAAAAGGTGCCACCCCTCACCCTTCCCCCGAAAAAATATTTCCGCATACAGCGCTGCGTCCTCAGGCCACATGTGTCCCCCTAATACAAAACTATGTAACGTTAAGGCGAAATTATTGTCACGCCTAACCAAACGAAAAGTTATATTCGGTGTCCTGCACCAACATGGCCTTTACACGTGTGACTCGATAAATCTCCTCGTGATTGCGCCATCACATAACGCCATATATCGCTTAGATTTGAGAAGTCACGGCGGCGTCATCACGCGACATCGCCGCCTGATGGAAAAGGGGACAGATCACGGAGGCTGCGCAAGGCCAGGTCAGGTGCAGATAATTTGCAGTGCCTGCGATCACGGAGGCAGTTAAAACTACGTTACCTCCACAAAGCTTGAGTAGGGGACGTGCGGCAAGGGTCAATGCATCTGATGGGCACGAAAAAGATGCCTCTCGCGTTTGAGTCGTCTTAGGCGAACGTGTATGGGCACCTGTGAGTTTTCTGCGTGCCGATCAGTTAACGTGGCCACTATAGCTAAATGAAGTTGTCACAGGACTATGCGGATCTGCTTAGTCACCGACTGTTGACACATCGAAGCAGCTATACCTGTTAAATGAAAGCGGTTAATGACCCCTTTCAGCAGAAAATTCAGTTTATGAGAGGAACGATGAATGAAGTGAGCTGGAATACAAATTAATTTACAATGAGCGTAGCTCAGTAAGTTGAAAGCGTGTATCACAACTACCTTACACGGGCACCGCGGTGAGTGAAACAACTTTATTAGGTCCATAATAGACGCGAGTTAACTCAACGTCACCTGGCTAAGCCCAGTCGGGGACGGTCAGGTTAAGTCTGACCGCCCTCGCGCGAGCTCTCTTTCATGTAAATTTGTAAATTCTTTTAGATGCGCCGCAGCTTATGGCGGGGGCTGTGTCCGTCTCTCCCTCCTTACTTCCCACGGCGTCCACACCCCACTGCTCATACATGTCATTAGTGGCGCAACGCAGTGTCATTTCAGTCGCGATTGATATAGACGGAAATCGATTATGTTATCATTACTTAACAAGAAAGAGAGATATATAACAATATTTAAATAATTTTCACGAGACGTTGGCCTTGTTTATCGCCCTGTCTGCTACTCCACGTCTCGGGTGGTGACTATGATATACTGTACAATGATCTCATTACACAAGTAAGGTGCGTAAGTGGACCTGTCACGGCTGAGAAACTCAACCCCAATCAAGCTCGACCAGTGATGGAAAGTTTACGTCATGCACCCGTATCGCGCACTTTTATCAGCATAAGCGCGCAGCGAATTTATATGATAGCAGCTTCCGGCATCACGGTTTCTGATGCATATAGTTTCCACCAACAGAAGAGCGAGACATATCTTCGACGTACCGCCTGGAATGAATAACATGTTTTCGACTATAGCTCGTCTCGATTTCCCTCTTCATTCACCCCGCTACGCGATGAGATTAGGGAATCTCACATACAGTGGTCTCCACCGCGAGGCTTGCTGCACCAAAGGGTGACAGGCATGGCGGCTTTCAAGGATTTCTCGTGTTGACAAATCTCGGCTAACGTCCCGTGTGGATCGCCGTATAGTGGAGGAGGGCGAGTGTGTGGTGTAGTACTACAGGGCTGCAAACCGCGATTGCGCACTGTCACGCACCGGCTGCTCCCAGGGTCGCGAGCCAAGCCTCGTTGGTTGGCGGCGGTGTCTATTCTTGTCTACCCCCCCCCCCCCCGCCCTCGCTCACACACTCACACACAGACGTTTCGTCGTCTATACACGTTGGGGAAAGAAGAACATATCTCATCGCGTAGTGTGTAACAACCGGATAGGGTTCGCTCGCCCCAATCCGCCTACCATTTTCAGTGCAGATGCTTGTTCGTCTGCGCTGAAACGTTGAGGGGTTAAGTCTCATGTTGTAAAAACTGTTCATGTTTGTTAGCTTAGTTGTTTTGTGCTTCAATATAGAGTGAAAACAAACGAGAGGAACATGATTTGTCCTAGAAGACATGATCTTTCTTTTTTATTTTTGTCGTAGACCTAGTCGAAGAGCCCATTCTCCATTTTTCATTCCTAGCTGCCACTCACTCTTACCTTGTGCTTGTTGATTTATTTATTTATTTTTATTTATTTATTTGCGGGGTTTAACGTCCCAAACCACCATATGATTATGAGAGACGCCGTAGTGGAGTTCTCCGGAAATTTCGACCACCCGGGGTTCTTTAACGTGCACCCAAATCTGAGCACACGGGCCTACAGTATTTTCACCTCCATCGAAAATGCAGCCGCCGTAGCCGGGGTTCGATCCAGTGACTGCGTGTCGGCAGCCTTGGCCACCGCGGCGGGGCCATTTTGTTAAGCATAATGATATTTGTATGGGTCGTTGACGTCTCTAGACCACCACGCCTTAGTGAAGGGCTCGGGAAATTTCGACCACCTGGGGTTCCTTGACGTGCACATGAACCTGAATACACTGGCGTCTAGTACTTTACCCCGACGGAAATGCGGCAGCCGCGGCCGAGTTCCCATCCCGCGACCTGTGGGTCAGCACTTGCAAGCACCATTATATTGCGGCGGCCAGCAACGGGAAAAGCTTCGCCTTATTTCTATCATCTTTAACTCTACCAGCGCCCCGAAAGTTGCGAGTCCTCTGCGACAAATGACGCACGTTGCCTGCACGAGTAATACTCCGTGTAGAACTACAAAATGGCGAGCTGCGTGGCGTGTGGGCATGCCATCGTGGAAAATTGTTGGTGCCCTCATACGGGTATTTAAGGGAAAACAAAGACTCTATCCCTCCACTCGTCTTTAAGTCGAAATTTGTCTACGACTTGACGTGTCCGTGTGGTTTGCGTCACACCTGCCGAACCTCCTTGACGTCGCGTAAGGCGCGGGATTTGATCGATTTCACGGCGCCCCATGGGCCGCCATGGATTCAATCGATTTTGTCTTGGGCCCAAAAATAGACTCTGTTTTCGCTCGTGTCCCTCCCTTATATTCTCCCGCTCTTCTGTACTTACTCCTTACCTGCTGTCGTCAAAAAAAAAAGTTCTTCCAGCGACTGATCTGTGACCTTCTCCCGCGCTCCTATATCTCCTTCGCTGGATTACCCGGACGCCAATGTTTGTTCAGCGTCTGCTGTGTTACAGATCCTAAATGATGTATCTCCCTTGTCACAATGTCAAGGGCTCCTCCTGCACTATTGACTTCGTTTCATCTGTTCCGTTCCTTCCGAATGTTTATGTTTGGATCGAACGTTACGTTTCTTTTATTCCTCTCTTATCAGTAGCCGTGTTGCCCGTCCACAATTTCAACCCGTTTTTATTTTGTAAGCTTCAGGGAGTACTTGTTACTCCTTTTTGACTTATGAAATGAAGCTACCATCATAAAAGATGTATAGTGTGATGATACATACACTCGATTCGCGTTATCGCGTCTGCATCGATGCGCTATGTGAAAAGAAACGCGGAAAAGTAGCGCAGGAGCTCACTCCATTCAACGGGCTGGTCAAAAACATAAAAAATAAACAAATCTTCTGACAAAGATTGTGGTTTATGAGGGCATCGCCTTTGAAACGGACCGGCGTGATGCAGTTGCCTAGAATGATTGAGCGAACCAGCTGCAGGCTAGCATTTTCCTATACCTGCTTTATGAAGTTTCTATAACCCATGTGTCTGTTTTGTAAAGACCCGCTAAACTCGGTGTACGTGCAGCGGCGCCAGCTCACGGTAAACTGCCTCACTACCCCCCTTTTTTTCTCTTCCCACCCATGTTGTACCGATAAAACGGCAGTACCATTCGCCCTTGCGCAACTTTTTCCGCTCCCTTTGTTTTTTCTTCTTGCTTTTCTTCGATTGGGACTACCGTCACGCACGTACACAAAGCACATCTCCCACGCATTGCGAATCTCTGCCGCGTAGTTTTTTTTTTTGCGTTATTTTTGGTACGACACGCGTATGCGTATGTGCACGCGATCGGGCGTCAGGCCACGCGCGGAGACTTCGCCGATAAGATGGCACTACGGGGAACAACTGCACAGAATCGGAGTGGCCGACGCGTGCGAAATATGGAGGGGGACAATGCAAAAACAAAGTCAAGGACGCCCTTCGAGCTTGTGTTCTGGGAAGGGTGCGCACGCGGGCAAGGTCGGCAGGCGGCGTGGTCGGCGGACACACCTCGGCGCGCCGCGTTTTGCGAGGAGCCGTATTTGCGGAAGGACGCCGTTTTCGCTACTGGAACAATCCGCCTTCCTTGCGATGCCACGGCTAGAGTTACTGTATATGCTAGCTTTAGGCAGCAGAGTTGCGCCACTGTTTTCCGGGCACCGCTCGCTCCGCCTGCAGGAGTTCAGTGCCCCTTATAGAGTCACTGCATATGCTACAGTAACTCTAGCCACGGCGTATGTGCGCTTCCCCTGGCGGGAAACTTGCGAAACGCTGTGGTGAGGTATCTGCGCTCCTTTCGATCTCGGAGGCTTTTGTTTTGGCGAGCCCGGATGTCCCGGATCACCTACGAAGCTCCGCCCCCTACCAAGACAGTACAGGAACGTCAAGAAGGCGGATTATTCTTCAGTTATCGTGACACAGCATCGGGAGCTTGCGACTTTTGAGTATTATCTTACGATGCAATAGCCAGGTGATATCCTTTCATGAAGATCAAACTAATTGTCTTTTAGGGCCAATGGTTGAAGGAGATGGTCCAGGCAAGGTTGAGGTCAAGTTACTTCTTTTGTATTGATGGCTTCACCTTCCTTGGTGTCTTTCGGAGTTTTCACTAATGGTTCATTCTGATCAGACGAGATTTCGTCAGACCCTCGATTCAGACTCCACCCCCCCCCCCTCGGCCCTCTTTTTTAATTAAGGAAAGAAAAATTAGTAGTGAGGTTAAGAAGAAGAAATGGCCATTGGCAAGGCACGTAGCGCGAAGGCAAGCTAACCTGGATCGCAGACTGGATTCCAAGAGAAGGCAAGTGGGTGAAAGGTAGACAGAAAGCTAAGTGGGCAGATGAGATTAGGAAATTTGCGGGTATTATCAGTGAGAACGAACACTGGCGTCGCTGTGGTCGCGGTGATGTGACGTCACGGCACGGACTCGCCTGCCCCGCCGGCGCTTGTCGCCTTTTACAGCGCCCGCTGTGTACACGCTCTCTAGCGATATGTTGGTGATTATTCCTCAACTTCGTGACGTAAATTGTTCAACATACAAGGTGCAAGGTTTCGCAACTAGCGAAAGTTTTAAAAGCTTTAAGAAGTTTCCATAGTTTAGCTTAGGATAGGCAGACCACCGTCCGAACGGAAGATTTATTGTGAACAGGGTGATGCAGGGGAAGACGTTCGTTGTTTTTATCGCGTACACAGCAGAATGGGTGCTAAGAAAATATGCGAAGGGGTACAAACCTTATTACAACTAGGCATGGACTCCGGGATTAGAACATGTTTTTGCCGAAGTATTAGAAATGAAATTGGGATGTTTTCAATTCACTAATACATTGCACTTTACCGTGCACATTACGCCTGCATCTGCGAATGCTCTAAATGATTTGACAGAACTGCGCTTTCTCAGCAGGAGACAATGTATGAATACAGTGACTGTCATAAGCACTCACGTAACATATTCGTCAAAAAAATAATACTGCTGCACACACAACGATTTCGGAAATAATGAGATATTTCCGTTCACCATAGGATCATATGTGCAGGTCCCTTCTCAAGAGTCGCCAGAGATTATGTAGTCCTATACTATGATTTGCGTGAAATGCTGGAGCGTTCTACCGCCACGTCACAAACGCTAATGGAAGCTTCACGTGGGAGCACCACTGATAGCAACAATTTCAACACAAACGTCAGAAAGTCGGATTGAACTCTTTCTAAGGCGCACTCACGGACGTGGCCGAAGCAGCGGCGGCGTAACCAGGCGATGGCTCACTGGACCTGTCCCCTATACGCCCCAAAATGTTTTCCTCGTGCAGAGAGGAAAATGACCATTTTAAGTATATATAGGTGCTCTTCCCCCAACCCCGAAAAAAATTTCAACCTATAGACCCTTTTCATAAATACGCCACCTGACGGTGAGCTTTTTGTCAGTTTCGCTTCGCAAAGGAGCGTGGGATAGCTAGCGCCATCATGAGGGCATGAAAAGCGAGCCGTCAAACGCGTGAGTCATATAGAACCTTTTTTTTATTTCTCTATGCGTGAGTGCTGTGATGTTTGTGTTGGCGGCTAGTTCTCCATATCATCCGCTGCAATCGCATCGCTTTCTAGCTTGAACGAGCTCCTAGTACTCTCCCATAGCCCCGCCGTGGTGGTCTAGTGGCTAAGGTACTCGGCTGCTGACCCGCAGGTCGCGGGATCGAATCCCGGCTGCGGCGGCTGCATTTCCGATGGAGGCGGAAATGTTGTAGGCCCGTGTGCTCAGATTTGGGTGCACGTTAAAGAAACCCAGGTGGTCGAAATTTCCGAAGATCTCCACTGCGGCGTCTCTCATAATCATACGGTGGTTTTGGGACGTTAAACCCCACATATCAATCAATCAAATAGTACTCTCCCATAAGCTTTCTGAGCTGCTTCCGCTGCACAATGAGCAATATTTTGTACCCTTCAACGGGTTGGACGAGCAGTTTGGCATGTTATGACTGAAAATGCATGGATCCGGCCGGCGAGAGACTCTCATCGGCGTGCCCTCCCGACGCGCTCCGCGTCCTGCAAGAACGCAAGAGGTGTCTGTGTGCGCTGCAAGAAACGCGCATAAGCGTCGCTGAGACACACAGCCTGCGTTGTCTGCTGCGGTGCCCTCACAATGGCGGCAGACTGTAGTCCGCGGCGCTAGGGGCGCCCTTTTTCGAAAAGGGTCTATAGGCTTCTGGACTCATGTAATAACTAAACAACCTTCGCCTCGATGAGGCGACGACTGGTCTCGCGCGTCATGTCCACCAACAGGTAATCCACTGCAAGGAAATTTAACATAGGAAGTGGCTCCAAACTGGTAGTTCAGAGCGCGACGCATTGTTGCTACGCTTACGCACGAAGACAGAATCTGATAGAAATTTCCGCACCTAACCTCAACCACAAAATAATTTCGGTCAATTAAAGCTTCAAAATTATTGCGAGAGAAAGATGAAACTAAACAACGTGTTGAGTGAGCAAGTACACGAGAAGAACACACAACAGCGGCGGTGGTATTCTAGGACCAGCGCCTTCCGGTATATGTTGCGATACAGTGATGCTGCACGCGAGCGCGGGGCTTGATACGCTTGTGAAAGCGCTGTCCTTAGATGAGTGCCATTCCTCTGGTATAAATTATTTTTGAAGAGGAGAATCCCTGATATCCCCGAAACGAATGAACCATGCTCATCTCAACCTTTTAATTTAAATATGGTGTCTTAATTCCTTCTCAAAATCACATGGTCATGCGTCAGTTAGTTTGTTGTATCCATACAGAAGCAGCTCTTGATTTTCACACCCGTCGAAATGCGGCTGTCGTCGCCACGAATGGGATTCATCATCGGGATTAGCAGCGCGACACAGACCTTTTCACTCATCTCACATTGCTATATGACCCAGCGCGTGATTGTGCAGTAGCAAAAGCTAACTTTTTATCGTTTTACCTGGAACCTTACTGAATCTGTTTTCTTCAATCATCTGCAGCTTGAGACACGCAAAAAGCGAACGCGAGCGTTGGAACAGCGCACGAAGCGAGCGCATCATTGTGTAGGCGCTCTGTGGCTCGCATCGAAGAGTCCGTGCCGTGGCTTCATCCGCCAGGCGGCGCCACTCCAACTTTTCGGGGCTTGGTGGCGCTAGCCACCGCCTGATCTAAAGGGTACAGCCATATCCATCCATCCATCCATCCATCCATCCATCCATCCATCCATCCATCCATCCATCCATCCATTCATCCATCCATCGGCGCTAATAACGTGGCGAATGCAAGCACAGGACCGGGTTTACTGGCGGAACGTGGAACAGGCCTTTGTTTTGCAGTGGGTGTAGTCAGGCAGATGAAGATGTTCGTGCGTGCGTTTATGTGTGTGCGTGGACATGCACTTGCAAAACTGAAAATTTTCGGGTGGTTTGCGCCCCCCCCCCTCCACCGCCATGCATGCCAGTGCTCGAAATAATGTGTATCAGCAATAAAACGAAGAATGCGCGGCAATCTTCGTGCTTCCGTATGAAAGAAGTCGTTGGCGTGATTCAATTGGTAACATACGCACATATGCCACAGGCATATTATTCTCACTTTGTGCCTCGTAAGAGTGACCATGCAATATCTCCTGCTGTACTGTACACTGTCGTCTTTTATGAAAGGGAACACGCGAGCGCGTGGCCTGCGCTCTGCGGTGGCTGCCTACAGGACCGTCATCAATCGGACAGCAAAAGAAAAGACGTTGGCTTTTAGCGTCATCTATTGGCAAACAAAACAACGAGTTGTGGCCGCTGGACAAGAGCTACAAAGTATGTTGTAGGCAGCCGTTCTAGAGAGCATGTCACGCGATCGCGTGTTCCCTTTCATAAAGAACGACAATGCACGTTGTTTTGATTCATCTCTCATCGCTGCTGTAAGAGCGCTCCGATTGTTCTACGTTCCTTTCCACTTCTTCGCTCGTATCCAACACTCTTGTTATCGGCTTTTGCCTGTCACTATTTACCGGTCCGCACTTACGTCGCTGAGATAAGAGGAGCTAGAATTGGGCCCATATCCGGAGGCATCGGGGTTGCGGCGTCGGTTGCGACTGCTGTTGAAACGTCATACCGGCGGCCTCCTTACAACACCGACGTAGCATTCTCACTATAGTCCACACATCCGGTTACTTCTGCTATAGCTCTTTCAGCCTGAGGAAGGGGGGATGGAGACTGATTACACGTTATGATCTTATTACAGTATAAGGTGTGATGAGCGTTTAGAGTAACGTAAGCTGAGTGTCCAAGAGTTCGAGATTACTTGATTCTATATAACCCGCCATGGTGCTAAAGTGCCTGTGCTGCTCGACCGGTGACCCGAAGGTCACGGGATCGAATCCCAGTCGTGGCGGCTGCATATTCACTGGAGGCGAAAATGCTACAGAGGCCCGTGTTCTTAAAATTAGGTGCGCGCGTTAAAGAACACCAGGTGGTTGAAATTTCCGGAGCCCTCCACTACGGCGTCCATAATAGTCATATTATAGTGGTATTAAGAACGCTTAAACTGACAAGAAACGAAGAACATCGGAATACAGACGAGCACTCGTTTGTATTCCTCTGTCTTTCGTTTCTTGTCTGTTTTCGTATTATTTTTTTAATCCATGTAATTATATTCTCGATTCGATCTCGAGTTAGTTTTTTTGTTTTCGAGGGGGGGGGGGGGGGTTGAACTCCTTTCGCGAGCACACCATTGCTTTAGCAGCCTGCTTGTGTCGTGTACGAAGGATAAAGAACAAACGACAAATAAAAGAGGGCAAGATCTCCTTTGGCGGTGTTCCCGAGCGAGGAAGACCCCCATAGCTACGCGAACGAGTGCGTGCATGGTTGGGGGGGGCGTGATATCGCGATAAGGTCGCGTGACACTCGCGCGCAAGCGGAAACCAAGCGCAAGATAACGAATCCGCAAACAGCGATAATTATAAGCTGCGAACGGGTCAGGTTGCACTGCAGTGGCCCTGCAGAAAACGCTGCCAGACCGCTGCGGGAAGACCCCCAGCATCGCGCGCGTCAAGACCTTTCACGCCCTCTTCCGCTTTGCGTCCGTGCCAGATACGAACGATGCCGGCGGCGCCAGCCGCACGCTTTGGACCTTGAAGACGTCGTCCCCGCTGCTGACGTCAAAACGACGTCACGCAATTTCCCTGCCGTGCGCCTTCGTCTGCGCTGTGTGTTTTCGCTCGCGTCCTTTATATTCTGTCACACGCTGCAGTCTTACGCGAGCCCTCGTTTCTACGTATTGCAGTTCTTGTTTTGTTTTACGTTTCCGCGTATATTACTCCATTCTCTTACGCTATTCTATATATTTTTTTGTAGATTTGGTTGTTATCCCTCGTGAGATTACGCGGAACTCGTGCGTGCTTATGTGCTTGGCTTTTATCTATACTCTTAACTCGCGCGCAAGCTGGAGTATAAGGTCACGTGCATTTGCTTTTCAGGGAGTCCTGCCCAGGCGATTTTGTTGCTTACAGAAAGGCGTAAAAACGGCTGCGTCATCTAACGAGAAATCGTAATTTTAGTGTCGCTTGACTGGCCCGCGTCGCTGAGGCCTGTGTCAAGTTACGGACGGAGCGGGGGAAAGGGGGGGGGGGGGGGAGTCGCGAGTGCTTTTGGGATTGCGCGTTTTCATTATTTGAGGACCTTGTATGCATCACTGTCAGGTATATATTACGTTCCACCCTATCCTCAAGGCAATTCACGAGAATAGCAGGTACTATATATCGCTTACGCTTCGTCGTAAACCATGTTGCGTTTTCGAAGTGCTGTAACACAAAAAGGCTTCGGTGCGTATCGCAGAGGCAGCTGCGTCATGAGATTATTATTATTATTATTATTATTATTATTATTATTATTATTATTATTATTATTATTATTATTATTATTAGTAGTAGTAGTAGTAGTAGTAAATTAAAAAAGAAGCATAGTTGCAGGACTACTATACTATATACTGCATGCTACTACTCTTTGTAGTCTCTCTGTCTTTTTTTTTTCTTTTCTTCTAGTGAATTAATCTGATAAGTTATGTCAGAACTACCTGTTGCATAACATTTTGACATCATGATCAAATTTATTTACATAGCAAGGCAGCGCTCGTTGCATGACCGATTCCACGTGGTGGTTTGCGAATGGGTAAAATCGTCAATAATTCAATGCTAATTAATACTCAATCAATACTACTAAGCGCTGTGTGTGTCTCTCTCTTTTTGTGTCCTTGTCGTGGTGCGCTATACCCTTATGAATGATGAATCCCTACCAATTAGCCCGGCAACGTGCCTTAGCAAAAATACTATTCACTGTTGCTACTGCAGTGAATAGAAATAACAAACAATAATAACCAATGAATCGTGCAGTTTTATATGGAAGAGCCAGCTCGTTTTGACGGGTGCATACGTTGAAACGGGTGTAAAGATAAGCTTGCCGAACACAGCCGCTAAAGTGTCGTTCGTTTAAGTCAAGAACGTAGGGAAACACTGGAGAAAGGCGACTTGGTATCAACTAGACGTTACAAGACGAGTACAGAAACACGCTCGAGTGGGTAAGCGCGAACGCGCATTCAGAAGAGCATATATAGGATCCGGGGCTTAAAGGTGAAACCGAGATGAAAGAAGGGCTATATAAGAACAACAGGTATACATGTGGTGAGGTAGCTTATATGTATATGCACAACCTCACGTTAATCAAAACGGAGAGAATAAATGTTTCATTTCGACTATCCACATGTCGCGATCTGATTCACACCGCGACCACAAGAGCGGAATCTCGCCGCTTACCGTGCACTCCTATATAATCATGTCCTGATTAAATGCTCTACGAAGACAAATGTCCGCTTTCTTGGCTATGTCTAGCATTTTAAGCGGGTTCGTGCATTTTAAGACCGTGTCGTCCTCGTCGCTTGCTTGATTCTCATATAAGTATGTACGCTGCTCTTTACAAAAAAAAAAAACAAAAACGAAAACGCAGCTGTGATTCATACGCGGTTCGCTTACTTCTTTTGCAGTTTACTACGTTTTCTGCGTCCTTTTTGAACGTGCGGACGTCAGCGCTCTGTACATACTGCGTGGCGCACGAAGTTCTGTGCAAATAAGAAGCGCGAAGTTCAGATACATGCGTCAGATACAGCATCGCTACTTTGTTGATTGATATGTGGGGTTTAACGTCCCAAAACCACTATATGATTATGAGAGACGCCGTAGTGGAGGGCTCCGGAAATTTAGACCACCTGGGGTTCTTTAACGTGCACCCAAATCTATCGCTACTTTGTATATACTTAGCAATATCAAAGGCAATTCCAGCGACGTGTTCATTCTCTCGCTTCTCAATTTTTTTTCTTTTGTTTTGTTTCTGTGACTCTCGAAATTCCGCGTTTGCATGCTGTTTTTGCACATTTCTGCTGCCACATTGTCAAGACGATAGTTATAGCGCGAGAACAGAACGACGACAAAGAGACAAGAAGGACACGAAGGACGCGAGCGCCCGTGTCCTTCGTGTCTTTCTTGTCTCTTTGTCGTCGTTCGGTTCTCGCGCTATAACTATCGTGATGTCATACCTACAAGCCCAAGCTGCGATGCATTGTCAATTTCGCCGATAGACATACGTGCTTAACTCCCCTTGATGGCATTTCGACGAAGGCGAAATGCTAAAAGCTCGTGCGCTTATATAGATTTAGGGGCACGTTAAAGAAAAAACTAAGTGGTAGAAATTTCCGGAGCCCCCAACTGTGGCGTCCTTCATAGTCACTTCGCGACTTCGGGACGCAAAGCCGAACCGATTACAATCAAATAAGCTCCCCATATAGTGTCCGGAATAGTCAAGCGCTACGGTGAAGTTGCATCACACTGTAGTCATAAATAACTGTCATTCATGAAAGCCACCTGGTACAATGTTAGAAGAGAAACATCCAAACTCGTCACTGCAGGAACAGGGCACACAATGAAGAGGATCAAAGGGCCAACGCGCTGGTTTGTCAAGGGCATCACCTTATCTGTTCCGTACGCATGCCCTTCTCTTCGCTGTTTCACCATGATGACTGTTAAACAACTAGCTCGTCTCAAATTTGGCTCTGCGACGTTAATCGTGTCCGTGTGCTTTCACTCTCCGCTGCATGTTTTATTGTGACCCGCTCCTCTACGTCCTATTGTGGGTTACCACACCGGGCGCAAATTCTTGTTTTAAAAGGTCCTCACTACACTTTTCCAAGTGATCGTCAAATGACTTCGTTAAAAGAGTTTATTGCCGCAGGAATCCAGTGCCACAAACATTTTTTTTTTTTTTGAGTGCGTCAAATGCGACTGGAGTTGCTGGTATCAGTCGCGGTCTTCCAGCGCTTTCTCTCTCTCCTTTCGTACCAGCGAGTCAGCTTAAATGTAGGCAGAGAAGGGGGGGGGGGGAGAGGCGCTGACAAAGAAGCATGAAGATACGTCCCTTCGTTAGCGCGCGTAATCACCTTGAGCCCTTTCCCCCTTTTTTCATTTTCACCGAACGCGCCATTTACTTTCAACGTGATCGCGAGCGCGAGACCGGGCACGTGGCGCCATTACGCGGACTGTGCACTTCGCGATGCTCAGGCCAGTTAATTGCCGTAAAGGTCAATTGGTCGAAAAATTCCAGGTCGCGCGCACTCCGCTATAATGTTTGGATCGCGTGTTCTCAGGAAGCTCGACAACCGATCGACTGCGTTTTCTCAACATGCTGAAAAAAAAAAAAAAAGTCGCGGCGCTCTTCTCAAACGCAAAAAAAAAAAAAGAACTGTCGACTTCAGCGGCGTCTTTACAAGTGGCGCGAAAAATCATCATCATGTGATGGCGTCACCATATAACGCCATCGTGACGTCACATAATGATGATGTCAGGTAGCCTATTGTCGGCAAACGATTACGCCGCCGCATCACACCGTCGCTTGGTCGAAGCGCGGCAGATAACGGAGGCACTGCTGATGGAATCGGCACTGAGAGACACTGTTGATGGAATCGCCCAGAGGACCGGAGCCAGCCAGAGTCTCGGGGAGATGTCGAGGAGAGGAGCCCAGAGCTGTCAAGAGTGACTTTTATATACATCATTTACAGGTAGCGTGTTGCTACATGACAGGGTTAGCAGAAGCTCTCGACGGAAGCATGATGGGAGCTTTTGCGAGCTTGTGAGAGCTTGTCGGGTGTGCCTCGGCGCTCTCATTTTATGTGCTGGCCTTCCCAGGATTCCCTGCAGGAAAAAAAAACAATGGTAGCTGCAAGACAGTCCACTGAAGTTTGTCATCTTCACCTCCGCCCCCGAAAAGAGAATGTGAAACGCCGCCTCCTTCCCAACCCAGGAAAGAGGGAAGAGGCACGCCCAGTTCAGCTTATGGCGACGGAGAAAACACTGCATACCGCGCACGACACAGCAGAACACGAAGACATTGAGTCTTACGTGGAAGTTAATTTCGTAGTGTGTTGCTGTGATGGGTACGTGGCGCCAGGCAGACCACAAATTGTGGAAACAGAGGTGGAGAGCGTGGGAAAGGCATCCGCAGACGGTTCTCAGACGCTGGGCCTTTTGCCCGGGGCACCTTGACGACAAAGCGAACCGCCTCGACAACCAACAACTCTTCCTAATCTGTCGGTCAGTCAGGCGTGTCCAAAGGGTTTTGCGAGAGGCGCCGACGACCTCGGATAACTAGGAAAACCATTTCTCTGTGGTCGCCGCTCTTGGTGCATCTCTGGGAGCGCTGACTCGGAAGAAATCAGGGTAGGCTCAGCCACAATGTCTCATGCGTCAAAGCGGCGTCAAGCCAGGCAGGCCAATCATAACACTGCTAAACCATATGATCGAGGTGCACAGAGCTCCCAATATGCCTCCGATCTTGGAGGCTCTGCTAAATTGTCTCAGGTGCAGAGAGTTTTTGGAGGGAAATAGAGGAATGTCAGTACATCGATTGAGAACAAAAAGAACAAGAAGGCTGTTGTCGCCTGGGAGATTTTTTTTCCTCTGTCTGTCTCTCTCTCTCTCTCTGTTAACTCTCTCCAAAAGCACGCCGTTTCCTTTTGGTTTGTAGCTAATATCGATTTCATTCGAGCGTATGAGACCTGCCCTTCTGCACGTAAGCTTGCGAAAGGCAAGCTGGCGACAAATTTTAACTTTACGAAAAGCGTAAAGAAAGAAACGAAAGCCGTTTCTTCCACTTCTGATTTTTTTCTTTGTACTTTGCATAGCAAGCGTCAATTCTGCCAAAACACATTATGTCAGCCACAAAGGAAGACTAAGAAGTGATTTTAAATCTAACGATGTCCGTATGTTTGGACTAGCATTAAACATAAAAGATTTCAATCTTGGTTTTCGTCAAAGTTACTATTCATTACAGTGCATGGACAACTCAGTTTAGTCCAGTTTTCTTATCAAAAGAAGACGCTTCTTCAATCTCGCTTGCCTCCAGTCGATGAAATGCCGCGGGCAAGAATCGAATCTGCTGCGTGCCGTCCTATAGTGCGTGTGGCATGCAGTCGTCTATACGACGAGCACTGTGCTGCAGGCGTCTCTGCGCAAAATTAAAATTTGTTTGGTTAAAGCGACCTACGTATGCTATCGGCTTAGCCAGTATAGTTCGCGGCCAGGGACGAATTCTTCCCGAGTTCGGTTAGGTACGTGTCCTTCGTTATTTCCGTCTCTAGTATACTTTACTAAAAAAAATGAAACAAAGTGAGATAGAAAAGGCTCTGACAGACTCATCTTAGGTTGTTGTCTACGAATACGCGGAAGCATCATTTTGTTTAGACGGACGCTTGGATGGACGAACCGAATTACACGTTTCTGTTATCTTACCCAAGTTAGATTATCTGAATATATATGTCTGTACAATGCGTAACATTCTTTACTATATCCGCAATGTTTAGCATCTTGTATCCTGGTTCAATGCCTTGTTCTATTGTTTTGCTAAATGCGCTAATGTTGCCCTGTGCTATCGTTTGGATACTGTGCCATCTTGTATCGCATCATTGGACCCTATTCTAGCCTTTGGCTATGGGTCCAAACAGTTTTTTTATCTATCGAGTTGGAATTGAAAATAAAGTGAAATGAAAAAATGAGAAAAAAAAGAAAAAGCACGGACGGACTGACGGACGCTTCCCGCACTCATCACCATTCATTCCGTAGATATACTGTGATTTTTTTTTCGTAATGTCGTACAAAAAGGAGAGACTGTAAAAAAAAAAAGCTCTCTCTTAGATTAGCTTGACTGTATTAGCTTGACACGCACAGTTCACAGCCCTACAAGAACAAATAACATATCATAAAAAATAAATACAAAAAAGGAAATTATTCACGCGTGTTCGCGAAGTCCCATGAGCCACTCACAAATTGCTAAACATTTTATGTATCCATTTGTTGCTATAGCTTCAATACGTAACTGCAGCCTGCTTTGATGTAAAGGCTAAGTGGTCCTTTGTAATATAATATACCAATAAAGATATTTGTAGTCAATTAAGTATTTCTCTTTTTTTTTTTGAGGCTCATAAGGTAAACTAGCTACCGAAATATATTTTCGATAGCCCCCGTGTAGAAGTGTTTATTATGCACTTGGGTAAAACGCGTCTGTAAAGCCGTCCTTGCAACACTGAATTCTTTGAATTGGTGCGTTTCATGTGTGCATATCGTGTTTACGGTAGTTAGTTCAGTGTTCGTGTGTTGTTGTTTTTTTGATGAACTTTTTCTTGTGTCTGCACCCTGCTTGGTGTCGAGCGATGCAGTGTTTTTAAATGAAAGAGAGAAAAAAAAACATTATTTTGCGACCAGGCGCGCGTTCTTTTCGCCCAGGAATAAATAAATAAATAAATAAATAATAAATAAATAAATAAATAAATAAATAAACAAACCTATAGTAGCATTTGGGAATGTGCTCTCGATAAGCTGCAATCGTTTATGCATGAGTGTCGTTTCCTATATATTGTGTGTGCGTGTGTGTGCGTGTGTGCGTGTGTATGTGTGCATGCGTGTGTGTGTGCATGTGCATGCGTGTGTGTGTGCATGTGTGTGTGCGTGTTTGTGTGTGTGTGTGTGTGTGTGTGCGTGCGTGCGTGTGTGTGCGTGTGTATGTGTACATGCGTGTGTGTGTGCATGTGCATGCGTGTTTGTGTGTGCATGTGTGTGTGCGTGTGTGTGTGTGTGTGTGTGTGTGTGTGTGTGTTCGCACAACCAAATGGCACATAGCCCGGGATTAGTTATTACAAACTTTTATTTTACTTTGCTATTTATAGCAAATGCAAGCCAAATACGCTGGCGCAGTAAAGTCTGCTGTGCGTTTCGACATAGCAATGCATTGGCCAGCTCAGCGGGATGTATTGCCCTCTCGCTGTGAGCGTGGAGCTGTGACAGTTCGCGTTTGTCTTGCGTGTGCTTAAGCAGCGCGCTGCAAGCTTCGAGTTGATTGCCGTTCCTCGTGTTACATTCCAAATTATTGCTATCGCACTTATTGTTTTGCCCTTGCGGTGAAACTGCGACCTTTCTTTAGAGAAAGTCGCCATTTTTCAAACCCACGAAACACAAGGTGGTTTAAAGCAGTAGCTAGTCGTTTGTCGTGTTATGTGTGATTTACTTCATTCCCATACAGACAACTCGCTAGAATAAAAATTCGTTTACCGCCCATTTATTTGAGAAAGTTGGCAATTGAATCGCTTTTGTTCCTTGTGTGGATATACTACGGGCGATAATTTTTAAAGCCTTATTTCTGTAATAGAACAGTGCTATTTTAAAAAAAAAAATAGAAGTGTCATTTTTTTAGGTTTGCAGTTGTTTTATAGGTAGATGTGTTTCTAATAATTGCAACAATGACCTCTTCCTTGAGAGATTCCAAATAATGAAAGACAGAGACGCGAAAATAAAACAAGGAAGAATCGTACCTAATCCCATCTCGTACAAGTTTATCAGTAAGGTCATTTAAAAAAGTACGTGAGTGCCAAATCCAGTTACACAAGCGCGGAATATGTCGACAAATGACGCTACAAGTACGGGTCAAATTAGAAGCCTTTGGTTAGCGTTTGCTGTAGTACAATAAACAGAAGATGCTTTTCGCCGTAGGATGTCGCCCGCTTCTAGCTAGAAAATCTCGGAGTGCCAGAAGTCGCCGCATTTGTGGTGTGTTTGCCTGTTGGATTGACGTATGCATGTGGGAGGTAATAGCCATATACTGCACCACGGTGGCCAATCCTTCTCTGGTGAGGGATTAGGATTAGGATTAGGACCGTGGTATTAGGATGACTGTGGGATTAGAATGATTGACACGGGCAAGACATTTTGCGTGCAGGCTAGCTGGTAAAATTAGGAGTAAGACTAGATTATAACAAATGACATACGGGCGAGGGAGAGGCAGAAAGTTACGTGGCCAGATGAGATTAAGAAGTTTGAGGGTATAACGGGCCCGTAGCAAGCATAGGACCGGGTTGGTATTAGCGCGAAACATGCGTGGTAGTGACTATTGCCCTGCATCAGGGAGCGTAGCCAGAATAAGGGTGATTGAAGATGATTAATTCAGTGTGATCCATCTCCAGTGTATCGCGCAATAACTGCTCATTTTACTGTAATGAAATATATGTAGGCACCTCCAATCAACGACCTTTGGTAACTTTAGCCATTTGCCAACGGCACCATGAATGAAATGTTGGCCTCCTCCCGCGAGAAGCGCCCCCGAAAAACATCCGGCATTCGCGTGCCCGATTAGACGCCGCCTTGAGCAACGGTGCTTCGTTTTGCGGCACCGCGATAAGCCAAAAACCCAGTGGCTCGGTGTGTAAACACACGCACCCCCACCCACCCACCCACCCACCCACCCACTAACTCACTCCCACTCAGCTGTTGCGGTGCGTGAACTTGGGTCTCGCGCTCGATTTACCGGCTCGTTCCACACAGCCCCGGCGCGTTCTCTTTCTTCGTGATCGATCATCTTCTCATCCGTATCTCCGAGCACGAAACGACGGAACGAAAAAAAAAAAAATCTCCGGCTCGCTCGTGCGCTGTTCTCTCCGTACCACCGGATTCCTGGCGCGACGCACGAGGAAATCTCGCAATTACGATCACGTGCGCTAAAGAAGTGGCGCGGCCTTGGTCAGCGGCGCTGCTGACCGCCGGAAAAGGCTAAATCGGTACGCCGCCAGAAAGGGGGCTTTCACAAGTGCCTCCGGCCAAGCGCTGCCTCCTCCTCCTCCTCCTCCTCCTCCTCTCGGCCGAGTCAACCAATTGCGGTTATGACGCGTTCGCTGTCGTTGGAGAGATTGCAGATGGATGGCAGTCATTTCTCCGCCTCTCATGTTTCAACCTGCTTTTGGAAGTCGACGCGACGGGGTGACATCGGTGCCAAAGATAGAAAATAATAATGATAATAATTGAGCTGTGTAGCTCCTGTGGCGTCAATGTGGCGCCTGCTGTGATCGTTGGCACGTCCTGCTTTATACGGAGCCGCATTGCGGCAGTCTCTGAGAATTTCTGGAAGCATGTTAAACAAGGTGGTCCCGTTGTTTTCTGTTTTTTTTTTTTTGGGGGGGGGGGGGGGCGGCGAAGCTCCTTAAAGCGGCACCCGTTCGTCCCTCGTCGTAGTACGTAACATGTCTTACGCTTTGACCATCAAGGTGGGGCCAGTTGCAGATTTCTCCTCTACGTTGTCGAACAATACAAAATTCGCAGCGTGCGCGTTAGCTAAAAGCCGAATTCTCCTGTCTCTCATTCCCCCTTAGCAGCCATTGGCATGTGCATTGAGCACTATCTGACAAGAAAGGGTTGCTACGTTATACTCGCTGGGCGTAACCTCCTAGGCTTTAGAAAGGTTTAGCGAGCGTTGGGCCGCAGTGCCATGAATACAGTGAACTATAGTATATACCATGAACTCGAGGTGGTTAAAGGTGGGAAGTAGACACGAAGCGCAAGCCGTAAGAAAGTGTGCGTTTGTCACCTCTCGTTTAGTCCTGGGAATGTCCGTTGGATGGCGGTGCTCCTATATGCGGAATATATGTTGAAAAGATGTGAGATGGTGGTACTTGGAGTGTTGACTATATGGACGAACGGACACACATAGAGATGCATGGACGGACGCACAGATGGCTGCACGGACGGATGGACGCATGGACGGACGCAGGGGTGGATGCATGGACGAACACATGAACGGACGCACGGATGCACGTGTGGACGCACGAACAGACGCACACGCGGACGGCCGGATGGACGCACGGATGGTCACACAGAGGGACGCATGGACGGATGGAAGCAAGTACGAATGGACGGACGGATGCTTCGCCCCACTCTCCATCATTCACCCCGTGGATATGCTGCCATTTTTTTTATTCTTCTGAATGCGGCGAATGCTTGAGTTTGTTAGGACCAACAGGATAATGAATAGCCTGCAGTCGTCGGGCGCTGTTGACAGGGACGTGTAGGTAGAAATGTCTTTTTTTTGGGGGGGGGGGGAGGGGGGGGGGACCTTCTTGATTTGAAGTGGGGGCCGGGCAGGCAAATAGTCATTGCCGCTCCCCCTCCCCACCAAACAAAGAACTTGTTGTGGGGAGGGGGGCGTGGGTTTAGTGTGCCACCCCCTGGCTACGTCACTGCCTATTGCTAACGCATATAGTAAAGAATATTTAGAGATTAGGCGACACAAAAATGGATGACATGAGATAACAGGTGTTCTGATATGTTTCTGATAGAACTAGAAACTAAAAATGAGCTTCACGCAGGTACAGATGTTCCACCTCGTTGGTAACCCATATATAAAAATGAAACTGCTGTCAGTGCTACTTTGTCTTTAATTTGACACTACAAGCTTCACGTGGGGAGTGTCCAATACAGGAGAAAATGGTAGTTATCGCGCTCAACCGGTCAACTTGTAAGTATATATGGAACATATCGCCTCACACGAATCAATGATTAAGACGGCGATAGCATCGGCAGATGGCGTTTCATAATTCATAAATGCACCGCACGTCAATTTGTCAGGGTATATGTCACCTTCTGAGACATCTTGCCAGCTAATGAGGAAGACGCAGCTTGCATACGTAAATCCAAAAGAGGAGCGCCTTAATATTTTTCGCAATACAGGAAGCGTGCCGCTCACTCTGTGGGGACGTCATTTCCCGCGAGTCTTGACATTGGCATTCTTATCACACGCGGGCATCTCTCTAAATCGATGTCCCTCTGGTGGACAGCCTCCGTACATTGTGAACATTATACCAGCGGTGATCGTTACTCATCGCGTCGTTTTTTCTACGCTCTGATAGCCGTAGCAAACAAAAAGAAAAGAAAAAACAGGAAGCTCGCGCCCCGGGTGACAACATCGCCAGCAATGGCGAGGACACCATTCCCTGCCCCGGTGGCAGCGACTGACGCTAATTTCGTGCACTGTGGCCAACGGCGCGACAGACGACGCGGACGAAGAAAAGAAGGCGACTATACACGACTATTTACTCGACTTCTCCTTTCTTCGTCCGCGTTAATGAGACTGTTTGCCATAGGTAAAGAATCTATGATGGCAAATCCTCCAGTATTCCATCCCTCGTGCACCTTCGTTAACGCTGCAACCGAAGCTCCCTGCCGCCGCTTTAACAACGTTGCAGCATTCCCTTCTTTCGAGATGCGCGAGTAGATATCGGCGGTGTGCCAAAGAGGTCGCATGAACGGTGCGTTTCGTTCCCACAGCGCGCCAAGAGCCAGTTCGTCTATGCCTCTGGCATTGCCGTCTGTGCGTTCTACGGGCACCTTTCCGGCTGGACCAGTGCTGCATCGATTTGCATTGATAAGGATCGGGTATGGACAGTTAAAGACGGCGATAAGGATCAGGTATGGAAACTCGACTCTATGGAGATGCACGAAGCGAGGCGCGGAACTCAAGCGCGCTTGCAAGTCACGCGTGTTGCGTTGAATACGTACTCTGGATACGATAGAGAGAGAAATGTGAAGTACGCAGGATACATATGCCACGTATGTACGGTATGCTGCATGTAATTGCCGCGCCCGAGGCGCCTGGTGTTTGCAGTGTGCGTTCTCATACCGGCCTGGATGATACAAGGGCACCGGCAAGCCGGATGTAATACCAGTTGCATGGCGGCCAGAACGCGACAGGGGCGCGGGCTACGGCGTGCGCCCCGATGTATACGCCGAGAGCGGTTATATTCCACGCGCGTACAGCTGCACTGTCCACCACCAACGCCGTGGCACACAGCGTGTGCCCGTCCCTTCAAGGCTAAGCGCCGCGATGTCGACGATCCAGACGCGGTGGCGCCCAGGTCCTCTCGCTGCTCGAGACCGAGGGACGCCGTATGTGCCGTTGGGAACGGTACCCATAAGCCGTTGCTTGACGCGTGTTTGCCCGCCTTCGTTTATGCTTCGTAGAGTGCTCGTACGTAGTACGGCGTTTGGCGTGCAGCGTCGAAGCCGCCTGGTCCAGTGAATATATATATATATATATATATATATATATATATATATATATATATATATATATATATATATATATATATATATATATATATATATATATATATATATATATATATATTCGTGATGCTGCTGGCCCTCCTGAGCCCAGACAGAAGTACGAATGAAAAAAATGCGAAACTATTCAGAAAACATCCACCACATATGCCTAGTGTAATACATCAAAAAAAAAGAGGGGGGGGATTAATAAGTTCTAAAATATTATTTAGCAAAGATGTATGAGGTTTTTCATAAAATAAGATGGTGAATCGATCTTTGCCCATGGCTCCCAGCTATCAGGAAAGTTTTTTGTAAGTCAGTTTGCGAACACAGTCCTTTATGGGACCTCATTTTTTTTTTCGCAGGATTACGTGACAACATATATACCTAATGAGTCAAATGCTCAACCTTGCAAATACTCAAGACTTTGCCTGTGCTAGTATGCATTGAAATTTGCTGCGTGTGCCACACTGATACACAAGCGCTGAGGTATCAGTGGTGAGCACCGCAGGAGAACCACAGGTAACCTACGATTAGCCTTAACATGTGGGCATGGGACATCTGTATAGATGTTTCATATAGACACGCATGTTTATCACGGGGAAAGGACAACCGCAACTCAGAGTGCGTAATATTTGGATCCTCAGAAAAGAAGGGGAAAGAGGCCGTGAGTAAAACAAGGCTTGCTCTGTGTACACACTGGTGCTTTGTCACGACATACGCGGAATTTCCTTCGTCTCTTTAAGTGTGTTGCACTTAACGTGCGCGGGTAGTCGTCTATCCATATATCTCATAGGGCGTGGTCAGTCTCACAATCTAGCTCTCATACAGGTCTGAAACATGGCTAGCATTGCTCTAAAACGGCTTAAAATAAAGGAGGTATAATATAATATAATTACCATCAATAATCCAGAACTAATCGCCATTATTACCTCGAGCCCCACCGTGGTGGTCTAGTGGCTAAGGTACCCGGCTGCTGACCCGCAGGTCGCGGGATCGAATCCCGGCTGCGGCGGCTGCATTTCCGATGGAGGCGGAAATGTTGTAGGCCCGTGTGCTCAGATTTGGGTGCACAATAAAGAACTCCAGGTGGTTGAAATTCTCGGAGCCCTCTACTAAGGCGTCTCTCATAATCATATCGTGGTTTTGGGACGTTGAACCCCACATATAAAAAAAAAATCACCATTATTATCTTAAAATTTAAAAAGTACTACTTCGTACATGCCCGCCATCTCGGAGGCTATGGTACACATGCGGTTGACTTTTGCACCGCTCAAGAGAGGGCAGGCGCCACCCCCTCGAAGTAGAGTTACTCTGTATACAGTAACTCGAAGTAAAGCCCCTATACTTTGGGCTTTACCTCGAAAAGCACCTCTGCACTTCGCCAGCGTCGGTTCACTGCATCTGAAGAGAGAAAACGACCTGACGGAACACGCTACAGACGTCACGTGTCTTCTCAACTAGCAAGAAGTCGATAAAGGAGATCAAAAAGTGGTGCACATGTTGCACACAGCGTTTGCGAATCTAAGTAACGAGATTCTTACCGGGCTAGGGAAACCCTACACGCTTACGTAAACATTGACATCATTGACAGTTTGGTAAACGAAACAGCGGGAACTTGATGAACGGGAATCTCTGCGTGGCTGTCCTACGCACTTCCTTAAGTGGAGCTGCACTTGTTTTCTACTTATTTCCTCTCTCTCTCTTTTGCCCACACTAGTGCAGTGTAGGAAATGGGGTACTATAGCATTTGGCTGACGGTCTCTACTCTTACACGCCGAAGAAGTCTTGTCGTTATGATGCTCGTCTGCCAAACGTAAGATCGTGGTACTGAATCCCAGCCACATTTCGATGCAGGCGAAATGATTGAGCCATCCGTACCTATATGGAAGTATAGAACATTAGATAGTCAAATTTGCCGCAGCACTCCTCTAAGGGGCGTCTATCGTTACGGCTTCTCTAAAACAATTATTATAAACGTACCTGTCTTTCCTCTTCACCTTTCTCGCTTTCCAGTTATATTCTACAGGCACAAGATGGTGGACGTTTTGCAATATTGAGTATCGATACACATTTTCCTGGTACAAAGATAGGACGGTCCTTCAACCCTCTTTTGTGTAGACAT
The DNA here is from genome assembly GCF_043290135.1 of Rhipicephalus microplus. Taxonomy (NCBI): domain Eukaryota; kingdom Metazoa; phylum Arthropoda; class Arachnida; order Ixodida; family Ixodidae; genus Rhipicephalus; species Rhipicephalus microplus. Next base: position 267,249,028 of record NC_134700.1, read on the forward strand.
TATAATATATATGTATTATATTATATATTATAATGTATTATAATAGCTTTATGGACTTTTTGTGTAGTACACGGTGACGCGATTAGTCAGGTTGATATCAGTCGTATGTTTATGAAACAGTCTGTCCAGAGGACATCCTAATAAGGAACGGTTCAATAAAAGCATCGCCGCTTGCTGCGAGAATAGAACACTACAGTGAGGGTAGTCCGTCCATAGCTATCTTTGCGCTCTTCTCGTCAGCGTATGCATATTGCCACGGTACTGACACAACGGTTTTACGACGACGTCGACGCGTTATGTGGATCGGCGCTACGGCCGCTCGCTGCTGCCGCCGCTGGCGCTGGTTCTCCTGCGTTGTCGTCGTCGTCGTCGCGTTGTCGATCACGTGAAAAGTGCGTGATCTCTGTTACGGGGTTGTTCTCGTCGTCGGTGGTGGAGGAGGAGGGAGAACTGGCAGAGCGTGCGGTTTGTGTCCGGTCTTCCCCCAAGGTCTCCGCTGCTGATGTCCTTTAATTCTCTCTCTCTCTCTCTCTTGAGAAGGAGGAGGATGGGCACGAGAAACGGGAGGCGCTCGCGTGTTGCGTGGCCTTTCGCGTAGTCGCGAGTAAAAATAACGCGCGCCTTCTCTCCGCACTTTCGCGTCCGTCCGTCCGGGGCGCTTTCTTTCTTTTGTTTTTTTTTCTTTCTTCCCGTGCTTCGAATGCCCCACGCTGTCGTGCCAACGTCGGCGATGGAGAATACATCGCATCGCGTTTCCTCGTTTTCTTATTCCGACACTCGTCGTTTGATACTAATCTGGGCAACCCTTTGTTGCCTCTCTCATACCTCCATCCTCTCAGGCACACGCAACATAATTTGTATTATCCCTTACTGGCTCTTTTTTTTTTTCATTTGGTCTATTGTTGACTGTCGACATGTTCATTCGTGCCTTTCTCTCTTTCTTCCTTTCTTTTTTTTTCTTTCTTTTCTTAATACCTAATGCATCGTCTGACCTTCATTTCGTTTTCCTGTAAGGGCCCTTTCTGAACGCCGCGTACAAGCCTAGTAAGCTGCCCGGAAAAGATCCTCTATAATTTTCCTTTCCCCTCTCCCCTTCCCCAGTGCAGGGTAGCCTACCGGGGCTCAGTCCTGGTTTACCTCCCTGCCTTTCTCTTTGTGTGTTCTCTCTCTCTTCTCTCTGCGAGCATTACAAACATAAGTGGACTTGAACCCCTAGTTTTCGTCTAGCCGCTTGTTCTTGGAGGAGTCATTCCTTTGTTGAAGCGCGTTTATGTATACTTCCTCTGACGTTCACGCTCCCGCCACTTCAGGACCCTGAAAAAGAAAATAAGAAGAATGGAAAAGGGGTGAACAAAAACAAAAAGGTAAAGTTATTTGCATTCCCGAGCTGAAAAGTGGTTTCGCTTGGTGATATTTTTTTTTTAAGTGACTTCTTTGAAGCTGCATGCGGCATTCGTCTGGGACCCGCTGCTTTAGTAAAACACAAAGTCAACATACACTGATCACTATATGATTATAAGAGACGCCGTAGTGGAGGGCTCCGGAAGTTTAGACCACCTGGGGTTCTTTAACGTGCACCCAAATCTGAGCACACGGGCCTACAACATTTCCGCCTCCATCGGAAATGCAGCCGCCGCAGCCGGGATTCAAACCCGCACCCTGTGGGTCAGCAGCCGAGTACCTTAACCACTAGACCACCGCGGCGGGGCATACACTTGATATTGGTGTAATGACGTGGGGTACTGCGTCTTAAATGATGGCCATCATTTCGTCATTTATATCCTTCAGGCTGTTGGCGCATCGTTCTATTTTATTACTCGTTGTCTCTGTACGGTTCTTTTTCGCGGGATAATGTACCAATGTATAGTATGGCTCAACAAGCAAGTAAGCTGTCGTTAACCACAATCAATACAAATTAATTACGTAAAATCAACCGCGTGCACCTGCTGCCCGTTTCTGGGAAACGCCAAACGGTGCGATTATCTAACACGTTTTTATGATTACGTCAACTTACATTAGCTTAGGTCTATATGAAACAACAAGCATTATCTTTTACACTGCATTAAAGTCTATTTTTTATCCTGTTAACCTTTAATTATCTATTTTTCAGGCGCTCATTTTTTGCATGCAGTGTCTGATATTCTTGTTACGTGTTGGATTTACGTTTGCTTATTCCCCTATTTTCTAACTGATGTTGTGCATATCAGTTTATCGAAAGGTGTCCCAATGTTCCTGCTGTCTGATCTGTTTAACTTTTGTTTCTGTGGAGGAGGCAGATTTCTTTTCTTTTTCTCGTAGAGTTATCGCGGCGTGCGTCTATAGCGAAATTTCCCCTCGGACCTACCACCGGTCAAGAACCTGTCGGGTACTTTACCTGCGTGGTTGAAAGGGCGACACTCTTGTGGAGGCGAGCTTGATCTTGATTAGTCGATGGAGCTGACTCAGTATTGAAGCCACTAACCATGCGTTGGGCCACCGTCGACATAGCACAAATGACAAGCATAACTGTGATAACTTTGGATTACTTCATCTGCCCAGTGTGAAGGCCAGGAAAAGTACGGATGACAGTCTCGGAACCTTTAGAAAGCCGAACCGAGTTCTGTTCCTGATTCCGGTCTGCAAGTGCTGTCTTAAATATGACAAAAAGAAAGAAAGAAAAACATTAACTACGCCATTGTTCTCTTATTTTGTCCCTTATTTATCTCTGTCCTGTATTAGCGGTCCACGCGTCACGCAGTATAGGCGAACTACTATAGTTTAAATTCGTGTGTTTTATTCTCTTTTCTGTATACGTTATCAATCGGACCTGAGCATTTATTTCAGCCATTCGAACAGGTGGTATAGGCATCCTACCAGAAACATTTCATTTAGGTGAATTATCGAAAGCCCTTCAACATCGTCGCATACTCTATTTCTGTACAGACATGTTCTGCTGGCTTCCCTCGTACGGTCTGCAAACATATTGTATAAACCGTTAACGATGGTCACGCCCCTAACACGTTACGAAGCAGGCCAGTTATGAGTTAGGATGCACCAATACTTCCGCACGCCTTTACGCCAGAGTTCTCAAATTCGCCTCAACTAGCGGATCGCATTGACGAAATTCAGTCCCGAAAGGGCCGGGACAGGAGGGAGGGAGGGGTGCGGGGGTGCGGGGATTGAGAAAATAGAACCTAGCGTTGTAATTTTAGCGAACGGCTTTCCCATATCTTATATGGGTCGTTTCTCAAGGAGATTTGACGTCAGGTTTCGAAGAACATGTCGATAATTTTATGCAACTAGTACTGCCGCAAGTACATTGTATTGCCACGACCGCTAGATATTGCGCTGCTCTTTATGCCATTTGGTACATACTGCTGTTCACCCATATTGTATTTTGAGAACTACACTGAAATTCACTTCTTTTACTGCCCCCTCCACCTTACACAATGCTTCAAGAGAGGCCTGTAAGGTATCTTTAAAACAATAAATAAATAAATAAATAAATAAATAAATAAATAAAGAAATACTGATTTCCACAATGCCTAAAGCTTGTACGCCGATTCTGAATTATAGTTTCCATGTTTCATGGTGACTGATATTTCAGATATGTAGTGATCGCACCCCCCCCCCAATAAATAAATAAATAAATTATTGGCACTAGTCTCGTCGCTGTAGCTTACCCGAACTAAGCGTTATTATATGCAGTAGGCGAAAAATAATTTTGGTGTAATTTTGTAATGTCACAAAACATTATCAGCGAAAGGTACGTGGTCCTCGTGTTTGAGACACCTACTTTACATCCTCTTATGAGGTGTTCATGTTTGCTTTCTTCAATTCTCCGCTTTTCTTTGAATAAATTGTTTCTCCCGTTATATCACCCCTGAGGCATTAAACTGGACGTCTCCTTTTGGACATCTTTGACTTTCGCTGCGTCCTTTATTCGTTCGGTTTCATCACATCTTGTTTCAACGTGAAGGTATCGTACAACGCCAGTTGAAGTATACTAACGGCTGGAAGAAAGCATAGAACGCTTCACGTGTGACCGGGGTCTGATCGTTCGTCGGATGACTTAACGGAGCGTATTCGACGGACTTTTCGCGGAAGATCCTCGGACCGTGTCCCCGCGATGCTGGTGGTGTGAAAAGATGCTTATTCAGATGCGTCCGCTTGTTTACAGATACATAAGCTTGCGATGAACTGAACAATGAATGTGCCCCGCCGTGGTGTTCTAGTGGCAAAGGTACTCGGCTGCTGACCCGCAGGTCGCGGGATCGAATCCCGGCTGCGGCGGCTGCATTTCCGATGGAGGCGGAAATGTTGTAGGCCTGTGTGCTCAGATTTGGGTGCACGTTAAAGAAACCCAGGTGGTCGAAATTTCCGGAGCCCTCCACTACGACGTCTCTCATAATCATATGGTGGTTCTGGGACGTTGCCCCACATATCAATCAATGAACAATGAATGTTCATCTTTCAGCCCCTTTCCCAGTGAAGAGTAAACACCAGGGCCCATAGAGTAAGCGTGTTTTATTTAGTAGAACTCGTTGTTGTGCTAGTTGGGGCATGTCTCAATTAAATGGTCGATTTCGCGCCAAAATCACGACCACAGAAACAAAGTAAACGAAGTAAATGCCTGTTGTTGGCAGAATGTTCACGATTCCATTTTCAGTAGCACTTTTGTCATCATTTTCTCCTCCTTTTACGCGTCTGTATATTCACATGTGCTGTTGCAACGCTGCTTTCTTTTTTGTTGTTCGAAGTTACGTGCTTGTGCTTGAGTGTTGTTTCGTTTGATTGATGTTTTTTTTGGTACTAGACCTGCTATGTTTTGTATTTTTAAATACCTGTTTTTTCTGTTCTCAGTTATAATGCACACTGTTTCTTGTTGGTTTCCTTACTGATCTACGTGACCCCTAGTATCTCGCTTATTAAGTATGTTGTGCTAAAAATGTAACCAACTCCTTTCCATAATGCCTTCGGGCCCTGAGGATAATGAAATAAATAAATAAATAAATAAATAAATAAATAGACAGGACGGAGCGCCCATTTGTTTTCTCTTCGTTCGTGTGGTCGTGATTTTTGCGCAAAGTTCACGATTTAATTCAGATGTGTCTAATTACTTATCACCTTTATCTACCCATTACCCGTGTACGTATTAATTTCTGTATGTATGTATGTATGTATGTATGTATGCATGTATGTATGTATGTATGTATGTATGTATGTATGTATGTATGTATGTATGTATGTATGTATGTATGTATGTATGTATGTATGTATGTATGTATGTATGTATGTATGTATGTATGTATGTATGTATGTATGTATGTATGTATGTATGTATGTATGTATGTATGTATGTATGTATGTATGTATGCATGCATGTATGAATGTATGAATGTATGTATAAAACTTAACGAGGTAGGTTATAGCTAGGGAATCCTCCAGTTATACTATTTGCAGCTGGGTATGGCGGGCATGCCTCACTCGGAGGACTAATCACCAAATCTGAACGAAATCCCAATTATAGTGTTCGCATTGCTTCATGCGCGCAGACAGCTGCGCTTCGTATGGAATGCCAACTCTTTTTTCAATCTTGTCTGTGTCGGAGGTCGGGCGCTTTTTGATTGACAAGAGGGGCACACGTACCGCCATCGTGAACACGAATAATCCGGTATTTAAGGAAGCCTCTCGTTTCCTTTACGAGGCTGCCTCCCTTTGCGTCATTTCCCCCTTTTAATAGCATGCTGCTAATTGTTTAGGCCCCGCGCCCAGCGACGCTGGAACGACAGCGAGTCGTAAAGTTCGCCGCGACGCGCTTGACTCGGTTACCCGATGGCGCTCACACTTCAACCTTCGTGACGCGAAGCGTGACTTCTCATTACAAACAGAGCTCGCGCCATTTAGCTGCTGTCAGTTATGTCTTACATATGCCAACGTCTGCCACAAACAGTCGCATTCACTGCGTGGCTTCAGAAACTCGAAAAAAAAGGAAATACTGGAGGTGAGCCTAATTCTTCGTTTAGGTGTCTGGTATGTGGCAATCACACGTCGCCGTTCGTGTGCAGCGGTGCATTCCTTGTCTCAGAGGCCACGCTGAAAGAGGCGTGTGGTGTAGATTTGCTCCGCCAGGTGTCGCAGTGAACCCAGCTGCTCGCCAGTTTTTGATGAAATCGCTCATTTATTTTGATTGATTGTCGTAACTTCGTCCTTGTTATAGTATATACCCAAAGCATTGTAACTCGTGCGCTATCAAATATTCAGTCACCTTTTAAGCCTTAGTTGCCTAATTTCCTTCTACCTCATGATCGCGTACATCCTCAGAAATGTGGTTGCGTCCTCAGAAGTGCGCATCTTATGTAGGTCCGTGCTGGTTTCTCCAAAATGGGGTGGGTGATGGAGAAATACTATGTTCGCTAGCCCCCCTCCCCCCCTTGTTGGTAGAATGCGTAAAAAAAAACAAGGTCCGCAATAGATGGAAAATTATAGCGTGATGACTCGCTTCTTAAATTGCCTGCCATGTGTCCCAGGCTTTCCGGGGACGAATATTGGAAGTAAGCAGTTCTTTGAATGCAACATCGGGTGTCCTTGGTCACCATTATCGTCAATAAACATGCGCAGCCATAACCCTGCACATTGAAAAAAGGTCTGGCTGAGTATAAAGCTGCCACAGGAATCTCGGGGCTCAGAGCCACTGAACTATAACGCGACGCTGGGGTACTGCCGACAGAGCCGTTATACATATCCTTCACTTAACAGAGCAGATGCTGCCGCTTGGCGGCAACGGCAGACCAATTCTTTTCCTTGCCTATGCATGCTAAATTGCTTTCATCCATTTCTGTACCCCTCTGCCATTTCTGTGGATCTGTACCGACTATGTACCACTCGGCATGGGAATGATCAGCTACACAGTGTTCCTCCCATCCCCAACCCCACCGTTTTCTTTTTTTTTTTATGTCTGCACTGCTCCGATTACGCCGACAGGAACAGCGACAGCTGGCCCAGCGGGCTCGCAGGGTCGCGCAAGGCAATCGAGCCTTGGGCCCCATTCCAGGAAAGGGTCTGTGTATATACATTCGCTAATAAAAGTTTATTCTCTCTCTATTCATATATATATATATGTATATATATATATATCGACGGTGGCGCCCGCGCTCTCAGAAATGCGGTTGCTCGGAACCTTAAAGACGATTGATTCACCAGCGAAATCTCAGACGAATGTGCGCGCGTCGCACATCGGTGGCGGCGACATCCACTCCCCAGCGAGTGGCACCGCCTCGGGGGCTTCCAAGTGCACGGGGCTATCGGCGCTATCGTCGTGGTTCAGCCAGACTGGCACCGCCGGTCGCAGCAGACGCGCTAGAACGGTGGCGCGGGGGTTTCCTCTGTTGGCCAACTTGGCACGTGGCGCGTTCGTCGCATTTCCTTTCCCGGCTTCCTCGCGTCGTTGTTGGCACGTCCGTAGCGCGTGGCACGCAAGAACCGCGTGATGCCGACGCTGGCTTGTTTGTATACGCGAAGCTGATTACTTTTTAGAGCTGATAACAGACCACGAGCGGTCTTTTAGCTGCACTTTCGCGCGTCGTACCCCCTGGTTGCCTTTCATGTTGAATTGCTTGCTTGGCAGTCCGATGTGCTCGCTAGACGGTCAGCACAACGACGATAGTTATAGCGCTACAACAAAACGACGACACAGAGACAAGAAGGACACGAAAGACACTTAGAAACTTCTTGTCTCTGTGTCGTCGTTTTGTTCTCGCGCTATAACTATCGTCATGCCATACCAACTAGCCCAAGCTGCCACACTTATAGGTCAGCACAAGTTGGTACTCTTTTCGCATAGAGAGAGAAAAGTAAGGAAAGGCAGATAGGTCAACCTCGTCTCATACGTGGTGCGTGCTACGCAGCCCCCGACAATCTTGGCGTTACTGCGATCGAGGTGCACTGTGCCCTCCCACAGACAAGCGCCGTATTTAAATGCAGTCTTTTCGGGAGAAGCTTAGCACACCAAGCAGCGCATTGTCTCATCGACATATAAGCATGTGAGGGAGTGTCTTTCGGGTCGGAAAGATACAGGTGTTGCTGCCAGTATATCTCCCGAAACCTCGAGCGTTCTGGGTATTAAACTATACTCTTCGCTGTCCAGGCAAGAGAGAAAAAAAAAGAGAAAAAGAAAGAAAGAAAGAAAGAAAGAAGAGAGAGAGAGAGATAAATAGAGAGGAAAGGCAGGGAGGTTAATCAAGCTTGACTCGGTTGCCTACCCTACACTTGGGGGGGGGGGAAAGGAGAATAATAGAACGGAAAGAGACAGAAAAGAAGAGGAATAAGAAAGAGAAGCATAAATAGTCAGAAAGAAACATGGAGTGTCTCGCACGGGGAGCCGTTCTTCCTCCGTTCTACGCTGCGACAACTTGGAGACAGATATCTGTTCCGTATGTACGACCTCCTGTGTCCTTATCGGTGAGCCTGAAGCGCGTGAACGCTTGTTCTCGATTCTCGAGGCGGCGAACGTCACTTTGACGTTGGTGCTCGAACCTTGGACCCACCGTCCCACAAGTGTTGATTGGCGAACCAGGCCTTGTCCACCGTGAAGCTTGCCGGGAAGTGTTTACGTCACTCACGTAGCGGATGCTTTCAGAATGCAGTGAATTCTTTACAGTTTCCCTAAAAGGTTATCTTTAAGTGGAACGCGATTCGATTTGTCCTTAGTGTGCATAGTTCAATTATCGCCCTCGTTAGAGGTCATAGAGGGCTTTAGATTCAGTCTGCCTTTTTGACCTCGTTGAAGTCCAAAAGGTTCTTATAATTTAAAGCTGTTGCTGTATCTAATTAGATGTGATGTCACATGCGTCCCATGTGTGTTTATTTTAGAGTCCTCGGAACGCATCTCTTAGCGCTGTAAATTGATAAAATCGTAACCGATGTGACATGTGCGTATTTATTAGAGAGGGAGGAAAAGAAGAGTGAGAGAAGTAAAGAGGAATGTCCCTTATAAGGGATACCTGAATGATTGATGATTGATATGGGGTTTTAACGTCCCAAAACCAACTATGATTATGAGAGACGCCGTAGTGTAGGGCTCTGGAAATTTTGACCCCCTGGGGTTGTTTAACGAGTGCCCAAATCTGAGCACACGGACTTACAGCATTTTCGCCTCCATAGAAAAAGCAGCCCGCCGCAGCCGGGATTCGATCCCCCCCCCCTCCCCTGCGGTGGTCTAGTGGCTAAGGTACTCGGCTACTGACCCGCAGGTCGCGGGTTTGATTCCCGGCTGCGGCGGCTGCATTTCCGATGGAGGCGGAAATGTTGTAGGCCCGTGTACTCAGATATGGGTGCACGTTAAAGAACCCCAGGTGGTCAAAATTTCCGGAGCCCTCCACTACGGCGTCTCTCATAATCAAATGGTGGTTTTGGGACGTTAAACCCCACAAATCAATCAATCAGTGGGATTCGATTCCGCGACGTGCGGGTCAGCAGCCTAGTACCTTAGCCACTATAGACATACGCGGGGGGGTGGGGGGCATACCTGAATGGCTGATGTCTGGGCTGACTACATTTTATATTGTGAGATGAACTTTACAACATCAAACAATGGAGCTGCTGGGTTGCATCATCGATGTGCATCATTGCTGTAATGTACAAGATAAGGATTAATTTAAGGCGATTTTATTTATTTATTTATTTATTTATTTATTTATTTATTTATTTATTTATTTATTTATTTATTTATTTACATCAGATACTCCCACTTTCAGCTGAGAGCAGAGCAGTTGCACTGGCAAAACTAGCTGCTTTAGTGTGTTACAAATTCTAATGACGGAATTATTGACTTCTAAGGCACAACTCTTGAAGCAAAGATTATAAAATTCACGGAGATGGAGAGAGCGGAGGCAAAAACGACCCCGACATTTGCTGTATAGATGCATATCAACATCGTAAACGAAAATGCATGTGGCCCGTTCGGCTTCGCACGCTGGAGGAATGAAACTCGTTCTGTCAAAGGGCCACGCGTTATGCCGAATAAGCAGAAGAAACGACCAGGAAGTTAGTCGAAATGTTCTTTCTTTCTTTCTTTCTTTCTTTCTTTCTTTCTTTCTTTCTTTCTTTCTTTCTTTCTTTCTTTCTTTTGCGCTCTGCTCACTGCGTCGTGATGATATGAGCGGCGCGCTTCCACGGCGCCGTTTGTCCGCGGTGGCTCGATAGGTCTTTTCCATTTGGCTTCGCGCCAAGGGGATGCCCCCACGACCCCTTCTGCGGTTTCCTCCTTCCATCATCTCTTCTCTCTGTATATCTCGCTCGCTTATTTATCTCCCAGATATCGACGGAGCTCCCGCGTACGTGTACCCACAGAGTGCGTCTCTCCCCCTCCGCGTGCTGACTGCGCATACCCTGGTAATCGCTTTTACATCCACGTTCTTGCACGTTAGTTCATTGGTTTTCGTTCTTCTTTTACTATACGCACGAATAAGGTACAAGCGAGAAGGTGAACACGTACACTTACACACACACATTCATACACAGGCGCGCAACGCATACTTTCTCTCTGTGTGTTTCTTCGGCTCGATACGGCAGGGCTGGATTTTGGCCGCCTCCGTTAGTCAATCCGAATTCTTGTAATCTGGATTGCCTTTTCTTTCGTATAGACGTGCGCTTATTCTCTGCACCCGTCGATACTCCTGAACCCTCGCATCATTTCCTTCTACATTATACGCCAGTCCGCATCTGCTGCCGAACCAACCGCGGTACGCACTGCATGCTTCGCCGCTTCTTTCAATCGTTCCTTCGTTTAGTAAACCGTCAGAAACGAACGCGGCCGATCGTGGCTCCCATTCCAAATTGCCCCCGCTGGTGCGCGGGTGACGGCGCATCGAGAAAAAAAAAAATATTGGTATACCTTTTTTATTGGTGTTCGACGACCCCTGCAGTGAGCTCGCGGACTACCATTTGCGAATGGTAAGAACGTATAGTAAAGAGAAAACAGTGCCGGAAAAACGTTCCTTCGGCGCGCAACTGGGCTGCTTGCACGTCTTGGTGGAATTGCGTTTCGGTGCTCCTTACGTATACCAGTGATCTATATGGATGAAAGGGGAGCGTGTTGTGGAGACTACGGGGAAACAAGCAGCCGTGCCGTGGTGTGTGAGTGTTTTCTTGTCCATAAGAAAAAAGAAAGGTTGTATTCCGACTCTTTTTTTTTTCTTTGTTTACTGTTTCTGTCAATCCTGACTAGGCTCATAGACTGTCCTTGGCGATTATTATTATACTTTTATCGGATAGTCGTTGATCCATAGAGTTTCCTAATATACACTAGAGGGAACTCTGGCGCTACTGTATATGGCAGCTGCCACGCACGGCGCTTCAGCGAGCATTGGAATGATGGGTAGCACACACATTTGTCTAATCTTCGTACTTCTGGCCTGCTTTTGGCTCCGTGTATGTTCGTGTGGCTTGGAGCTGTTTTCTCACCAAACAAAAATCAGCAAATGTTCAGCGGTTGCGCTTCATGACCTTATTCTTTTAGACTTACCTTTCAAAATCGGGTCACGAAGTTCAAAAAAGTTGAATCTTTCTTTCAAAATAAAACCGAAACACAGCTATAAACGAAGCCGCAAGTACGATTTACCGCCCACAAGTACGAAGACTAGGCAAACGTGTGTACTACCCATCATTTCCATGGTCACTGAGCGATTGCAGTGACAGAGTCCCCTCTAATTAATTTTAGGAATCTCTATGATTGAAACCAAGAGAGCGTCAGTGTGACTTTCTAAGAAGAGTCATACAGGTAGCCAGACAGGATTCAGTGAAAATAGTAACTCACACTATTTCTTTTTTTTTTCAATTTCTTAGTACGCTGACCTTAAGGATAAAAAAATCATTTTTTATCGCCACGCAATTTACGTAACAGATTTGTAGTCAGGATTTGCGAGCTGATCAAAGGCAATGATTACATGAAATGGATAGAGTCGTGTCTAGTTCCATTGCGTATTTCTTTATCGGTACGTTAAGTTACCTTCACTAACGGGACGACACACCACCACACATCCCTTCTACTCTCTCTCCTCCCCCCCCCACCCCCTCTCGCTTCAAAGAGTACCCACGGTTTAGAGAAAGAAAAGCAAAGGAACGACATGGGGGTTAACCAGGTTGCACCCCCAACACCGGTGACGAGGCGAAATGGGAGGAAAGAAATAGAGAAGGAAAGAGGAGCAAAGTATTACGATAGCACGCACAGCATGCTGTGTCCTGTGTTTCTGTGTCCGCAGGCACTGCGCCGTGCTCCCGACCGGGTTGCAGAAATTAGGCGCCTTTCTCATCTTCTAACCACTACCACCACCACCATGCAGCGCGTGTACCTCGCATGCCCAGAATGTCATTGAAGTGCGAATAGTCACACAGTACCGATCAATTTCGACTGTCTTAGATGAACTGCAAAGCAATCCATGATGCTAAAGAAGGCTTGCAAGGACTGGTTACAAGGTATGCAGAATCTGCAGTGCGCTTCGAGCTGATGGGGTTGCCTATCCTGTGAGGAGTGTGCGCGCTGTGCTAATCAATGACCTGGACACATGGATGACACGTGGGCCTTCGTCGCGGAGATCCCTAGTGGAATCTCGCGTCGTCTCTCTGTGGACGCGCTGTGATGGTGAAGACGGCCTCGGGACATCCTCTACCGTCATCATCGCCTCTGTGTTTTTTTGGCTCTCCGAATGTAAGGCGCTGGTTGGTGATGGTGGTGCTGGCGGGGGCAGTGTCGGTAGCTGTTGGGAAAGACAAGTCCGATAATCCACTGGATCATGACGTCGCGGTGATGGTTCAGATTGGGCAGCAGTATTTCTATACCATCGTCGGGGACGGGAACGTCGTTTTTCGCTTTCCAACAATACAGGCGGCTTCTTTGTGTGTCGAGCCATATTTTACCAGCTGTTTTATTACGTTCCATTCTTTCTTCACTGCCGGACAGTCTCTTGTTGAAGCTTCATGCGTACCGTGGCAGTTGGAACAATCCAGGTAGCTGCTCGGCATAATTCTGCATTGTGGGGCTCTGCACAATACCGATGGGTACGAGAGGAGATAGAAAAATCACCAAGAACTGTTACCCGGTAAAGAAAGCACTGTGGCAGCCCTTGGTTTACTTTTACGTTAAAGGAACGTGCTGGTCAGAATTCATAAAATATTTCAAAGTCCCATCCAGTACACCCACTGAGAGACACGAAGCCAGAAGCGTTCATTCCGCCGTTCTCCATCGGCAGCATCCGTCTTCCAATGCAGAGATTTATGATGCCACCAGTGGAATCGTCGATTACCATTCATCGTTTACTTATGGCCTGTATATACTTACCTCTCTCTAACGATTTGTTCGCGTACACCAGTTTCCACGGTCGCCTATACTTGGGTTCCGTGATCACCGTTCCCTTCATTCATATACGCACGTTTGCGTGTGCACCGCGTGTGGTGGACGCTTTTCATAATGCGCAAGTGTGCGTCCTTGCGCTGCATATTTGCCCTAGTAATAAATGCACCTGTCGTGCGTCATGCGTAGACTCAATCTAATGGTTGAACGTACTAGGGCTTGTCTATGATGAGTGTTTATATCAAGAGAGCGGACTGAACATTTTCCACGTCATTGCGTAAGCAAACAGTGCTTCAACAGGCATGGTTGCAGTAAGTGACTATAGCCGCCATGAGTTGTTCAAACTGCGAAGCAGGAAAGCTAGCTTTAGAATTTTGAAAATGGTCTATTGACGATCGTGAAGAGATAATGTCTTAGAAGGCAGACTGATTGAAGACGATGAAGCCAGCCGCGATCACAGTCATTCCACTCGTATAATACATACCTGCCTCGTCTGCTTGCAATTTACTGCCCGACTCGCAGAGAGCGCGCAGTGTACACACGTAATGCGATGTAACGTGCTCGCCGAGGCGTCGATGTTTTCAGCCGCCTCATTAGCCACTGGGTGGCAAGCAAGAGATCAATGCGCGCCTATAGAACGACGGCATGCTTCCGCCAGCGACCGTGTACATCCTTAGCCCCGTCGTGGCGCTGATTACGGCGGCATCCATTAGCGCGCAGTCGATAATTATTCGTGCATCTCGAGGAACGGGTTCACCCATCCGCTCATCCATGAAGTGGAGTTGTGCGGGCACTAAATGCACCGCCAGTCGTATACACATGCGCGTATGGATGTGTTCGAGCACTGTCTTTAATGACGACCCCGCGATAATCTGTACCGCTTTCTGCTGAATCGGACGGTCTTCGGCTGGGCAACGCGTTGTGTAGGAAGCGTCGCGTGGTATTGCATATGCGTGCAGCCCTGCTCTGCGTACGAGTTGTGTGGGCTGGTGAAGCCGCGTGTGCATTTGTGGTCTTTTAAAAACTGCTGCACAGCTGCAGTGCATTCACTATGGCCGTGGACGTCAGAGTGCAAGCTTCTTTTCTGCTCACACGCACACACCCAGTCCCGCCTCCCTTTTGCTCACGCCTGAGACTATAACTGCTTCATTGGCCCTGCCAGCAGTATGTACGGCGTGGCACGCATGATTTGGCATGCAGGCTTAAATGTCCGGAATGGTCCGTTTTTTTTCTTTCTCTTCTATCGATCTCGTAATTGAAGAAATTCAGCACGGAGTGAGCTCAGATGATCTGCTTCCCAGCCAAGCGAGGGAACGTCGGCTGATCGAAACATACCGCGCATAGCCGCCTTTTGTTTTGTGTCGTGGTGCGTCATCACCGTTATGTCGTGATCTTCCACTTTTCTGACTCCTCTTGTCCTTTACGGTGCTGTTTGTGTGCGCTCACTCGCGACTATAACGCTCAGTTACAAGTGTTGTACAATTATTTCTCCCTGTATAGTCTCGTTATTTTTCCTCTTTTTTTCTTAAGCGACCCACATTTAAATGCGAAGCATTTCATTGCGTATACTGCAAGCACTTCTGGCGTCTATCTATCTATCTATCTATCTATCTATCTATCTATCTATCTATCTATCTATCTATCTATCTATCTATCTATCTATCTATCTATCTATCTGTCTGTCTGTCTGTCTGTCTGTCTGTCTGTCTGTCTGTCTGTCTGTCTGTCTGTCTGTCTGTCTGTCTGTCTGTCTGTCTGTCTGTCTGTCTGTCTGTCTGTCTATCTATCTATCTATCTATCTATCTATCTATCTATCTATCTATCTATCTATCTATCTATCTATCTATCTATCTATCTATCTATCTATCTATCTATCTATCTATCTATCTATCTATCTATCTATCTATCTATCTATCTATCTATCTATCTATCTATCTATCTATCTATCTATCTATCTATCTATCTATCTATCTATCTATCTATCTATCTATCCAACCGCTCACGTCTGGGTGCTCCCGTTATCACCCTCTCAACTTGGCGTGAACCAGAATCAGTATGGGAGGTTATAGAATGGTTTGACAAATATGACGCGCAGATCAAGCCATCAATGAAGTCATTATCCCGTCGCGCACGTCGTCAAACACTTCCCGCCAAAGAGTGGAACATACCCGTGGGCGGGTATGTGCCACTGGTATTCGGGTATGTGCCACTGGTGTATGACACTTTTATCTGCCAAGTAACTACGAGAACACAGATGTGCAATTTCAACGCACGAGCGTTAAGAAATGCCTGGCACCGGCAGCGTTGACCTGACAAATGCAAAGAATAAATGTCAGTGTCCCAGCTGGAATCGAACCCAAGCATTCTGCGTGCCAATGAATCACTTTACCACAGAGGTACGCTAGGTCTCGGAACAACCCTTTGAATAGACCCCTAATGTTCTTGAAACGTCAATTGCGGTTGCACTGCTGGCTATCCAATTTTATGCACATTACATATGTACTCATATGATACAACCGTCGCGTCGGATTAACGTCAATTGTAGTTAGGTGCCATGCGTTGAAGCTGATTTGTGTAGCAGTGTCCAGGGCTACCATCCTCGCGAGCACCAGCGCTTCATATCAGCTTATCACTTCTGGTGTTGCTAAAACTCATATTCCTATTAGTATCGTTGCGCAAGTGCAAAGAACTGACTGGATAAACATCTGCAACTCTTAAATATGTGCTTGTGTGTTCAACATTTATAAATATACTTAGCGTCATTTCGTGACGTGTCGTTCTATGAAAAAAAAGTCACCTTCCCTCCGGATGCTTCACATAACGTCAATCCCCAAGGTACGCGGGATCTGCAGAATTATTTTCTGCTACCGAGGAATTTATTAAGATAAATACGAAAAGTGTAATTCTTTCGCAGCCCCCTACTGGGGCGCTGAGAGCTCGCGGATTAGTTGCGTTGTTGAAGACCGACTATGAACTGTCCAGCTGTTGAACACGCCGCAGGACACCAAGTGGTGTATAGGGCTCACGCCGAAGACCTGCTGAACTGAAAAAAGAGTTCTCTCTTGCTAGCTTCAAATGATATCAGTAGTTCGCTATTTATGGTGAAATTTTTCGAACCTCAACAAGCTCTTTGAGAGCACCTGTTTGGCACCTTAAGTTGCACCCTTTTTTTTTCACTGTACACACATATGTGGGCATGCACGCCTGCCACACGTTGTGTTCCAGGCATCTGAGTGGCAGTAAGATTGACTCATAATCATTCTTTCGGCTTATAGTCCTGTGCACACACACGAAGGAAAGGTGAGAAGGCCTGACTAGGCCGCGTAATTATTGACGCGCCCATGTTTTGCGTGAAACTGTACCGAAATTTCGCCTACTAAATATTTTACAAGTGTTATCGCATGGCGCTACTATCGTCCGCTCGTACCGGAAATGTTTTTACCTTCTATAGAACGTTTTCGATTGTTGTAATCAGATGACTCGTGTGACTAAACTAAAGCAGTGCAATCTCGAACGCAGACACTCGTCAATGATTACACTGGAATCCATAGCCTTTTGTATACTCACGCCGAAACTCGTCACATCTGCTTTTCTCGAAAGGGACGTCGAAAAAAAAAATGCTTCTTCGAGGACATGTACAGGGACTTGTTATTGCTGTTTTGAGAAAAAATAAAGAAACGAAAAAAAACAACTTTGCGGCGAAAGTGAGGAAACGACGAGAAACGGTTTGCGAAGGATTTCCTTGTTGGTTTTTGTCCCTCCACTCGTCGTCTCTTTCTTTGAAAGCGTTGCGCAGTAGTACAGCACCGCCTTTTGTTTTCGCCAGCGCGACCTACGCACCCGCCCGCCTCTGTCCACGCTGTGTCTCGATGAAATGACTCAGCGCTGTCCTTCCTACGCGGTGCGGTACCAGGAGACCAAGGGCGTGCGAAGTGCTTGGCCACCTCGAGCTTCAGCGTCCCGCCTATACGAAAGAGAGAGAGAGAGAGAGAGAGAGAGAGAGAGAGAGAGAGAGAGAGAGAGAGAGAGAGAGAGAGAGAGAGAGAGAGAGAGAGAGAGAGAGAGAGCACAGCTTTAATGTCGTCAGGCTTTATGAGGCGGGTCGTCCACCAGGCTGAACCTGGTGACCAGGCTCCTCAGCCCATTGTAAGACCTGGAGCTGAACTCCCGGGCTGGTGAAGGTTAAGATCTCCTCCCACATCTCGGGAGAGGTTGTTACTAGAACATCGGTATAGAGGAGTCTTCTGTGCAGTCCCAGATAATGTTACCGAGGAAAAAAAATACCCGTAGTAAAAGGAGTTTCGCAGATGATGGACTCCTATAATAATGACATTAATAGAAGACTCCGTCTGTTTCCTAGATTCAACAACACTAAACAGTTCTGATTAGAAAACGCTTATTGGGGGGAAAGGATGTTTATCGCAACTCAGTCACATTCAAGTAAATTTACTGAAAGTTTCACATAACCCTGGTCACAAGGTGACTTTACGTGGGTGGCGACCCTTTCGACCCAGGCGCCATTGGCCAACTGTTTTTCCTTACTGCAAGTTTTTTTTATGAGCTTCTTCTGCTACCCGGCGCCGTGATCTATAGTGGCAATGGCGCTTGAATGCTGATCCGAAGGTTGTGGGATCGAATCCCGGCCGCGGTGGCAGCATCACGATGGAGGCAAAGTGTTTGAGCCCCCGTAAATGTGCTTAGATTTACGCGCGTGCAGATAGTCGACATTTGCGGAACCCCTCCTGTACGGCGCCTCTGATAATGGAATCGTCGTTTTGGGGGTGCACAACTGCAACAACCTTTAATGAACTCTTGCCACTCTGATCTTCGGGAGACTGGCGAGAGCGTTTCGGCGTTCGACCACACAAAATCACATATAACAGGGCCGTATTTCCCCCCTTACAAACTCGTGCACTGTTTGTATTCCCAAAATCATTCGGGCCGTGCTCCCACGAAAGTGGAATGTGATCGCAAGCGAATCCTCGGCACGCGATGTGCCGGGGTGGACGAAACGTGCGAGCGGAAGGAGTCGGCCTTGTGGCGGCGGAACGCATCTCGGGGACGTCGTGTTGTAAACAGACACATTTAGGTACAAGCCATCCGCCTACGTTGGCTCTTTCTGTTTTCCTCTTCTTTCTTATACTTTAGTATTCCACGGAAGTGGACGCTCATCGACAGGCGTCCGAGCTGAGCGTTTCCCTGCAAATTACATCTGCCACATACTCGTACTTATCCGTTTTCGACGTGAGCCTCGTTTGGCTAGCCGGATGCATAATCTCCAGACTATATTGCTCTGTATAGCTGTTGCTATCCTTTTGCGCGTTGTTTTTGCACCAAATTAGCATGTTTGTCGGTCTCGGTCGTTGTCTGCTTCCTCTTACATGTTGTTTGCGCAAAAATAGCGTCTGCTTTCTTTCTTTATTTTCGGACAAGTCGTAAGCGTGCCCCTAAGAGGAGACTTCCCTTTGTTCTTGCGTTCTTGGTTCAACCGCGCAGTCATACCGAATAGACCTCTACCGGGCTACATCATAGCGTGACGTCACTGGTGCACGTGCAAAGTGGTGGTTGGCAAAACACTCCCGCCGGTGGCTGAGTGGAGTGCAGTCGCTCGGAGTTTGGGGCAAGTTTTCAATTATTTTTCAAAGCTTAATCTTCATCTCACACTTGCAACATTAGCTGTGGCATGTGTCAGAGAACATCTAGGTGCGTGGTAAAGTACGTGATGGAATATTCGCCACGCTGGCTGGCTTTTTATCTCTGAGAAGTGAACACACGTGGCGGCCTGTGCGAGGAACAGAAGCATCGTCTTGGAAAATGTATAACAAAAAACTGTATAAAAACTGTATACAAAATGTGCAGTGTTGACTGTGGCGTGTAGTGTGCGTTGAAAGACATCGACAATATTGGTTTACCTTTACGGACTGTGAGACTGGGAATATTGGGCGTGGTGTGTGCAGTGTGAATAACGCGATGCGTCTTGTTTGCGAAAACACGGGCATTCGTTGTGGACAGGTTGCAGTAACGGGTTGTCGATGGAACTTTACGATCTGACATTTTAGTCAAGGTAAAACTACATTTGACGCGATCATCTGCGAGTGGGTGCATGTCAGTGTATGCGCGGCGTGCAGAAAAATAAGTGGATGATCTCAGGGTGATATATACAGTACGCATGAGCTACAAGAATGTTGTAGCGTTACCAAATCTGCATATACGCTTCACCATGGCCTCGTATTATCGGATACCTGATACGTGTGAATGGAAACAGCGGAGATTTTCGTTTCTTATCTACTTTGTACTTTTATGGCTCGATCCCTATGAAGTGACAATGCGCATTAGGAGTTTGTGTATCTGGCCTAAAGGAGCAATATAAGTACGAAAATATGTTATAGGTGTCAAATGCAGCAAGGTAACAGTGCCAGATATTATTCTATATTATTAGGTTGTCGGGTTTTATATCACATGAAGTTTCACTGAGTTGTTGAGAAACGCAGCGGCAGAATTTCCCTTCGGTTTTCACGAGGATATGTTAACCTCAGTCTAACGCACGGCAAGAAGTGTTTATTTTCTTTTTTTATTCATCTCCGATCAGACTTTTGCGCAATGAGTGAGAATCTTATCCGTGACGTCGCACACAACAGCTCAAAACCATGCGGCCGCCAATGCTCAACCTCGTTCAAAACTGCATTGCACATGTCACGATGGAAGTTGAATAAATTTACATCCATGCCATGCAAGTATTTCTCAAGGTGCCGCTCACCGTGCAGATTGAAAACATTCGCTTTCGAAAAAGATCAGGCATTTTATGGCTGTCATCTACGTGGGTGAAACCCGCTGCGTGCTAGTCGCGTCTCTCAGTACTCTAAATAAAGTTTCTCCATCCATCCAACTACGACGAGCAAATTTCCACCCTCTTCTTTCAAAAGCTGCGACTTTAGAACATAGCAATGTTGAAATTTCTGTCGAAGGAATGCAGACACGCAGCTCTGCTATGCAGAAAGATGCCGCCGGCGGAACTTTCTTGCCAACCAGCGCCTGCTTCGAGGGAGGGTATGGTGGGCGGGGTGTCCGCAGTGACGTCACACTGTTTACAAACATGGAGAGGTCTATTGATAAACAGGCCTCTCCCTGTTTATAAACAGGGAGAGGCCTTTAGTCCCTTCAACCTAGGCAATCGTAGTTTTTGTCTGAATAAACAGTGAATGAATGAATGAATGAATTTCTATCAGTCATCTCAGTAAACTGTATACAACATATGCACACACACACACACACACACACACGCAAGCACAAGAACGAGCTTACATAACGAATGGCTGAAACCTCCCGAAAAAAAAATTTTTTTTCCTGGCTTTAGTGGTAGAGTAGTTTAGTTGTAGGCAGTGGGATAACTGTCAAAGCTCTGATCTGCTGTGTGTTACTGCTAAACGTACGTAAATATTCGGAAATATGAAATAATGAGTCGAAGAGTGTGCTTTTATGTTTCACTAATAGATCTCTGAATATTTTCAGCAAGTTTTTCTATGCCTTGCCTTCTCCAGCGCACGATAGAAAACGAAGTTTAAGCTAAAAATGATAAACTTGCATTCCACTTGTTAGCTTGAAAGCACAATTATCCGCGGTAAAGATGTTGGTTGCGCGCGTTGCTCATCAGTGGGTGTTGCTAGGCACATTTTACAGGTGCGGAGCTCGTGTCGTTCAATCGAGTTAGAAAACTATAAAAAACGCTTCGCTGCAGTATTCTCTTCAACAATAGTGGCAGAAATACCGCAACAATTCGTTCTAAAGAAGGACACGACGATAGTTATAGCGCGAGAACAGAACGATGACAAAGAGACAAGAAGGCTCTTTGTGGTCGCTCTGTTCTCGCGCTATAACGATCGTCGTGTCGACCAACTAGCCCAAGCTGCCACACTCCTAAAAAAGGACGTTTTTCTTTTCGTCTTGCCATCGTTGCTCAGACAACGCTCCTTTGGTTCTGTCGCGAAGGGGTATGCAGTTATAAATAGGCAATAAAGTAATAATAATAATAATAATAATAATAATAATAATAATAATAATAATAATAATAATAAATGCGTGGCCGCGTTTCTGTGTCCTGGATTTGCGAACAGGGTGTCTAGCGAAACTCAGTTTTAATAAAGCTCGCTTTATAATGTGCCGTGTAATGAAAGGACAAGTATTATGTGTCTTTTATCGTAATTTGAAAATTGTAATATACTAATGGTGAAAAACGGCTGATTATCTTCGATCTATTGAAAAGAGATATATATGCATTCGATTCGGTGTCCATCTAGCACTATAGGACTGGAATGAGTAGGGCTAGTGTGATTAATTCTCAATTGGCATGCGCACCCGGGTACGAAAACTGGTTTGAAATGGCAATGCGGTCGCCACATAATACGCAAACCAATCAAACGTATGAGATATTATTTGATTTTGGCGCTATTGCATTGTTTCCTTTTTTTTTTTTCAATTGACATGATGCAAAAGATATCGGAACAGAAATACTGTGCCGCTTGCTCCTTAGCTCTTGGAGGTATCGAAAATAGATCATATTGGGTCCAAATTTTTTAACATAACCGATTCTCAGCACGTACAACGGTACAATATACAGCTCGAAGAGTACTATGACACTACAATGGTTAAAATCACTATGATTCCTCTTAAGTTAAGTTCCGTAGTCATACACCTCGTAGATTTGGAATGACACGTAAATAATTCTTATTTCATCGGACGTCGCCCGTGTTAACGTTCGTATTGTTATTTCGTGCTGAAATATTAGATCATTCTTAATGTCTTACAATAAGTTGCATAAAGCACACCACGGACACCCATTGGACACCACGATTTTTCTTTGTCCTGTCGGGGGAATTATGCAACGGTTCTTGGTGATAAATCGCAATACTGATTGACACAGAAGGCCGGATTTATTCGCGACGAGCGCCGTGGGACAGGTGACGCTTTGGTAGTAAGTATTTGCTCTGCAGTTTTGCAAAGTCAAATATTGCATATCGCCTATCTTGCCTCCTGGCGCTGTTTCCTCGTAGGCTGACTCGTGGAAATATTAGCGCCAATAGATGACCGTGTAAATCCGAAAGTAGAGACCCGACCTGGCTCTGCTCGAGCCGGCTTGTCTCTGATTCATTGACTTGCAATGACATTCTGTCCAGTTTAATTAAGCAATAATTCAATGGTTAATCGTTCTTCCGCTGTCCCTTTATCCGATTTTTTTCCTAGAGCAATGATTTTGATGAATTCATTCGCTGCGGAGTAGTCTGTGGCGTCCTCTCTCTATGCGCGCTACAAATAGCAGCTGTCGGCGAGTGCGCCGTCTTGCGGACCAGTTGCGAAGCAGGGCGCGCCCTCGCCTGCCCCGTCGATCGCGAGCAGACGTGCATCGAGCGGACTCCCGCGTTGACGCAGTGTACGGGCGTAGCGCGATCAGCACCGTGTACTACGAGGTGTGTTGCCTAGGTAGTGAACCTTTCCCGTCATCTTACGATTTTGACTTAACGGCAATCGTGCGTGAAACATCTTGCCGGGCTTCGTTTCTGACGTCGTCCTCGCGAACGATTCGTCGAACGTCATCCGTGCGGGAAGGAAAAAAATAGGCAGGAGTCGTCGCCGGGCTCTTTACCAGAGCCAGCTGAGAAGATCGTTCTTGCGGATTGTCATCGCCTCGAGGAGATCTCACCGGACCACTACGGATCTTCGGATGTGTGACGCCTAACTTGAGTGTGCCTGGAACCAAACGCCGCTCTCTCCGCCACCGTTTTTATTGCCCTTCGCCGTGAACATCGTCTTCGCCGTGGTGGCTTCCGACCACCGCGCTAACGGATAATGGAATGGCGACCCGGTTACATCGCATGAGCTTTTCGCCGGCAGGTATGTGTGTTCCGTGTCTGTTACCAGGTTACCGTGGAGAGGGCGTCGCTCACCATCGGCGTGCATCTCCGTGCATGGCTTGGGAGCTTGTTTTGCTTTACTTATGTGTACTGCGCACGCGTTGGGGCGTGTATTTCGCAACGTTTTTTTCTCTCTCGCCAGCCCCACTCTCACTTTTTTTTTTTACCATACTTTTTCTTTAACCTCTGGGGCGGCTTCCTGTATATGTATGTGCGCTTTAATGCGATCGCTGTGGTGCATTCCAGTGCGTCCGCTGCGGATGTCGCTTTATATGAAATCGGCCGTTTTTTTTCATTTGCCCTTTGGTTCGCGCTTGTTAGTGTGTGCCTTTCATTTTGTGATGTTCCCCGATTGTCGTGCTCTACATAGCCTGTTGCTGGGAGCTCGTAACATGTCCTTCCGCCAGTTCACCTGACATTCCCTTTCCCCCCCCCCCCCTCTTTCCTTTCGCTAGGCGGAGTCGCTAGCTCGCCCGTTTGCCCGTCTCGGTGCACGATGCCGGATGTGTGGCGATTACGCAATAATGATGCCCGTCTCCCCCTGCGGATTGTTTTCGTGTTGCCGCGTCGCACTTAGTGACGTCATAGCTTCTGCCTGTCGGCGCGCGCTTCCAAGAACACCACGGTCTTGTCAAACTCTGCTGCTCTAAATCAGCGCACCTAGCTTGCTCTATTCGTTTCTGTGTTAATCATACTAAATAAAGAAACAGATGTCTTGTAGCTCGCCGTGTAGCAAGGTATGCTAAAGTCTCTGTTGCCAAACAGCGCCGTTTGCATTGCGCCACAGATCTCACGTGTTTGTGGGCAATTCTCATTGTTCTGCCTCTATGCTATTTTGCGGTGTGTCTGCCTTACAATATGAATTTCAGCAACAACGGCTTACATGCCCGTCGTTTCACGTTTCGTAATGTGCGAAGTACACCTTCGGTAGCTTTTCAATAACTTTTTATGTTTTATTTCACATGCTACATTTGCACCGGGACTGCACACTTTTGCTTGTGACTTCCTGCCTCTAGCTGTAGGGTAGACGCCGTTGTGGAGGGCCCCTTATATACTTTCCATGGCCTGCGTTTCTTGAAGGTGCACGGACGTAGCACAGGCCTCTCTCTGTAGCATTTCGCGACCTTTGCGATGAGACCGGGGCGCGTGCGGATTCGAACCCGAGTCTTTCGGGCCAGCAGACGAGCACCGTGACTGAGCATCCTACCACGGCAGTGCCATTCGCCCACTGTGTGGGCGTGGGTGGGTTTGTGTTTCGAGTTGTATCTATCCTCGTGAACCCGGGGTTCTATAGACGGTCTCGCCCTTGCATCCAGCTTTTGTAAAGTCCGTCTACGAACTTTGTGCGATTCGCCATTTTTTGCTCATCTTTCTCACGAGAACCCGTTGCAGATGGAGAAAGTCTTCCAACCATCCATGTTTTATAAAAAAGGCACTTATAAGCACCCCCCCCCCCTCAAAAAAAAAAAAAGATTGAAGTGCATGGCGGACGTGTCGCAACCTGCCTTTCTCGAAGTCCTATGCGCACATCCTTTTCTGATGCACTCAGCCGTTTAGCGTTGCAACGTTGCTCGTCCTTGCGAATAAGTACATTCCAGTCGAGCGTACTGTAAGTACGTGCGTCGACTGCGTTCGTGCATGCGGGTATCCTCCGTTCTGACCGCGCCGAGCAAGTATCAACTCGAGCGGTTATCTAGAGGAGCCCGCATTCCTAGGCGCGCTTGACGTCGTATTGGCGTCGTTTTCGCTACGCCTAGTAGCGGCTGTATTTGCGAATCTGATATGCTTAGTCGAGCTGCACCCTTCTCGTCGGCGAGCGGGTCGCGATCCGTGCACTTTGACGGCGTTCAGAAAAACAAAAAAACAAAGAAACGAAACGGATTTTCGTCGCTTTTTCTTGCTCTTCTCTCTTTCTATGGGACGCAGTTATATAAGGCTCAGGCGACGGCTAGCTGCCTACCATGGCGGAATCGTTTATGGCCGTCGCCGTCCTGGCTCGTTTGCGTCGCGCAAATCTCCTTATCTCCTTGGACGACGACCACGAAGTGGAGTTCTCCTTTCCGCCGCCTGCGCCCGATAAGGATTCGTCCGCGGCTTGTAATGGCGTGGTGTTTTCCTTCTCGGCGTATGGCCTGACCGCAGACTGCGACGTAGACGGAGAAGCATCCCCCCCCCCCCCCCCCCGAGGTTCCGCTGTGCAATCGGAACGGCGTCGTTTCACCTGTCGCCAGCTGGAATGCCTCACTGAGCGTGGAATGTCTCAAAATGGCGGCGGCTGTGTGCTCTTCGAAAGTGTGGCAGCTTGGGCTAGTTGGTATGACACGACGATAGCCTATAGCGCGAGAACACAACGACGACACAGAGACAAGAAGAATTTCGACCACCGTGTCCTTCTTGTCTCTGTGTCGTCGTTCTCTTCTCGTGCTATAACTATCGTCTTGTCATACCAACTAGCCCAAGCTGCCACACTTCATGGGAGACGCCGTAGTGGACGGCTCCGGAAATTTCGACCACCTGCGGTTCTTTAACGTGTATCCAAATCTGAGCACACGGGCGTACAGCATTTCCGCCTCCGTCGGAAATGCAGCAGCCGCATCCGTGATTCGATCCTGCGACCTGCGGGTCAGCAGCGAGTACCTTATAGCCGCTAGACCACCGCGGCGGAGCATGCATGTCTTTTACCAGTGCCTGTTTACTGTGCGGTATGTGCGAAATCGCCGTACTGCCGTATTCGGCAAGTTGTTATTTTAATCTGTAAGACCTGTCTCGACCGCTATAATACCTAAACGCGAGAAAATGGAATTGCGACAGAACTAGGTTAAATAAAACTGACCTGCGTGTACATTTATTTAAGAAGGTCGTGGTTACATTTTCAACCAAAGCTTTAGTGTCGCAACCAAATTAAAGAAAAGAAAATTTTGGTTTCGACGCTAAATGGGGTAGATAATTATTTTCATTTTTATAATGATGTTAAAGTATTGAGCCTCGCGCAAGTCAAATATTTATTTTCTATAGTCGATATTGCGGCGGCGCTCAAGCTTTCGGTGTATTGATATAAGAATAATCAATGCATTTGAAATGAAGCTGGCTAATCAAAGTTCGTATTTTTGTTCATCATAAGCAATAATTCTCTGTATCTGTGTTCGTTATAACCAGTTTCCAGTGTTGTACTGTCCAAGTTAGATGAGGGCGTAGGTTGGCAAAACATGCCATAGGTTCAATACTGGGATACTGTAATTTATCTTTAATGGGAGGGCCTCAGCGTCATGAACATTTTTGTGACGCCATGAGTCGGAACGCGGTTTTCATGACGTCATGCGTAGCAACGAGATTATTGTGTGACGACTTTGCTCGTGATCAATAACGGATCGCCGCGCGAGCGGCGACCCCGCGTGACAGATGAAGCAACCGCGGGATTGAATGCGTCAAGTCAGTGTGTCGTCGTGACGCATTCGCCTTCGCGACACGAATACCGGTTCTTGGAAATGTTCACATATCTGTTACTACGTACTATGTTAGGGCGTCCTGGCATTTGGCAGTGTTTCCTCAAAGTTATATGGTTGAGGTATTGATCCGCGAGAAAGAGAAGAAAATGTCAGATCGAAAATATCATCATCGCTTCTGTCATAAATGGCAAAGGGATCACGTTCGCATGTTACCTCGTGCGCCGATCGGTGAAGTTGTTTTGACGGAGAGATCAAACAACTTTTATAGTTCGAGCCGAATTCCCTTGCTTTATGGACGTCGGAAATTCGTGAACTTTGCAAGTGCAAGATCAGAAAGGACCGCTCAGTATGTTTCTGGGTTTGCGTAGCGTGATCGAATGTAGGTGGTCGGAGAATTGATTCTTAGTGGTCGGAGAAACGTTTCGATGATAATGACTGGAATGGCGCGCGTAGTCAGTGGGCGAGGTAGCCCACTTAACTCTTCATTTCGGTCGCGATTCGGCTGTCGGACTCATCATTGTGTGCCCAATGTAACGTCCCAGAAGATCTCAATTATGTCCTTTTGTGACTGCTCGTTATAGGCACCAAAGAGACAGTCTCTGAAGGCAGCTTCAAATCTCCAACGTTACTGAGCTTACGGCAAAGCAGCTCCAGTGGGTTACGTGCCACAAAAACGCTGCTGACTTTCTTGCGGGCCGCAAGCATAAATGAAACTATATAGTGTACTCTACGTGTGCGGCTGTAAACGTCACGTGTTGATCACTGAATATATAATAATCATCACGCAGCACCTGCAGTAGCATGTCAAGCGAAAAGCCAAACTAGCATCTCTAGCTTTTCAGTAAAATATTTCTGTCTCTTTCTTTCCTCATTTGGGTGGCCATCGCCCGACAAGGTGTTCGGGCGATGGCCCACCCAAATGGAGTAACCATGGTAGCCTAATCACGTGAATTGAAAGGTTTCGCCAGGTGTGAAACAGGTCAGGGAAACAGGGGGGAATGAAAGAAGGTGCAGCGCGGTCTTTCATTCCTATACTGGAGCTTTTAATAGCTCTTCCCGCCGTTTCTTTCCCCCACCTCGCATATCTCGTGTTTCCCCCGGGATGTGATCGGACTATCGAATCAGCAGCGAGTTTCGGTGCGATGACTTTGCTCGCGTAAATAATGGAGCGCCGCCCGTGCTGCGCGTGATAGACGAAGTGACTGCGCGATTGAGTGCGTCAACTCAGTGTGTCGTCGTGACGCATTCGCCTCCGCACAACGCGAATAAACGGTTCTCGGAAATCACGTGAATGGAAAGGTTTTTTTTTATTTTTGCCAGGGAATGCACTTCATCTGTGCCTTTTTGTTTTCTCTTTCTCGGTTCTCTACGCATTGTGCCATGTCACTCGTGTGTCTAATACGTATACGGTGTCTCCTGTGCATCATTTCGTATGTCATCTTACTGACGTCATGGAGTAGTTTTTTTTTTTTTTTGCCTGGTGAACATCTTAGTTTGCGGCTCGGATTTGTCAGCATGTGTCATCTCGGCAAATCTTATATGTAGCTCAGAGTTAAATTTGAGTTGGCACTTCATCAATGAAGCTGGCCTAACGATAGTTCGCCATGAGTGCGTACACAACGCCGCGCACAAAGAACACGGATACAAGAAGAGGTGATTCAACACACAGGGGGCAAACTTTCAACAATATATGTACGTCAATCACTTTGTTACGTAGGTGTTGGTGCCGGTGTCAACTAGAGGACGCTTCTAGCCATTGAAGAGGTTGAAGTGTCTCGGGCTCAGAACCTATTGTGTCGCACTTGTTTTAGGACGTCTGCAACTTCAACTGCAACTCTACGCGTATAATTTTGGTGTATGCGCTGGGTATCGATCCCAGTACCTCTCAACCTCTTCTATGGCTAGAAGCGTCTTCTAGTTGACACTGGCACCCACACCTACGTAACAATATAAAGAGTGTCGCTCCGAAGTAAAATTTTGAAACTGTGTGTTACATCGTCTGTTCTTGTGTCCGGGTCTTATATGGGCAAAGTTTTCTACCCCCTAATAGCAAACCAACGGACCCAAACAGCAGCCTTGATTCTTGGTCGCTGTGGCCCTTTCAATGCAGATGAAACCTGCCGTGCAGAAAAATGTAAAGACAGTGGGCTCTTAGTGTTTGCGCTTATCTGGTGTCAGATCAAGAAACGGAAATGAACATAGGTCGGGCAAGTAGCGTGTAGACAGGATAACCGCTGGTCGTTAAGGGTAACTGACTAGATCCTAAGAGAAGGCAAACGTGTTAGGGGGAGACAGAAAGTTAGGTGGGCAGATGAGATTAAGAAGTTTGCACGTATAACGGGGCAGCAGAAAGCTTTGGACCGGGTTGATTGGCGGAACACAGGAGAAGCCATTGCCCTGCAGTGGGCGTGATCAGACTGTTGATGACAATTTCAATGAGCAGACCTTATGTATCGGTGAAAGACAGCGCAATATCATCGGTTTAAAAAGAGACGATGGGTTATTTTGAGAGCACCATGTACGTCATAGAGAGTTACGGAGTTGTTCGAAACCGGTGACGTGAATGAACTAAATACGTCGATTCTGTTTGAGAGCGATCGTGTTCGAAATATCCAATTGTAAGTTTTATTAGCAGAAACGCTTGCCGACGTTGATCGAACATCTGAGCTGACGTCGGAGCGCTGCTTCCGTTTAGTCAGCGGGTCTTCTCTACACAAAAGTCGTCATGACGAAGTCGCACCCTTCCCCCCCCTTCCACGCCTGCGGTGAGCCGTTAAGAATAAAGAATGTACACCCGTGATTTTAATAAAATGCCTTATTGTATACACTTTCATTAAATGCTTATACTCGCCGCCAATGGACGAATAATAGCTGGAAAAATGGCTGCAAGCAAGGGGGAGGGGAGGGAACGCTTGCATGGACATTGGGACACATTTCAAATATCCCAAAAAGCGAGAAAGGCGCACGGTCTGATAGAAGAGCTTGCTCGAGCTCTGACAGCACTGTTGTGCTAAGTGCAGTTGCCAGGGCTAATAATTAAGAGGTAATTTAATTCAGTATTGTTTTTATAAAATTACAGGGACCTTTCAGGTTGTGAACGCGCGTTACGCACCAACGTATGCGTAGCATTCTCATTACGTTCATTGTCCGGAGAACGTTTGTGAGCGCGTTGACGTGCGTCGGCCCCTTGGTCAATAACCTACTTCGGATGTTTCCTGAGGGCGCCTGGCCCGCGTCCTGTAAAGAGTCTTGTCCGGCCCAACAGCGACATCGGAATCGTTGGACTCGTGCATGGCTTGCCGTCGTTACCTGGTAGCTAGCTGCTCTCTCCCTCCATCTCTCTATGCCAGACGAGACTGGTACATTGGAAGCGTTTTCAACCGTGTGGCATTCGGCCGAGGGGGCAAGAGTTGCTGCCGCTTTAGGTAACGAACCTAACGGAGCCCGTACAGTGACTTCGAAGGGGCTCAAGTCAGTGCTTCTGTGCTTGGGCATCCAGCGG
Organism: Rhipicephalus microplus; assembly: GCF_043290135.1. Lineage (NCBI taxonomy): Eukaryota > Metazoa > Arthropoda > Arachnida > Ixodida > Ixodidae > Rhipicephalus > Rhipicephalus microplus. Next base: position 267,279,208 of record NC_134700.1, read on the forward strand.
TCGAGGCACAAGCATGGCGTCGCGTCTCCCGTCATGCTTCCACGTCCCGCCCTCTTCCTCTTCATCCTCGGGAGCCCTCCTCTCCCGTCGCTTGTTCTCCGGGAAGCCTCTTTGAATTTTTGCAATATAAACTCACTGAGCCCCCTGTGCATTCATTTAAGACGACCCGAAGTAAAAAAACAATCATATTCTTTTCATCCTCAATGCGTATTTAACAGAGCGCCATCTTTATTTCTTTTTCCTTTTTTTTGTTGAGCTCGCGTGCTCTCATGTTTTTTGTTCGACGCCCAAAGTATAGGGCGCTGCAACAGCGTCGTATGGCGTTACGCCACAGGACGTCACGTCAGATTTTGTGACGTCACAAAATTTGCGGTCTCTGGCGTTATGAATCACGTCATGATCAATTTTCGCTTGACTCATCCCCAACACATCGGCACAGTCGCCGCCGACGGTAGAATTTCTCGTTTGATGGGTCACCTAAGACTTTCGCCGTGAAAATCCTTACTGTACTGCTAGTAAACTACTTCTTTTGCGGTTACCAGCATAATCTCGCCGATGTGACGGGGCAGCCTCGCTGGCGCGAGGTAGTACAAGCTCCTGCGCTTTCGTCAAATCCCTTGTGGACATGACCAAAATTAGGACCCCTCTCCACCCACCCCAACTCTATAAAAAAAAACAAAAAAAAAACATCGTGGTAAAATCTCACCGATTGCATGGTTTCACAAACGGGGAACGTACACTTGCGAAAATGAAACTGTAACTGCTGAGAGGTTAATCGAGACAGCAGTCTGGCTGTACAGTCTACACGCACTATGCAAAAAAAAAAAAAAAAGGCATAGACGACGATGCATAAACGACGAGGTTATTGGTGCATTTGTGGTGCAGGCTCCTGAAAACATCTGCAGCCTTTCGCGGGACTAGCTATGCAGGGTCAGCAAAGGATGAAAAAACCAAAGTATGACTGCCTGCCGCCCGCCATGCAGCAATTTTTCTTTCACTGCACTGGCACGAAGTCACGCCTATACACTGCATTCTTAAGCCTAGCGATTGTTTAGTATGAAATTTACTAATTTTCTTAACTAAGCACTGAAGCTCTGCTGACTTCACGTGATCAAGGGGTGCATCTGCGCACGTGCACATTTACAATTGGAGAACATTGACGAGGGATGACTGCAACCTGTGATACAGTGTCCTTAAACGACTTATGTGATTCGACGATTCCTGAAAGGCCAAGGGCAATGATAATCGAAGCCTGAAACTGATGCACGGTGCAAGAAATTTGTTAGGCTCTACTGCTGCACCGAAGATGCACTGAAACTCCGCTCCACTTTGTTTCTTGATTGTACCTTGAGCTTTTTTTTTTCATATGCTTCAGCTCAAGCCCGTTATAGCATCGCTGAAACGATAATTCTGCTCGTGTCTTTTTATTTATATTATATTCCTTTTTTTCTACGTCTGATGAAAATTTCAACAAAGGGCGCCTGTACATGTGCTAAACAAAAAGCTTCCTGGAAGAAATAGAGACAACGTAAACGAAATGTGCGGGGATGTGTACATTGAGCTGCTGTTTATGCCCACGTTGTATATCGCATGGTCGTTCGGTATTTATGGAACCTTTTTATTGATGCGAGCTTCGCGGTTTAATACAAACAGAGTGTCTTTCTTCAAGGAGTGTTGAGCTCAATCTGGGCGCCACTCACTTCGATTGGAAGAACGGTTATCGGTTCGCCGTATCGCTTTGGTTATGACCATTCGTGACCGGGTGTTTGGTAAGTTGTATATTGCGGCTTTGCTTTCAGAATCGGCCCACCACTTCACCGTTGTTTGGTATCCTTTTTTCTTTTTCTAGCCATTTATAGTGGCCTGCATACATCGCCTTCACCTAGCGATGCTACCTGGTGCTTAGCGCCTGTCCTTTGTTCGTTATCGAGTATACGCGACGACTAGGCGGGACTCGACAACATTGTACGGATCGGGTCGAGCGAGAATCTGGATTGGCTTTGTGGCGTCGCCTTTTCGTTCGTGTTAACATTCACCGGAGGAAACATCACCAAACAGGGGGACACCCGCTAGATTCCTTGCCTAGTGGTCCATACTTTTATCACCTGCCACGGTTGTCTGATGGTTATGGCACTAGACCGCCTGCCTACCCGGAAGTCGCGGGCTCGAATCCCCGGCCCCGGCAGCCGCATCTTCACGGAGGCGAAAAGCTGAAGGTCCATGCACTTAGGTTAAAGAACACCAATCGACGGAACTTCCGGATCCCCTCAGCACGGCGTCTCTATATGTGCGGGTCGTGAAATCCCTACAATTACACATCTACGTCGAGTTCCAGTTAAAAGCTTCGCGTGGCAGTCAGTGCTCACGCTTTCCTTCGTTGTGTGAGGTCGCCTTATATATAGTACAACCTGCACACGTGAACACTGCGCCTGGCAGTGTCGCATTCTCGCGCATGCATTATCGCCACCGTTCCGTATTTAGCGGTGCCGAAGAATAGCTCGTCAGCGTTTATCTCGCGGCAAACTGCTGCGCTCTCGCGCGAACCGTAAAAGATCAACGGCACTCCCGTGACTGGTCACGTGTTTCCGAACGGGGCATGCCCCCGTAGCCCCCTCGATCCGGACTCGTCTTCAGTCGGCGGCTCAATGTGCGGACCGCGAACGATAAGAGACCGGCAGGCGAGGACGCTTTCTTTTTTTTTCGCTGCGATAGCGCGTTCTTTCCAGGGACTTCAGTTCTCGAAAGTAGCCCACGCGGTCGTGACGTCAGAGACGCGATTGAGAGGCTTTCGAGAGGTTTATATATGGGATCTCCCCGAGGGCGGCTCAGGCGTGCGTCTCCCTTATCGAAGCTGCTCGAGCTGCTTTCAATAGCGATTCCCCGTTTCCTTATCAGCTGCTGCTACTTCAGCCCGGCTCTTGAGTGAGCCGACACGTCAGCACATTTAGGAGAGGCAGGCGTTCGCTGTCCTAGCTGTGTGTGTACTTTCAGGCAGAGCCTGCTCTATACTGGCTCTACTATCGCAAAGCTTGCCCTCGTACCTTAAAAAAATGTCGAATAAACACTGGCATAACCAGCGGAATAAGTGTGAAAGCAGGACATGCTCAACTGTGCACGCAATAACTTTGTGCGATGTGTTATGTAAGATTTTCATTTCGCTGAATTCGGTCATTTTCTTATCCTTCACTCTTCGCGACCAGCCGGTACCGCTGATAACGCAGGCGTCTTTCTGACGACTGTGGAGGCGCGAAAAAAAAAAAAAAACTTTGTATGGATGGAATCGTTACATGGTTACGTTCATTCGGGGAATCGTCGCGTTATCCACATTTCGTTCCGTGTACGATATCGTTGGCTGCTACACCGATGCATCGTGTAACATCAGCACCAGTTGTAATGTGAACACACACGCACACACACAAATTATGGACCATCTCCTTGAAGGGAGCCATGATGAGATGCGAAGCAGCAGCGATGAGGACGCCGTTTACCCCGCTGAAACGATCGTCGACGCGGGTGCTGGAAGAATGGTTTGAAGCCAAACTCGGTGTAGCCTTTACTACAGTAAACGTTTCTTTGAAACGCAGACACACGTGAGACGGGTTGGGTTTCGTGCAAGTTTCATCGCAAATAAACGAACTGAAAAAGTGTTTCCACTAGGCGTGCGGTGGTGGAGAGAGTGAAGCGAAAGAGGAGTGCACTTGTGTTGCGAGTGGGTGGAGGAGCAACACCACTAAGGTGTTTGGTGACATGAGTTTGGTTTTCGTTGGAAGGAGCCGGCAGCTGGTGCGGGTTAGGGAAAGTGACATCAACGCGCAGAGGCGACTTGACCTACTTGGCATCGTTCCAACAACTGCAGGGGGAGGGAGGGATGCGGTATGGCGCATTGGCACGGAGACACGGCACGGAGACACGGACGGACAGTGTTACACAGGCTAGACAAAGAGCTGCTTCGCATGTAACAAAAAATACTATAAACGTCAGGCCTGGGTGAAACGCGCACCACGGTCACAGCGTGAGCTGGTGCTGGTTGTAGATTCGACGCCTGGAAGTAAAGTTTCGAAGTACCCAGTACGCGTCTGCAAAGCGATGTGTGTGTAGCTGTATACTTTGTTCATGCAAGGGATGGTGAATTATAGATGTGGCCTTTTTAATGGGCTTAAAGGGACCTACAACTAGCCTGAATGGGTGATTAGATTCCGGTGGAAAGGAAAAGAGCATGAAATATGGTGACAGGTGACAGCGTAGTTTGCTGAATCTCAGTATGATTTATATTTTTAAATTGCGTTTAAAAGTAAGCAAAACACTAGCGCCAGAGTTCCTTCTATTTTACTTATAGGAAACTCCATGGCACAAGAGACCACGCCACACAGGCCATGTTCGTTTCGTGACGATTACCGTTCTCATTGAGCGTCCTTAATATGACGTCGACGAGAATCGACATGAGTTTGGTTTTTCGTCCAATTAGTATGTGTTTTTACTTTTCATAAGCGCCCTTTTTTTTTTTGTTGTTCCACTTCTGATCGAGCGCTGAGGGCACATTTTTTAAATACAGCTTTATTTCGTTCGGGGAAGTAAATGTTTTGTTGTGCTTTTGTTGTGATTTTTATATATACTTCTCTGCAGTGCATTTAATTATCCCCACGGCTTACAGTCAGTTCTCCTAATTCAATTGAGATTTGAATTTGCAAATTAAATAATGACTTTTTCGTGGAAACAATACTGACAGCTACGCTTGCTCACGCGAGGGGAGCGTTCGTCGTGAATCAAAAAATACTTTCCTTGTGCACGTTTGATTATACTGTTTACTTATTTTTACCTGTCGTTGATTGCGTATGTGTATGCGTACGCGTGCGATTTTGTTTCCCAATACGTCCGGTAAGTAAAAGGAAAAATCTAAGATCGCGGAACGCGAATCCAAGTTAAGCTAATCTCTGTGCCTTGCGGAGAAGCTCCTCTGTGAATCTGTACACCACACGCTCACGGCATGGTCGTAGACAACAATACGTGGTGTTACAGTACAATAAGTGAATTGACCCGTTTGTCGGTGTAGGAAGTGGTAAAAATTACAGCAGGAGGCTTTGTAACCTCCTCAGCATATTTTGTTTTGTTTTTTTGCAATGCAGATTAGACTAACGACATTTCTAACAACACCAGTATTATAGCTCAGGGATACCCTTATCGAAGATTCATTTATAAATCAGTCAGTCGATCAAATAACTGATCAATCGGTGTGTTCGTTTACTAACTTGAAACGCGGAATCCCTTTTAACCGTAGGTCGTCTCAACAATCATTCATTCTGTTTACATGTGCCGACAACTTACCACATGGTGACGTAACCTATGAATGTCGGAATGGTGTTCATTCACTCCGTGTTATAACTAACTTACAGTCGAACTTATCCCGTCTCAGGGTGGATATGTTGAGAACAGATAAAAGAAAGGGCTGTGTAGATAATTGAATAAATATCAGTGCCCGCCGTATTCACGCAGACTTCGTACAGTATAATTGGTCTCAAGAATAAATTTCACAACCAGTCTCGATTCTTGATGCATTACTTCCTTTGTTAATGTTTCGTAATAGACTTTTGAAGGGTCATGTCAGTGGGTTAATGGGCAGTGGGCTAATATTAGCGAGGAGGCTATGCGAAATCATCCCCAGCTCGTGAATCAAGCCGGCGAGAACCGAAAGCGAGAGGCTCATGTCCGCTGCAGTGACTTCTCTGCTGCGTTGACGAGCCGCGATTGCCGTTTCCCCCGATATCTTATAGGGTATACGTCGCATCCGGAGCATGTAGCCCCTATACGGAGAGATAAGCGACGGTCACTCTGTTCACCACTGGCGAGGGAGGAGGAGACGCTCTGAACGCGCCTCTGGGGATGCCGGACGCGACGTGTTCAGCCTGCGAGATAAGATAGCGGTCCACGCCGGCAGCGGCTGCCCCTTGCCGCTTCGGCCGCGTTGCGCTTAGAGGGATGCCTCTTTTTTTTTTTTTTTTCGTTGTCTTTCGCGCTGACGTGGTTGTGCGTAAGATTTCGGCCGCTCCGCTGCTGACTGAGACGGGTGAGCGTACGAGCATGGGCGTGGGATTAGGTTGCGCGGTTGGAGGAAAATCCCCGACGCACGGATCAATCGTGTGCGAACCCGCTGAAAGCGTATGACAAGAAAATTGGGCTTGAAGCGCGCGGCACTTGGAGAAACGGCCTGTTTGAGAAGAGCCGGCTTTCGAGAGGCGGGAACAAGCTCTTGTGAACGGCTTCCCGTTAGCTTATTGGAAAAAAATACACGTCGGCCTGCCACTCGGCTCCTCTTTTTATTGATCGATCTCTTTTTTTTTTTGCGATATGGTATGGGCCTGGCCTATACTTCACTATTCAGTCGCATTAAGAGGCAAGACCGCGAACTGCATGCTTTGAGAGTGGGCGAAGTCGTATAGCGATATGCGGCGAGCCTCATCCGTCGTTTCGCTGATTCGTCCTGCGTCACCCGTGGGGCTGCCTGTAGGCGTTCTCGGAAAATTTTTCTCTCGGTTCACGACCGATGTGAAAAGGTCAAGCTGTCTGGCAGGAACGCTCACGTCTAGACCGGGCCTTGATTGGTGATGTGGCCATGCTACTATAGCATCTCGCGTTGCTCGAATCCCGATTGAGCCGCGTCTTGCTCTTACACCGAATGAAGGGCAGACATATCGCGCCGCCGCGGTGGTCTAGTGGCTAAGGTACTCGGCTGCTGACCCGCAGGGCGCGAGTTCGAATGCCGGCTGCGGCGGCTGCATTTCCGATGGAGGCGGAAATGTTGTAGGCCCGTGTGCTCATATTTGGGTGCACGTTAAAGAACCCCAGGTGGTCTAAATTTCCGGAGCCCTCCACTACGGCGTCTCTCATAATCATATAGTGGTTTTGGGACGTTAAACCCCACATATCAATCGAAGGGCAGACATATAATCCTGCGTTTTCTCCCTTAAAACGTTTGCTGATATAAAAGGTACAAATGGAATTGAACTCTACAGGCCCATTCCATGTTCGTAAACAGGGGTAGGCGCCGTCGACATAATGAGGAACTTTCTGCGCCCAGCCCAAAGCTCGCCAACGCCCTCTATGATCACGTGACAACTGTCACGACAGCTTCAAAGCTGCCTCCGAGCACAGCGCGTCGGGGAACCTCCCGCTTGAATGCGCCGCGACGTCGCTACAAGCGCCTCAATTATGTCGACGGCGCCTACCGCAGTTTACAATCACGGAACTTCTGCAGCGGCACGAAAGAGGGCGAAATAATCAAATCGCCGTGCGCCTATATGCGATTTCACAATGTCTACACCGAACTTTGAAAACATGCACTGCGATGCGCCAGTCTCTGAGGGCATCGCGTTACCCCGCACCTAACGCAACGCATATATATCTCTTGCGTGTGTTTCATTGTCCGAGTCTCAGCCACCTGCACGTCGTCCCTAAGATTCATATAATGCAAAATGTATTGCTCGCGAGAAAAAAAGAAGATCAACTGACAAGATAAACAGAGTCAGAGTTATCTGTAACTGTCAGCAGCCATTCGTATTTCGAAGAAATTTCCGTGAGCTTTAGCATCACCTTTACCGCATTGCAGTAGACCGGATGAACAATTGAGATCTTTTGTTCTTCTTTGACATACCAGTCTTTTATTTTTTGTTTTTAGTACGAGGGGAAACAATTGAATCATAAGGCAAGTACTATATTTGTTGTCCCCTAGCAACAAGTTTGACGAACCAATCAACATGTTCTTTTTTTTTTTCTATCCAACATAAAGAAGCGGCCATAATATCAATGTATAAAATGTTCTCTATATCCAGCCTTTGTGATATGCCACGTATTTCTTTTATACATATAACATTACCGCGCACATCGCGCTGCTGCGACATGCGAAGACAGAACAAAGCCGTGGAACAGAGTAGAGTGACATTATTTCTACTGGTGCTGGTTATTTCAAGCGCAAAATCAACGTTGCCTGAAAAAAAAAAAGAATGCTGGCCGTTGTCGCGCTTTTTAAAGGGCAAAAACAATGGCTGTAGGGCGCTTTGCGATAGACCGAAATACCCATCCTCGTTTAGCCGTATGTATAACACTCCCTCGAAGTTTAATTAATCGAAAGGTCGACGAGGTCTTTGGTCTCTTGTTAAGATGGCGTCGTCGCTGTGGCTTTCTTCATACTCCGCGGCCGGCTGCAAATTGAAAACATATAAAGGGTTGCGTCGTGGGTTGATCCTGCTGTGCAGTGACTCTGCGCGTTATGCCAGTGAGTGGTCAAAGCCGCCGCTCATCCGGCGAACCTTTAACCTTCAACAACAGGCGCGACGGGTCCAGCGTCGCAACTCCAGGGCCGTATAGAGAACGGCCTCCCTCCCCCCCACCCACGCGCGCCGCTTTTCGGCGGTGGCGAAAGCTCTCCTGCGCGCCGCCGTCTCTTGGTGCAGTGCGTGGGCCGGCCGTAATGAAAGTGCCGGCTTCATCAAAAGGTGGACAAGTGCCCTCCCCGTATAGTGGCGCTCCCGACCGCTCGCCTCCAGGGTATAACTCTACTCACCTCTTCGTTAACCTCGTCGTTCTCTCGTTGAGACCGAAAAAGAGAGCTTGGAAAGGGCGACCGTCTGGTTTGCTACTTAACACGTGGGACGGATAGATAGATAGATAGATAGATAGATAGATAGATAGATAGATAGATAGATAGATAGATAGATACGTCTGTCTGTCTGTCTGTCTGTCTGTCTGTCTGTCTGTCTGTCTGTCTGTCTGTCTGTCTGTCTGTCTGTCTGTCTGTCTGTCTGTGTGAGTGAGGGATGGAGTGAACAAAACGTTATTCTAGCAGTCACTGTCTGCGCTCTGTTGACTTTCGCTGCCAACGCTAATGTGCAGCCGCCGTAGTCCTAGTGCAGCCCACAGCTTTGCGACACGTTTTCTTTTGTTTGTTTTTTAAAGTTATCACTTGTTTCGTGCGCTTTGGGTCGTGTTGATTACGAAAAGAAATTCGGTGGCGCGAACCTACTGGGACTGTAGAAAGGGACGCTTGAAAGCGGGACGATTGTTGTTAGAATATATTAGCCCTCTAGCCGCGGTGCCAACTATTCGCCCGCGAGTGCGGAATAAAATACAAGGGTCATTGCTATCGGTGATGCGGGCGCTCAAACTTTCTGGCTGACCGTGATGTATACTGCGAGTTTCCTAGCTATGGCAGTTACAGAAGCGCATGACAGAAAAAAAAAAAACGATGTATGCGACACGAGCTTCCGTAAAGGGGTTTAGTCATGTAGGAAAATTAGACCCTCTTACTGGCACTGAAAAAATTAGAGGACCCTAAAGCTTCGCCTTCAGGCGTCGAATACAATAGCAATAGCTAATGAGGTAGCGCGTAGAATATGTGAAACACAGGACAAGGGGAGAGACAAAGGGGAGCTTCGACCTTTCCCTTGGTCTGTGTCTCTCATATTCTACGCGCTACGTTATTAGTTATGTCTTACCAATACGCGCAACTTCACACTCTTGGCGATAGCGATATTTTGTTGCTAGCTACGTTACTAGTAACGTTCCCTAGTGCGCACTTGCAACATTTACTGCATGAAACGTTTTCGGACTTGCTATGCAGCCACTACGTGGCCTCAAAGGGGCCCTGAAACACTTTTTTGAGTAACCATGGAATTAATTCACTGGAAAAGCGTTTTACCCCACAAATTGCACGCCGCAAAATTTTTAAGAATCCGTCCAGTAACTTAGAAGTGTGGCAGCTTGGGCTAGTTGGTATGGCATGACGATAGTTATAGCGCGAGAACAAAACGGCATGTCTTTCGTGTCCTTCATGTCTCTGTGTCGTCGTTTTGTTCTCGCGCTATAGCTATCGCCGTCCAGTTAGAGCGGAGTTACAAAAGATTTGTCACACGCTGCAATCGCATCTTCTCTTCCCTCGCGCCCACGAAAGCGCTGGAAGCTAAGCAGGGAGGGATGGTAGGGGCAAACGAAAAACGTCACGCGCGCCTTGTGACCGCTGACGTCAGAATTTCTGCGAAACGAGCTCTTTAACGCTATCGCGTGAAAATGCGTGCATTATTTGAACTTGCCTGCTTCTGTGAGCAGGCGATCTCTTCCTCTCGGCTGGGCGTCTCTTATCTATATGGGGTCATCAATATGTATCTTCCTGGGTGATTGACACCGACGAGAGAGGTGACGATGTCTATTCATTTCCCATTCATTTTGCGCTCGTGTCTCGTAGTGCGTTAACGCACACGCCGCTGCTTGCAAGTGTTCCGTGTGAGCCGTCTGCCTCGCGGAATCGGCGTGGCGGCTTTGACGACGTCGGCGTTCCTGTCGAGTTTTCGAGAACATCGCACCCGTGCGCGCGTGTGAACGTGCATCGGTGGGGAGAATCGATCCGCCGACTCGATTTTCGCCATTCATCGAGTGCCTGATCGCTTGTTGATTCGTTTGTCGAGAGCTTTGCCGCTTGCTCAGAACAGGAAAGACTCTGACGACCGCGATGCGCTCTGTGAGGCGTTCAGCGCCCCGCCGTGGTGGTCTAGTGGCTAAGGTACTCGGCTGCTGACCCGCAGGTCGTGGGATTGAATCCCGGCTGCGGTGGTTGCATTTCCGATGGAGGCGGAAATGCTGTAGGCCCGTGTTGCTCAGATTTGGCTGCACGTTAGAGTACCCCGGGTGGTCGAAATTTCCGGAGCCCTCCGCTACGGCGTCTCTCATAATCATATGGTGATTTTGGGACGTTAAACCCAACATATCAATCAATCAATCAACTAACGTAAGCGTATCGTTTGAGATATGGTCCTATCTAATCTGCTTTGACTCTAGGTATGTCCGATACTCTGACAAAATGATCGAGTAAAATGGGTGATTTTTGTCCCACAACAATAATCGTCGTCCGTCTTGCCTGCGCTTCCTTTATTGAAAACTCTGCGCTGGCCAGTTTTCTAGCAAGAATGTTATGTCACGCTGATAACCCGCATGTCGTTCTTGACCTAAATGTGCCGGGCGCACGGCGATAATGCGAAGGAATGAACTTGAGATAAATGACGATTATCGTTTCACCCCCTCCCCCCCCCCCCCCAAAAAAAAAGGCATGAGGGGAGACAGAGTCACCATGCCCGATTAAACGAAAGACCGTCGACAGTTTCCTCTTACTGCGCTTTTCCTATATCTCTCAATCTGTTATGTGCTTGGAGCGAGTTTTTTTTTCTCGCACCAAAGCCCTATTGGGGTGTGTATACGTCTTGGCAGAAAGCGTTGCGGTTGCTGCAGCTTTTCATCATGCTCACGCAATGCGGGCGGGGAGTCGCCAATATGAAGCGAGAAAGGTCCTTCAGCACGCATCGCCCGAGGGCGGTTCTATCGCTCGCACCAGTCCGCTGCTGGCACGTCCATATAGACGATCCGCGTGCGCCGTGCATGATCACAACGCCCGCGTCCACTGTATGTACTGACGTGTGTGTCCGTCTGAGATGCTGGCGTCAGCGCCAGTCAGCGCGCTAGCTGGTTACGGGGAGCTCATCGCGGCTTTTACGCTCCGCAATATCCCGTTAGCGCTGGTCGTAATACTATAGCCGGATGAGACGCCGCGTTTTAATGCTTGGGTGCAGAGCCTGACGTCACCGCGGCTCCTTGATTTGCTCCGAACGAACCGTGCAGTTCTGGGACAAAACACATGAAAGTGCGGATGAAAGTGCACGAACTGGCAAGTGCCAGCTCGTATGCTTACAGCGTATACAGCACACGCTTTCATTGTACCACAACCACAAACTCGTGAATTTTGCCGCTTCCCAATACCGGCGCAGAACTACTGTAGATTTGTTGTCATGATATTTGTTCGAGTTTTACGTTCCAGAACCATGGTCGCGCGTAACTTATTTATTAAACTATAAGCGATGCACAGAGCTCGGCGAACAAGATGGCGCCAGTTCATCGACAACCAGCAGCAACTGTCGTCGTCTTTCTCTCTTTCATGCAACAAGGCTGTGGCGGCTGTTCTGTATCAGTGTGATTATAAGGGACGCGGTAGTGGATGCCCTTCAGAGATTTTGACGCTGTGGTGTATTCTTTGACGCACAGCTAAATTTGTGTGCACCGGGCCTTTCGGCCGCATCGTAATGCAGAGGTCGCGGCCGGCATTCGACCCCGCTTCCTTCGTGTCAGAACTCGAGCGCCGTTACGGCTAGACCACTGTGGCGGTTGTATACGCTCGTTCTATTATTATAACTACGTGACGTCGTTCAGGTGCCGTTTCGGCTTGCTCGAAGCTGGCGTGCCGCGTCGAACGAAAATTCCTACGCTGTCAGCTATACTCCGGGTGTAGTAGCACTCCGCATGCACAGGCGGCCGTCGAACCTTTCCCACCTGACGACAGCAGCGGCTGTATAACTATACAGAGAAATGCAAAACAGCCGAACGCAGGAAACAAAGATTGCGCTAACCGTCGGGTTGGTTGACGTTGGCTCGGTCACCGTCAGTGCGAGAGACATTTTGTTAACTCTGTTAAGCCAGCAGATAGTTACGCTTTTTGTGACGACGCAGAAGGCCTTGCTCTGACTCCCTGCTGTGCTCTAGTTAGCAAAGGCGTCCTTAGCAGCTTCATTGAACAAATGATCCTATGTAGCCAAATTTTCTTGGACTTCGTACAGGCTTCGGAATGTGGCTGGAACTCACATCTTTGTTCGCGATGCGTCATCGACTTTTTATTTTAGCTCAGGCCCCATAGGTCATGAGAGAAATGAAGATGGACATCATAATAATGTAAATACATACATCACGCCAAAGCATGCTTTTTTATAAAGCTCAGCTCAAACATGCAGTAGTAATCAGCATTAAGGAAAAGCAGAAATGTAGGCATGAAATAACCAGTAAGAATATTATACCGTTCGACTCACCTAATGGATTATAATATATGTGGCTTTACGTGACATACAGTCACGATTTACTTATGAAGCACGCCCTGCGCAGGGCTCCGAAAATTTCGACAATCCGGTGTTCACTAACGGTGGCCCCGAAGTCTTACATGCACAACACAGCGCCGACACGTCTGAACAGCCCTCAAGATCTGAACCAGGTTTGTTTCGTTTGACGGGCAGCTTACGCCCTTTCGGTTAATATATATCGTTAGGTCCCATCTTACTTCACGAAAGCGCACACGTCCACTTGTTGTTGAAAGATCTGCTGACATGCTCGTTCGTTACTGATGTCGAAAGACGCGGTGAAAAATTCGTAAACAGGGTGTGTGTGTGTGTGTGTTTGTATAAAAGCCGACGTTTCGGCAAGCGGAGTTGTCCTCTTCAAGTCTACATGTAACTGCAAGCATGCAGCTATAAATGCAGCCTTAAAGACGACAAAGGGACGCTTGTCGAAACGTCGGCTGCAGCATGTGTTTCCTGTCTACGAATTTTTTTTATCACAAGCTTCCGTATTTTACCCTGATTCCTCTCTCTCTCTCTTTGTGTGTTTATCGGGGCAGAGAGGAGGGGACTGCCAAAAAGCCCACATATAAGGCACTGACATGAGATTTCTGACGATTTATATACTTTTTTTTTATCTAAGTGAAACTTTCCGGGGAAAACGAGGGGGGTGTGTGTGGAGATATTCAGCTGTATGCCGCAAATCCCATAACGCACTATATAGTAATATCTCCAAAAACAAGCTTAGTTTATATATTTTCGCGAAATTGCCGTGTGTGGCGCTGAAATTCATCACTCGAGGACCAAACCACTGCAATGCTTTCACACTCGGCGGTGTAGCTTTTGTGCCGCTATATCATGACCCAAGATTAGTGACGTTGGAACCCGTATATTAATAGTAATCGTAATAATAATAAACAAATGGTACTTACGAAGTGTTCAAAAAGGAGCAACACACACGTGTTCGTCTTTGTACGTCGTAGAAGTACTGGTCCTCGAATAAATTAACCGTATTTCAGAAACGGAATACGCAAATCTCGCCACATACCACCTCGCGTACGTCGTGATATCACAACACAAATCACGTGACAAAGCTACACAAACACCGACTGCTGAAAAACGGTCATATTGAGTGATTTGGGGCGCTCTGAGACTGAGCTGTAGCACCTTCGGTTTGATTAGATGACCTTGACTTTCGTTTAAATAAAGCAAAAAAAAATACGTTAAACGAACGAACAGTCGAAAGAAGTATTATTGTATACTGCTACTCCAATTAGGGTTCTGTTCGCTGTCTCTATCTACGCCGGCTACGTCCTTGCCTGCCAGTTGTTCCTATGGGGGCGCGGTAATTTCATTCCCAGACCGAGGTTGATCCAAAAATATATACATCTATATATAAATAAGGTACCGGAAAGTATGTAATAGCTTCATGACCCGCTATCGGGGATATGTGCGGGCGCGCCGGCCCTGCCAGGAGTGCATGAGCAAGGCAACTTCGCCGGCTGCAGGACATCGCGGCAAAACTGCATGCTCCTCGTTTCCGGCACAGCTGCTTTGCTATACCTCCCGGTTGATCCTAGAGCAAAAGAGAAATTACTTTATATTTAAAAATAACTTTATTTTGATCCCGGAGAATTCACTTAGTTGTACGAGTTCCTCGACCCTCGCAAGTTTGTAACGGGCGCACGGAGATATTGATTTCTACGGGTGCGGACAGGTGATCCATGGGAGGGCATGTATTTTTTTTCTACAGCGGTGCATTTTACAGCGAAACCTGTTATGAAATCAGAAGGAGTCCTGATGATTTATGGCGTGATGAGTACCTTGCAAGTGTGCTTGTAACATTTACCCAAAGAGTGTTTAAAAAAAGAGCTCGGAAAGGCGGCACTCTTCCAGCTTTCGCTGTCGCTCTGCTGCGGGTTCTGCGGAGCCCTGGTGGTTTTCAGTTATTTCCTTGTTAGGCTCGTATTACTGCCGGGTCGCAGAAACAAACAGCTGTGCGCGACGGCCAAGCACGTGGCTCATTTAAATTCACTGAAATGAAACGGGCAAATGATTAGTTACAAAATGCAATCACACGAATCCGAATTTATGAAATTAATAATTGATGGAGTTTCACGTCTCAAAACCACGACATGTTAATGCGTTTAGTAGAGAGCTCCGAAAGTTTCGACCTCCGCACCCGGGCTTATCTGACGTGCTCACGATTAATTTCGTGCGGCGCTCACGGGTATAGGGCGACGGACGAAAGAAGCACACAAGCCAGACGCTTGAGCGCTTCCTCCTGTCTGGTGTGCTTCTGTCCGTGGTCCTATGTACTCGCGAGCGCTTCGCGGAATTCATCACGAATATTAGCAAACGTGGTCAGCTTATACAATCTTAGTGCAATTTAACGTGCGAATAAATCTATTCCAAGTATACACAGGCTCTAAACCTCCCGCCTGTGTCGGAATGCGATCACCGAAGCCGGGATTCGATCCCGGGACCTTCGGTTCAGCAGCCGAGCACCTTACGCTGTAGAATTTAAGATCACGGCAACGGGTCCAAATTCACGCAAGCTTTTTTTTTTTTTTTTTTTCGCATACAAGCTTTACCCCCGTAATCTAGAACGTCCCTCCACTCAACGCTCCACCTTCACTTGCGACAGCCGATTGCAGCGCCATCTCTAGGCAGGGCAAGTCACTGCATTTCAGTGATAATTTGCTCCTATTATTGGGTAGCGCAGCGTCATTTTTAGCCGAGCAGAGGCGCAGTGCTCAGCTCTGAAGTGAAGGGTGAAAGTCGAGTCGATAAGGGTTTGTGTATACGGGGGTATATAGTCTCAGTGAATGGCAGTTGGGCTTGATTTGCTTTATAGATGTCGAACGTCACGGTCGGTTGGAATTTTTTCTCGAGAAAATTTCCAATGCGGTATCAATTGCATCCCCGAGCACGGGCTTTACTGAATGCTGGCGATCGTGGTCATATTTACTTACTTTTTTTCCCCACGCCATTCATCATCGGCGCAAATGCTGCCGCCGACTCCGCCGCGCTGTCGTTATCGCTCGCTGGACGCGGCGCATGATAAGCAAACAAGTATGAATGGCGAGATGGAACGTCGTTTAGACATGCACTCCTGTCCGTATCTCTCGTTCATTTTCAATCATTTTACGCGGACAGCAAGCAGGTCACGGGGTCTGACGATTGACGGCGCCGTTATCGATGTGCATGAATTGCGCGGTTGCGTTCGTTTGCACTAACTCTTATATTGTTTCTCAATGAAAATGGAGAGAGAGAAAAAAAAGCATCGCTTCGCTCAGCCCGCCTTTGCGAGCCAACTCGTCTTCTCTTTCGCATTCTCGGCTCATAAGCGTGATCATGCACATGGCGGACTCGTCCCAGGGGGGTTTTAGTATACGCCTCGTTCAAGTGGTTAGCCAATCGCTCGCACTTATTTATTTTTTTTTTTGCATATGTCCGTGTGTAATCCCGGTTCCCTTACTATGCCTTTCTTTCTTTATTTCATTCTTTCTTTCTTTTTGCAGTATCCTAGTGTGGGGCATGCGCTGCGACACTAAAGCCCAAGATCAAGGGGCTTTAAGCGACACGTCGCTTTAGCGCCCCCTGCAGGTCTTTTCGAAAGAGCGTGGCGGTAGAATGGAGAGAAACCACGTGGCGTATGGGTGGTCTTATGGATGGTTGAGCATTTGACCGCCACGTTGAACCAGCGGTTGCGGTGTCATTCCGTGGCTGATCTGAAGGTTGCGGGTTCGATGCCGGCTGCGGCGGTCGCATTTTCGGTGCAGGCGAAATGGCCTAATGGCCCGTGTATATATGTCAGTGCACGTTAAAGGACTCCAGGTGGTCGAAATTCCCGGAGCCCTCCACCGTTTATGTCGTCCCCCGTAATTATATATTGCGGTTTTGTATAACGTAAAACACCCCATATGTTATTATTGGACATTTGTCGGCCTCAGCCCCGCCGCGGTGGTCTAGTGGCTAAGGTACTCGGCTGCTGACCCGCAGGTCGCGGGTTCGAATCCCGGCTGCGGCGGCTGCATTTCCGATGGAGGCGGAAACGTTGTAGGCCCGTGTGCTCAGATTTGGGTGCACGTTAAAGAACCCCAGGTGGTCTAAATTTCCGGAGCCCTCCACTACGGCGTCTCTCGTATTCTTATGGTGGTTTTGGCACGTTAAACCCCACTAATCAATCAATCATTTCTCGGTCTCACTGCTGTTGCGCGGTGTTCCTGTACCCACGCGTGTTTCCTTCCGTCACGGTGTCATGTGCCGTCGACTGTTGGCGCGAAGGGCGCGCACGGGCAAGGCTTCAGTCGCCTTCCCGGCTCTCGGTGTACAGTGCCGTGAATGTTTCGAGCGATATACGTAGCCATGCACGGTTGCCGCCGGGAAAGTCCACGTCCGGTCGTGCGTGGCCCTAGTGATACGGGAGTGCGCGGCCGCGGCTCGACGTGTGTACGTCGTCGTCGCAATGTGTAAGCGCGCCTGCCTCGTTGCTTTTTATAGACGCGCTTCGCTATCGGCGCCCGCCATTCGTGTCTGCACGAGGACATTTCGTTTTGTCACTGCAGACGTCGCCGGTAGCATGCATGATGATAGCCAGAAGAATGTGTGAGCAAAAAAATAATTATATTCATAACAGCTTTCCTAAAGTTCTTTTTCTTCTTTAAATAAAACGTGGGTATATTGAGGACAGAATTAAGAATCAAACGGTGCTGTTGCTATAATCGGAGTGCTATAGAACATATTTGTGGACGAAGAAAAAGGCTCTGGCGGTATGCGTGTCAGCATGCCTTCCGCTCCACGTGATTCAAGCGTATGTCTGCAGTTCGAAAAAGTAGCACCATGCGCGCATTGCTCAAAATGGCTTTTATAGCGTTCCGCATAGCGATAGCGTTTGAGCCTCGTATAACGACGTGTACAGTACTTCTGTATTGTAACAGGACAATTTAACGCGCAAGCTTTCGTTGTCACCGTATTCGGTTTGGGGGTCATATGGCCTAAATTTGACTTAAGCGTGCAGATCAGACCCAACGTGATCACTAGAGACCAGATTCGTCGCGGCATGACGTAGTTATATCTCGAGCAATTGCGTCTATATATGCCAGTCAATATATTTAAAAAATGGTGTCGCCTTTTAATCCCCGAGTACTGTGCGTATGACG